>NC_084827.1:167597400-168216566 GCF_033115175.1 Lepus europaeus | reverse complement strand
AAATCTTTTGGGTGTGGAGAGTCCAGCAAATCAGAAACCTCCATATTTTCCCAATCAATATAATCGAGAGAAGGTCCTGTCAAGCCTTCCCTATGGTCCTGGAAGGTCTAGAGTGAACCCGATTCCCAAAGCTGCCTGGGGGCCAGATGCTGAAAACAGACAAGCAGCTTATGAGAACTTGAATGACAAGGATCAAGATTTAGGAGAGTACTTGGCCAGGATGCTAATTAAATACCCTGAGATCATGAATTCAAACCAGATGAAGCGAATTCCCAATCAAGGCTCATCTGAAGATGACATCCAGGAAGAGGATCAAATTGAGCAGGCCATAAAAGAGCATTTGAATCAAGGCAGCTCTCAGGAGACTGATAAAGTGGCTCCAGTTAGCAAAAGGTTCCCTGCAGGGCCCCCACAGAATGATGACACCCCACCTAGGCAGTACTTGGATGAAGATCTGTTAATGAAAGTGCTGGAATACCTCAACCAAGAGAAGGCAGAAAAGGGAAAAGAGCACATCACTAAGAGAGCAATGGAAAATATGTAAGCAGCTTTCATTAATGGCCCTAATTTCACCCCTCCCATCCCAACCATTTCTCTTTAGTGTGTTGACTTCTATCCTGTTAACACTGTAATATCTTTAAATGATGTACAAGCAGATGATTCCAGTCACTGGAGAGTCTGCTTTACTTACTCTGAGCTGTTCTCTTGTGTATGGATATGTGTAAATGTTATGATTCATGGATAAAAATTATTATGTCCCTTATTAAGAAAGATAATTCATGATGGTGTTTAATAGTGTGTCTAATGGCTGTGGCATTGTTGATGCTCTCATATGAAAAAGAGTGTCCTATAATTCTCTTGAAAGTTTTTAATATTTATTGAATTATTTTGTTACTGTCTGTAGTGTTTTGTGGAGTACTGGCACAAAAGAAATAAAGCATTCTAAATATATAGTTTTATTTATAAGGCCTTTTCTATTGTGTGTTTAATTGTTGATTAATAAATGTTATTTCTGGACACCTTTGGACTCTTCATTCTGAAAAGTCAGACAATGGCTATGGAGTGAGCAGCATGGAGCAAAAGGCAAATATTGTTACCTTCCACAACCAATCCAGGTAAGAAATCAGAACTTTAACTCTGTGATCACACCCTATGCTTGTAGAAGGCACTCTCATCTAACAGTCTACTCATTATGTTTACCCATGGCTTTTCTCACATATATGATTTACAAAATATATCTTTTGGCATAATATTTGTATATTTAACCCTTGATTTGTATAAATAAAGACACCTAAGTTTGTCATACCCATATCCTGCATTAAAATATAAAAAAAGAGAAAAGTTTGTATACATGGTGGTCAGAAATGACTACACACTTGGAAGCAACCCTATTCCCAAATCACCCTTGTCCCCACAAGTCACCATTGCTGCCTCTTTTGTGTAGTTGGAGAGAGGCCAAACGACCCCAAATTGATTGTTTTATAAGTGAATGGTCAGTCACAGTGGAAAGAGATCAGGGGTCCTTTCTCCTGCTCCAGGCAGAGCATAATTGCATTTGTGTAGCACTTCAATAAGGTGACCTCTATACCTAATGTCAAAAGAAAGCATCAACAACAAAACCATCAGTATAATCGCTTCTTGGCCTTTTGGCTAAGATCAAGTATAAAAACCATCAGTATAAAAAAACACGCAGAGCAACTAAACAATAATGGTCATAAACAAATAAGAAAATAAATAGAAGTTATTTATTGAGTGTTTACTGTGCACCAGTTGCTATGCTAACAGTTTACTTCATTTAGCCTATATTATATCACTCTCAAGGGTCTCTTTCCACCTTTTCTCTTTCACCATGGAAAATAAAACTCAGATTAAATAATTTCTCAAAATCAGCCTTATGAGTTGCCAGAATCACTATACTGCTTTTCTGGGATGTACCCTTTTCACTTAGGAATGGGGTATTAGTGGTGGATGGTGAGAAACTCATTAGATCTCAGTATAGGTCATTTCCAAGGAAGGTGTGTGTGTGTGTGTGTGTGTGTGTGATGGTGATGCTTATTGAACTGTTACAAATCAGTGGGAAGACCTGGATGTATTGGAGAAGACACTGAATGTAGATTTTCTTACTTTATAATGTTTCCTAGAATCTTTTTTGCACAATTATAATTCAGTTTTGTGGAATTTAGAAGTTGTATGTAGAAGCAACCTTAGAGATGATTATATCTACCATATTTTTAATTTGTGGTCTTTACTCTGGAATGCTTTCACAAGGCAGTCCTCTGAATTGGACATTATGGAGTATCTGCTCTGCAGAAGGGGCTTTCCCTCCCTATAGCCTTCTGAGAGTGAAGCTATTTGTACTTTTGGACATTCAGAGAGGGTGAGATAAGCTGCTGTGGTTGTACAGTTGGTTAGTGGTGGAATGGAACTTGTGGAGTGGAACTTTAACACACGAAGAACTGGAACTCTTCCCTGTGAGTCTGATGTTTTGACATGCATTGAGCCACACATTAGGGGTAGCCTGGGAACAAATTGGGGCTCCTTCAAAAAAAAAATCTAGATATTTTTCTGGCTCAATGTCCAGGGTATTCTGTTCAGAGTGAGACAGAGAGGTCATCCATCTGCTGATTCACTTCCTAAATGGCCAAAGCGGCCAGAGATGGGCCAGACTGAAGCCAGGAGGTAGTAACTCCTTCCAGGTCTCCCATGTGGGTGGCAGGGACTCAAGTACTTGAGCCATCAGCTGGTGCTTCCCATGTGCATTAACCTGGGATAAGAAGTGGAGTAGCTGGTATTTGAACTGGCACTATGATATGGGATGTAGGAATCTCAAATGATGGTTTAACCCACTTTGCCACAATGTCAACCCCTAGGGCACGTATTTATAAGCCAAGTTTTGCAAGTGTTTTAATATATGTCCTGTCCACTGAGTACACTATAATTTTCTGTGTCCTGCAGTAAGTTGCTTCTTGGATTGTAAGCCAACTGTGTGATTATTTCTAAGATGGCTCTAACCAGAAATTAAAACATGGCACATGGATCTCCACTCAACAGGTATCTGCCATCATTGTGAGGTTAGGCAATGAGACCAAATTAACTGACACAATACAGCTGATTAAGTTTCAGTGTGGGATTTATACACAAATCTCTGGGGTGTAAACCCTATCCTATCTACCACATATAACATGCTGCTTTTTGCCAAAAGCCCCAGGCTTCAAATGCTTTGATTTTTTGATTTTTTTCTTTTAAGATTTATTTACTTATTTGAAAGCCAGAGTTACAGAGAGAAAGAAGGAGAGGCAGAGAGAAAGAGAGAGAGAGAGGTCCTTTATCCACTGGTTCACTCTGTATTGGCCACAAAGGGCAGAACTGCGCCCATCCAAAGCCAGGATCCAGGAGTTTGGATTGGAAGTGGAGCAGCTTGGATTTGAACTGGCACCCATATGGGATGCTGGCATGGCAGGCAGTGGCCCTACTCACTATGCCATAGCACCAGCCCCCCTGTGGTTTTCTAATTGAGAGATTTCAGGCATCAGAGTCGTTATTTAAATTTAGAGTACATATTATTAGCCCATACTCTTTCCGACATCAGTCATAAACATCCTTGCCTTTTTGTAGTATCACCGTATCCCCTGCTATTGACTCATGAGACTTACTTACTATCCAACATGTTTTTATAAATATGTGCTTTAATATGTCTCACTGTAGTAAATGAAGTTAAGCTGCAAGTACCATTCAAGAATGTGGAAGCTGGATCAATTGGAATTTGGGCAACATTACCACTCTCCCTTCCCAGGGGCCTCCTTCATCAGGGGTAGCTCATGCCATGTATAAGCAGAAGCCTTCTTCAGGGTTACAGCTGAAAGAAGGAAGGAAATTGCCAGTGTGTGAACATTTTTCTCTTATAACACTTCATGTCCCCACCCAGAGGAATCAGATGGGAGCCTTTCACTCTGTATGTTCTTGACCAGACCTCCACCTACCAAGCCTTCCCTTTTCTTGTCATTCAGTCTCTCACCTTACTTGCCTTAGGGACAATTGAGATTCATCTTACAGTGCCTTTTGTAATAAGACTACTACTTATTACTTTTGTAAAAAGCCATTCCTCATCTTACAAACTCAAGCCTCTTTAACCTTTATATTCCACCATTCTGAATCTGGACTCTTTTCTTTCTTACACCCCCCATAACCTTTTTCACTATTCCCTCTGATACTAATGGTCAGCCATAAACAAAATACTCAACATCTTCAATCTCTTCTGTGAAGACTTTCTTCAACCTCTCCCCCACATCGAAGCCTACTCTCCCCTAAGCCTGCTGCTTCCACTGTAACCTTTTCCTTGTTCCTGCTTAACGGCACATTTCTTCTTCTCTCCTCCAGAAAAAATATCCAATTATGAGTACGATGCCATCATCACTACCCCTTGCTGTTGTGGTCTTTACTGACCGAGGTCATTTCCCCTCAGTCATTAAAGTTAGTAGCTCCTGCTCACTGTCACAACTTCTAGTATTGCTTCTGTCTTAGTATTTGTTGATTTCCACTACCCCAGACTTCATCCTCTATCAGCTCCTCACTAATGGTAAATTCATTGATCTTTTCCTTGTTAAGAACTGTTAATAAATCTCCGTTCCAAACATTCCACTCTAACAAATCACATTCTAAATTCCCAGGATACTTCCTCTAGTATCTAAGTTTCAACAATCCTTTCACCCACTAGAAAAATATAATCTATATATTCTACCATCTTCCCACTTCCTCTTCCCTGCTTTATTCTTTACCACCTACCTATTCAAGCACGAATTTCATGGTTAGTCCCTGAAACTACTAACTCTCTTCTGTCTCTCAGGTTTCTGTTTGCTGAACAACAACTCCAGTGAGGCACAATTATCCACCCACTCTTGCCTTTTCTCACACGAATGAACATAACAGAGGCAAGAGATGATTTTTTTTTTTAAATTCATGCTCAATGTCCTAAAGTGACCCAGGATGCTGGACCTACTCCCTTCAATTTCTTCCTCCTTCAACAATGACATCATACCTTGTCTTCTGTCCAAAAATACCCAACAGTGTCTCAACCATTGCAACTCTTTGGTAATTATCTGGCTGCTGGAAAAAAAAAATAAGAAGATCTACAGATTCTTATCCTAACTTTGACCCACTCACTTGAATCTTGTTGTTTGTTTGGGTGACTGGTATGGGTTCCAGTCTTTATTAACCCATGTTTGTACTCAATCCTGCCCTCTTGCTTACTTGAGATGTTTTCAGCAATCCTCCCCTTTGTTGCACCACTTCATTTTGTTTCTCCACTTCATTGAATCATTCCTATCAACATGTAAATAGGCTGCAGTCTCATCCAAAGAACCAAACAAGCAAACAAAAGCACTCTTCTCACACCATTTCCCATACACCTGCTGCTTCATGTCTCTGCTCCTTGCACAAAAATTGCTCCAAAGAATCTGTGTACTTCTTCAAATTTTCCCTCCTATTCTCAGAACTTTTTCAGTCAGACTTTAATCTCTGCCTCTTATTAAGATAAATAATGACCTCCAATTTAGTAGCAATTGACAATATCATCACTTTTTTTGGCATTAAATACATTCTTTGGTGTCCAGGTAATGATGTCCTGGCACAAAGTGGGAATGAGAGAAAGAAGGATGGAAGAAAGAGGGGAAATAGAATAGAGACTGACTTTGAGTCTCTGATAGACAATTCAGCTATATCATTTATTTATTTTTTAAAAATTTTTATTTTATTTATTTGAAAGACAGAGTTACAGAGAGAGATAAAGACAGAGAAAGAGAGATCTTCCATCCGTTTGTTCACTCCCCAGATGGCTGCAACAGCAGGAGCTGAGCAAATCCAAATCCAGGAGCCAGGAGCATGATCCGGGTCTCTCAAGTGGGTGCAGGGGTCCAGGGACTTGTGCCATCATCTACTGCTTTCCCAGGCCATAGCAGAGAGCTGGATCAGAAGAGGAGAAGCTGGGACTAGAACAGGCGCCCATATGGGATACCAGCACTGGCCCCATTTATTTTTTCACATAATAATTTTGATATCAACACAAATTTAGTAAGACTTATTCTAAATATTTCAGACTAAAATTAATGTGGGAAATAAAATTCTTTATCAAGATTTCAATATCCTTCTTTCCTAAATTTTCCATATTGCCCCAAGGAGATGTGCTGGAGGCTTAGAACTCACATATCTTTGTAACTTGTCAGGAAAGGAGTAGGTAGGAATTGTTAGCTGTGAAAATTGGGCCCAGTTATTTTTTTTTTCTAATTTAACTTAGGCATTATCAGAGGAGTCCATGCCATGAGTTGGCAATCCTCTGAAATGCCACAATTTTCTAACTCTACAAAATTAGTTATTTTTGTGTTTTTATCAGTACAGGTAAGAATTATAGTTATTTTGCCCCATAGAAGAAAAAGATGACTGTTATTTGAATGGTATGGATATTAGTTGCATACTGATAAAAGTAATGCCAGCTTGAATATTTAGATACTATATGTAATGCTCTTTATACTGAGACCATTATTCTTGACAGTCGGAGGGGTAGGCAGCCCCTTAGACTTTGAATAGATACCTTCCCAAGGGCAGGAAGAACCAGGGTCCGAGAAGCCAGTGGAGTTTCCCTGGAACAAAAATGACAAATTGTCTGCAAGTGTTCAGATGGATTCTACGTTATAGATAATTTATTTTAAAAACTAGTAGCAAATTTTTTTCTGGAGGCCTAAAGTCAGTATGTATCTATGGTTAGTTTCCATCTCATTTGCTTTATATCCATATATCTATATCTCTATAATATATATATATCTATAATCTATATCTATATCTATCTATCTACCCACCTACCTACCTATATCTATTCTATTTTCCCTTCTCAGGACATTTTATTGTAAAGCATTTATTTCTGGGGATGGTGCTGTGTCATAGTGGGTAAAGCTGCCGCCTGCAGTGCCATCATCTCATATGGGTACCAGTTCGATTTCTGGCTGCTCCAGTTCTGATCCAGCTCTCTGCTATGGCCTAGGAAAGTAGTGGAAAATCATCTAAGTCTTTAGGCCCCTGAACCCATGTGGGAGACCCGGAAGAAGCTCCTGGCTTCTGGCTTCAGATCGGCCCAGCTCCGGCCACTGTGGCCATTTGGGGAGTGAACAGTGGATGGAAGATCTCTCTCTCTCTCTCTCTCTCTCTCTCTCTCTGCCTCCCCTTCTCTCTGTGTGTAACTCTGACTTATAAATAAATAAATATTTAAAATGTTTTGTTAGTATCTTGATATTTGATGTTTTATCAGACACTTTTTCCCTTGATGCCTTTCAGACATTATAGAGGAATATCATGTGGTGGGGCAATGGAGAGGAGGAAGAGATAAACAGTGGACTACAATGTTTATACTAAGATGGACTGACATAAATACCATTCTGGTATTTCCCTTTGCTCTACTATATATATCATGGTACTTTTGAATCTGCAGCCTGTTCCTTTAGTTACTGTTAATATTTTAGCCTGTGAGTCTTAGCACACATGCTGTTACTTTAAAAGTGTCCATATTTCTTCCTTTCCTCAATTTTCACAGTTGTTTACTTTCATTGTAATATTCATTTTTCCTGGTCTTGCTACAAAGCTATGGCTAGCAATGTTGATCTGTCTGTGTAACCTATTAAATCATAAGCTCTTTGAAGTTGGGGACAAGTTCTCAATATCCTGTTGGTATCCTCTGCAAAACCAAGTGCCGTACTTCTTTCATGTGTACTGCTCAAAATATGTGTGTTGAATAAATCAGCAGATGTTATTAAGCATAGCTTCCTTTAAGCTGTGTTTTGAATTTCTGATTTTTTAAAATTTCTTTCAGAGACAAAAAGCATGAGAGAGGGAGGGAGAAAGAGAGAGAGAGAGAGAGAGAGAGAGAGAGAGAGAGAGAAACAATATCTGGTTATCTGGTTTATCCCCAAATGCCCGCAACAGCTGGGGCTGGAGCTGGGAGCTAGGAACCTATCCCAGATCTCCCTTGTGAGTAATAAGAACCCAATTACTTGAGCCATCGCTGATGCCTCCCAGGGTCTGCATTGATGGGAAACTAGAGTCAGGAGCTAGCCCAGGAATCTAATCCAGGCCCTCTGACTTGGGTTGTGGATGTCATAACCACTAGGGTAATGGCCCACTTCCCCTTATGTTGTTTTGCACTTCATAGAGCTAATACATGTGCCTTCTGTAACCTCATGTCAATATAGTAGATAAGAATGAATTAAATACTACACACTCCACAGGGTCATCTGAGGGGCTGACCTTGTGCTTTCTGAACACCTAAAAACTCAGAATGGTGCCATCCTTTAAGGGTTTTGTAAGGCTTAATTTGAGTTTAAATCCTATTGTAGATCCTCACACTGGAATCCCTTTTTAATGGGTAGTTGTCTTGTCTTTGCTTTCTAAAAATATTTATTTGTTTGAAAGTCAGAGAAGGAGGGAGGGAAGGAGAGAGAGAGAGAGAAAGAAATCCTCCATTCAAGCTGCTGGTTCACTCCCAAATGGCTGCAATGGCTGGACTGGGCCTGGCTGAAGCCACAAGTCTGGAAATCCACCTGAGTCTCTTACTTGGGTGACATCTTCTGCAGCTTTCCCAGATGCATTAGCAGGGAACTAGATCAGAAGAGGCACAGCTGGGACTTGAACTGGCGCACATATGGGACACCAGCCTTGCAGATGGTGGTATAATCAGCTGTGCCACAACACCAGCCCTAACTGTTAGTTTTCTAATCCTGATATCTAAAACCATTTATAAACTTGTTGTTCTGAACAGTTGAGTAATTTACATGTGTCTTAGTGGGTGAGTTGAGATCACCAATTAACTAGATAGCCTTTCTAATGTTGACTGGCATGTCAGTTCCTGTGTCAATGAACATTCAGATCTCAATTCCAGTACTTTCTCTGATGTGACACATTTGGAATTTTTACTTGGAGAAGAGATTTTGGGGCCAAGAAAAAAAATCATGTGAAATATGATCTCCTGTTATACTCACCTCACAGAGCCATTGTACAGAACTCATTGACAAAGTATATGAAGTGTTTCACAGTGCTTGGAATTAAGTAGATGCTAAAGATAAAGTAATAGTTAACCAACACTATTGCCAACCATATTATACTATATTTAAACTCTAGTATTAGATGCTACATAGGAAAAGGGATATGAGAATTGCCTGTAATGTATTTCCACACATATAGACAGCATGGTGAAAACACTTTTGCTTTATTTACAAACATTTATTTCTTATGCTACAGCTATTTTGAGAAAGTGGTTTGTGATGAAGCAACAAGTTTTGATTCCATCTGTCATAGGGTCTTATTTAACCAGGGCCATTTCACAGAAAGGAGAATGTTTAAAAGTTTGTGGGTGATATGAACCAACATTTCAGGTTTATTTTAAGCTTGAAATCCCAATTTGTGCTAAAATTATCCCTTTTGAGAAGGGAAACTGATTAAATCAAGCTGCAATTTAATATGATTGTTCCTTCTATCTACTTATCAATTCTATTTTTTTAAAAAAGTGAATTTGCAATCAGATAATGAAAATTAAATTTTTTATTTGGTCTCTACTTCCTAAAGATGATAGAATGAAAATCCCTATAAACATAACATGGATATTTAATAACCATGGTGTTTTGAACATGCAACATAGTTTTTGAAAGAAGGCATTTCATACTGAACTACCAAAAAAGTAAATAAAATGGAAGCCCCTCTTCCCATCCTCTTCATGATAATTGTGAAGCTCAATCCATTTTGAACCAACAGGTTGCTATGGTAGCAGGAGATTCAGGGTTATGGCATTGACTTGCTCTGCAATCTGAAGTCAGCACAGTATAGAAGGTGCCTCACAATTCATAAGACTGGTAGAAGCAATTTTGTGCCTTAACCTTCAGGCTTCCTGCATCTTTAAGAAAACAAAAATCAGACAGCAGTGTTAACCTGAGCTTCTTTAGTGGTTCTGCAGCCTTTCCCAGGTGCTGGATGGAATAAGCAATGGTCTGTACATTTCATTTATTGAGCTTAAGGTTTGATCCTTATAAGACTCATGTTATTAAAAAAGTTATATGCAAAAAAGAAGAGTTTTTAATTATATGAGTATGTTTTGTGTTTCTATTCATTTCCAGTCAGAGCTAAGCTAAAGGTTTAATTTCTTGAAATGTCTGTATTCAGATATATTTAAGCTGTATTTTAGCTAGGATATTTGGAACACATACTTTAGTGTAAAATGCTCACTTTTGAGTCTATCCATTATGTGAAAAATTCTTCTTAATATAATAATATATATATATAAATACCACATATGTGGGATATATATGTTACAATATTTTGAATATACATTATGTATATATGTGTGTCATATATGCAATAAAAAGGCATTTTACACATAACCAACAGTCATATGATATGCTCTGCATAAAATAATCTTGTATATGCATAAAACCTTGCTCTGCATAAAGTAATCTTATGTAAATATATATGTCCACAATTAGCCAATACAGTTTTAATAAGTTTAATAATTGCTAATATCACCTAATATGTCCTCCTCTCTTTCTCTTAATATAAAATTATTAGTTCTCTTTTGCCCAGCTGAGATCCTAATGCTTTTCTTAGATACTGCTGTAGCCGGTAAAATTAAAGAAAAATATCTCAAAGAGGGTAAGAAAATTGATCAGCCCTATTTCATAAATGCACAGTTTATTCATCGTTTCTGTGATTTGGAAGCATCATGGGACTAGAGCACATTAGAGTTGGAGGAGTATAGGGTCCAGTCCATTTTGAAACTCAGCATATCTCCGGGGAGTTTCTGTGTGAGAGAATTCAGGGGGAGAAGGATGTTCTCCCATGATGTTTGTGATCCAGTGGTGTGGCATATTCCATTCCTTCCACTCTTATCACTCTGCCAAGTTCTTGTTCATTTTCTAATATCTGACGTGGTGAAGAACCTTCAGTCATTGCTCTCTCTGACTTCTTACCTTGTACACCTTGTTTTTCCCATGCTTCTAGATTTAACTTTTTCTTTCTTTACAGTAACCACTTGTCCACCAGCACTTATTTTATTAAGATTATCTGTTTATGTGTAACCCCATGAGAAAACATTGAGCTACTCAAGGACATAAAATATGGAGGAGAAACTATGGAATTACTTTGTTTTTGTGTTTTTATGTTCAGCAGCTCATTCCCTGATACATACTTGAAAGTCGCTACTAGTCCAATGGATGCTCCAAGATAGGGCTAGTCTGTTAAGAGTAGTCCTGCCTTGGGCCCAGGTATTGGCACATGGCCATCACAGGAAGAGCACAACTAGGTTATTACTACCTTACTCAGACACTGGCCAGGGCCCTCCAAGGAGAATGTGATGTCAACTTGAAAGTTGAGGCAGATCTTGAGGGAGCTAACAGCTGCAGGCTCCGAGATAACATATTGTAGTAGATAGAGAGCTATTTCTTGAAGTGGAATATGAGAGATACACTTCCTTGACTGAAGTGCTCAGAGACCAGAGTGAAGTGATGCCATTGCATCAGAAGACTCCAGCCCTTTCCTGGGTTTCCTAGGATACAAACACCGTCTCCTTCCCCTACATACCAAGCTCCCTCTTAAGGAGAAAAGCAGAGGAGATGGATGATTAAGACACCCAGTATTTCTCACAAATGAAACGTAATTTCCTAAAGAGACTGCTTAAATTATTTTACTGGATATTGGGTAAATTGTATTTCTGCTAATCCAGTGGCTTGGGAGAAACTCTGGATTAGTTATAGGCAAAATAAGGCTATTATGCCTTTTCTTCACATACGAAAAATTGACACTATCATAAGTATTATTGTTACTCTAAGATTCATCACATAGTGCCAGAAAAATTCTGCTGTGAGTCTCTGCAAAGAACTTCAAGGAAATGGTTATTTTTAAGATTTTATCTATTTTGTGATGTTTTCCCTTTTTTTGTGAGAAGTGTTGTGGGAAAGAGAAAAATATTGCTCTGTCTCTTTCCACTGCTTTGACAATGTGTTTCTTCCCTTGAATATCTAGTATAAATCAAGAGTAGAGTATACTAGGGAAAACTGGGTCCTTGCAGCAAAAGCACGTTAGATGGTGACTCTCACCTGAGGATTTCAAAGTGATATGATTTATTGATTGCGTGTTACAAATTGTAGCTTATGTATTCTTACTGCATCCCAGGACACAGAAATACTCAGACAGTCTGGCGGGCTTCTCTGTAATCGATGACACAACTGCAAGCCCATGAGTCATGTGACTAAGTCAGGCTACGAGAGAAACAGCAGCAGGGTATTGGAGCTGAAGGCAGGAGAGTCTGAGCTTAGGTCTCTGCTGAATTCATTCATCCTAGTTTCCTTTAACGTCAATTCATTTGCTATTTAAATCATTCATAATTTGTTGCTTATTAAATATACAGCGCCATGGTTAGAATGGAAAATATAAATAAAACAGAATTTTGCTTTTGAGTTGCTCAGCCTAGGTAGGGTATTACCTTATGAAAGTGCTTATTTGGGAAAAATATGAAATAATCTGTATTTAAGCTCCTTGGGCAGGTGGCATGAGGAATGAGACACTTAAGGGAGAGTGGGTAGAAGAATTTTGATTTGCCTTTCTAAATCAGCAGATATAGAAAGCTGAAATGGAAAAAAAAAAAGAACAGCAGAAACAAATGTATCAAATCAAACTGCCCAGGTACTTTTTGGTGATTCTCTTCCCAATCATGCATACTGATACCCGCTTTTGTCTGCCTTGAGGATTTTGGAGCTATGTGAAAGTCCTACTGATCAGAGTCTGGAAATAAAGTGTGTCATCCAGAGGCTGGCATTGATTTCTACAGGGTCTTTCAGAAGGGAGAGAGGGGTTGGGAGGTGGAGGACTGATTCACTTCCCATGGACCTTTCCCTGTGCTCGTACCTCACGTGTTTCTCCTACTTTAGTGTGCATACAAATTCCCCAGAGATCTTGTTAAAATGCAGATTACAATTCCACAGATCCTGGTGGTGGTACTGAGACTGTGCCTTTGTAACAAGCTTCTTTGTGGTGCTCACATGCTTGGTCTGAGTTCTGTGAATAGCAAGGCTCAGGAATGGATTGATTCTGGATGGGATGGGAGAGAGCAGAGATGTGCACCTGCACCTCTTTATCCCCAGTACGATTTAATTAATCTGGGACAATTGAGAAATAAGCGGATTTCTTTGGCATCACAAGAATTCCTATTTTCTGACATTTTCTCTTCCTGGGACCCCTTTCTGGCTTTCTTGGTTCCTAACATCATCTCATCTTCATCATCATATCTAAGAATAGCTGGGAAGGAATCCAGAGTCCTGGGCCCATATCCTGGTCTTGATGAATTGTGTATATCAGATAATTTTGCAATGCTCTTTTCTCAGTTTCCCCATTTGTGAAAATGGTTACAAGCAGGATGATTTATTGGTCTTATTGGATATGAAAGAGTTACCACTCCTTTCCCACTACCACCAAAAAAGTCTTTAGAGCCCATTTTATTAGTCCATATGATAAACCTTTCAGTGCACAAATCAAAGAACTGACCTGAATTTTAAATAGTATAGGATAAAACTTGAACTAGCCATTGAGATACTGCTCTACTTACAAACACAGGAAATACTACCCTCTATTGAAAAGGTGCATGGTCACTTCTTTGATAAATTTTAAATGAATTTCTAGAAGCAATAATTAATTGTAGGGCAGAAAGCAGGTAAACTTCAAGGTAGAGTTAATTTAAATTGTCTACTTTTTGGGTAATTAAATTTATACAAAAGTATATTACAGGCTACACACTATTCTGAGAACTAAACAGCCAGAAGTTCAACACTGAGTTGTCCATGACCTCAAGTGTAGCATACAGGTTGTTAATTGTAGTACAGCATAAATATTATCATGGAATTATTCAAGAAACATGGGAGCACATTGAAGATCTTCAGAATCTAGACTGCAAGAAGACATCCTGGCACAAATGAAACATGAGCTGCACTTTGAAGATAACTATTTGACACCAGAAAAATTAATAGGATGAGGCGTAGCAGGTAATGAGGAAGTTTGTCCAAACAAAGGGACAGTATTTGTACAGATCAAATAGAGTAATAAATCATAGCATATTTTGTGAGCTGCAAATAGGACAGCCAAGCACAGTCTAAAGATGCATTTTGGGCCCCGCACCAATGTGGGAGATCCAGAAGCTCCTGGCTTCTGTCTGACCTAGTCCTGGCCATTGTGGCCATTTGGGGAGTGAACTAGCAGATAAAGGCTTACTCTCTCTATCTCTGTTTCTCTCTTTAACTCTACATTTCAAATCAATAAAAATAAAATTCAACAAAAATAAAATCTTTTTAAAAACTCCATAATCATTATGCTATCATCATATCAACAAAAATTAGCAATAATTTGCAGTTCATACTCAAGTTTTCACAATTGTTTCCCACGTGTCTTTTTATAGTTGGTTTGTTTAGATCAGGATCCAACAACGTTCTTTCATCATACTTGGTTGACAGTCTCTTTATTCTCTCATTCTATACCAGTCCATTTTCTTTTTTATATCTGTGATTTGTTAAAGAAACTGGATCATTTGGGTTTGTTTGTTTGTTTGTTTGTTTTTTGTACATTACCTGGCACCTTATTGGCCAATGGCTTCCTTATGCTATTATTTAACTTGTCTTTTCCTCTGTAGTTTCTAAAAATTTGATTGGATTCAGTGTCAATTTTGCCATCGTACTTACATAGCACATTTTCTTTACCCACTCATCCAATGATGGACATTTAGGTTATTTCCATATCCTGATTATTATGAGTAATGCTGCAATAAACAGTGCAGATATATCTTCAAGACTCTGATTTCAATACCTTTGGGTATATATCCAGAGTGGGATTGCTGGGTCTTGTGTTTGTTCTATTTTTAATTTTTTGAGAACCTTCCACACTGATTTCTGTAACAGCTGTACTAATTTACATATTCACAATCAATATTCCAGAGTTCCCTTTCCTTCATATCTTTGCAAAAAATGTTTTTTAAAATTTTTTCATATAGCAGCAATCATAACAGGTATTAGGTGATATCTCATTGTGGTTTTGATTTCTATTTTCCTGACAATTTGTGATGTCGACCCTCAATTCATATAACTTATAACCACTTGTATGTCTCCTTTGAAAAATATCTATTAGGCCCTATTTTTAAATTCTATTTTTGTTATTGGATTAGTTGAGTTTGTTATACATTTTAGATAATAACCCCTTGTCAGATATATAATTTCAAAAATATATTTCTCCACAGTCCATAGGTTGACTTTCATTTGCATGATTGTTTCTCTTTCTGTGTTGATGTAGTATCATTTCTTTATTATTCAACTTTTTCAAATTAATTCATTTATTTTCACTTAGTTACAAAAGACAGAGAGACACATACTGCACCATGCTACATTTAGTGGGTCCATTCCATCTCTTCAATACTGATGACATATTCACAGCCATTGGATTTCCTCTCCAATGCCTCTCTGAATTCTGGTGAATTACATTTAAAAAAATCCACAATTTATGCATATATGTGTTTTTTGTGTGTGTGTGTTAATTTTATATTGCTGCCTAATATATTACCACAAACCTTGTGGAACAAACAATATGTTTATTATGGCACACTCTCCTGGGATGGTATAGCCGGGTTCTCTTTTTATGCTCTCACTGCATGATATTAAAATGTGGCCTGGGCTGAATTTTCATCTGGAACTTGGGATGCTCTTCCCAGCAACTTGATCTCGTTGGCTGAATTCAATTATTTACCATTATGGAACTGAGGTTCCCCACTTTTTTGTGGGGATTACTCTCAGATCTCAGACATTTCCCTGGGGATCTAGCTATGTGGTTCCTCCGTATTGCAATCCACTACACAGCTGTTTTCTTTTCCAGATCAGGAGTAGATACCTCTCTCTAAGCTTCAAATTTTTTCTTTTTCTTTTTTAATTTTATTTATTTTTATGTTGATCTTGGCAACATTTGATGATCTCTGATTTCTTTTTTTCAATTTTATTTTTTTTAATTATTATTTGACAGGTAGTTATAGACAGTGAGAGAGAGAGAGAGAGAGAGAAAGGTCTTCCTTCCATTGGTTTACTCCCCAAATGTCCGCTACTGCTGGTGCTGCTCCGATCCGAAGCCAGGATCCAGGTGCTTTTCCTGGTCTCCCATGCGAGTGAAGGGGCCCAAGCACCTGGGCCATCCTCCACTGCCCTCCCGGGCCACAGCAGAGAGCTGGACTGGAAGAGGAGCAACCGGAACTAAAACCCGGTGCCCATATGGGATGCCAGCACTGCAGATGGAGGATTAATCAAGTGAGCCATGGCGCCGGCCCCCAAACTTTTTTTCTTTTTTCTTTTTTTACTGATTGTTTAGACCCACACAGAATAAATTTCCTTTTGACTAACTCGTGGTTAATTTGTGAATAATCTGATCACAGGAATGATTACCTAGAATATTCACTAGTACCCCTCAGAATCAAAAGAAGGAGATTGTTTATGGCGTCAGTAATCTCCCTAGGCTCTAGTCATGAGTTGCCAAGGCTATGGAAGCCTTTTGAGTTCGCCGACTTTGATTTTATTTAGACAAGGTCATAGTCAAAGTGGAAGTTCTCTCCTCCCTTCAGAGTGGGGGCCATCTTCAAAACTCACTTTTGTTCTATTTGCTTTCCCCTTATTTTAATTCTTAAGTAAACTTACTCTTTCTGGTGAGATTTTTAAGGAAATTCTAATAGCTAGAATCCTTCCTTTCCTGCATGATTAAAAAAAAAAACAGAAAATAAACAAAAGAGCCAACATATGCAAAAACAAAATATTACACTCATGAGTATTGCTGATCAACTTAAAGGTGAAGAATATAGCTTACAGACAGAACCAAGTGGGCTTGTTAAATTCTCTGGCCACTTAACATAGAGTTTGGAGCTGCCTTTTCAGGGTCAAGTTTTAGTTTAGGAAAGGTCATTGGTTCAGAGAGGAGAAGGAAAAAGAGGCCAAATGCCATGCTTTACAGCTTCACATAGATTAACTGCACCCGAAACTAAGGAGAATTGCTCAGTCACAAGGAACTTGAATCATCACCCCAAATGAGAGAAATGATTTTGGGACAGAGGCTGAAAAGGTTTAGGGTAAATCCTTAAGGAAAGTGGAGGGTAGAGGTCAGAAGTTCCTCTTTAATCTTTAGTTATGCTTTAGTCTGTTCCTAACTGTCTTTTCCAAATTGAATAATGTGAAAATAATAGCAAATAACTTTCATTGAAAGTGTATTGTTTATTACTGGTTAAATAAGACAAAACTATTAGGGAAATGTTCATGTCAAGGGACATACAAGTCTCAAGTAAGAATGAGCAATCTAAAGTATGATGGCAGCCGTCTAGGACACACTGGAGGGTGGCCAGGGCTTCCGAGGTTGTGCAGGAGAAGCTTCGGGTCCACAGGATGCCAAGGTAGAGGCATCGTCACTGAGGTGATAAATGTTTTGCTCTCCCATCGATGAGCAAGAGAAACAGTGTATGTTCTCTCCATAGAAACTCATTTCCTTAGTCCAAAATGATGCCAGCTTATTACTAAACTGAATCAAAATGACATTGGCAGAAAAGTGATGCGTTTTGCTCTATGCCACACTGTTAACCAGAGGGAAATTTGATTTCTTTGGACTTAGATAGAAAAGGAGGCAAAACACGTAGGAGACTTAGGTCTGCTCATTTCTAATTCTGTCAAATCCTCAGTTTCTTTATCTGTGAAGTAGAAAAAGGATTTTGACCGTTTTACTGGTTTATTGGATGTGCAGAAAGAGTGGCTATATGTGAAAGACTGCTTTAAAAAGAGTTACACAATTATTGTTGTATTATCAGTTATTATTTATGCATTGAAAATGCAATTTCTCAACTTATTCCATAAAGCATTGTTAGTTGAAGGGTGTATCAGCACTCTTTTTGGTCAGGATTTGTTTTTTATTTACATAAAGAGAACAGGTTTCATGTATTTCATATATACAATTTTAAACTCATAATTCTAATTTGCATCCTTCTTCTCTCCTTCCTTCCTCTTCCTCTTCTTTCTTTCTCCCTTCCTTCCTTCCTTCTTTCCTTCCTTCCTCCCTCCCTCCCTCCCTTCCTCCCTTCCTCCCTTCCTCCCTTCCTTCCTTCCTTCCCTCCTTCCCTCCCTCCTTCCCTCCTTCCCTCCTTCCCTCCTTCCCTCCTTCCCTCCCTCCCTCCCTCCCTCCCTCCCTCCCTCCCTCCCCCTCTCTCTCTCTTTCTTTCTTTCTTTCTTTCTTTCTTTCTTTCTTTCTTTCTTTCTTTCTTCCTTTCTTTCTTTCTTTCTTTCTTTCTTTCTTTCTTTCTTTCTTTCTTTCTTCTTTCCTTTTAAGGGGTGTGTCAATTCTTTAGAACATTCATTTAGATCATTTTAAATTCCCACTTGACAAAGAATAAAACATTTTTTCTTGATTTTAATAAGGATTGACAGGATTTTTAAAACATATTTTTATTTATGTTAATTTTATTTAAAAGGCACCGAAAGAGAGAGAGAGAGAGAGAGAGAGACTCTCCAAGTCTCTGAAACAGTCAAGGGAGGGCACATTGAAGCCAGGATCTTAGAATTCCATCGGAGTCTCCCACATGGGTAGCAGGAACTCAAGTACTTGAACCATTACCTGCCACCTTCCAGGATTCATGTTAACAGGAAGTTGGGTCAGAAGTGAAGGGGGTGTGACTTGAGCCAGGCATTCTGATATGTGTTTCCCAGGTGGCAGCTTAAACATTGTGTCAAATGCCCACCACAGAAAGGATGTTCTTAGTGTTCTACCCACACTGCAATTTGGATTTTTTCATTTATTTATTTTCTCTTTTTTGGTTTTAGTAATGCATGTCAGAGTTACCTGCTTACCTCATGCTCCTAAAATCAAGGGAATTTTTTTTTAATTTTGAATTTAAGATGATGACACATGGTAAAGAAGAAATAAAGACAGGTTGAGCCTGAAGGATCCAGGAGGACTTATACCTTATGGAAAAGAAATAAAATTGATCTGCAAAACTCCTGTTGCTATAAAAGTAAATGTTGTCTTTGTAGATTCCCATATTACTAATTATCAAATTTTGGAAAATTGACTCAAATCCCTTAAAAGATGAGTTTGCTTAAATTACTTCCTTCCCATAACATAATTTCAACTCTTGAGTCATAACTCTGGTGATTTCCAAAATGTCAACAGAGTTCAATAATCTTTGATTAGACCAACCTTTCCTGAGCATTTCTGCAAACCAAGGACTGGCCAGAAATATTGTCTGTATGGCAAACACTCTGGAATGTTCACAGAAAAACTTCAGGAAAAGAGAGCAGTGTTGTTGTGTGCCTCGTGGTTCTATCCTTTGAAATGATGACCAAGATAAAGAAATGTGCAAGTCTCCAGGCTGGGCAAGGCCAGAGGCCTGAATACCCTGCCTCTGTAAACCCAATCACTAAGCACCCATTAGAAAAAACAATTAAGGTATAATCAAGGCATTGTGTATTTACTATAGCACACAAAGAAACATAAATAATCTTTGAAAACGGCATTAAACTTGTCCCTTAAGCTAAATTAATCATGTAAATCAAGCATTTGAGTAACTATAATTTTCAAGGTGAATCTCCAAGTTTGTCTCAATTTATTTTACTTTCTTGACTTATGAGTGAGGACTTTATTTTCTTTTTTTAAAAAAACTTTTATTTAGTAGATATAAAGTACCAAAGTACAGTTTATGGATTACAATGGCTTCCCCCCCCCATAACTTCCCACCCACCCACAAACCTCCCATCTCCTGTTCCCTCTCCCATTCCATTCACATCAAGATTCATTTTTGATTGTCTTTATATACAGAAGATCAATTTAGTATATATTAAGTAAAGATTTCATCAGTTAGGCCCCACACGGAACACAAATTGCCAAATACTATTTAAGCACTAGTCATATCATTAATTCACATTGAGCTACACATTAAGGACCAAGATCCTACATGGGGAGTAAGTGCACAGTGACTCCTGTTGTTGACTTAACAAATTGACACTCTTGTTTAAGGTGTCAGCAATCTCCTCAGACCTAGTCAGGAGTTGCCAAGGCCATGGAAGCCTCCTGAGCTCGCCGACTTTGATCTTATTTCGACAGGGTCATAGTCAAAGTGGAGGTTCTCTCCTCCCTTCAGAGAAAGGTACCTCCCTCTTTGATGGCCCATTCTTTCCACTGGGATCTCACTCGCAGAGATCTTTTGTTTAGTTTTTTTTTTTTTTTTTTGCCAGAGTGTCTTGGTTTTCCATGCCTGAAATACTCTCATGGGCTCTTCAGCCAGATCCGATTGCCTCAAGGGCCGATTCCAAGGCCAGAGTGCTGTTTAGGACAACTGCCATTCTATGAGTCTGCTGTGTATCCCACTTCCCATGTTGGATCATCCTCTCCCTTTTTAATTCTGTCAGTTAGTATTAGCACACACTAGTCTTGTTTATGTGATCCCTTTGACTCTTAGACCTATCCTTATGGTCTATTGTGATCTGAAATTGATCACTTGGACTAGTGAGTTGGCATTGGTACGTGCCACTTTGATGGGATAGTATTGGAATCCCCTGGCACATTTCTAACTCCACCATTTGGGGCAAGTCAGCTTAAGCATTTCCCAAATTGTACTTCCCCACCCTCTCTTATTCCCACTCTTATATTTAACAGAGATCACTTTTCAGTGAACTTTAAACACCTAAGAATAATTGTGTGTTAATTACATAGCTCAACCAATGGTATTAAGTAGAACAAACAAAAATACTAAGAGGGATATAGTATTAAATTGTACATCAACATTGATTTTATATCCTGCTGCTTTGCCAAACTTTTCTATGAGTTCCAATAGTCTTTTAGTAGAGTTCTTTGGATCCCCTAAGTAAAGAATCATATCATCTGCAAAGAGGGATAGTTTGAGTTCTTCCTTCCCAATTTGTATCCCTTTAATTTCTTTTTCTTGCCTAATAGCTCTGGCTAAAACATTGAGAACTATATTGAATAGCAGCAGTGAGAGTGGGCATTCCTTTCTGGTACTAGATCTCAGTGGAAATGCTTCCAACTTTTCCCCATTCAATAGGATGTTGGCCGTGGGTTTTTCATATATTGCTTTGATTGTATTGAGGAATGTTCCTTCCATACCCAGCTTGCTTAGAGTTTTCATCATGAAAGGGTGTTGTATTTTATCAAATGCTTCCTCTGTGTCTCTTGAGAGAATCATCTGGTTTTTCTTCTGCAGTCTGTTAATGTGGTATATCATGTTGATTGTTTTGCAAACATTAAACCATCCCTGCATACCAGGGATAAATCCCACTTTGTCTGGGAGGATGATCTTTCTCATGTGTTGTTGCATTCTATTGGCCAGAATTTTATTGAGAATTTTTGTACCTATGTTCATCAGGGATATTGGTCTGTAATTCTTTTTCAATGCTGCATCTTTTTCCGGCTTAGGAATTAAAGTGATGCTGGCTTCATAGAAAGAATTTGGGAGGATTCCCTCTTTTTTGATTGTTCTGAATAGTTTGAGAATTGGAGTTAGTTCTTCTTTAAATATCTGGTAGAATTCAGCAGTGAATCCATCTGGTCCTGGGCTTTTCTTTGTTGGGAGGGCCTGTATGATTGTTTCAATTTCTGACTCAGTTATGGGTCTGTTTAGGTTTTCTATGTCTTTGTGGTTCAATTCAGGTAGGTTGTATGTGTCCAGGAATCTATTCATTTCTGATAGATTTCCCTGTTTGCTGGCATACAAGTCCTTGTAGTAATTTCTGATGATTCTTTTTATATCTGTAGTGTCAGTTGTTACATTTCCTTTTTCATCTCTGATTGTATTGATTTGGGTCTTTTCTCTCTTTTTTTTTTTTTAGTTAGTTGGGCCAATGGGGTGTCAATTTTGTTTATTTTTTCAAAAAACCAGCTCCTCATTTGGCTGATTTTTTGTAATTTTTTTTTATTCAATCCTGTTGATTTCTTCTCTGATTTTAATTATTTCTCTTCTCCTACTAGATTTGGGTCTGGTTTGCTGCAGTTTTTCTAGATCCTTGAGATTAATTGAAAGCCCATTTATTTGGAGCCTTTCCAATTTCTTGACGAGGGACCTATTGCTATAAATTTTCCTCTTAGCACTGCTTTTGCTGTATCCCATAAGTTTTGATATGTTGTGCTGTTGTCTTCATTTACTTCCAGAAAGTTTTTGATTTCTCTTTTGAGTTCTTCTATCACCCAGTGTTCATTCAGGAGCATGTTGTTCAGTCTCCATGTGTTTGCATATGCTCTAGGGATTCCCGAGTTGCTAATTTCCACCTTCATTCCACTATGGTCTGAGAAGCTGCTTCGTATGATTCTAATTCTTTTGAATTTGCTGAGACTTGCTTTATGGCCTAGTATGTGGTCAATCCTAGAGAAGGTTCCATGTACTGCTGAGAAGAATGTAAATTCTTTATGTGTAGGATGAAAAGTTCTGTAGATATCTGTTAGATCCATTTGGGCAATGGTGTAATTTAAATCTACTGTCTCCTTGTTGATCTTCTGTCCTGTTGATCTGTCTATCTCTGAGAGTGGAGTATTGAAGTCCCCCAGTACTATTGTATTGGGGTCTAAGTCTCCCTTTAAGTCCCTTAACAAGTCTTTTAAATAAACCGGTGCCCTGTATTAGGTGCATAGACATTGATAATCGTTATATCTTCCTGTTGAATGGATCCCTTAATCATTATATAGTGCCCCTCTTTGTCTCTCCTAATAGTTTTTGTGGTAAAATTTATGTTATGCAATATTAAGATGGCTACGCCCACTCTTTTTTCATTTCTGTTGGCTTGGTATATCTTTTTCCAGCCTTTCACTTTCAGTCTGCATGTATCTTTGTTGGAAAGGTGTGTTTCTTGTAAGCAGCAAATAGATGGGTTTTGTACATTAACTCATTCAGCCAATCTGTGCCTTTTAACTGGACAGTTCAGGCCATTAAAGTTCAATGTGACTATTGAGAAGGAGTAACTTTGCCCTGCCATTTTCCCAAAGATATTTTCTAATATCTGGTTTGAGATTCCTGTGATCTTTTGCTGTGAGGTTTCCTTCCTTTACCTTCTTTCATATTGATGACCGTGTTTCTGTGTTTCTGTATGTAACACATCTTTAAGCATCTTCTGCAGGGCAGGATGAGTGGCAACAAATTGTTTCAATTTCTGTTTGCTGTGAAAGGTCTTTATTTCATCTTCATTCACAAATGAGAGCTTTGCAGGATATAATATTCTGGGCTGGCAGTTTTTCTCTCTTAGTACCTGGGCTATGTCTCGCCATTCCCTTCTAGCTTGTAGGGTTTCTGATGAGAAGTCTGCTGTGAGTCTAATTGGAGATCCTCTGAGAGTAATCTGACGTTTCTCTCTTGCACATTTTAGGATCTTTTCTTTATGTTTCACTGTGGTGAGTTTAATTACAACGTGTCATGGTGAGGACCTCTTTTGGTCATGTTTACTAGGGGTTCTATAAGCTTCCTGTACTAAGATGCCTCTGTCCTTCTCCAAACCCAGGAAGTTCTCTGCTAGTATCTCACTAAAAAAGGCCTTCTAATCCTTTCTCCCTCTCCATGCCTTCAGGAACTCCTAGAACTGTAATGTTGGGTTTTTTAATAGTATCCTGTAGATTCCCAACAATATTTTTTAGATTTCTAATTTCCTATTCTTTTCTTTGGTTTGACTGTATACTTTCCTGTGCTCTGTCTTCTAAGTCCGATATTCTCTCTTGTGTCTCACTGACTCTGTTTTTAAGGCTCTCTAATGTGTGTGTCATTTGATCTATTGAGTTCTTCATTTCATTTTTATTTCTCTTCACTATCACACTTTCCTGTTCTACTAGTTTCTGTGTTTCATTTTGATTTCATTTTCATGAGAGAGATTTTCTATCCTGTCCAGTAAGGATTTCTGTAGTTCAAGAATTTGTTTTTGAAAACTTCTAAATGTTCTTATCATAATTTTTTTGAAATCCGTATCTTGCATTTCTTCCATCTCATCATCCTCATAATCTTGGCTTGGGGTGTCTTGTTCATTTGGGGTCTTCATAATGTCTTCCTTGATCTTGTTCCCTCACTTTCTGTGTTTGTTGCTTGGCATTGTGGAGATATTCTTTGAATTCTTCTTCCCTCGCTGTTGTGTTTTTTTCTTGTTATACTATGACTGTGTTAAGTGGACTTTCTGCTTTTGGAGGAGCCTTAGAGGCTTGAGGCTTGAGATGGGTGTGTCCAGAGAGCTTTGATTGGTTCTTCAGGGTTAAGGGTGTGCCAAAGGTGACACACTCAGGTTAGGCATGGTAAATCAATCTCTCTCTCTCTCTCTCTCTCTCTCTCTCTATATATATATATATATATATATTTGATTCAGGAGGGAAGTAATAGCGCACAGCTGAGCGGAATTGAAGATAGTCAGCTTCCGATCTCTGCCTTCTGTGGGTATATCATTCGTTGCTTTTTCCAAGGACCACACAAAGAATCTGTGCTGCCCTCAGTATGGGCTCAAATTCTCCTGCAGTCTCCCACCGGGTTGCCAAGGTTACCAAATTGTAGTGTCTCTGGAGAATACTCAAGTGAACTCTGTGAGTTCTCTCGCCCGCCATCTCTTCTTTCACCACCTCAGTTCATTAGCTCCACCCTTTCACTAAGTCATAACCTCCTGTTATTTCAACCCCCCAGAGTCAGGTTTTTCTGTTTGACTGTGGGCGGGTGCAGCTCTCAGCTTGTGCACAACCCTGAGGTCACTCCTGCACCTAAGTAAAATGGCTCCTGCTCTTTGTCTCCTGCTCGCCTTTGCAACGTGGGCGGAGAGAGACTGTACTGGTCCTTTTTTTTTTTTCCCACTCTCCTATAGTTAGTCTGGTGAACTTTCCCCAGCGGGGCTTCAAGCCAATTTCCCTGCTGATGTCTTGGGTTACAGAGCTCACCTCCCCTTCCAGCGCAGATGCGTAGACTCTGCTGTTTGGCTTCCGTGGGCATCCTTGCTCTCCCCGCAGGTCGTCCATGTCATATCCACTAGATCTGGAAGAGTTTCCTCTGCAGTTTTTTTCCCGAGCCATTCCTGAGATTACCGTAATTCCACTTTTATTAACCTATCTTTTCCCGGACTATCAGTGCGCATCCTCTCTATTCCGCCATCTTGGAATATGATCGACTTTATTTTCAAAGTGTTTTCCTGAGCAAGAGTTATTTGGTGCATTCGTTCACGCAGCCAGCATTTATTTTATACTTGCATAGGTACTGTATTCCATGTTTTATTATAATTTCCATGTGAAGCTATATAGGGGATATTTCAAAACAGTTTCTCTGGTAGGCACAGCATTGCTTTGTCTATACCATTTCCTTCAATTGTGTGAAGAATTGTACTCTAAATTTTGGATGCTAGGACAATCTTTAAATGGTCCCACAATACGTCAGAATGAGCAACAAACTTCCAAAAGTAGAACATTTGGGATGAGAGATTAAATATATGAGAATTTCTTTTAACAGATATCATTGATAGCCACACACCAAGATAGGCCATCCACCCACTCATTAATTTAGCAGACATAGAGGGAGGCTGGTATGTCTCAAATACTGCTGTTCCCAAAGGATGCAGCTGTGAAGCACGCATAGTGCATGACCTCCAGGCAGTCCCAGGCAAACAGAAATCTCTAAGACCTTATAGGATAATGGAGCAACAGTGGTGGTTATTACAGAGGTGTGCTGGAGGGGTTTTGACTCCAGTTTGGGGATCTTAGGATAATCCTCCAGGGTAAAAGAATATTTAAGTCAAATTAATTGTGATATAATCCAGATGATGGGGAGAAAGAGAAGAGTGTCCCTGTAATAGGGAATAGCATGTGCAAAAGTCTAAACTTAGGGAGAATTTCTTTGTGCCCTACATTTCCCAGGATTCACAGGAAGCTTTAATAAAATAAGAAATCTGTCCTGAGGTCTCTATAGGTTATCTGAGATGGCAGAAGAAACAAATAACAGCAGCAACAAATAACTAGTGATCAATTTATTTTTATAGATATATTTATTTATTTGAAAGTCAGAGTTAAATAGAGAGAAGGAGAGGCAGAAAGAGAGAGAGAGAGAAAGAGAGAGAGAGAGAGGTCTTCCATCCGCTGGTTCACTCCCCAATTGGCCGCAATGGCCGAAGCTGCACTGATCCAAAGCCAGGAGCCAGGAGCTTCTTCCAGGTCTCCCACACGGATACAGGGGCCCAAGGGCTTGGGCCATCTTCTACTACTTTCCCAGGCCATAGCAGAGAGCTGGACTGGAAGTCGAGCAGCCAGGACATATGGGATGCTGACATTGCAGGCGGCGGCTTTACCCGCTAAGCCACAAATGCTGGCCCCAACTAGTGATCAATTTCTAGCATTAACTAAAGGTGAGGCCAAGCGACTGATTACCAAGAGTTAAGATGTGGACACAAGTTCAAGAGGATCAATCAGTGGATACTGACAGAGGAATAGGGCACGTATATACAGAGAGTTACATCCTGCTTAATTTTCTTGTGGGTTTACATTACAACTAGTCTTTAATTCAGTCTGAGGATGAAATAGCCTTACTAATCCAGTCTATATCAAGAGCTTTCAAAAATCTCACAGAGAATATACATTGTGAAACAACTATGCCTAGATTTAATATTTTCCCATCAAAGTAAACTTATCTCTTAATTCCATTTTCCATAAACTTTTTGAAACATCCTCATAGAAAACATCAAGCTCTGCCTTTTACTAGTTGTAATGGCTGCTTACCCAAAACTCCTCTAACTAGTCTAACCAGATTTGATCACTTAGTTCTTTTTTTACTAAAGGTTATATATATATATATATATATATATATACACACACACATATATGTGTGTGTGTGTGTATGTCAGACAGCTGAAAAGGAGTTGGAGTTGGGTTGAATTCTGACCTCAAAAGTCTAGGTGAAGGGCACAGGATTTAGGGTGGCCCCATGTTGTGAAACAGCTGGATTTTGAGATCTTCCTTACAGCCATTTGTTTTTTTCCCTCGTTCACCACATTTTGATTACCAATTTTAAGCCTTTGATTCAACAGAAGCTGTTTTGTGATCAAATCGGTTCTCATTTCTCACTGCAAGACTACCTAATGAAACAGAATGCATGGAAGTAATTCGTCAAAGCCATGGAGGGCCCCGGAATGCTCACAGCGATGGTTGCAATGCAGAGGCCGCCCTTCCAATAAGAGGGTCATCTCTTATGGAGCGTTTGTGCTCTTATATCCTTAAATTATTCTGTGCTATTCAATAAAACCAACAAATTGCTTTCTCTGCAATTACCCTGAAAAAATTGTTCCATTAGAGAACATTCCCATAAACTCTGATTCCCCTGCACAGATCCTTTTAATCTACTGTTTGGAGGAGGATCCAAATAAATTTTACTGAGAAGTCTGCCTGCGGTTTGCATCTTATCTTCCTTGGATACTTTGTCTTCCTATCAGCAGCCTATTTATATTTTCTTCCTGTGTAATTTCTTGGTATTTTCCTAAGAAACATCTGTTTCTTCTGGAAGCTGGGTAGAACTATAAAAATTTTCTGTTACTTGTTTAGGTAACTGGTCTGAAATAACTAGAATCATTGAATATAGTTCCAGTGATATCTTGAGCTCATAAAGAGACCATCTCAGTAAAGATTATCATAATGGTAAAACCACTTCTTAATTCATGTGCTCAATATTATAAATTAAATACTTATATACTGAGAAAATCAGTTCCTATAATCTACTTCATATCCCTAATTCTGAATGAGGGATGAGAGTACATATAGGAGAGTACTGTGGACTTAGGCCTCTGGCTGTATAATAAAGGTAGAAATGCCTCCTTCCTGAATTCTACCACAAATACGAGATAGCCAGACAGAGCGGAGCAGGGGCAGAAAGATTTACTCGCTTGAAGCTGGAGGGAGATGTGGAGGTAGAGGGAGGGGAGGGAGGAAGAGAGAGACTGAGGAGACTGAGAGGAAGAAAATGAAAATATCAGCCTGTCTCTAGAAGGCAGATTCTTTCTGGCACAGAACCTGCTCCTGTGTCCTGGGTTCCCTCTAAATGATCAGATGAGTCATCCTCCCACGCGTGGGAAGCAGTGAATAATCAGTAAGCACAGATGATGGAAGTGTCCACTGCAGCAGCCACCTGCAGGGAGTGGGGGGGGAAGCTCCATTACCTTCCAAATGAGAGGCCCGGCCTTTGGGGCCTGAGCAAGAAAGGAGAGGAATCAGCCCCACCTTTCCCGATGCTGCAGTCTCCTTCCTCCCACAAGAAGGCCAAAGCAGAAGCAACAATCCCATCCCTGTCTCACCACACAGATTTATTATTCTTAACCAAGAGGATGCTTTCTACAAACAAACACCCTGTGTGTCACTGAGGCGGTTTTGTTAAATTCCATTCTAAATTCTATTAGAGTGGAATGTAATCCTTTTTCTCTCACAGAATAAACCGTTCATGTGTCTTCAGTATATTGCTGAGGAAGTCTGCAGAAAGATTGGCCCAGCATTCTCCAATTTTGCCTGTGTGCTCTGGTTCTCACTTGAGGAAGTTCTGTAGTTGAAAACTCCAGAATGGAAGAATGGAGAGAAAGATAATGACTTAAACTTCTGGTTGAACTAAAATATAGGTTTGATTCAACAATAAACAGAGGAAGGAGCTGTGTGAAAAGAAGATTTTAGGCCTTTTGTGAGAATTCACACTCCCTAAACAGCTCCCTCCATCTGTTCCCTGATATTCCTTTAGCAATACAATGAACAACAAACACTTTGTGGTGCTTACTTTGTGTCAGCTGTTGTAACATCATACTCTCTCTCTTTTTCTCTCTATCATCTATTTATCCGTTCATCTGTTTATCTGTCTTACCAGATATATTCAATTATCATAAACATTTTGCCTGTAGATGAGACAACTCAGGCCCAGCGAGGATAAGTCACTCATCCATGAATGCACAGCTAGTAAGGACCAGAACCAAACATTACATAGCAATTGCACATAGTTATTGGGTAGAATACGGCATTTCAATCCAGGTATACAATTTGTAATGACGAGATTGGGATAATTAGCATAGTGATCCTCTCATTTTTTCATTTCTGTGTACCCAAAAGGTTCAAAATCCTCTCTACTAGCCATTTTGAAATAATACAACTAATGGTTGCCAGCCACACTTATCCTACTTTTCTGTAGAACGGTAGAATGTTAAAACTTATTTCTCTTAGCCAACTGTGTACTTGTACATGTTAACCATTCTTTTTCCATTTTTTGTTTTGTTTTGTTTTTTTAAGAGGCAGAGTTACAGACAGAGAGAGGGAGAGACAGAAAGAACTTTTATACACCTGTATTGAAATGCTGTATTCTAACCAATAACTGTGCAATTGCTATGTCACCAAAAATTAATTTTTTTACAAATGTTTGGTTCTGGTTCTTACTAGCTGTGCATCCATGGGTGAGTGACTTATCTTCACTGGGCCTGAGTTGTCTCATCCACAGGCAAAATGTTTATGATAATTGAATGTATCTAGCAAGACAGATAAACAGACCATGCAAACTTCTATCCTCTGGTTCACTCCCTAAATGGCTGCAATGGCTGGAGCTGAGCTGATCCAAAGCCAAGAGCCAGGAGCTTCTGGGTCTCCCACGTGGGTGCAGGAGACTAAGCACTTGGACTATCTTTCTCAGGCCAAAGCAGAGAGCTGGATTGGAAGGGGAGCAAGCCAGGACATGAAATGGCGCCCACATGGGATGCTGGCAACATAGGTGGAGGCTTAGACAACTAGGCTACAATGCTGGCCCGTTTTATTTTGTTTTGTTTTGTTATTCTTATTTCTCCATTCTGCCTCCCCCACATCCTTCTCAGGCCTTGGTAAACAATATTCTATTGCAGATGTCTATGAGATCAACTTTTTTAGGTTCCATTTGTAAGAACCCACAAGAACTTGTCCATTGTCTAAGCTCTCATCATCTTGCTGTACTGTGAATGGACATTGCCCCAGGGCAGAGAGCTCATTGCCTGAGACTCACAGAGAGGGAAATCATGAATATAAGATTCTTTCCAAAGAAGAGGCATGGATGCAGGTGATCAGAATTCTGGGGCATTTGTGCCTCTGTTTCTAGCATATTCAAATTTCTTTTGTGATTATTTTTTCCCTTCAAATCCTAAATAATTTAAAAATGTGCTTTCAAATTTCAGGAGAACGCTAAACTTAAAAAAAATAAAGAATGGATTTCAAACTTTATTGTCATGTGGTGAAAATGCAGTTCTTGGGTAGTGATTGGGACTTTTTTTGTAGCCTAATATGGTTGTCTTATTTAATCATTGGGTGCAGAGTTCTACATGTAGCTGTTAGATCAAGCTTTTCATTTGTGTTATGTCAATTGGTTGCTATGAATAACAATATACATATTAATGGTGTTAATTTTGGAAGATATGCTAAGTAGTTTCTGTTTGTTAGACATGGGAACTTTGGAATTTCTTCCTGCATAAAGATGAAATATTCTGATACTCCAGTCTAATAATTTCCCTAAAATAACACATAGGAATTGTTTTTTCCACTTCAGCATAGGATTATTTTTATTAACACTGGTTGATATTTGATGAAATCTGAATCTATCAATTCTTTTTTTTTTTTATCAGTTCCATATAATTCTCAGCTGCTCTGTGGTAACTCCTAACCAAAGACAACAAATCTGCCTGGATATAAATTTTGAGTGAATGTTTGGGAAAAGAAAGCTTTAAAAATACTAAAGCCAACATAAATATAAATGGGAAGAAATCTATGACAAAACAAAATACATTCAAGGGATTTATTTCAGAATTTCATGACTTTCTCATTGTGCTGTGAGCTCTCTTTTGGGACTCAAACGCTGCTCCTCTGCTGTTAGGATTCTCCTTTGCCCTATTATGCCTTGTATTGACACTGGATTGGCTTCCGAAGGAAAAAAAAATCCGTGTGTCAGTGGTTCTGAATTTGTTGCCACTTTTCTTGATGCCCAGGCACTGATTGATTTGCAGAACACCAGCCAAGGTTCCTGTCTCTGGAAACTTTGAAATCCCTGGCCTGCAACTCTTAGATGTGTCCCTATTTTCTGTGAGCCTTTTGGCCATGCATCACTGACATTTGATTTCCTGCCACTTCAATTAACAGAACAAGGGACAATCTTTCTTCAGCAACTTGGGAGTAACTTTCTATCGAACAAGTCAAGTGGGCAGTCTAGTGTGACTAGTTTCTCTGGGGATGAGGTTCTCTGGTGGCTGTTGCATAACACTCAACAAACAAATAACAATGGGGGAAATTAACTTGGGAGCTACGTGATTCACTGCTGCTTAACAGCTTTGCACAAGGGAATGTGTGGGAGACAACATAGTGAAGTGGAAAGAGGCTGGGGCAGACAGATTACATTTTGATCCTCCCCTAATTGGTGTATGTCCTCAGGGAAACTGATTATGTAAACTCTTCCAACTTCATTTTCCTCGTCTATAAAATAGAGATATACATTTCAAATAAAGAATGGTAATGATAAAATATATAGGAAAATAATGACTATATAATCTTATAACATTTAAGAAAGCACCTTGCTTATATTAATTTGGGACATCCAAACTAAGTTCTTAATAAGTTAGCTCTTTCCAACCTGTAGTCTCAGGTAGCTGTATTTCTTTGAGGTGTTTTACTCAACTTTCAGGGTGCGGAACATTAACCTATACAATTTGGAGGTGGAAATAGAAAAATCTATAAGGTCTGTTTTCAACTTAGTACCATTTTATCAATGTTGTGCTTCTTGAAGGAATCAAATATAAATGACTATTCAGAACCAAAATTATAGTTGAATATAAGACAATACATATTTAATTATTTTAAACATTTACAAAAAGATGTAATTTTTCAAAAATTAAAGCAATTCAAAAGTAGAAAGAACAAAACAAAATAAAACAAAACAAAAAAAGCAGGAGTTTCTGATAACCAACCACACTGGACTGCTCTCTGTTAGAAAACATTTACACCAGATTGTGTAGGTCATTAAATGTTTTTTTTTTCCATATATATTCTCACATGCACAAGAGACACATGGACACACACCTTTGCAAGCATATTTAAGCAGTTGTAAAAACAAATCATATTCTCTTGCACATATTATTCTTTTTTTTGTTTTGTTTTGCACTTCTTCCATTTTCTGTTAGATTATAACATTTATTCTTAAGATTACCTCCTGATCCAAGATAGCTGCTGGAGTTCTAGCCATTGTGTCCCTATTCCAGATAAGAATAAAGAATAAAGAGCTGAGGAAAATGTAAAAGCAAACTTATGTTACTTATTGGTTCATTTAAATTTTCTTTATTGTCTAGATTTAACCTTGGTGGGTAGTATATTTCCAGGAATTTATTCACTTCTCAAGGATTTCAGTTCTAAGTTAGCTAGGTTTATTTATTTATTTTTATTTTTATTTTTTTTTTTACAGGTCGAGTTATAGACAGTGAGAGAGAGAGACAGAGAGAAAGGTCTTCCTTCCATTAGTTCACCCCCCCCAAATAGCCGCTACAGCCAGCGCGCTGCGCCGATTGGAAGCCAGGAGCTAGGTGCTTCTCCTGGTCTCCCATGCAGGTGCAGGGCCCAAGCACTTGGGTCATCCTCCACTGCACTCCCAGGCCACAGCAGAAAGCTGGACTGGAAGAGGGGCAACCAGGACAGAATCCGGCGCCCCGACCAGGACTAGAACCCAGGGTGCCAGTGCCGCAGGTGGAGGATTAGCCTAGTGAGCCGCGGCGCCAGCCAGCTAGTTCTTTTCACTAACTTTTTCCAGAAGCTCACTGACTTCTGCTTACATAACATTATCAACCCCTTTTGAAATCGGAGAAGACCCCCCTAAAATTTACACTAAAATGTGGCCCCTTAAAGTTCCCTAGAAATGCTATCCAGGGTGCCACACATGCTACCAGAATTTGGGGGGGGGCATACGATTTTACCACGGGCTTATTACTAAATCCCCAATATTAATAAGCCCAAGAGGGTTCTTGCCTAATATTGAAAGAAGAATTCTAAATGCTGGCACAGATAAACGAGGCAGCATGGTACGTTTTAAGCTTTTATTTAGTGAGAAAGATTCATAGGAGAGTGAGAGCTTTTATTCAGTGAGAAAGATTCATAGGAGAGTGAGAGCTTTATTTAAGAGAGAGAGGTAAATAGGGGTTCATACCGAGCACCTGAAGGCCATGCGCCCTGGAGGCGCGGGGCTACAGCAAGCCCCTTCCTAGCAAGAGGCCAGGGAAGAAGAGCAGGCCGGGCCACACCATGTCCCAGCTTTTAACCCACTTCCAAAGGGGAGTGGTTAATTAACCTGATTAACTGGTGGGCACCCAGGTGTGGCCAGGTAGGGGAATGAGGCCACTCAGGGGCAAGGCAAAGGCTGGTCTTCCAGTTCACAAATCTAACAATTTTAACCTGTATGCCTGCCTACTCTACTTCATTCCCCCCTCAAAGACTCCAGATCTTAATCTTTTTTTTTTTTTTTTTTTTTTGACTGGCAGAGTGGATAGTGAGAGAGAGAGACAGAGAGATAGGTCTTCCTTTTTGCCATTGATTCACCCTCCAATGGCCGCTGCGGCCGGCACATCTCGCTGATCTGAAGCCAGGAGCCAGGTGCTTCTCCTGGTCTCCCATGCGGGTGCAGGACCCAAGGACTTGGGCCATCCTCCACTGCACTCCCGGGCCATAGCAGAGAGCTGGCATGGAAGAGAGGCAACCGGGTCAGAATCCGGCGCCCCGACCGGGACTAGAACCCGGTGTGCCGGCACGGCAAGGTGGAGGATTAGCCTGTTAAGCCACAGCGCCGGCTCAGACTTTAATCTTAAGGGGATGTTGATGGGCGTCGAGTCACCATCTTCTGAGCTACTTCCTTCTTATTAGGGGTGCAGACCCTGCCTGTTCTCGGTCTGGAAGTCTCTGCCTATCTCATCTAATGAGTTCACTTCACTAACTGGATCTCCTCCAGTCACCACCATCCTCAGTGTCTCCTGCATGGTCATCATTATTCTCAGAAGCTGCTGGGTTCTTCTGAGTTGTTTTAGATATAAATGAAGGTCCATTGTCACTCTGGAGTGACCGTGGGAGTCCAAAGCGTGGCACGATGTCTTTCAACAAGGCTTTAAGCACGTCGTGTGCTTTCTCTGTTCGGGTCGAAAAGGCCTCTATCCATCCTGTAAAAGTAACAATAAAGACTAGAAGGCACCTATAATTGCTTGTTGAGAGCATATTGGTAAAATCAACCTGCCAATCTACACCTGTCTGTTCCCCTCCTCTGCACGGGAGTCAACAGGGGAGGTGGCCTTACGTGGTGAGGGTTATTCTGTAAACATAGTGGCCAAGAGCGAGTCATTTCCTTTATGACCGTATTGAGTCCCTTTCCTCCAAAAGCTCAGGAGACTAGTTGTACTAAGGCATCTCTTCCCAAGTGGGTAGAGTTGTGTATCTCCTTTATAATTTTCCATTGAGTGGCCATTGGTAGCATAATTCTATGATTTAGCATCCACCATCCATTTGCGTTTTTAGTACAGCCTCGCTGTTGGGCCCATTCATCTCAGGCTCCATATAGTGAGGTTCCTTAACCACTTCCACAGATTGAGGTATAAGGGCCATTTCCAAACTTCCCTGTGTAGCTGCTCTATCTGCTAATGCATTTCCCTGGTTAACATAATTATCTCCCTTCTGATGTCCCTTGCAGTGGATGGCAGCCACTTCTAAAGGCTCCAGTACTGCCTGAAGTAGAGCCCGTATCTCTTTTCCATATTTAACAGGGGAATTCTTTGCAGTCAGCAAGCCCCTCTCTTTCCATATTTCTGCGTGTGCATGTAACACAAGGAAAGCCTATCTGGAATCTGTATCTGTATCTGTATCTGTATCTGTATCTGTATCTGTATATGTATATGTATATGTATATGTATATATATACATATATATAATATATATATATAAACTCGCTGGCCTTTTCCCAGTTGTAAAGCCCTAGTCAATGCAATGAGCTCCGCCTTTTGGGCTGAAGTATTGTGTGGTCGTGCTTGGGCTTCTATCGTCTGCCTTTCTAACTCCTTCCTCCACAGAGCTGCTGCCATCAGTAAACCATTCGGCATGTGGATTTCCCAGGGGCTCAGCTCGTAGGTCTGGCCTGCTAGAGTGCACCTGCCCAATTCACTTCCAGCAAGGAAGCTTTATCTGGTGCATTGCTACTTCAAGTAAAATGAGAGTTCAGTCAGTAAGGAAAAAGAACAGAATAGTTACTGATTAGCTTCCAATAATAATCAATCTGATTGGAGATGCCTTAAGATAAGTCTGTGTATCTTTCTCATTTTTTCCCTGATTGCACAGTATTTCATAGAGTCATCTATCAAACATTATGAAATCATTATGATATTATCAATAATTTGTTTTGTAATGCACATAGTATCAATTATTGATTTCCTCATATAAATATCTTTTACCGTGTGTCAAGCAATTTTGCAAATTGGACATCTACAGCTAAAATATCTAAGTTAAAAGATGTGTATATTTTAATTTTATGACATCAGATTATAGTTATAAAGTCTAAAACACATTCCCTCTGAAGACCTGCAAGTGACTAATTGCCTTTATAGATGGCCATACCAAGTATTCTCAACATTTGTTATTCTTCTATCTTGTTTTTATTTATTTATTTATTTATTTATTTATTTATTTTTAATGGGAAGTGTCAGGTGCCTTGGGGGAGATTGTTACTGAAACCTGGGGTGGGAAAACTCCCTTAGTTCAAACAGGCACCAGAGGCAGTGGGGAAGCCTAGAAGTTTCTTAAGGTCAGTGGGCTCAGCTGGAATCATTTCCTGAGAACTGATCATCAAACTCAACTTTCTTACAATATTTGTAGGTTCATCAGCATCATACCTTAACTGTTAGAGCATTGGTGTTTTTTTTTTTTTTTTTTTTTTTGACAGGCAGAGTGGATAGTGAGAGAGAGAGACAGAGAGATAGGTCTTCCTTTTTGCCATTGATTCACCCTCCAATGGCCGCTGCGGCCGGCACATCTCGCTGATCTGAAGCCAGGAGCCAGGTGCTTCTCCTGGTCTCCCATGCGGGTGCAGGGCCAAAGGACTTGGGCCATCCTCCACTGCACTCCCGGGCCATAGCAGAGAGCTGGCATGGAAGAGAGGCAACCGGGTCAGAATCCGGCGCCCCGACCGGGACTAGAACCCGGTGTGCCGGCACGGCAAGGCGGAGGATTAGCCTGTTAAGCCACGGCGCCGGCCCCAGCATTTGTTATTCTTAATAATCTACTGGGCATAGGCATGGCACCCACTATTGTTTTAACTTGCATTTACCCAAGTACTTCTTAGATTAAGCATCTTTTCATGTTAATCAAGCTTTGTATCTTGTCTTCTGGAAATGCCTGTTCAAATGTTTTGGTCATTTTTCTATTTGTTTGTTGATCTTCTTAGTAGGAGTTATTTATATATTATAAATATCATTATTTTGTCCACTATGCTACCAGTTTTCTTGTTGATCATAATTTTGTTATTAAATTTGTACATAGCAAAAAAATTCATTCATTTTTGCAAATAATTTGAAAGTTATTACATGGTCAACTTTCTCTTTTTTTAAAGTAATTTTGATTATATGAGAGGCAGAGAGCTGCCATGTACTGGTTCACTTTTCAAATTCCTGCACCAACCCAGGCTGAACAGGGCCAAAGCTGGGAGCTGGGAACTCACATAAGGTCTTCCACAAGGGCGCAGCTACTCAATTAATTTAATCAACTCCATTGCCTCACGGAACGCACATTAGCAGGAAGTTGGAATCAGGAACAGAGCCGGGGATCCAACCCAAGTACTCTGTTACAGAATACAGGCTTCTTAATTACTAGTCAATTGCATATTTCTATAGTCAACTTTTTCAGTCTTTTCTCATTTGACAGTTTTGTTGGTTAATTTGGCTGGTCTTTTTATCTCCAAGATTTTGAATTTGTTGTCAGATATTTTATTTTAGTATTCCTATTGCATTCATGTTTTCTTTGGCTTTTATTCATTTAATCCATTTGGAAATTATTTCTACATACAGTGTAAAGTAAGCTCATTTCTCTACATATTTATATCTCATGTATATCCATAGCCACCCAGGTATGCACAAATATACACGTGTGCATTTTATATATACACACGTGCATATATATATATATATACACATGCATCCACACAGATGATTATTGTTGGGGACCACCACGTGGCCTGCATTCTGTGAAAGGCCTAGAATGCTGCTGAAGGTATGCTTGGCCACATTGCAGAGGTGGTCAGTCAAGTTATGTTAACCACGGCAAAGGTCATTTGACCTGATGCTGAAGCAGCTTAGGAAGTGCAGTGAACTCTGGTGAACAGCAAGTGGGTTGTTTGCCACAGTTAATAATTAGTCCCCTTCAAGGTTCCTCCACACTGTGATTGTTCTCTTAATCCTAGCTTCCAAGAAAACACATCTTTCCTGTAAACACCAAAACTCCCCATTGTTCCCTGTTTAACTATGTTTAGACTCCCTCATCATGAAATCCTGTTTTCACGAAACTGCCCATTTTTTTATGATTAATCAATCACATCGCTGTCGATATTTGGGGTAACCAGACATCTGGGCTTCTGCCTCCGCCTCCACCTTTGGCAATAAACTCTTGTCCCTGATTTCCCCACATTAAAATCTTCAATCTGAGTCTGCTTCCTTAATCTATGCAAAGTAGTCCCTCTTTTGGGTTAACCTAACAACCTGCTGTGCTGTACCCAGCAGGTTAATGATTTCAATACCTTTTAGTATGGAAGCCTTTCTTTCTCCAGCAACTTGAAATATCATTGTTACTAAGGTGTTATGTGCATGTGGGTCTGTTTCTGGATTCTTTATTTTCTTGACCTATTTGTTTATTTCTGAGTCAAAACTATGTTTCTAAAATTGCCATTGCCTTTAATTTTCACTGATGTCTGTTTACATTGGACCATGTTTTTCTTGTTCCTTAGTAAGAATTTCTTGACCATTTCTATGCATTTTTATCTTTCAGATCAATTTAAGAAATGGTTTACCATAGGTCAGCACTGCGGCTCAATAGGCTAATCCTCTGTCTGCGGTGCCAGCACCCAGGGTTCTAGTCCCGGTCGGGACGTCAGATTCTGTCCCGGTTGCTCCTCTTCCAGTCCAGCTCTCTGCTGTGGCCCAGGAGTGCAGTGGAGGATGACCCAAGTGCTTGGGCCCTGCACCCACGTGGGAGACCAGGAGAAGCACCTGGCTCCTGGCTTCGAATCAGTGTGATGCACCGGCCGCAGCGGCCATTGTGGGGTGAACCAACAGAAAAAAGGAAGACCTTTCTCTCTGTCTCTCTCTCTCACTGTCCACTCTGCCTGTAAAAAAAAAAAAAAAAAAAAAAAAGAAAAAAAAGAAAGAAAGAAAGAAATGGTTTACCATAGGCCAGTGCCATGGCTCACTTGGTTAATCCTCCGCCTACGGCGCCGGCACACTGGGTTCTAGTCCCGGTCGGGGCGCTGGATTTTGTCCTGGTTGCTCCTCTTCCAGTCCAGCTCTCTGCTGTGGCCTGGGAGGGCAGTAGAGTAAGGCCCAAGCGTTTGGGCCCTACACCCGCATGGGAGACCAGGAGGAAGCAGCTGGCTCCTGACTTCGGATTGGCGCAGCACCAGCAGTGGCGGCCATTTTAGAAGTAAACCAATGGAAGGAAGACCTTTCTCTCTGTCTCTCTCTCTATCTCTCACTGTCTAACTCTGCCTGTGAAAAAGCTAAACAAAACAAAAAGACCTTTCTCTCTCTCTCTCACTGTCTATAACTCTGTCAAAAAAAAAAAAAAAGAAATGGTTTACCAAGTCCCACATTCCACTTAGAAACGTATGTCTCCTGGAATACCTTTCATGCTTTTTAAAATCGTTTTAATGAGGTATTATTGATACACAGATAAGTGCACATATTTCATGCGAATCTGATGAGTTCTGAAATAGGCAGACACCTGTGATACCATCACTACATCAAGGTAATAGAGAGATCCAACATCTTCTAAAGTTTCCTGTGTCTTTCTGTTTTGTTTTTGTGGTAAGAACACTTAACATGAGATCTACCCTCTTTATAAATTTTGATGTGCTCTATACCATTAACCACAGAAGCTGTTGTATAGTGAATCTCTAGGATTCACTCATCCAACATAACTGTCACTTCCTACTCATTGAATAGCATCTCTTCTTTCCCCCTTTCTCCATCCCCTTTGCTTTGCTTCTTTGAGTTTGCATCTCATATGCAGAATCATGCAGTTTGAGTTCTTTTGTAACTGTCTTATTTCACTTGCGTAATGTCTTCCAAATTCTTCCACGTTGTTTCCAATGAAAAGATTTCCTTCTTTAAAAAAAACTGAATAATATCTCATTGTTTAAAAAAACCCATTCCTCGCTTAATGGAGGTTGTTTCTATATCTTCATGATAGTGAATAATGATGCAATGAACACAGGGGTGCAGACATCCCTTCAGCATGCTGATTCCGTTCTCTCTGGATACATTCACAAAAGTGAGATTTCTGAATCGATGGTAGTTCTGTTACTATTTCTTCTGAGTTGTTTTTTTTTTTTCTCTTTTTATTCCCTTGAGCCTTCCAGGTTGACAGATGATCACATCATCTAAAATAATGACCTTCAGATTTCATTCTTTACTGAGTGAATATATACCTTTGTATCTTATTTTTTTCATTGCTCAGTACTGCCAAGAACAGTGATGATGGTAGGTGTCTTTGTCTCCTTTCTAATTTGGGTGAGCATGCTTCAAATCTCTAACTATTAGATGAAATATTTGCTCTTGACCTCAATTAGGCAACATTAATAAAATAAGTGTCTTTTTACTCCTCCTCTGCTAATATCTTTTTAAAAATAGAAACAACTGTCAAATTGTATCAGTGGTTAAATAGCATATCTTAAGATCTGTTAAAATAAATTATGAGTGTCTCTTTAATTTATTAATAATGTAACATCATTGTCTACAGTTTTTGTCTTCACTTTTTCCTATTCAAGTCAAGTTTTGGTATCAGGGTTATAGTTATTTTCATTGAATGAGTGGAAAGTATTATATCAAGTTCTGATAATTTGGAATACAATGTTGAAATACATGCATCATAGGTTTTATGCTTTCTAAGAAGAATTGGAAAAATCTGTTCATGAAATTATGAGTCGGATGCCTTTAAAATTTTTAGTAGTGGGGTAAGCATTTGGCCCAGTGGTTCAGATGCTGCTTAGGATGCCAGAATCCCATATGGGAGTGCCCAGTTTGATTCCTGGCTCCTCTGCTTCTGCTCCAGCTTTCTGCTAATGTGCACCCTGGGAGCCAACAGGTGAAGACTCAAGCACTGGAGTCCCTGGCATCCACTCTGTAGATCCGGACTGAGTTCTGAACTCCTAGTGTAGCCTGACCTAGCCCTGGCATTTACCACTAGTGATTGCATCTGGAAAGTAGAGGTTAATCCCAGGCTTGGAATACAGAAAGCTATGTTGAGAATAACAGGGTTAATATTCTTTAGTAAAAACATGTCCCTCTTTGACCTCAGAAACATTTCAGTAAAAGGATTGAAGGAGTGAGGGAGGTAGGGAAGAATGGTTATCTTTTTAGAATTTTATTTGTGAAATACACGAAATCTGTTCTTCTATATGAACGAGTCTTCTGAAATGTGAACTCAGTCTTTTTTTTTTTTTTTGCTTGTTACTATTTTTGTGATATAGATCCCCAGTTTTTAGAATAAATTCCCATTTCTTCCCAGTTAATTTTCTTGTGTCTAAAGCCATAAAACTGAGCATCAGGGCTAATGGCTTCTCTAATGTGTTGTGAGAAATGACTCCTTCAGATGCAGTGGTTGGCAGAGGGCCTGTGGTTGACAATCTATAAACTCCTAACTGCACTGAGGGCAAAGCAGCCTCCCGAGATACTCAAAATGTGCTGTGCGTGCCTACCCCACCTGCGAGGGTGTTCAACGTGAACAAAGATGTCATGGAAAGGCATTATGCAAGGAGAAGACAAAAGAGAGGTCACTGGCTGCTGGGTGACCTTTTCTGCAACAGCTGTTCCATATCAAGACACTAGAGAGGGCAGCACTACACTCAGGCCATCCTGAGGGGTTCCAGCATGGTAGGGAAACGAAATCAACTATCACTACGGTTCTCAACTGAACAATGAATTCTATGTGGAGCTGTGAGGAAGGGCAGGTAAAGAAAAACCAAATGTGACAGAGGCCACCATAATATCTTCAAGGCATCAAGAGAAAGAAAGTGTATAGATTCTAGGTAATGACAGAATTAGTGCAAAAGACACTAGGACAAAGAGGCACAATTCAAAACAGCAAGAAGATGATGCTCTCTTCTGGAAAAATAAAAAGGAAATGTGGCTATGGCTTGGTAATCATCTTGTCTAAGGTCCAGCGAGAGGGAGCGAGGAAGGTAGATATGTGAGCTTGACTGTGGTGTTCTGGAGATGGTGAGCATCTCTTAGCAACTCTGTGTTCAGTGATGGTAGCTTGGTAGCTTTATATCAACTATGGTAGGAATGTTTACACAATGGTAATCAGTAATGTTATGAATCAGAGCTCTCTTGCCCAGAGTATATTGTTAAACTTGTGCTAGCACACCACTGTGGTTGGGGAGACGAACCAGGTTAGATTCAACGGGATGCATGAGAACTGACAAAAAGAGAAAGAGGAGCTCTGTGGTACTGATCCCTAAGAGGAATCACATAATCCTGGGAGGAGAGCAGATGCTGTCTTTCTCTAAGCCCAGGCCTAAAACTTGCACTCTCTTCTATCATGTCTGAAGAGGAGGGCTGAATTGGGGACTTCTATGATAGCAGAGCCCTGTTTAACTCTAAGCACGTTGTCTTCCCATCAGATTTCACTGAATTCATCCTTCAAAGTTCCCAAAGCACTGATGGCAGTGCAGAGTCTGAGTATTGGTTAGAAAATTGTTTTCTAGAGGCTATCATGCTCCAAACAGAAATTTTTATAAAAAAAATCGTTTTTGGATCTAGACTAAATGTTGATGTTTGAGAGTTTTATTTTGACCTTCTAAAAAGGACTATTCATGAGCAATGAAGAATTTTCTTTTTTTCATGATGACAGCAAGTTGATAAAAAGGACTTGAGATGAAGAAGAAGTTTAGTTAATGTCTATCATTTGCGGCAAAAGCAAAATAAATAAATAAAATAGCACAATAAAACACAAAAGCGGGCAGTTAGTAGCTTTTTCTTTTTATGGGACTTTTGGAAGGTGATTATTCTAGGGGAGGTGTATACCTCACCTGCATAGATCTTTCCACAATTCACTTGGAATGTTTCCAAAAACTATTCTTTATGAAACAGCAACATATACCATTGAATTGAAAAGCTGAATATTCAAAGTCATCCTATGCTCATGAAACTGTAGGTTCTCCAATGGCGGTGCCACATCTGCCAGGCTCCCTGTTATATTGTTATATTCCCAGCTCTTTGTATGGTGGTGACTTGCACAAAGTAGGGACATAATAAATATGTGCTGAATGAGCAAATATGTAAGGTAATTTTCCAGGCTGGAATTAGACCCCAGTTATCTATGTTCCCCAACTGCAGGGCATATGTCAACTGCTCCTAGTAGTCTAATGAAACCCTTCTTTTTACACCTAAGATGAGATACTGGGGTCCCCTTACAGTTCCTCAGAGGAGAAGAACTCAGCCAACCCTCAAAAAAACCCTTCCCAAATCCTCCCTCTATCCCCAAATCCTCCTTCAACCTCCAACGTTCTACTTTTTTTCTTCCTAATTATGGAAGAAAGGTTTGAAAGTTGCCTGATCTTAACCATTTAATTATAAATTTTAAAATACTGTGGTCTCCTTTGAATTTAATGTTTTTAATCCCTCAGCTAAAACCATCGCAGAAACAACCTCTATTATAACAGCCTGTCACATGTTATCTTTGATATTTAATTTGAATTTGTTTAACTATAAGTTGATTGAATATTTTTTAATGTTGATAGGCTGAATATGTGTGTGTGTGTGTGTTTGTATATGTGGACTCTTTTCATATCCTTGGTCAAATTTTGTTTTGTTGAGCTTTGGCTTACTGATTTGTAAAGCTCTTTGTATATTAAAGAAAGAATTCTTGGTTTACATCGATTCTCATATATCTCACTGAACCTAATCTACTTACTCTATCTTCATTTCAAGAATGTGCTGGTAGAAGTTGAACAATCTATTGTTGGGCAGGGGAGTCCTGCTTTGTACCATTTACTGATTACTATGGTGTAAATAATCCTACTACATTGGTTTCAAGCTACTGACTTGCTATCACTGAATGTCTAGGAAGTAAGCCTCCATATAATTTTATTTTTGTAACCTCCAGTGTAAACTAGGCAGTACATAAATGAATGAACAAATTAGTATGTATTAAAAATATTTTTCCACAGGGAGAATTTCACCTGTAATTCTCCTTCATTGACATCATGAAGTCAAGGCTGTAGAGCTCCAGAAAATATGAAAATAGCCTACATACATTTGAATCAGTAACCATTTCCAATACTGATAAGGCAAACATGGAACTTCTGTTCCCCTTCATATCAATAAAAGAAATTCAACTGACCTATGAAGATACAGATTTTTTTTAATCATCTGACCTAGTTAGAAAAATTGTTGAGATGGAGATATGTTCCTTGAACACACAAGGAGCATCGTTAGTGATAGCTGGCATTGACTGAGAGCCCGTTATGTGTAACGCACAGTGCTGAGTGCTTTAAGTAAATAACAAAGATTCTCTGCTTTGGAACCTCCTTTATCAGTAAATTGGTTTTTCTTCTTGTTTTTAGTTCACCTTTATGGCCCAGGGAAATGAGTAAGCTGAATGGCACTTCCAGAAGGAGGATATGACTTTATCATATTCCTTACAGAAAAAGATGAGAAGGAAAAATCCTGTGTGACAACAGCATTGTTGCACCACCACAAATGTCTTCATACTTGTTGTTGGACCAGAGTTCCAGAGAGATCAGCGTGAAAAGAGTATTGCATAGAATGAGATACTTTCAAAACAATGACTTTGATTTCATTCTTAGTTTGAACCCTGCTGATGTGACTGGTCCCAATGATTAAGGGAGTCACAGAATAACAAGAGGGGAGACTGGTAGGCAAACATGCTAGCTCTCTTGACCCAGTGGGATCTACAAGGGCCTGAAAAGTTTCTAGAAGCCTTTAAAGGTAGCAGAAAGGAGAGAAACTTAGAATTCTTTGGGAGAGGAATGCTGTTGTATCCAAGTATCACAGCAAACCTACATAACAATGCAAAATTTACTGTGCAAGGTAAGTCTTGAATGATCCAAAGAATTGATCATAGATGCATCAGCTGCAGACTTGAGCAATGGCCAGCAGTAGAATAACCACTACTAACCAGGAGCCCTATCACTTGTGCCTCCACAAAGCCCAGGCCTGGGCACAACTGCCCCAGTCACTGAACAGTAGAGATCAGTGAATACTGGAGTTGGCATCTGATATTATCTCCTCCCCTGCTGCCATGGGTCTTCCTAGTAATCCACCTTGCAGAACGTGTGTAGATGGGCAGGGTTTGACAAGCTGAATGTTTCCTGAAAATATGCTGTTACCCAGAAAAGAGACTCTTAAACTGAAAGAAATGGAGAGCTCTTTTTCTTTTCATTTTTTTTTATTTCTATAAGGTGAACAAATTTCATGTATTTCATATATACAGATTTAGCAGCATAATGGTGCTTCCCACCCAACCCTCCCTCCTGCCCCCACGTTCCCTCCTCTTTTTCTTATTCTTTCTTTTAATTTTTACAATGACATACTTTCAGTATTTTATAATAATAATCTTAACCCTCCTCTAAATAAAGAATTCAACAAATAGTAAGAAGAAAAAGCACTGTTACTCAACAGTAGAGACAAGGGCTGTAAATGATCATGAATTTTCAAAATGTCAATGTTGCTCATATACATGACTTTTTTTTGTACTCTATTAGTTACCACAGATCAGGGAAAACACATAATATTTGTCTTTTTTTGGGACTGGCTTATTTTGCTAAGTATGGAGAACTTTTAACAGGCAGTTTAGCTTAGCATTGCTGTATAGTTGTATCTTTTTCCCAGCTGCTTATGGTGGGTGGGAGTCAGGGTTCATAGTGAAAAGTTTCATGAATTCTAGAACAGTTATAGCCAGAGCTAACTTTTTTCGTGCTCATTGAACAGTGGGACCAGATGCTTCTTTGCAACCCTGATAACATGTCAAGTACTTCATTTAAACTCTTTCCAAAAATATCACTTGGATGTTTTACAAAAGAGAACATTGAGGCTTATCCATTTTGAGAGAATAAATGGTTTTCTATGACCACGCAGAAGAAAGTCAAGTGGCAAAACCCATATTCAAATAAGCTCTTGATCCCTATAGCATTTTGTTAATTGTTAGGCGAAGCATTGCCACTGTAGGGAATCCCTTTGTAGTGTTTACAGTATCTTCAGGTTTAGCATGATGGGAGCAGAGTGCCCTGGGATGATCCGCTTTGGGTAAGGGGAGCATTCTGAGCTGAGCTCTGTTGCTGATGCAGCATTGCTCTGTGGGGTGACAACTGCTCCTGGCTGGGCATCAGAATGGAAATGCATGAAGATGCACAGAGGATTGGCTGGGTGAATATGGTGCAGATGGTCCTACTGGGGATGGAAAGCCGGTGGAGAGATGTTCAATAGGTTAATTGTGCACATTCTCGGATGAGTCAGCCCATAATTGCTGACACCAATATGTTCGCTGTTGCTGCCTCAGGGGCTTGGTGTGTGAGTCAGATGATGGAAATGAGGATAAAGTTGGCCTTGTTTCCAGAAATCTTAGAGATGGAATAATGTGTATTTGAACTTGGCCTGTGATCAAAATCACCTTGGGAGAAAAATGAAACGCCAGAATGAAAGACTTACGACTAAAACCTCTCTACTCATTGTGAAGGTAACTAGATTGAGCAGCTAATTATAATGTAGCTGGCTGTTCATCTCAATGGGGGTGAGTGCAATCAGCTTAACCCAATTTTAAATTTCAGTTTTTCTTCCCCAAGCACAGACCTGTTCACAGCTTCAACATGCAAGAGATAAACCAATAAAGTCCTCAGGTGTCTGGCCAAATGCATAGGACAGTGTTTGCAGAATAAATGGGTCAGTTCAGACAGATAATACCTTGTGTTTGTCTTCCATGAATTATTTCATCCTTTTTTTTTGACTTTTACTTTTTGAATAGGTAAAGCACTTATGTGACTCAAAAGGCAAACATAAATAAATCACAGATTCTTATTTATGTCCTTATTATCCCACCCTGTTCACCACTTTCATATTTTTGTTTTGTTTGTAAAGAAAGGCAGACTTACAGAGAGAGAGGAGAGACAGAGGGGGAAAGAGATCTTCCATCTACTGGTTCATTCCAGGTGGGATTCAAATCGGCACCCATATGGGATGCTGGCACCTCAGGCCACTGCTTAAATGCTGTGCTGCAGTGCTGGCCTCTCATTTGTTTTGTTAGTTTTTTTTTTTTTTTAAAGCAAAAGTAGCATATTAAGCCACACATATGCACCTTGGCTTATAATGGTTTTTGTCTCAATAAATCTATGTTGAAAATATTGTATGTAGAAAGTATATTTAATACATCTTACCTACAAGATTTCATAAGTAGGTTAGCTCAGTCTACCTTAAACATGCTCAAAACTTTTGCATTTAGTCTATGATTGGGCAAAGTCAGCTAACATGAAGCCTATTTCATAATAAAGTGTTGAATATCTCATGTAACTTATTAAACACTGCACTGAAAGTGTAAAATAGAATGGTTGCATGTGAATAAAGTAAAAATTGTAAAGTCGAAAAATCATAATTTGAATTGTAGTAAGTTGAGAGTCATTTGTGTACACTATTTTATATCTTTCCCTTTTGACTTTATAATATATAAGGTACTTCAAAAAGTTTGTGGAAAATTAAATTCAAAGGTACATTTGTCCTGGTACAAGAAAATTATTTGGGACGAGTGCTGTGGCACAGTGGATAAATCTGACTTCTACAGTACCAGCATCCCATCCGGGAGCTGGTTCATGTCCTGGATGCTTCACTTCTGACCCAGCTCTCTGCTAATTCACTTGGGAAAGCAGTGCAAGAAGGCCCAAGTGCTTGGGCCCCTGCACCCAAGTCCACATGGGAGACCAGGGTCCAGCTCCTGGTTCCTGTTTTCAGTCTAGCCTATCCCTGGTCATTGTTGTCATTTGAGGAGAGAACCAACGGATGGAATCTCTCTCTCCCTGTGTTTTTCCCTCTCTCTCTCTGTAACTCTTTCAAATAAATAAATAAGTCTTTTTAAAAATTCTGTGCCAAATGCCCACCCCTCCAAAATTTTTAAAAAGATAATTATTTGAAAGATTTATTTGCAAGTCAGAGTTACAGAGAAAGAGGTAGAGAGAAATGGAGGTAGGTCTTCATCTCTTGGTTCACTCCTCAAATGACTGCAATGCAAGGGCTGAGCCAGGTAGAAGCCGGGGGCCAGGAGCCCCCTCTGGGTCTCCAAATTGTGTGGCAGGGACCCAAACATTTGGGCCATCCTCTACTGCTTTTCCCAGGTTATTAGCAGGGAGCTGGATCAGAAGTGGAGCAGGTGGGACATGAACCAGCACCCATAGAGGACGCCAATGTTGTTGGCAGCGGTTTTACCTGATACTCCACAATGCCAGCCCCTGGTGCAAGACATTTTGAGACCATTGCATAACTTTTTCACAATATCTATCTTCAATGAACTTTCAAAATATACCAAGTATGAATGATTTTCAAAATTTTTGTGTCAAGATAATTTTACCCTTTAATTTCATTTTCCATGGACATAAAACATTTGTTTAAAGGTAGAGAATCAGACACACAGACAATTCCTCTAGGTTGTTTCACTCCCTACTGGTAACAGCTTTGTGGCTGATCCTGGCCAAATCAGGAGCTGGGAACTCAATTCAGGCTTCCCACATGGGTCCCAGGAGCTTAAGTACTTGAACCATTACCAATATCCTCCCATGGTGTGCAATTAGCAGGGATCTGTAATTGGGAACTGAGCCAGTATTCAAATACAGGCCCTCTAAATGGGAATTACGTGTCCCAAGCAATGTCCTAACCACTACACCAAACATCTGCCCTCTCCATGAACTTTCTGAAGTTTCATTGTAGTGGGATTCACTCCATACCCATTCATAAAGCTTTTGTTCATGTTTTTCACAAAGAATTCCATTGTGGATGTACCAATTTATTCAGCAGATGCCCAATTGTTGAATATTTTTGTTATTTTGAATCTTTTGCAACTATAAATGGTAACACAGTGACTCTCAGGGTGTTTGCTGATCTGATAGGTGTGACCCAGTATCTTATTGTTAAGTTGTACATTGATTTACAATGGAATAATATTCAGCCATAAAAAAGCATCATCCACACTGCACACACCAAGGTCGCCAGGCGCTATGGGGATTTCTTCACCCATCAGATCCACAAATTTGAAGAACTTAATTGAACCCAGAAGAAGATGGAGCAGAGAGACCCTGAAGACATTCACGTTCGCATTAGTCAGGAACCTGATCTGATGCCATTCTAGACAGGAAGTGCTGTTGCCACCTAGAGGCCTTTACCAGGACAGCCCTCAGCCACTTGGCTGGGTGAGGTGTATTTGAATTAAGAACTAAGATGTTCTAAGTAGATCTCAGTAAAGGATCTTTGGAGCCAACAAAAAAAGAAAAAAAAATTCCATCAGCTATTCAATGTCAACAGTGTACAAGATTGCTACAGTAATCTGGTCTGAAGCGGTTCATGGAGGTAATAGAGTGACTTTAAAGTGAGCATAGACTTCCAAATGTATGTATGTATATGTCTTTATGCCTTAGAGAGCTGAATATCAATCACACTTGGATTTGTGCTGACTGGGGCCACGATTCTGGTTCTGTGAGACACAGATAGGGCTAGGGCTGTATGCTTGGCCCTCCAGATAAGCCTGAGTGAGGTCATAATTTCAGTACCATTAGCTGTGGCCCTGCAACTGTGTACTGCGAATGGGATCTTCCCCAGGTCCTGTTGGGTGGGCATGGGTAATGCTGGGGCTTATAACACAAAAAGCCCCAGTTCTAGCACTGGAGGATATGAAGAGACCTTGCCCCAGATCCATAGTTGAACATAGATTATGTTGGGGGTTGTCCACTGGAAGGTGTGGCTGGAGCATTGGAATGCAGGTAGTGTCTTCTTTAGGTTCTACAGTGGGTTTACTGACTCTGAACAATATAGTACTAATGGTCACAGTCCTGGAGCTGCAGGCAGGAGGGGTACCTTGCTCAGTACTATGGTAAAGTATAGGTTATATTGGGGGTTGTGCACTGGTAATAATGGGCCTACAGCAATGGCATGGAGAAAGAATTCCCCAGCTCCCAAGGGAGAACTTGGGTGGAATATATCTTGGGGAATATATCTCCAGAAGTTTCAGTCTTAGAGCTGCAGGACTCAGAGTACCTTACCCATGTCCACAGGTTGATGACAGATTTTTTGAGGGATTGCACATGAGCTGGTGCAAACCTAGATCAGTGGGATGAAGATAAGGCCTTCCACAGGGTCCATGGGCAAGCAAAGGTGTCCCTGAGACTGATAGAACAAACAGTCACAGACCAGAGCTGCGGGTCTCAGAGAGTACCTTACCCAGGGCCCACACAGGGATTTATGTTACACTGGAGAATGTGCACTGGCAGGTGCAGACCTGTAGTAGTGAGATGCAGACAGTGCCCACATGAAAGCATAGATGTCACCATGTACATCTGTATACTTACGAAGCCAACAGTCATAGTCCCAGACCCACCTGATGCAGTAAGGTTCTTACCCAGAACTCACAGGTAGGTTGTCAGTTACACAGGGGATTGTGGACTGGCAGCCATCAGCCTGAAGCAGAGGGCTGCAGATAGGGTGCTCCAGGTCTCACCAGTGAGTGTGAGTTGCTGCAGGGATTGGAGCACCAATAACCATAGTCCCAGAACATTAGTGCATAGAAGGGATTGCCCACAGTACCCACAGAGCCTGCAACACTGATGCTGGGGATGGTGCTGTGGGCACCCAGAACCCTATGCAGAAGGGGACTTCCCCAGCTCTAGTATTCTGGTTTTGTGTAATGCCTGATGCTAGCCCAGAGTCCCGGAAGCAGAGGAGAATTTCCTGAGCAGCAGGATGCTGTGGGGCCAGCTCTCTGTTCTGGGAAGCACCCCAGCTCTGGGTCTCAGGGCTGCTGGTAGTCACAGGGCTGTTTGCTTTACCCTGATGGAGAATGGAGTTTAGCAGTGGCTGTGCCACATCAGCTTGCGGCTGGGGCTTTGCAGCTGGAGAGAAGCCATGCGGGTTTCTTTTTTAGATTGAAGCAGCCGCTCAGACCCCAGTCAGTTTTCCAGATTGGATTTAAAGCCAGCTAGAACTGTGGAATTCTTTTGTAGTTAGGGGATTCCGAGCTTCTGGCTCACCTCTCCTGGGCAAGATGGAGTCCCCTGGCAGGGGAGCTGGAGTGGGAGTTGTGGTGTGCTTTGTTCGTCGCTCTCTGTTGACTTCCAGAGTCTCTGCTGTTTACAGTCCCCGTGATGTCTTCACTGAAGTTTCCCCTCAGTCATCTGCTGGAAACACAGCCCTTCCCTTTGTTGCTCTGCTTCTCTTCTGTGGCTCAGGTGAGTGCAGGGCCTCTCTATTCACCAGCTTGGATCCCTCACTTGGGCACTGTTGATGAGAGTGTAACACCGTGCAGTAGCTGTGGAAAACGGCATGCAATTTCCTGTCGTTTTTGTATTAAGTCTTTGGTGTTTCCGTTTTCTCATCTTTTTAAATAAATCATTTATAAGGGTTAGTCTTTTGTATACATGACAAATGATTTTTTTTCCTAGTTTGTGATTTGCCTTTATACTTCTCTGAGAGCATTTTTCCATGCAGAGGTTTTATTTTAATTTTCGCATTTATCAAATGTTTTTGTTCCATTCTTTGACTTTCTGTTCCATGTAATTGAGCCACAGGACCACTCTTTCAGTTATGTAGTCTGTACCTTGTGTTTTCATTGGGCACAGTTTGTCCCCTCTTGCTGTTCTCTCTTTTTAAGATTTATTTATCTGAAAGGCAAAATTACTAAGAGAGATTGTCCATCTGCTAATTCACTCCCCAGTTGTTTGAAAAGGCTAGGACTAGGCCAGGCTGAAGTCAAGGGCCTGGAATTCAAGGTCTCCCACATGGGTGAAGGGGCCCAAAGCACTTGGGCCATCTTCCACTGCTTTCTCAGTTACATTAGCAGAGAGCTGGATTGGAAGTGGAGCAGTTTGACTGGAACTGGCATCATATGGGATGTCAGTATTGCAGGCAGCAGCTTAATCTGCTATGCCACCAGACTAGCCCCTGTTTTCTCTTTTTAAAAAGGTTTTCTTATATTTTCTTGAATAGTTAAAGTATATGGAAACTTTAGAATCAATTTACTTAGCTTCAGAAAAAGTAAACTCCGTAGTTTTAAATTGAGATATCGTTAAATTTGTAAAATGTGTTATTTATTTATTTGAAAGTCAGAGTTACACAGAGAGAGAAGGAGAGGGAGAGACAGAGGGAAGGGTCTTCCATCCGCTGGTTTACTCCCCAGATAGCCGCAATGGCTGGAGCTGCACCTATCCGAAACAAGGAGCCAGGAGCTTCCTCCAGGTCTCCCATGCAGGTGCAAGGGCCCAAGAGCTTGGGCCATCTTTTACTGCTTTCTCAGGTCATAGCAGAGAGCTGGATTGGACGTGGAGCAGACAGGTCTCAAACCGGTGCCCATATGAGATGCCAGCACTGCAGGTGGCAGCTTTACCCACTAAGCCACAGGTCCTGCCCCAGAGATACCATTAAACTTGAATGATACCTAGGGGAGACCTGACAGATTTACGATATTAAAGTTCTTCGTTGAAGAATAGGGACGGGGCCTAGCGCTGTGTTGTAGTGGGTAAAAGCCACCATCTGCGATGCTGGCATCCCATATGGCACTGGTTCCAGTCCAGACTGCTCCATTTCTGATTCAGCTTCTCTTCTAATCTCCCTGGGAAAGCAGTGGAAGATGGCCCAAGTCCTTGGTTCCCTGTACCCACATGGGAGACCCAGAAGAGGCTCCTGGTCAGAAAAGGGATCAAAATCTGGTCATTTGAAACAACACGGATGACACTCGAGGTCATCATGTTCAAAGAAATGTCAAACTCAGAAAGACTAGTACTTGATCTCTCTTATATATGGAATCTAAAAAATTTGTTCTCATAGCAGAGTCTAGTTATAATCACTAGAAGAGATTAAGGGGAGAGTAAGGGGAAAGGAGGAATGGGAAAGGTTGATTGATGGGCATTAAGTCACAGTTAGCTAGGAGTAGATGTTAAAGCACACGAGGGTAACTATAGATAATGATAATGTGCTATATATTTTTTAAAAAGCAAAAAACTGGAAAAAAGGATTTTGAGTGCTTCCACCTTAAAGAAATGTTAATTGTTTGCGGTGATAGATATGTTTACATTGATTGGACATTACACAATATACATGTGTAGTAAAGCATCACAATGGTGTTCCACAAAATGCATAATCTTTTTGTACCAGTTAAAAATAAAAATAAATATAAAATATGTTCATATGTAAATACACAGTTGTTATGTGGCTTGGAAATCCTATACCTACATATTTACCCAAGAGAATTCAGTTGTATCTTCACACATAAACCTATGCATGAACATTATGGATGTTTATTCACACGTGCCACAAACTGGAACTAATTCAATCACCTTTGATAACCTAATAGAAAAACAAAAGTGGTACAGACATGTAATGAAATGCTATTTGGCAATAAAAACCGTATTGGTTCCTGCAACTACATGGAGATATCTCAAGTCCATTATGCTAAATGAAAGAAGAGGCTAGACTGAAAATTTACACAATATGATTTTCTTTATCTTATTTTATGGAAAAGCCAACACCACAGGAAAGTAGGTCAGATCAGTGGTCAGCTGAGGCTAGAGAAAAGGCTAACTCCAAAAGGGGAACTAGGACATTTTGAGGGCTAACAAAAATATGTTAGATCTTTATTATGGTGATGGTTATGTGACTGGATGGTTTTATCAGATAGAAATGTTCACTGAATTGAATGAGTTTTAGTGTATGTAATATATATATATATACATATATACATGTATATACATGTATATACATGTATATATATATATATATATATATATGTATGTTTGTGTTTATGTCTTTTTTTTTAAGGGAAAGGGTTTATTGGGGAACACCCTACAGACCGGAGTGAAGGGGCGGCAAAGGAAAAAGAGAGAGCAAGTATAAGAGAGAAACAGAGAGGAGAGGAGCTAGCAAGGAGAGAAGATAGAGCAGAGAAGAGGAGAGAAGAGAGCAGAGCCAAGAGAGAAGAGTCAAGAGCCAAGAGCGATATCTTTATATACATTTTATTTACACAGATCATACATCTCTAGGAGGGAGTTTCAGAAGTTCATGGAAATGCACAATATGTGAAAACTGCATGGATTTCAGATGAACTTGTTTTTAACTCTGTATTTTTATGAACATTTTGAACTCCTTCATACATTGTGTTCAGAAGGGAAGAAGATTAGATCAGACACAGACAGGACTCAAGAAGCTGGTATGGGCAGTTGACCAGTAATCTAAAGAGAAATAACTAGGAAGATGGAACCAGATTTGCAAGAAATCAGATTAGGTGAATGTGGATCAGCAACAAGACCTCCAGGGCCATGATGGCACATAGGTAGGACATTCATCAGGGGTAGCAGGAATGGTTGCAGCTAGGTTATAACGGGATGCATCCAGCATCAGGGGTCTTCCCTGTCTCATTGTCCACGGCATCCTTAGTGCCTGACTGAATGCATGGCCTTTGTTGGTACTCACAATAGCAGGCATTTCACTATGTATATCAAATCATCATATCATACACATTAACTACAATAAAAATTGTGGACAAAAGGAATGGATCATCTTAGGAAGTGCCTGGGTCTGAGTTCATCTGTTGCCAATTATTATGCTGGAGGTTGGCAAAGCTGGCAGGGAAGAGATATGAAAGCTCTCATTGTAAACCCAGCTGGTGCATAATTACAGACTGAGGTGCCCATCTTTAGACTGGCGTCTTCAGTCTGGTTTTCCCTCCTGAAAATCAAGCATGATGGCAAAGGCCTCGAATAACATTTGATTCCATCGTATACCCGCTTATGTAAACAGTCCTTGGCTCCCAAGTGTTTCACACATAGAAGTTGCTCCTCTCAGGTGTAGGGGTGTTTTACAGAGCTGCTTCTGTCCTTGGAAATGTTTGCTTGTCTTCCTACTGGTGCTCATCTCAGTTGCTAGGAGAGTTTCTATGGCAAAGGCCTACCAGCTAAGTAAGGATTACGTTCAGTAAATATTTCAGACAGATTAATTTGACATAGAAACAGCTGCTTCTAACCAAGCAGAAGTCAGGGATTATATCAGCAATATAAGCAGCATTTCAAACCTTTGTTGTCGGGGTGCAGTAACTAGGTTTTGCCGTTGGTATGTATGGTAAAAAAGAGCTAAAGTCTATGTATACTGTGTTTGTACTTTAGAATATTCGATACAGAATGACTGTACTAAGAGTAGTGTAGAATATAAAACAAAGTTATTAGACAGGTTATCATAAAAAGATGATTTTAAAATCAGTCTTGTTACTGATGGCTTAAAAAGTGAGACTTCTGTTAGATTTTAGTTTTTTTTTTTCCTACAGCTGTTATAAGAAAAAAATATGGATAAATTTTATCATGCAGACCAAAGGTTAGATTCTTTTTACCTGGTACCTTTTTACCTGGTACCTCAATGTTTTCCCAACCAGCCAATTCTTTGACAATGTGGTCATCATTCATTCTCTAGAGCCATACATGTCTACCAATTTTTCTCTATGACATAGAAATTGAAATCTTTGCCTGCCAATTTCATATATTCTTTACACTGACTCTAGAAGCCTTGTAGATATTGGCCAGAGAATTTTCTTTTGGTACAAAAAGTGAAGCTAATCCCAATTAACATTTAAAAAGTTGGAACCTGATGATATTTAAGTAACAGTTCTTATTCATACCAGGCCAGCTCATGCTCCCTTGCTCTCTCTCTCTCTCTCTCTCACTCTCACTTTTGCTCTTGCTCTCGCTCTCTCTCTCTCAGCTTCCCAACATCTTTTTTTTTTTACAGTATTGAGAGAGTAGTTGATTCTACTAAGAATTGTGCTATAATCCCAGCACTGTGAGAACAAAATGAGTGATTCCTTAAATTCAGAGTTCTCCAGCTTATAGCAGTCTCACATACATCCTCCTCTCCTTTATTCCTTTCATATCAACAAATACACTTGACAATCTACTATGTGCACAGCAGCAGTAGAAGGGATTGCAACATTTGAAGGCATCAACAATGCTTTATAATCAACTCACACTCCAGCAAATTTAGAAAAATGCTGCAAGCATTTAGCCTATTTTGTGATTCTTCCAACATTTTCATAACTTCCCAGGTTCCCTGCAGCCTTCTCTGGCATTATTTTATGACAAAAAACACACGGCTGTGTGCACAAATGCATGTTAAAGTGTACTTTGAGTAGAGCATACAGAGTCAGTAATGCTTCAAATTTTCTCTCTGACTTGAAACTAAGTGAATCACAGGACATACCTATCATGAAATACAATATGATTGTTCAGAAAGTGTATTCAATGACATAAAAACAAGCACATGCTCTGTTGTTCAGTGAAGGAGAGGAAATTACAAAATATTCTCAGCATGACTCTTTGTAAAAAGAATTTATAGAGAGATGTAAGCACACTAGAAGAGCTTAGATTATATGTTCTTAATTACTAAAAATAAAAGTCTAGAAGACTGTAGCTAAAATACTAACAATGGTCATCATTGATGGGTATGTCACAGACAATTAGACATGAACACAATTTCTTGTGTCACTGAGCCATAAACAGAAATCAGGTTAACAATATGGGGACCTGCAGGCAGTGAGCAACAACAGTCTATGTCATGATGAATCTTCTCATAGGCATCCCTGAGCCCTCTTCAGGACACTTTTCTTAGAGGAAATAGAAACTAGCATTTTGATACTTGGTTTTCTTTAATGAAATAATGATACATCTTGTCTATATCCAAACATTACCTTTTCTTTAACAATGATGCTTTAAATACAGAGAATATCCATAGTCCTTTCATCCTTAAACCTATACAGAAAAAAAAAATAAACCATAACTGATTGTGAAATGGATAAGACAAGGAAATATCTCTGCAGTTGTTCATACAAACTGTGATTAAGAGAGAATCTCTGCTTCATTCCCACTGGGTCTGCATGCTAGCAAATGCCAGCCATTATTCCAGTTTTCTGTAGCCTTTCCATGCTGCCAACAGAAACCCTAAGCTGGGAAAAACCAAATGGCTACAACATTGGTGTTTGTAGCAGCAAGGTTTATTTTCCCTGAAGATGCTCTTCCTGGGTTTGCATACATCTGTTCTTTTCAGTGAACCATGTACTCTAAATGTCACCTTGCTCCATTCAGTGTGGTCTGTGTTCTATCTGTCCAGGGGCCGCCAGGAACAACCAGCAGATTGATGGCTTGCTGAAAGCACCCTCATTATCTCTCACTGTAAATTCCTTTCATGAGTGATCTCTTGTGCCCTGGATGCAGAGCTTCTTTGTGTGCGTGCTGTGAAAGAAAATCTAGATAATGTACGAGCTAATTTTCTTCCTTCTCTCGCTACCTCCTCATCCCCACAATGTGACCTAGGAGCAAACTGTTTTATTTAATTAGCAAAGCTCAGTTTCAGTGGCCCGAACTGGTGAATAATGGAAAGTAAAAGATATTAACATGTTTAGACAAAAACAAAAAGGTAAGAAGAAGAGATTTATGTGTGTGTGTGTGTGTGTGTCTGTGTGAATGTGTTGGTGTTCCAGGAAAGAACTCCTTTGAAAAATGGCTACTGGATAAAGATGATATATTTTTATCTTGTAAGGGATTACTTTGTTATACTTTATAATGAAAGAAAATTACTTCTTTTCTTCTATAATTTTTGCCCAAAAGAGGCTCTTTAGGCTCTTGCATAACTTTAAAAATATATACCCAGGTAATAATTACTTTCTATTTAAACTGAATTAGGCATAGTCTTCTCTAATGACATATAAAAACAAGCTCAAGCTCCTACCAAATCCTTTCCCTATAAAAGCTTTCTTCCTTTGAAGTGACATTTGAAGGACTCTGCACTCAAAATAATCAAAGAGGGCCTGGGGCTCCTTTGTTATTTTTATCACCTCCTCACTCACCCCCATCCTTCTGCTGGGATGGAGCTATGGGCCTTTGTCTACAGCAAGGGCATCTTCAGGGCTATGGTAGTTGAGAAGGTGTGGAACCTGGGGCCTGCCATAATTGTTGCTTTGGATTTCTCCTTTCCCTCTGGTTGTTTCTCTCTCTCTTCTCTCTCCCTCTCTCTCAAATAGAGCGCTAAGCAGACCTGGACTGGATGAACATAGTGTGAGGCATCCATATAATGAAATACTACTCAGCAATTAAAAGGAATGAAATACTGGCCTACACCCCAACGTGTGTCAATAGTGGTTAAATAAAACAAGCCAGCCATAAGTGATCATCTACTGCTTGATTCCTTTCACATAAGATGACTGGAAGGGGCAAACCTTTAAAGATGAAAAGTAAATTAGCGCTCACTGGGAGGCAGGACTAGGGAATGTCTGAACATGGACACAAGGGGTCTTTTGGGGATGTTGGAATGTGATGGTGGTTATGCAAGTCTGTAGATTTACTAGAAATCATTGGATTGTATACAGAAAAAGATGAATAAGTTCTATGCTGTGTAAATTGTACCTAACACACCTGTTTCTTAAATTGGTAAACCAAGAACACTCGATGCTAGTCCTATAGGGAGGAGCTGTCTCCACCAGTATGCCTGTGGCTGAAGGCATTGCCCAGACTTGCTGCTTCTTAATGAATGGCATTTCGTTCTCATGTTGGTTTAGAAATCACTAGAAAATTAAGATAGGGGGCCCCAAGATCTTAAGTGATCAAGATACAAAGACAGGGACTAGTGTTGTGGTGTGGCAGGTTAAGCTTCTGCTTCCAGTTCTGGCATCCCATATCAGAGTACTGGATTGAGCCCTAACTGCTCCACTTTCAATCCAGCTTCCTGCTCATGTACCTGGAAAAGCAGTGAAAGACACCTGGATGAATTTCCTGGGTCCTGGCTTCAGTCTGGTCCAGCCCTGGTTGTTGTAGCCATTTGGGGCATGGGCCAAAAGATGGAAGATTTCTCTCTGTCTCTGTCTCTCCTTCATTCTTTCTCTCTGTCACAGTGCATTTCAAATAAATAAATACATGCTTTTTTAAAAAAGAGCAAAGATAAATTTCATACAATTGATACATTTCTGGCCCTCAATTGTTTTCATTGCTGGTATATTCACCACCTCTCTCTCCCTCGCCCATCTCATTCTCTCATCTCTTATCAATGTGGGTCAGGATCCAAAGTCCATAATTAGGGTAAGTTATACATCTGACACAGAAATTGGTTTAGGAGTAGGTACAGAGCTTGGACAATGCAGATCATAATCTTGCTGAAATGTAGACTTTCTGGGAAAGCCGGGCTCTGTTTTTTAGTATCAGAAGTTATACTCATGCTGGCACTGCGGCTCACTAGGCTAATCCTCTGCCTGCAGCTTCAGTACCCCGGGTTCTAGTCCCGGTTGGGGCGCCGGATTCTGTCCTGGTTGCTCCTCTTCCAGTCTAGCTCTCTGCTGTGGCCCGGAAAGACAGTGGAGGATGGCCCAAGTGCTTGGGTCCTGCACCTGCATGGGAGACCAGGAGAAGCACCTGGCTCCTGGCTTAGGATCGGCACAGCGTGCCACTTGTAGCAGCCATTTTGGGGGGTGAACCAACAGAAAAGGAAGACCTTTCTCTCTGTGTCTGTCTCTCTCTCTCACTGTCTAACTCTGCCTGTCAAAAAAAATTTAAAAAAGAAGTTATACTCATGTAGTAATGTGGGTAATAGAACCAGTGTTTTCCTCTGCATGGTAGAATAATGCATACTGACAGAGAGAGGGAGAGATATGAGGGGAGGGATGGAAAGAAGGGAATAGTGGAGAAGAGGGACAGAGAGAACAAGCAAGCTGGTGATATTGTTTAACCTCCGCCACAATAGTGCCTTAATCAACAAACACTGCTCCTGTTTTTAACCTTGCTTACTTAAGATTGCGGTGGATTACATTTTTGTTCCCTGTAACATGAAAATCTTAGTTAAATATGAAGGCTTACAACTGAGGAGTAGGCCATGTACATGAGCCTGCACTAAGTGGCCATGGGCTCCCTAGGGAATCGTGAAATAGAGGGTTACTAGGGGCCTTGTTCAGTCACAGTTAGGACTCTGAGAGGCTCTTATACATCCCAATCTCTTTTACTGTTTATTCTCTTTTGAGTCTATTGTAAGTTGCCTTCAGTTCTGAATCATTGAGAAGGTCTCATTCCTATGGGAAGTGATGTTGTAGCACATGTGGTCTATCTTCTGTCTGCAAGATGACTCTTCATGGTCCTGGTGACAGCACACATACAGACACAGCTTTCTGTTTTGTTTGCTCTGAGTGATATGTAGTTGTACATGTGCCTTTCCCAAAGTGGAGCAGATAGGGTTCACCTTCTCCAAAACCAAGTTGATGGAAATGAAATTGTCTTCTTCCTGGCTGCTGTTGGAGAAGCTCACGGCACAAGATGGGAGAACTTAAGAGAAAAATCTTTGGTCCTGAAATCAACCTTGAAGCAAAGAGGCATCACCCATTTACAACAAGATCAAAGGGAACCCTGGTGATGATAAAACAGCTCTTTTGGTCTGCTGAGGATGGGACATTTACTTCTTTCTTTCTTTCTTTTTTTTTTTTACAGACAGAGTGGACAGTGAAAGAGAGAGACAGAGAGAAAGGTCTTCCTTTGCCGTTGGTTCACCCTCCAATGGCCGCCGCAGCCAGTGCGCTGCAGCTGGCGCACCGCGCTGATCCGATGGCAGGAGCCAGGTGCTTCTCCTGGTCTCCCATGTGGGTGCAGGGCCCAAGCACTTGGGCCATCCTCCACTGCACTCCCAGGCCACAGCAGAGAGCTGGACTGGAAGAGGAGCAACTGGAACAGAATCCAGCGCCCTAACTGGGACTAGAACCTGGTGTGCCAGCGCCGTAGGCGGAGGATTAGCCTAGTGAGCCGCGGCGCTGGCCAGGATGGGACGTTTCCTTCTTACACTACCAGAGTGGCTGGTTGTCCTCTCTGCTTCTGGATTCTCCCTGAGTAGGTACTGGAGAGTGTCTGGGATTTCAGATCAAGATAGATCATTCTCAACTCATGTTCTGCAATTTTACATACCCTTTATTAAGCTGGTGATGTCAGCTTTCTGACTGACTAGTGAAGTATTGTTTAAGAAATGTGTCATCTTTTTCTAACAGGGTAAGATCTAGACACCATACTGTGGCTGATCGGTGCTTCACAAAGTTTGGACCATGGGCTACCTTTATCAGAATCACAATTGTCCTCACTAAACTATAGATTCTTGGGCTTTCTCCAAAAACTACTGGAGTATATGCTGAAAACATGCATCATAAACAAACTTTTCAGGTTTTTTTTTTCTGTGCACATAATTAGCTAAGAAGAACTAGTCTGTAAATGGGTATGAGCCTCATGTTTCATGACAGAGGATTAAAGAGAGATAGTTCTCTGGATGAAAATATCCTGTATTCATTCACAAACTGGCTCTCTTGAGCCAAGCTCCTTTCAGTATACAAAACACAGGAAGCCTAGGAAGCTGAGAAATCTCCAACACATACACCTGCACAGGGAGAGGTAATGGTTAGAATTTTAGATAGCAAAGATCCAGCAAGCTCACAATCATTGCTGAGAGCCAGCTGGTACAGCTCTTAACATACACCTGGGATGTTGGCAGCTGGAGAACCTCACAAGTAGCAAAGATAAATATGGCAGTTCCAATGCTTCTATTTCAAACCCTGGATTTGTATGGATGCTTGTTTAGTTATCCTGAACAAAAATACTTCACTTTTTCTCTTTTTCATATCAATACATGCAGATAGAAGCAAAATTCAGGAACCAGAAAAGCAAAAATTGCTATAATACAAGCTCTTGCATAATGCAGTGCTCTATCCTCTTATGATTAAGCAGATTCTCAGGATTTTGAGCTCTGGAGGTGTTTTCTGTCCATCAAACAAACAAAGCCAGCTCATTCCACCATGGTAATATCTAAACAACAGTTATTTTCAGCAGCAAACAACTTCCCTCCCAACAAGGCAGAGGCCAAGGTCTAATGAAAATGGCAATGGGATGGCTGTCAATACTGCTTCTTCCCCTGAGTTTGCCTGATATTTTTTCCCCTCTGAATAACTAAAAGATAGGCAGCTGCACAGCAAATAGGATTCAGAACTCCATTAATATTGGTGACTCATAAGCCAGATTCTTTTTCTATATCTGAAAATGTCAGGAAATTAAGAAGGCTCTTGGCTTCTCCAGGAGACAAGTCCCACGTCAGAGCCACAACCACTTCTAAATAGTTTTGACCTCATTTGGAAATTGGCTGTCACCTGGGATGTGACCTGGTTTATAGTCTCATCTGTATGTTTCAGAACAGACTATCAATCTCACTGAGTAAACCATTCAGCCCACCCTCCGGAGGCACTGGCACTACAGAGCTAAGGGTATTGCCACTTATATTAGATGGATTGCATGGGGCAACTAGATGTGTCCTGTGTGCGTGGATTGGTTTCATTAAGAGGAGAAGAAAAGAGGGTAGCAGTGAAGGACTGAAGCTACCTCTTCACTGGCTAAATGACTAGCTGGGTAAAATGTAAGAGAGATGGATACATAGAAACATCAAGCTAATTGCATTTTGATTTTTTTAATCATTCCCTGAAAACTTAAACCTAATATTTGGCTTCTCAGGCACTTAAAATAGACCCAATAGTTTGGAATTTAACCAGATTTATCAACCTGCAGTACGAGGATCAATGTTTTAGGTGTATAGAATAAACAAAATATATGTCCTCAGAAAATGAAATTTCAAATCCTTATTGTAAAATTTGATTGTTAAAAATATCTAGGCTGGCGCCGCGGCTCACTAGGCTAATCCTACGCCTGTGGCGCCGGCACCCCGGGTTCTAGACCTGGTCGGGGCGCTGGATTCTATCCCGGTTGCTCCTCTCCCAGTCCAGCTCTCTGTTGTGGCCCTGGAGTACAGTGGAGGATGGCCCAGGTCCTTGGGCCCTGCACCCACATGGGAGACCAGGAGGAAGCACCTGGCTCCTGGCTTCAGATTGGCACAGTTTACCTGCCATAGTGCCCATTTGGGGGTTGAACCAATGGTAGGAAGATCTTTCTCTCTGTCTCTTTCTAACTCTGCCTGTCAAATAAATAAATAAATAAATAGTATCTAGGCATTCGGGGCCGGAGCTGTGGCACAGCGATTAAGTCACCACCTGCAGTGCTGGCATTCCATGTGGGTGCTGGTTCAAGTCCCAACTGCTTCACTTCCAATCCAGCTCTCTGCTATGGCCCCTGCACCCCCGTGGGAGACCTGGAAGAAGCTCCTGGTTCCTGGCTTTGGATCGGCGCAGCTCTGGCTGTTGTGATCAACTGGGGAGTGAACCATTGGATGGACGACCTCTCTTTCTATCTTTGCCTCTCCTTCTCTCTGTGTGTGTAACTCTGACTTTCAAAATAAATAAATAGGGGCTGGCCCTGTGGCACAGTGGGTTAATGCCCTGGCCTGAAGCGCTGGCATCCCAAATGGGCACCGGTTTGAGACCCGGCTGCTCCATTTTCGATCCAGCTCTCTGCTATGGCCTGGGAAAGCAGTAGAAGATAGCCCAAGCCCTTGGGCCTCTGCACCTGCATGGGAGACCAGAAGAAGCTCCTGGCTCCTGGCTTCAGATCAGCGCAGCTCCGGCCTTTGCAGCCAACTGGGGAGTGAACCATCGGATGGAAGACCCCCCGCCCTCTGTCTTTCTGCCTCTCCTCTCTCTGTGTAACTCTGAATAAATAAAAAAAATTATTTATGTGACTATGAATAAATAAATTTTTTAAAAAACAAAAAAAAAACCCAAAATAAATAAATAAATAAATCTTTAAAAAAATATCTAGACACTATAATGTTGCTCCTATGGGTGTCAGGGTCTTGGCTAATTTAAGTTCTGGCTACAATATTTAATAAGGCTTGTTTTTTATTTTAGTCCCAACCACGACAGACATAAATGAAACCCTGTACCACAGCAAGAGCTGTGGGATTCAGAGAAGTCAGAGGGAGAATTTCAACAATACGTTGATGAAGAGGTAGTATGGAGACAAGGACAAACAGTGAGGAACGGTGTCCTGGTAGACTACATGAGGAAAGACTTTGAGTTCACGAATCACTTATATTGAGAAACTGGTGTTTATTTTATTTTATTGACAGGCAGAGTGGACAGTGAAAGAGAGAGTCAGAGAGAAAGGTCTTCCTTTTTTTCCATTGGTTCACCCCTCAATGGCCGCTGCTGCCAGCACACTGCGCTGATCCATAGCCAGGAGCCAGGTGCTTCTCCTGGTCTTCCATGCAGGTGCAGGGCCCAAACAATTGGGCCATCCTCCACTGCACTCCCGGGCCACAGCAGAGAACTGGACTGGAAGAGTAGCAACCGGGACAGAATCCAGTGCCCCAACCGGTACTAGAACCCGGGGTGCCAGCACCGCAGGCGAAGGATTAGCCTATTGAGCCACGGCGCTGGCCTGAGAACTCTGGTGTTTAATGTGGAGATGAAACTGGAGTGGTAAATTATGGAAAGCCTTGAATGCTGATAGGAGCAGGCTGGATGCAATTTTGTTGTCAATGAAAGTTCCTCATCAAGGGTAAGAGGATTCTTTAATTTGCTCCTCCAATTGATCAAGATTTGCTGAATATTTACTAAGTGCATTAATTATAGACACACTTATTATGGCAGAGAGAAAATTCCTGTTATCTTATATCTGAGGAGAGAATCAAGGAGATAGAAAAGAAGCCACCATACAATACACACAATTCAACTTGTTTAAGCAGTGTGCTATTTTAGCTAGGATTATGGTTTAGGGGAGCCTTTCAGAGTTAATGTCATTTCATGAAAGATCTGAAACTAAACAAGCAAGTAGATCATATATGTCTTAAGGAAAGTCATTCCTTCCATGTCAATTCACTCATTGCAGCAAATGCTAAGGCCTTGGTGAGGAAGAAACTCCTACATGATGACAAGGAGGTCAACATGGTAGAACAGAATGAGCAGCAATAAAAAGAAAAGATTGAAATCAGACACAACTAGGGTGCTAGACTACTTTCTAGTCATTTGATGGATTTTTACTTAAACTCTTAAAGAGATAGCAGCAATTGGAGGATTTTGAGTATAGTAGTCAATACGTCTGAGTGTTGTTTTTAAAACATTCCTCTATATTATCACTTAAGATCATATATTTTAAAAAGACAGGATCAGGAAGAGCTGTTAGGAGGTTGTTGCAATAGCCAAATGTGGTTAAATCTGGATAGCAGTGATGAAAACATGAACAGTGATCAGATTCTGGATACTTTGAAGATATACCCAATTGGATTTGCTGAGATACGTAACTGGGAAAAAATGCTTCCTGCACTTGGATGTCCATATTTGTCTCCAAACTGGGGAACTTTTCTGCTATTATTTCACTGAATATGTTTTCTAAGCTATTATGTTTTTCCATTTCTTCAGGAGCTCCTAAGACTTATATATTTGGTTGTTTGGTAGTACACTATAAATCATGAACAGTACTTTTGGTTTTCCTATTTTGTTCTTTTTTTTGTCTGACAGTTATTTCAGAATTTGTCTTCCAGCTTGGATATTCTTCCTTCTGCTTCACTGAGTCTGTTTGGAAAGCTTTCCAGTGTGTTTTCTTTTATCTGATGTATTGAATCCTTCATTTCTAGTATTTAATTTTAATTTTTCTTTTGTATCTCTATCTCTCTGTAGAATTTTGGATCCATGTTATGTACAGATTTCCTTATTTCATGTAACTGCTCCTCTGTTTTTGAGTAATCTTACAATCATTCTTTTGGATTTCTTCTTAGGAATTTCATCAATCTTTTCATCTTCACAGTCTAATACTGATACAATATTTAATTGTTTTTAGGGAGTCACATTGTCTTCCCTGCTCATGTTTCTTGTATTTCTACATTTATCTTTGTGCACCTGGGAATCACATGTTGGTCTCTCCTCTGAAGACCTCTTCTGAAACATGCCTCTGTGGCTTGGTGGAAAGCCCGAAGTTTACAGGGGATACACAGAGGTGCATGCTGGGTGGCCCCGGGAAGTCTAATCAGCATTTCTGGGTATGGTGGATCTTGTCTGACTTATCAGTAGCGGGAGGGGATATTATGCTGACTGGCATGCTCACAGCCTCAGCCCTTCTCTGTGCCCAGATGAGCTGATTGGTTCACTCCTAGAGTGAACTCAATGTAGCTACACACTCCACCCACTCAGGTGCATGAAGCACACCTAACACCCATGCACTGTGTAGTGTGAGCACCAAGCCTTCTGCAGGGTCACTCCCCAGCACTCAACGAGTCCTGAGCTTGCAGAATTGGACCAGACAAGTGCCCATAAACCCATCCATGCTCCATGCACTTTCAATTTCATGGTCTATGCAGGACTTGCACCATCACAAGGTTCCCACAGTGAAGGACTCCTTCAGTCATGGGCTGCAGGAGACCCATTCTCTGCACTGCAAGCTAACCCATCCCAGAAGTGAGCCACCTGGCAGAGGTCACCTGGGGCTTCCCCAGCAACCCGAGTCTGGCACTTCGGTAGGGGGGAGGAGAAGAAGCAACATGGACTCCCCTCATGAAGCTAAGTAGACGCCCTACTCCCAGCAGCTCTCTAGTCCAGATTCAGAATCAGTGGGGACCACGGAGTTCTCCCTAAAACAGAATCACCAGTAGCATGTGGGTTGCTGAAACATCCTCTTCCCTTGCTCCAGGAAGATGTTGTTTCCCCATTGACCACTGGCTGTGGAAATCGCTGATAGTGTACTGTCGGCTGTTGCATGTTTGTAAACTGTCTTTGCTGCTCCATGGAGACTCTGTTGTGTTAGTTTTCCACTGAAAATTTCTCTGCAACTGTCCCCCAGAAATGACATCCCTCCTTTGTTGGGGATGTCCTGTGTTGGAGCTGTGGCGTAGTGGGTAAAGCTGCCACCTGCAGTGCCGACATCCCCTATGGGCACTGCTTTGAGTCCCGGCTGCTCCACTTCTAATCCGGCTCTCTGCTGTGGCCTGGGAAAGCAGTGGAGGATGGCCCAGGTCCTTGGGCCCCTGCACCTGCATAGGCGATCTGAAAGAGGCCCCTGGCTTTGAATCGGCACAGCTCCGGCTGTTGCGGCCAATTGGGGAGTGAACCAGTGGATGGAAGACCTCTCACTGCCTCTCCTTTCTCTGTGTAACTCTGACTTTCAAGTAAATAAATAAATCTTTAAAAAAACAAAGCAACAACAACAAAAAAGCCAGTGTGTTGAGGCTGGCGCTGTGGTGCAGTAGAGGAGCCACCTCCAGCAGCCCTGGCATCCCATATGGGTGCAGTTTGAGTGCTAGTTGCTCCACTCTCTGTTCCAGCTCACTGCTTATGGCCTGGGAAAGCAGTGGAAGATGGATCAAATTCTTGGACCCCTGCACCCACGTGGGAGACCCAGAACAAGCTCTGGGCTGCTAGCTTTGGCCTAGTCCAGCCCCAGTTGTGGCCATCTGGGGAGTGAACCAGTGGATCTCTCTGTCTCTGTCCCTCTGTGTGTTCGTGTGTGTGTGTCTGTAAATCTGATTTTCAAATAGGTGGATAAATAAACCTTAAAAAAAAAACAGTATGTCTTCTCCCTATTCAGCCATCATAATTCAGCATTTTGTTTTATAACCGAGTTATTGAGCTCCATAGTGATGTTTGACTCATGAAATATTTCTGGGAAGAAGGAAGCAATAAATCTGTTCCTGTATTGAGGAGGAAAGAACTCATCTTTATCATCTAGATTGATATGTTTAACAGTAGAATACATTGCAGTATGTATATAGATATAGAGCTAAATAGTTTACTGTTAATTGCTAGAGAAATGAAAATGCTATAGTAGGAAACTAAGACTCATTTTATTCCAGTTGAGACAATAAAGCTATTGACTGTAGACTATAATAGATATGTTTCATCTTGCATTTGTCATATAGGATATTTGTCTCCAACTCCTGTTTTTTTCCAACAGCCTGAGCAGTGTTTTGTCCTGTTCTAGCCGTGCACCACTGGACTTATGAAGTGACCGTGGTGAGTCACCAAGCATCTCTGGGCCACAGCTCACCTCTCTAAACTCAAGGGGCTGTGGAAATGAGATCACTTTTAAGATCATGTTTATCTCCAGCATTCACACCTCATTATTACTAGAATATTCATTTCTATATCAAATTCCTACAATATCTCAACTACATTAGGTCCTGAATGCTGTCTGTATTATGGTAAGAGATAAACATTGAAGACAGAAGCTCTGCAGCTAAAAATTTTATTTACTTCAATTCTTGATACTTGATGATCTTTGTAAATTTCCTTCTAGCTTTAATTTTCCAAGCACAGCAAAAGTGTCCATCTCTCTTCCTCTAAACTCTCATCGCACTTCACATTTGCTTTTTTTTTATTATTATTAAACTTTTATTTAATGAATATAAATTTCCAAAGTACAGCTTATGGGTTACAATGGCTTTTAAATGACATGGATTGCCTTAAAAACAAACAAACAAAAAAAACTCTTTGAACCTGTGCACCTTAAGAATGTACATCATGAAAGTGTGACTGAATTGACATCCAAATGCAGTATATTAGTTTTGTAGTTGCCATAACTAAGTACCACAAAGTGGATGGCTTAAACAACAGAAATATATTTTCTCACATTCCTGAATGCTGGAAGTGTGAGATGGAGTTGCTGGCAGGGTTGGTTTCTTTTGAGGTCTTTCTCCTTCACTTGTCAATGGACTCTTTATGCTGTGGTCTCACCTGGCCTCACCTTCATGCATCGTATACTAATCTCTTCTTTTTTTGCAAGAATATCCATCATATTCTAGCAGAGCCCACCCTAAAGACTTCATTTCAATTTTTTTTTGACAGGCAGAGTTAGACAGTGAGAGAGAGAGAGCGACAGAGAGAAAGGTCTTCCTTTGCCGTTGGTTCACCCCCCAAATGGCTGCTGCTACAACCGGAGCTCCGCCAACCCGTAGCCAAGAGCCAGGTGCTTCCTCCTGGTCTCCCATGGCAGTGCAGGACCCAAGCACTTGGGCCATTTTCCACTGCCTTCCTGGGCCACAGCAGAGAGCCGGACTGGAAGAGGAGCAACCGGGATAGAATCCAGCACCCTGACCGGGACTAGAACCTGGGGTGCCGGCGCCGCAGGCGGAGGATTAGCCGAGTGAGCCGCGGTGCTGGCCATTTCAACTTATTTCTATCTGTAAAAGTCCCATTTACAAATACAGTCACATTCAGAAATACTAGATTTAAGATTGCAAAATGTTAATTTGGGGCAAGGGACATAATTTGATCCATAAGACTCATTAAGCACAGTCTCCAGTGGTCCATTTGGTCTTCTTCTGACCTCTACAGGACTGACTGCCCTTCCTTCATCTCTGAGAAGTTGTAACTGTGCTCAGCTGGCGTATGGATAAGGTAGGTTGGCTAAACAATACTATACATAAAAGAAATGAAAACCGATTTTATAATTCAGCTAGTATCCCTACCCATCTGCTAACATGTGCTTCACTCTGATCTAGTGTTCATGGTGCTTTGTGGCTCTGCCCTAGAAACGAATGGTAAGTTTTTTTATGATAAAATTCATATTTAGCTTTAGGGCAACATTTTGCCTAGGATGGTATTCTACTGTTTTGAAACGGAATTTTACTTTCTCCTTTAGAAGTATGTTACTGCAGAGGCCGGCACTGTGGCTCACTTGGTTAATCCTCCACCTGCGGCGTCAGCATCCCATATGGGTGCTGGGTTCTAGTCCCTGATGCTCCTCTTCCAGTCCAGCTCTCTGCTGTGGCCTGGGAGGGCAGTGGAGGATGGCCCAAGTGCTTGGGCCCTGCACCCACATGGGAGACCAGGAGAAGCACCTGGCTCTTGGCTTTGGATTGGCGTAGCTCTGGCTGTAGCAGCCATTTGGGGGGTGAACCAACGGAAGGAAGACCTTTCTCTCTGTCCCCTTCTCTCTCTCTCACTGTCTAACTCTATCTGTCAAATGAAAAAAATAATAAAAAAAAGAAGTATGTTACTTCATCATTTAACTGATGCTTACAAGTAACTGCATAAAATGCAAGGCACTTTTCATACCTGGTGATAGCTAGTCACATTCAACATGGTATTTAATTTTTTATAAGCATTCTCAATCAGGCAGAATGCGATGTCTTAAATTCTGTGTTTCTTTGAAAGAAATTATATCTTTTCCATTTGAAATTCTGTAAATCATTTTGTAGCCTTTAGAGAATTTTAAACCTAAGGAAACTGTTAAGAAAAAGGCTTCCATATTTTGAATCAAAGTTGTTATTCATATGGCATTTAGGATAAAGCAATTAGTGTAGTCTATTCATGTTTCAAGTCCTATTCTTGGAGCTAGAAGGTCAGATCTTAAGTCACAGCCAGGTTTACACCTCAGAAAATTAATTCAACCAGTGTGAGTCTTAATTCTTGAAATCAGAAATCAGTATAATTACTTCCTGCCATTCCTAGCTCTGGGGTTGTATGAGTAGCAAAGTGCAGAATGCGCTATTTTTAGTATGTTTATGAGTTGACTGGTCAGCTGATCTCATCTATGCTTCCTTGTGTGTCTGCTCAGTTGCGATAAGTCTGGGCTGGTCTCAGGTGAATAGCTCATCTCTGTTCCGTATGTTACTTCATCCTCCCATGGGATGTTTTCTCAGACAATGACAGAAGAGCAAGAGGGGTCTTTGGAGCTTTGGTCACTTCTCCCACATTCTATTGACCCACCCAGATTCTCCAGCCAGTAGTTATGTGGAAGACCTCAACCCCAACCCTACTGTTGCTCCTACTCCGCCCTTACTGTGGTCACTTACAGTTCTGGTTCTGCATTTGCTCACTTGTGCCTACCAAAATTTACATCCAAATACAGCTCCCTGGTCAATTCTTCCACCCTCTGTTGCCCTGCGCATATTCTCTGCGTACTGTTGATGATCTTAACCCCAAATCTACCCCATCTTACCCGTATGTCTCATATTTCTTCGTGATAGGTTACTTCTGCTCTGATTGCGTTATCTTTTGTCAATTCTGCTGGCAAAATTCAAACGTCCTCTTTTCTAACATGCCACTTCCCCTCACCTTTTCCTCTCTTACTTCCATAGCCACCTGCTTCCTACCACTGTCCCTGGAGTGGAAGAATCAGAGACAAGGCTCCACTTCTTGTTTTGAGTGGCTTCAAAGTCATCTGGAAATGGATATCACACAGGACAGAGCAAGAATTGGGGCTGTTTTGCTAACAACATACCACAGAGGAGAGCTGAACATTGAGGCTCACTTCCCACATGATTGGTAGGCATGAGCTTTCTTATGATATCCATGCACATGGCAAACATTTTCCCCGTGATTTAATTCCACATCCTTACTTCTTTCAGATTTGAAAACCAAGCAGAAAAGCTTATGACTGTATGAAGTTGCTATTTGGTATTTCCTGTCACTTCTAATTGAAAAGATAGTGTATCTTTAAACATTGTGAAGTTTGGGATGACCCAGGGGAAATTTTTAAAGTTCCATTAAGAGCCACATGGGGCATACTTTACAGTTGCAATATAAACACACTGAAAATTGTGCACTTTATTTTTTCCTTTCTTGGGAAAGTCATTATTGTTTCCATTCTATTGTTTATGAAGTAATTGAAGATGATAAGTTTCATGAGTGGAAAATTTCAAATTTAGTAGATTTTTTCTGGCTTGACAATATGCTTTTTGTTGTAAGTCATTTACAGTAAACTAACTGCTTAGACTATTAAACTGCAGTGTCCCAGACAAACGTATTTGTCATATGTGATTTATGTTATGAATTTTTTAAAAGAGTTCATAGTCATTTATAATGAAATAAATAAATAGTAAGTCCTTCAAAACAGTTAACAACAGTATGAAGAGAATGGAAAAAGTCAAAGTAGAGAAGTCAGAGCCAATAGAATTATTGTAATTTAGTGTAAATTTAGCTTATGCTTCCTAATTAGAAAAAAACTGAAGTCTCAGTGAGGAAAGTTCAAATTTTTTCTCAGAAGTCACAATCTTATCCAGGGTTAATAACATAATAGTACTACAAGTAATTTTCTGTTCATAACTGCTGAAGTTGTTGAATTACTTCCTTTTTAAAATTCAGATAGAATGAATTCACTGTCACATGCTTCCTTTCTTAGATAGCAAAGAAAGGGGTGGCTGCTATTCATCCATAGGAGTCTTGTTACATGTGAAATGTAAAAGCCTTCTGATAGCTGTGTCAGGAAGACCGAAAACGGCTGTTCTAAATGGTAGGAATTCTTTGCCCATGGCAGTTAATAGATATGGGTTCTTTGTATTAATCTGCAATTAGGAGAGACTGTCACAAATTTCTAAAACAACACAGTGATACAGGGTTCTCCTATAAAGGATTATGCAATTGGTGAGCAACAGCATGTGGACAAATCACACTTCCAGTTGGAATAAAACAATTTTAAGAGGAGTTTCCTCTCATTATTCCATCTGAGCCTCCTAAGTTTGTAGGAAGTTTAGGAAGGTGTTTTCCTCACTTCATCAATGAGGAATTGGAACTCTGAGATATGAGATGCCTTTCAGAAGGTCACATCTTTCAAGAACAAGTCTGAATACTTTGGGTCTGGAAATTTCTGGACTGCTCCAAATGATGCATGTTTACCTTGGTGGAGACAACTTCCCTTCATCTAGGATCTTGATTGGATCAAACCAACCTTGTTCTTTCACATTCACATCAAACTATGGACCAAAAACTCTCATCCCATGAAAGAAAGTGCTCCATGGCCCAGGCTGCCTCTGTGCCTAGTGCACTGAACTGCTTGTGAACATCCCAAGGAGATGTTGTACTTGGACAGGACGTGTTAGGCTGTTCCTCTCAAACTTTCAAAGTCTTACCAGAGTGAGACTTAGTGACTCTAAGAGTGGGCTGATAACTAAAAGAAATGCATGTCATGTCACAATGTATCTGGACCTTGTTATTGACAAGCCATCATCCTGGAAGAGGCTAGAACACAGAGAGTTCTGCTTTCTCTGGCTTGTTTTTCTCTAATTTTTCACTGATAAGATGATTCTTGACTTTAGAACATTTTGAAGCCTGAAATGAAAAACATCATTTAAAGCAAAGAAAACAGACGATGTTCAAGTTGAAGAGAATCAGCTGAAAGTTGTACACAAGTGAAATCGGATTATGTCTGTGATTCATTTCTAAAATGGCACATCCTTAACGTCATAGCTTCGTGCTAAGCTTTTGTTGATGATGAAGCTATTCTTTGTCTTGAAAATAACTATCTTTTCCTGCTTACTCAGGAAAGTAACTTAATGACAAACTAGGGTGCTGTGTTCTTAATCAGCACCTAGGTTTTCTTTGAGAGTTGGGGAAAAGTAATGAGAATAATAAAAGTGTTTGTAAAGATAATCAAAGATTTTCAGGATGAAATAAAATTGAGATTGTATCAGTATTGAATCTGGTTTTGGATGGAGGTGTAGTGTCTCAATGATAGTTTCTGACATCAAACACATCTGAGTTTAAATTATTGACTATTAATACTGTCTGGGATTAGAAAGTTCTTTTGTTTTTTCTCTATTAAAACCAGATACTAGGACTGGCATTGTGGCATAGTGGGTGAGGCCAGTGCCTATGATGCCAGAATCCACTATAGGCGCTGGTTTGTGTCCTGGATGTTCCATTTCTGAACCAGCTCCCTGCTAGTGGCCTGAGAAAAGCAGCAGAGGATGTCCCAATCCCCTGCCACCCTTGTGGGAGACCTGGGAGGAACTCCTGGCTCCTGGCTTTGGCCTGGCCAAGCCCTCGCCATTCAGGTCACCTGGGGAGTGAACCAGCAGTTGCAAGATCTCTCTCTCACCCCACCCCCTGCAACTCTGACTTGCAAACAGATAAATAAATTTTTAAAAAAAGAACAGATAACAGTTCTCTAAAGAACTATTGTGAGGATTAAATAAGATTGCATGAACAAATCTCTCATCACAGTTCTAGGCACATGGAAGGCAATTAGTAATTGATAGCTGAAAAACACAATGGACTGAAGGATATGGATATCTTATTGGACTTTTATGATTAGCGCTGCACAATTTTGAAGTCATCAGTTGACATTAAAATATTTAGGAATATTATGGTACTTAAAATGGAAATTATATGACACTTTTCACATCAACATATATTTCATTTTTTGGTACCTCTTATGATGCCTTCTTGAGCTACCAGTTAGTGGTATGGAATGAAAATGACAGGATCACACATCGAAATTACTTCTCTCAGTCTCTTTCTCTAACAGGTGGCATCTAATCTGCTGGAGCTGTTTGAAAAAAATGTACCATTTCCAAGTTTAAGCTTTTAGTAGTCTAAAGCTAAATCTACAAGGAGGTGATTCAGCTGCTAAACTGAGACTTAAAGTACAAACAGGAATTTCAAGGACTTGGAAATTGATAATGCCTCAGTTTCATGTTTTTTTGTTAAGGTTATTGTTTATATGGAGACAGAAGGTTAGTCTTTCAATGTACTACTCCATACCAAGATTTTGTCCCCTCTTTCTTCCAACCTTAGTGACTACTCTTCCATGTGCTGGAGGTAGAGTTTTAAATGATCATCAGGCAGTTAACATAGGAAACCAAGGGTCCTGATGTCTTGTTCTATCTGATTCATTGCTCAGTAAATGGTAATTGTTAGGCAACAAGAGCACTAGTGGAAGCCTACAAAAGCAAGCACAGCTGTGAATGATAGAGATCAGCTGTATATCCTTGGCCTGCCCACGCACGGTTTCTAGGGTTCCAGCTTTGTGTTTCCCATTTTTGAATAACAGTAAGTACAGGCTCCTTCCTGCAGAACAGTTCTTACTGCAGATTAGCCATACAGCTTGCATGGAGCTTCTTTGCTGGCAAACTGGGTCTCGTGGTAGGAAAGCCAGGGAAGTCTGTATTCTGACGGAGGTAGGCAGGGTGCTTCCAGACTTCTATCTTATGGAGAATACGGAAAATCAGTGGGTAGGGATCTTCATATAGCACGACACTGAGGTTCAGCAGAACATTTATTGAGAGGCACGTCCAAATATGACTTTGGAGTTGTCAGAGAAGGTCAGATGGAGGGACAGTTGGTCAGTTGGTCCACAACACTTTCCTTGTTGACCAACATTATATATTCTCACTCTGAGAATGCGCTAGCATTTTAAACCTGGCTGTTGCTGCCACTGTTAACAGTCTTGTACTGTGTTGGCTATTGGTGCCTCTGAGAAATCCCAGACCAAATAATAGTTATATATTATGGGATTTTTTTAAGGCTAAATAAGGAAGGTGATATATCTTGTTAATATCTATACTGATGAGACACGACCATAAAGCCTGTGTGATCCTTCCCCCTGTTGACCAAGAGATGTGTATACTTTCGCTCTTCAATCTACTCGTGTTAAATCAAAAGTGAGATCACAAAGCCAGTAATGGCAGGCAGATATGAAAGACCACTTCCCATTTCTGATGTAACACTTCCTGCTGCATCTGGAAAAAAAATCTTTCTTTTTTGCATTATCTGGGCATTTCCTTTTTTTTTTTTAAGTTTAAGGAAACAAATTAAATGTACATAGCCAGCATGGACTGAAGGGAATAAAACCAATGACATCAGAATTAAGTTAGGTAGACTGAGGGTATTCTGAGAGAGGAGAGACTCAAAATTTTAGGCAAAGTAGAAACCTTACACATGATAAGACTACTTTCTCCTATTGGGTTTTGGATGGGCTACTGATTTAATGCGAGATAAATCAGTGTAAGAGCCAAGCTTGGAACCCACTTTCTCATTTCCTCAGCTATAAAACAGGGATATAACCTCACTGAAGGATCACGATGATCATATATTCTATTTGCAGCACTCTCATGTGCAACATTTTTTTATTATTTCAAAATTACTGTTAGATTCTTTCAATAGAAGGTTATACCTAGGGGCATCTTATGATTTTCTGCACCTTGAATCACTCTGTCAAAGATGGTTAATTTGAATAATCTCATGGGATTCAAAAGTATCAAATGGCATAATATATGTGAAAAGCTGTATAAAGTACAAGTTTCAACATTCATATATAAGACGGGTTGGCATCAGTATCTCCTGAGTCCCTGTCTCACTGTAACTTTAAAAGCTTCCAACAGAACATCACTTGTCTTAGTTTAAGTTCGGGATACAAAAAACAAAGTTGTAGGCATAAATAATAAAACTGAAAAGAAACACCTATTGAATGAACAGACAGAGAGAAAGAGAGCGAGAGAGAAAGAGAGTGAGAGAGAGAGAGAGAGAGAGAGAGAGAGATGGATTTGAATAGTGTATTTAGAACAAAGCAATACCAGTGTTTTATTTTTATAGATAATGCCTTCCCTTGGCAACCTTACTGGAATACTTTGATATATCCTATTCTCCACTGGCCACTATAGCATAAAATCTGACCACTACTTGATTTACCCTGGGGTAAGGGTTACAAAGACAAGTTCCTTCCACAAGAGGAGCATTTGAGAGGCGAAAATCTTGGCAATAGTTCCTTGCATTATAGATGAAATGATAGGAGGCAGAGTGCCACAACTAATATCGACTGCAAGAGAAGATACATAGAGGAAAAATCTAGTATCTGAGGTTTCCAGAATTAAAACTATAGTAGACCTTAAACAAATCCAACCAATATGTCACATATGTGGAGAGAGTATTTGCCATTCTTTGATGGACTACTCAACTACAATTTCAATAGTGCCCTGATTTATTTTGGGGAGTGTACCTCTCAGTTAATCTGTGTTTTTGTTGGTAAGGTAATACTTTGGGCATGTATCCACTTATAGAGCTGAGAGGTTTAGTGTAATTCTTTCTCTATCCTGATATTTTGATGAAGTGTATATAGGCCCCAACCTTACTTGCAAACTTCAAAGTAAGAGGCAATGGCAGGAGAAATAGTTGGATGGAATTCTTTAGGGTGGCAACTATGAAGAGATAACCATATAGATTTTGATGTGAGAAAATTGTTTTTTTAAGTCTTAGGTTTCTTAGGATTCTGGACATCCCTTATGATCCACTTCTCCTACCTCCATCAGTTGTAGGAATGCTTTACAATAGCTTTGCTTTTGCTTAACAGTCTCTTTCTGTCAGTTGCACTGTGGAACAACAATGATTCCATCACTGAAGCAAAATACACAGATTGCAGGATAAGCCTCTGTAATGAGATGCATGTTTCCCTGTAGAGTACAAGTTATTGGCTTTTAGAAGCTCATGGAAATATGAATGAAAGCACTTTGAAAGGAGATGTATAATATTGCTATTCATTTATCTTTGATGCCTGATAGGAATACTTTTTCTTAAAAAAATTATGTATTTATTTGAAAGACAGAGTTGCAGAGGGAGAGGGAGACAAAAACAGTGAGACATAGTGATCTTCCACCCACTGGTTCACTCCCTAAATGGCCTCAATGGCTGGTGCAGAGCAGTATCAAAGCCAGGAACCAGGAGCTGCTTCTGGGCCTCCCACGTGGGTATCAGGGACCCAATCACTAGGGCCACCTTCTATAGCTTTCCCAGGTGGAGTAGCAGGAAGTTGGATCGGAAATGGAGCAGCCAGGATGCAAATAGGTGCCATATGTGATGCTGGCAGCTTAACCTGTTATACAACAACACTGGTTCCCTGATAGGAATTCTTACCAGAGATGAATTGTTTCTGTAAAATTTAAGATCTCTGTGCTTAATGTGTTGTCCAATGTGAAGTGATGCTATAACTAGTACTGAAACAGTATTTTCACACTTTGTGTTTCTGTGTGGGTGCAAACTGATGAAATCTTTACTTAATATACACTGAATTGATCTGCTGTATATGAAGATAATTGAAAATGAAAAAAAAACCTGGTGTTAAATTGGAAATTGCATAGAAAATTAATCAATTTTTAAAAAGATATCATGTAGGATCTCTGTCTTTAATGTGCTGTACACTGTTATTTAATGCTATAACTAGTACTCCAGCAGTATTTTTTCACTTTGTATTGCTATGTGGGGGCAAACTGTTGAAATCTTTACTTAATATATACTAAACTGATCTTCTGTATATAAAGAGAATTGAAAATGAATCTTGATGTGAATGGAAGGGGAGAGGGAGTGGGAAAGGGGAGGGTTGCGGGTGGGAGGGAAGTTATGGGCAGGGGGAAGCCATTGTAATCCATAAGCTGTACATTGGAAATTTATATTCATTAAATAAAAGTTAAAAAAAAAGATCTCTTGAAATACTAAATAGCTTAGTCCCTGTGGAGTTGAGAATTCCAACCTACTCTTACACCCAAAGAGGAAAGCACATGACTGTATACAGAAGTACACTGTGTTCTTGCTTGTATTATTAAATAGGAGCTCTTATTAATCCTGTCTATGCTTCTTTAAATATCTATGTAAAAGTAGTTAACAAGCCAAAGTAAACTAGTAGTATATACCCAAAATTGGAAGTGACTAGAAATCATGCAGTCAACACCACTTCCTGATGCTATAATTAACCCTCTACAACACATCCCCTACAGCTGTGGTGTTGATTCAGCTACCTGTAGTTATTGAACATTTAATACCTCAGAAGACATCTTGCTGTGCTGATAGACAGCTATACTTATTACAATCTTTTTCTTGACTTTGAGCCCAAATATATCTTCATTTAAATTGAAAACATCCTAATAATCATAATAATATCCTAAGCATATTCAGTTTTCCTAAGTTTAAAAAGATCTTTCACATGTGTATTTTTATTTCACCAATAACAAAGAAAACATAAGTCCATCCAGAGGTGCTGGCACTGTGAAGGGTCTGGCAGGCAGGTGAAGCTGCTGCCTGCCATGCCAGCATCCAATATGGTCAATGGTTTTAGTCCTGGCTGCTCCACTTCCCATCCAAATCTCTACTATGGCCTAGGAAAGCAGTAGAAGATGACCCAAGTCTTTGGGACCCTGCATCCACATGGGAGACCCAGAGGATGCTCCTGGCTTCAGATGGACCCAGTTCTGACCATCTGGGGAGTGAACCAGCAGATGGAACACCTCTCTCTTTTTCTCTCTCTGCCTCTGCATCTCTGTAACTCTGCCTTTCAAATAAATAAATAAATCTTTAAAAAAATCCATTTAGAAATCTAGACAAAAGCATAGGGCCCTCCTGATATTAATGATTCTAGTCACTATGCATAAAATAGGACAATGCTATCAGAGTCAGTAATGGGAACCCTGTAGTAGTTGCCCATCTGTTAAACCCTTCAGAAACACTTGCATACCCTGTAGGGAAGCTCCCTGGTCCATACATCTAGAAACCTGATCTTTGTTGTCTTACACTCTTCTGGTTTCTCTGTGTAACATCTATTCATACACAAGGGTACCTTAAATAATCTGTGGGAAAATCTGATTGAAAGCACGAGTTTAATTTGGTGCAGAACCTTTTTGAAATCCAGGCATTGTTTTTCATAACATGCATTTTCCATGGAGTATTATATGCTCAAGGCTGCTCACCATTGTGGTGGCTGCCATTTCTTGGTGGTGGGACCTCGGATTGCCCTGTGTGGATCTTCTTTGAAACCATCTAAAGAACAAAAAGAGAATGTCAGATAATTTCTTTACTACATGAGCACTGATTATCTTTTATCCAAGCCAGTTATTAAAATTTCTTTCCTCTGCCTAACATTAATATTGGTAACAATTAGGAAAAGAAAACTGGAGTTGGAAAGAGGAAGTCAATAAATGCTAAAGTAGAGATTCCCGTTCTGTCTTATTTGGGAGAAAGCCAATCAAAGCATAGTAGGCACTGGACTACATGCTTGTCTCTTTATGAGGAAGGATTTTTTGTTTCTGCTTTAGGGACTTGTGGATTATTTAATTTTCAAGCACATTATTACTTTCAAGCACATTATTATTATTAATAAGAACAAACATCACAATATTACCATTTGAAATGTTAGTGAAAATGGTTAATTGACTCTAACCATTAAATGTGACACAGCAAATACCTCTCACTCTCAAGACCTTCTGATTGACTTGGCACATGCTTTCTAAGCCTCTGATTTAACAGGTACAGATGTGTGTCTTTATAAGGTATTCCACAAACCACCACGTTCTTTTGAAAGAATAGCAATTTATTTAACTTTTTTTATTTGAAGGAAGGAGTTGGGGAGACAGAGAGAGAGAGAGAGAGAGAGAGAGACAGAGAGAGAGAGATTTATTGAATTATTCACTTTCATATACATGCCCAAGTTCTATAACTGAAACATACTTTATGCTCTCTCCATTATAACTATTTTAAAAATTCATGAAGTGCTTTGAGTCCCACTAAAAGTGAAGGTGGGCATCAGAATTGAATGTGTTCACCATTGTGCTGTTTGAATTGTCATTACTTGACTTGTGTGTGGGAGGAAAGAGGCAAGAGGGGTTGAAATGATTTCCTCTTAGTCATAAACTTAAGACAATGTAAGTCAACTTAGATTTTCTCCTCCAAACACACAATAATTAAAAATTTCCCTTGACAAAATGAATATCATATATACAGAAATCCATGGAAGCTCCTGCTTAACAAAATATTTGTAAAAATTTCTGTTAAAATATTCAATGAAACAGTGCTTTTTGTATCATCACTTTAGATGTGAAAATTGCTTTGTTTTACAGAATGCTTTTTGGCAAAGTTTTTTTAACTGTACTAGTAGAACAATATTCTATTTTCAATATGTTGTTTCATAGTGTTAATAACTTCTTTCCTAGAGAAAATGCTAATAAGAGAGAAACTGCTTTAAAATGCTCTATGACCTCCATGTGTTTCAAAGGATCTGGTGGGTTTATGGCCATACCACCCTGAATGTGCCTAATCTTGTCAAAGGATCTGGTGTTTTTAGGATGTGATTTTGGTGCAATTCTGTTTCTTTTCCTGGGCTGGTTATTATACAATATTTGGGATATTGTTCAGTATTTTTATAACAAATAAAATAGTAAGCTTTGGAAATGAATGTTGGATTTGATGTGAAAAGAACAGAAATTGAACCTCAACTCTAGCACTGATTGTGTGAGCTTGAAATATCACTTAAAATCTGGATGTTCTGATTTCCTCATCTGCAAAAGGAGATAGATTGGAGCCCCTGCCTGTTAGAGAGCCCTGTTTTTAGAACTCAAATGTAGACGTACTTCCTGGGACACCGAGAGGGAGACGCTCGGAGAGGCTCCTTCGAGGCAGCTAGGGTTCTGTCCCGGGTGTGGGGATCAAAAAAAAAAAAAAAAAAAAAAAAAAAAAAAAAAAAAAAAAAAAAAAAAAAAGAACTCAAATGTAATAATGAAAGTGGAATGTCTGGAAACTAAAAAAAGCAGCAACAACTGTTATGTGGCTTTATTATTATGAACTGGTTACCTTCCCAGGGTCCACTTCTCATTTGGAACATAAGACATAACATTTCACAGAAAACACAGTTTGTAGAAGGAATTCTCAGCTTTATTATCATTGTGGAGCACCTGAAAGCCATGATGCTCTTTGCAGAACACCATGGCATACCAGATATTAATATTAATATATATTATTAATATATATTAATATCCATATGCTTAATATGTGTTCATAAAAGTTTCTTTATATTTACTCATCTATTTATTATTTAATATTTTATTGACATGTAATGCTTGTACATTTTTATGGAATACAATGCAATATTTCAGCACACATACACAATGTAAAATGATCAAGCCAGGCAACAACTAGCCTTTCTATTTATCTTATTTATCTATCATCTATCTAATCTTTTCTTGGTGTCTGGAGCCTACTAACTCTTCTCTTCCAGTTCTTTCTATATAATGTAATACCTCATTGTGAACTGTATTTGCCACAGTAAAGCAGTTGCTCCTATCTGATTGTATTTTGTTACCCATTACCCAGCTTCTCTCTTTCAACTCTTCCCAGCCTCTAGTAATCTCTATTCTAAGTGCAGATCTACTTTTCTTTAAAAAGCTTCCACATATAATAGAGAACACATGATATTTGTCTTTTTATACTTGGCATATTTCACTTAACGTATGAATGGATAAAGAAAATGTGATATATACACATATGTATATATAAAATGAAGTATTACTAAGCCATGAAAATGAATGAGATCTTGACACTTGCAGTAAAAAGGAAAGTACAGGAGGTCATTATTTTTAGTTTTAAAATTTGTGTCTTGAATCATTTATATTATGAAATATCAATGAAAAAATTTTAAATTTAGGATATATCCCAACATATATATATATATACATATATATATGATATGTATTCTATTCTGCCTTATTCTCCTATCTGTCCTTATGATTTTAATTGAGCCTAGACTAACTCATCAATTTTGAGAGTTATGTAGGAGCAGAGATTGAGGATAACCATCACAAAGGGTGATTTTGTACCCATGACTATTCATAGACTTCTATTTAGTCCACAATATGCTGTTCTAAATATTATCCATATATTTATGTATATAGATGTAGACAATATTGCCAGTTGGAAAGAGTTTTAGAAGTTATTTTTAAGTCTATGTTCTAACATGTAATACTTGCACATTTTAAAGGGATATAGTGTAACATCTTGACATACATACACAGCATAAACCAATTATGCCAGGTAACCATTCTTTCCATGTCCTTAGCTTATCTTTATTTTTGGAGTCTATCAGCTCCTTTGTTCCAGTTCCTTAAACAGAATATTATACATCGTTGGGAACCATAGTCACCTTACTACGATGCAAAACACTAGAATTTCTTACATTCACCCTGCTATATTTGGTGCTAATTATCCAACTTCTCCCCTTCCCTCCTTATCATCCTTTAATTTTTAAAATTTGCTTCAAATTTATATATATATGATTATTTTTATATTTATATTAATATTAGTTTTAAATTTGCCTCATGACAGCATCAGTTTTTGTCATTCTATATTTATCTCACTTATTTTATGATCCTAGTTCCAATCATTTTACTGCAAATGTCAGAATTTAATTCTTTTTATTGCATAATAATATTCCATGGTGTAGAAACATCAAATTTTCTTTATGCATTCATACTTCAATGAATACCTAGAGTGATTCCATATCTTGGCTATTATAAATAGTGTAGAAATGAACAAGAGGTTACAGATCTCCTTCATACACTGATTTCATTCCCTTTTGTTGCATACTCAGAAGGAGGCTAGCTTCATCACACGGCAGATCTATTTTTAGTTTTCAAAGAAAATTCTGTCCAGTTTTCCATAATGACTGTACTAATTTACATTCCCATAAGCATTATATGGGTTCTGTTTTCTCCATATAGTCATCAACATTTTCTTTTTAAAAAATCTTTGATAGTAACCATTCGGAGGTGATATGACATTTCATTGTGCTTTTTATTTGTATTTCCACTTGAATAGTGATGTTGAACATTTTTAAATGTATTGCTTGGTCATTATTATTTCTTTGGAGAAATATCTATTCATATCCCTTGCCTATTTCTTAAGTGGACTGGTTATATTTTATCAAGGTTTTTGTTGTTATTGTGTCTTACATATTCTGGATATTATTTCTTATCAAATGAATAGTTTGCAAATTTTTCTTCATATTCTGTTGGTTGTCTACTCACTGTATTGATGGTTCCCTTTGCTGTACAGAAGCTTCTTAGTTTGATATGATCCCAGTTGTCTATTTTATTTCTTTTTTTTTTTTTTTGACAGGTAGAGTTAGACAGTGAGAGAGAGACAGAGAGAAAGGTCTCCCGTCCATTGGTTCATCCCAAAAATGGCCACCACAGCTGGTGCTGTGCTGATCCGAAGCCAGGAGCCAGGTGCTTCCTCCTGGTCTCTCATGCAGGTGCAGGGCCCAAGCACTTGGGCCATCCTCTACTGCCATCCCAGGCCGCTGCATAGAGCTGGACTGGAAAAGGAGCAACCAGGGATAGAACCCAGTGCCCATATGGGATGCCGGTGCCGCAGGTGGAGGATTAACCAAGTGAGTCACAGCGCCGGCCCTATTTTAGTTCTTGTTGCTATGTTTTGAGGGTTTTATCCAAAAAGATGTTGCTTTTGCTAATGTTTTGAAGTGTTTCCATCTGTGTTTTCCCACATGACCCAGCTATCTGTTTTCAGAGTTTCTTAGTTTCAATCTTTATACTTAGATCTTTGCTTTACTTTGAATTGATTTTTTAATAGGATAAGAGACAGAGAAGTCCTGTGTCAGTTATCTGCATGTGGAAATTCAGTCTTCCATTTATTTTTTTACATACTTCTTGGTCAGGATATGTTATAAAAGATAAGTCCTTATAAAAGATAAGTCCAATATATACATCTGGATTCATTTTTGTTATCTCTATACTGTTCCACTTGTCCATGTGTCTGTTTTAATGCCAGTACTGTCCTATTTTGGTTATGATAGCTCTATCCTATATCTTAAAATCTGTTATTGTGATGCCTGTAGCTTTGTTCTTATTGTTTAAAATTGTTTTAAGTATTTAGGTCTTTGATGTTTCCATATGAATTTTAGGATTTTTTTTCTAGTTCCATGAAAAATGTCATTGGTATTTTGATAGTGATTGCATTGAATTTGTAAATTATTTGGGGTAATAAGAACATTTTAATTTAATACTAACTCTAATCTATGAACATGGAAGATATTTTCATGTTTCGTCTGTCTTGTCCAATTTATTTCATAAGTGTTTTATAAGTTTCATTGTAGAAGAAGTCTTTTACATCTTTAGTTAAATTTATTTCAAGGTATTATATTATTTCTGTGGCTATTGTGAATAGAATCAGTTTTACAATTTCATTCGCTGCAAGTTCATTATTTGTATACAGAAATGCTGCTGAGTTTTAGGTGTTGATTTTGTACCCTGAACTTTGCATTGAATTTGTTTATCAGTACTGGTAGTCTCTGGTGGAGCCTTTTGGTTTCTCTCTATTCGGAATCATGTTGTCTTCAAACAGCAGTGCGAAGCCTGAAAACATGAGTGCAGGCCTTCCACTCCACACCCAGATAAACAAGCCCCTATAGTCTTTTGTGTCCTAATGCAGCTCATCAACATTTTTTTTTTCACTCTCTAGCAACAGAAGCCCTACAAGGTCACAGATCTCAGGAATTCTTTGGTTCTGAAGTACAGAAATGTTTAGCTCTTGGAGGCCATGCCAACAGAGGCTTGGCTAATAAAGATGGGCAGTAACAGTACAGGTCATTTATAAGCCCTGTGATCTTAGATTAGAAAATGCAATTTTTTGAAATGTTGATGAAGGTGAACACTAATCATCTTCATGGGTGCTTTTAGGATTAAAGAAAAGCAGCTTATAGAATCTTCCTTCACACAATAATGAAAAACACTGAGACTGAAAGCCCTAAGACAGCTCTGTTGTCGGTCTCAGTAGAAAGAAGTAGTCATGCTAGTTCAGTGCAGGTTTGCACTACTTCTCTTGTTTCCTCTTCCCCTGCTACCTTCACAAACCTTATTTATGTATCATAAAATGTATATTATTCCCTAAAATCTGTTGAAAATTTGCTTAAGTAACTCACTGAAATTGGAGTCAGACTTCAAAAATCATGCCATTGATTTAGGACAATTTGATACTCTAGCTTGTACCTTTTACTGACACCTACCAATTAATTACTAAATCCGGAAAGTGAGACGTCAAGCTGCTTTCACTGGAAATGTTTCTCTTTCTAGGGCTTTACCATTGAGCTTTACTTTCTCCTGAAAGCAGTATTCCGTCAAGGCAAAAACCATCTTATGCTTATATAAAAGACACTAAACTCAATATCAGGGGACTGATTATGATCCAAAATGTCCCTATTGGACAAATAGCTCAACTTTTATGGAATTTTGTCTCCTTATCTTTTAAAAAATGCAATGAGACTCAGAGAATGCTCTCATACTGAGCTAGACCTATGCTGCATGTAAGAGGTTTCTGCTAAAGACATTAAGTAGAATGTTGAGGCCAGAGTCTGATACATTCTAAGCCTATTAAATAGGGATAAATCTCATAACTAAATATCAGGCTACTCTCCAATCCATTACTGAGCCCATGCTTAGTAAAACCAACAGCCCTTCAAAATGAATATAAAATTAAAGAAAAATGTAATAAATAATTGGAGCATTCAAAGTATCTTTTTAAATTTAAAAAAAAAATCTGTTGTTGTAGAAGTCAAGTAAAAAGGCATCTCAGGAAGTTAATGGAATCAACCACCCCAAAAAGGTAGAGGATATAGACAACAAGAGATCCAATAGAAGTGAAAAGTAAGCAGAATTAAAAGAGTAGTCAATATGATGACACCTAGAAAGAGGCCAGGAGAGAAACTGAAGCAGAAGGGAAGAATCCCAAGGAAGATATGTCTATATAAAAAAAAATTGACAAAGTATTTGATGCAGTTGTATCTACTGAAAATAAAGTTTTAGTCTACTACAGAGTTGAAATGAATCAGCATAAATAGTTAGGAAACTTGACTAACTACCACAGCAAGGGTAATGACTGTATCTGCAAGAGGAAATACGGTAAAAACATGACTTAACTTGGAAAAAAATGTAATCACTGAACACCAACTTAACCCCAAAATGGTGAAATAGCTATTTTGGGAGAATGGATACTAGTAGAAGGACTAGGGAGAAAGCTGAGTTCCCACTTTTTTCCTTAAAAGGAAATTTAACTAATAGTATATAAGACTGGAAAAAATAGTGGTGTAATTTGTTATCTGAAACTTTTGAGTCAGAGACACAAAGAAATAGCTATAGATGCTAATAAATGCCAACAAGGATGAATGGTGATAGAAGGGATGAAGGAATTTTTCTTTTGTTTAAGTCATAAACTTGATAGTATTTGACTTTGGAAAGTATGTGCCCATATTATTTTGTTTTTAAAATGCACATTTTAAAAAGCAAAGAGAAAAGCAACTATTTGGCTTCTTGTAGACACAATTTTCTTTTAATGGAATATCCTGATGGAGCTGAAATGAATAACTTAAATAATCTGACAATCTGGGTTTCAGCTATTAAATTGTGCAGGACAGGAAATGCTTCTATTTCAGAAAGGCAAGCATGGCAACCAGTGAGCTGGAGTCCTCGTGGAAAGCAGTCCAAACAGCTGCCAGAAAATACATAAACTGCTGTCAGTCAAACCCTGGAGTGCACACCTCTTCCCTGGCCAGCCTTTATCCTACTCCTTTCTTTTACCCACTCACAAGAGAGTTTAGCCCAAGAGTTCTTTCACTGGCATCACCCCCTACCTGCACTGATCCCACTACTGCCCCATCATTGCTATGACTCATGTAAAACTTTTTTGTCTTCCTGCTGTCTCTAAACTAAAGAAATAAATGCCCACTTGTGTTTTGCAATTTTCATATCTTCCTGCTTTCAGGAACAAATATGAAGTGTCAAAAATAACAAATGTAAGGGAAATGACTGGGCTCTCAACATTTCACAAAGTGAATTCTAGCTCAAGTAGTTGTGATGTTCACCAAACAGTCATAAAGTTAGGCTTCTTCTTCTTCTACTACTTCCCAGGTTTACATTTTGAAAATATCCTAGGGCTGTCTGCCCTGAAAACCCCTGAGTAGTTATGCATCATTCTTAGTTTCATCACGAGATGAATTAACTTTCCCTTTGACACATACAGGTTATTCTTGTGGTTTCCAGGATAGCAGCCTCTAGAACACATCAAGAACCCATCCTGCCTCAAGGTCCTTTCCACTGGGGCCATCCTTGGGTATTTACATCTTTACTTCCTTCAGATCTTTTCTGAAACATCAGCTTGTCTACATAACCCAATGACAGCCCTACCATACATTTTCTATATCATTACTAATTAAAACCCCTCTATTTAAGGGTAGATGTTTGGTCTAATGGTAAGGACAATGCTTAGGATGCTTACATCCTATGTGGGAGTAACTGGGTTCAAGTTCTAGTTCCCTCCTAATTCCACCTTCCTGCTATGCACACCTTGGAAAGCAACAGGTGATGACTGTAGAAGCTGAGTCCTTGTCATCCTTGTAGGAGATCTGTATTGACCTCCTTCCTTAATTCCTGACCCAATTCTGGCTTTGTGGGCATTTGGGAAGAGAGTCAGCACATGCTAGATTTCTCTCTCTTGGTGTCTCTCAAAGAAAACAAATACTTTTTAAAATACTCTATTTCTTTCATGTTTAATTGCCTGTCTTCCTGTTCTAGAAGGCAAGTTCATGACAACAGCACATTTTGTTTTTTTTTTATCCCAAGAACCTAGAACATTATCTGGCATTTGATATAGTAATTAATAAGTATTTTTTGAATGAATGAAATAATAATATCAACAATAGATCTTAAGACCAAGTCCAGTGAACAGCAAAATTATCTGAATATTTTCCAACAAATAACAACCATAATGTGAGAAATTTTTCAACTAATTACAAATATTGATAATTCTTCATCTCAGGCCCAAATATTGCAACCTGAAAGAGGGAGTAGATAAATAGTCTTTTAAAAAAAATAGTGTGTATTCAATAAATAGTTGCAGGATGACAACTATGATTAGCAAAGAATACATTATGACTGAAAAAACACAGTCTCAAATTGCTGATAAGAGTCAAATAAATTCGTCAAAATGATAGAATCGTGGAAGCTGAGCATGAAGGATATGTGAGATGAGAGGGGAGGAAGTGGAGGCTGAGCAGTTGGCACCAAATAATGTGTAGTCCTTTTGGCCATGTGAAATACCCCCAATCCATTAACATGGAGTAGTTGGTCATGTTTGTGAGCACTAAGAAATCATCCTTCAGTAAGTGGGGAAGATGAATTGGGAAAAGTGAGCAAGGATGACCAGGCCAACAAGTGGTGACCGTCATAATCCAGGTGAGAGATATTCGGGACCAGAGCAAGTTATTGATAGTGGGATTAAAAGTAGGAGACAGAGATGTAAATATTCAGTAACTCAAACTCTCATACAATTTTGTTAGAATTATAAAATGGAATAGTTATTGCAGAAAACTGAGAGCTCCTCAAAATACTAAATAGACTGCTATAAAATCCAGAAATTCCACTGTTTAGATATCTACCCAGCACAGTAGAAAACATGTCCACACAGAAACTTTCACACTAATATTCATAACAGTATTAATCATAGTAGCTAAAAGTGAAGGCAATTCAAATCAACCTCAATAAACAGATGAATAAATACATACATCACATCTTGGAATGGATGGATAAATCATCAATAAATGGATGGATAAATACTATACCTTGGTATGTTATTCATCCACAAAAATGAATGGAAAACAGATTTATGTTACAATGTGGATTAATCTTGAATATATGCTAAAGGAAAGAGGCTAGACAGAAAACACCTTGGATTATATGAATCCATTTGCGTGGATATCCAGAACAGGCAGGTCCATGAAGATAGAAGGTAGGTAATTTTCAAGAGTTAGGAAAAGAGAACATAGGAAATGAGTGCTAATGGGTATGGGCTCTTTTCAGGACAATGAAAATGTTCTGGACACAGAGAATGGCAATTTTTGTACAGTTTTGTGCACATACTAAAGATCCATGGATTGTACACTTTAAAAATTTATTTATTTGAAAGGCAGTTGCAGAGAGAGAGAGAGAGAGAGAGAGAGAGGACTCTTTCATGTGCTGGTTCACTCCCCAAATGTCCACAATGGCTGGGACTGGGCCAGGCTGAAACAAGGAGCCAAGAACATCTCCCACGTGGGTGATGGGGCAGGCTCTTGGGTTGTGATCCTCTGCCTTCTCTGGCTTATTAGCAGGGAGCTGGATCAGAAATGAAGCACCTGGGACTCAAACCAGCACTGTAACATGGGATGTTGGAACTGCAGGCACTGGTTTAACCTGCTGGGCAACAATGCCAGCCCCAGATTGTGTATTAAAAAGGGTAACTTTACAGTATATGAATTATGCCTCAACAGAGTTGTCATTTTTCATATAACGCATTAACAAAGAAAATGTGCAGGTCTTGGTGACAAATTGGATGTGAAAGATGGAGGCAAGGTGAGTAGAAGGAGCTTGAGCCTTTGAGTTTGCTTAACTGGTAAGAGGATGACGCTCTCTTCTCAAAGTAAGCATTCAGTGGAGGGAGGTGCAAAGAAACAGAGAGCTAGATAAAGATATTGATGGGAAGTACTTATATGCATGGAGGAAATAGTAGAGACTTCTGTTCTTTACAAAACAGTTTTAAAATCTCAAGAAAAATGAGTACTGGCAGGAACATGTTCTTTAAAATACAAGGGTAACTCAAAATTTCTTGGAAATGGAATTAATACATTTATTTTAGTTCAAAATTTGTTTGAAATACATGCACAGTGTTTTATAATATACATCTTCTATGAGCATTTTGAAGACCTTTTGTTCAATCAAGTCAAAATTTGACTGAGATGGCTGGTCAATTTAGAAATAAAGACAGAAATAGCAAAAAAAAAAAAGTCATTTAGAAAGAATAGGATAAAAATGGCACAACTTCAACTAAGAGAATTATTTTGGCCCATGAAATTCAGTTTATATTTTATCACATTCCATTGGATAAATTACATGGCCAAAAGTGAAATGGGGGTTAAAATAAAATCTGATCTTTTAAAGACTTTATGGCTTTAGAGGCCTGGAACGAATATACTAAGATATAAACATGCAGAGCTTATGCAATTTGTGCCAATACTGTCAACTTCAGAATGTGGTAAGAGCAGAAACAATTTGAATAAAGCTGGCTTCATTTATAGTCTGCATGGTTTCCACCCCTGGCTGCTCCTGTCCCAGTTCACAGGGTACAGGATATGGCATAGGAAAGTCAGGCCTGTCTCTGAGTCCAACCTCAGGGCCATGCTTTCCTTCCCAAGACTCCTCCATGATAACCTGGCATTTTTTGAGTCTCCAGAACCACTTATCCATCTCTTATGGCAGAAGGATAGTTTTGGTTAGAGAGAATTGGAAAAGACATTCCTAGTTCCATGCAGGGAATTGTGTCCCCTTCCGATCAGAGCAGCTCTTCCATACATGAAATGCAAAATCCAAAAGCAATATAGTAAAAGCATGGGATTGCAAACTACTAATTCTGCATTGACAATGGTCTTAGGAGTAATGTTAATTATTATACCTGAATTTCCACTATGTGCCACTTGGAATATAAACTACTGAAGCTCAGTTACTCAAACTGCACAAGCCACAAGGCTAGTAAGACAGTCAGGAAGGGACCTAGAGCCACTCATACCTAAATTATACTTCTTTTTAATGCATTGTGTTTTTTTCTCCATTGGGAAACCCTTTGCAAAAGCAACCTCTCAGTCTCCCCAGCACATTTCTCCAGAGCATTGTTCCAAGGCAGGGCTGTTGTACTCCTCAGAGCCCATAGTGCACTGCAACTCCCAGAAACTCAGCATCAGTCTCCCAGCCCCTCAATAACCCTGGCTTTAAATACTGTGGCAACTAAACCATACTAAGCAGACAGAAAAACGTCCCAAGAAGGATTTCATCTTCTTTTGGGAAATATTTCCTCTCTCTTTCCAAATTGCCCTTTGGCAGCCCAGCCTTGCATATAAATTGCCTTTCCTGCTTGGTAAACTGCTGGTAGAGCCACGTTCATGTTTAATTTAAGGCTCATTTTATTCAGAAGCATTTAATCTCAACTTTTTGACTTTGAGACATGAACACAAAGAACATACTTGAAGCAATACCTGAGTAATGCTGAATAATTCAAAATTAATCGTGGTGTATTTTAAGCTGAAGACTAACCTAGCATATTCAGAATAGAAACCCCATGATCATGAAGAATTTTTAGGTTAAAACAAATTTAGAAATAATATTTTAATTGTAGCAATACTTCACAGTCTTCCCATTTTCTTTATCTTCCATAGATGTGTCACTCCCCAGACCCTTATATTTTAAATTTTAAAAATAAATTTTAAATGTTACCATTTAAGCAACTCACATTTGTTTTAAGCTATACATAGGTACTTGAAGGAATCTGTGGAAAAATTAAAAGATAAGTTTTTTTTTGTTGTTGCAATACAATTAAAATCCATGTGTAGTTTGTCATAGTAAACATTTCCATAAGCCTTTTGAAGACCTTTGTTTGTACAAATTTCATTTTTTTGTCAGAAAAGAAACTTATCTTTCAAGTCCATTTTCAACAAACCTATTGAAGTTCTCTTGTACCACGGTGCAGTTACTTCTCATTTTCCACATTAACAGAGGTATGTGACAGCACAGTCCTATGGTAACAGGAGGGACAGAGGCAGAGTGAGCAGCCATTAATCAGAACAGGAGGAGGTGTACACAGAAAATAACACTTGAGAAATGTTGAATGAGAAACGTGAGAGGAAAACTGAGAGAGGAGCAAGGCAATGCAAACCAATAGAAGTTGGGACCTCATGAGCTCCATATTAAATTCAAAGAAGTACAGACAGCAACCAATAGCAACAAAAACAGTCAATCATTTGTTTACCCATTTACAAAAAAAATTACAAGGGGGATTAATTTATAAACCATAAACATACCACATAATGTCTCCTTTATGAAATTAATCCCCATTATTTTATTTATTTACTTATTTATTTGAAAGGTAGAGAGACAGAGAGAGAGAAAGCCAGAGTCAGAGCCAGAGAGGGAGATAGAGAAATTTATTATCTGCTGGTTCACTCTCAAATGCCACCAACTGCCAGGGCTGGACCAGGCTGAGGCCAGGAGCTCGGAACACAATCCAAGTCTCCCATGTGGGTGCAAGGATCCAAGCTTTTGAGCCATCAGATGCTACCTCACAAATGTGTATTAGGAGGAAGTGTGCATTAAGATGAAGGTGGAATTGAAGTGGAGCTGGAAGTTGAACCCCAGTACTCTGATATGGGGTGCTGGCATCCTAAGTGACATCTTTTTTTTTCCCAGAATTCTTTTATTTAAGGTATACAAACTTCATGCATTTCATAAATACTTTAGGAATATAGGATGATTCTTCTCATAGTACCCACACTCCCACCCTTCTTGCTCTTCCCTCTCCTATTCCCATTTTCATTTTTTACTAAGATCTATTTTCAATTACTAAGTGACATCTTAATAACTACAACAAGTGCCTGCCCCCAATTCTCATTCCAGAATCCTCTCACCTTCTTCAACTGTAAAAAATATTAATTCTCATCTCTCCCCCCCCACATACCCAAAGTTCTTGTCAAATGATGTTTGCCACCTCCCTCACCCCTTTTTCTTCTTCTTCCCTCTCACTCTTCGAATTTTTCTCCTGTTCTCACCTCATTCACATCACAAGTCTACCATAGATTCCCACTGTGTTTCTTTGAGCTAAGGGAATGATGTACAAATGATGCCTGATCTGATTAGATCTATTTTTCTCAGTGCTCCTTCCAGAATCTGTGTCCTCGCAGAATCAACAATGCAGGGAATTGCAATAAAACTTCACAGAGTACCATCTACTTATACTATACTTATATTATAGGCAAATGAAAGCTTCGGGTTTTTTCCACCGAAGTGATTGCCTGGATCCATAGCCCGTTTGTCTAGTCTGAAGCAGAACTGAGAAGAGTGATGTAGTTGAATGTGTTTAAGGAAGCTTTTCCTTTTCTACATTTTCCAAAACCCAAGTCAGCCAAGCCTAACCTGAAAAAACCCAGCAATGAGGTGAATTAGGATCTAAATAAGAAGCTCACCAAAGTCTTTGACTCAATTTATGAGCCCATAGTTTTCCACACTTTCAAAAATATTCAGAAATCCACTTTAAAATATTTATACATGATAAAATACTTTAATAAAAGTTGGATGAACATGACTGCGAGCTTTTTATGCAAGTATGACCAGGCTTGAGGCTAGTATAGTAAGGTCAGCTATCATGGAATTACCTGGTGGCTGTGTGAATTTGGGCAAGTTACTGCTCTGTCAGTTCTTTCAACTTAAAAATAAGAGACTATGTAATCTGATCTGTACTAACATTTTCAGCCATCATGTGTTAAGATGTTAAACTCCCTGAATTGTTTTCATCTCATTTTCATGTCATCTCTGATAAACTTCTCTTACCTATTTCCTCTATAGTTTTGATTTGAAGAGACAGAGAATGTAATCTGTATTTTTTATGCCAGACAGAAGATCCAGATGTGACTATAAGTTTAATATTATCATTGCTAATTGCTTTAAGAAATGTTGTTTATTCCATTTATTTTCCTGGACTATTTCAAGGTTTTACATATTTCTAGCACAATTTATTTTTTTTTGACAGGCAGAGTGGACAGTGAGAGAGAGAGACAGAGAGAAAGGTCTTCCTTTTCCATTGGTTCACCCCCAAGGGCCACTGCGGCCGGCACACCGCGCTGATCCGAAGCCAGGAGCCAGGTGCTTCTCCTGGTCTCCCATGTGGGTGCAGGGCCCAAGCACCTGGGCCATCCTCCACTGCACTCCCGGGGCACAGCAGAGAGCTGGACTGGAAGAGGGGCAACCGAGACAGAATCCGGTGCCCCAACTGGGACTAGAACCGGGGGTGCTGGCGCAGCAGGCGGAGGATTAGCCTATTGAGTCACGGCGCCAGCCAGTGCAATTTAATTTTAAAACACTTGGCATTTTCAAAACTTTGAAGGTTAGATTTTCTGTCTATCTGATTGTTGAAAAATTATTTTCCTTTCATTAGTGTTTATGCTGCTTAGTTAAATTCATTGATAATTAGTTTAACTTGGTGTGTTAATGAGCTTCTTTCAAATTGTCTTGACCTTGTGGTTGGTAGCCTGAGAGAGGTGGTTGCTAAAGTGTTAAGTTTCAAAAAGTAAATATTAGTGAGGTTTGAAATGCAATTATGTAACCCAAAAAGTGAAAATGCCAAAAGTACCCATTACAGAAGTGCTCTTACCCTAGTTATTTATACCATGTTAATGGATTTTTTATTTACTTTTTTAAATTTTTTTTAAAAATTTATTTGACAGGTAGAGTCATAGACAGTGAGAGAGAGACAGAGAAAAAGGTCTTCCTTCAGTTGGTTCACCCCCAAAATGGACACCACGGCTGGTGCTGCACCGATCCGAAGCCAGGATCCAGGTGCTTCCTCCTGGTCTCCCATGCCGGTGCAGGGGCCCAAGCACTTGGGCCATCCTCCACTGCCTTCCTGGGCCACAGCAGAGAACTGGACTGGAAGAGAAACAACCGGGGCTAGAACCTGGCGGCCATATGGGATGCTTACGCAGCAGGCGGAGAATTAACCAAGTGGGCCATGGCGCCGGCCCCATGTTAATGGATTAATACACAGAATTATTGGAGCTGATCTTCTGTAGTTTATAAAAAGCTGTCTGTCACAGTTGACAAAACTGAAACAATAGTAATTATATGCAAATTATTTTTTAGCTATTTATATTTAAATATTTCATACTTTTAATAAAATTTATTTTCATTTCTTTTAAAAAATTGCAATGTATGTATAAAAATTGAACATAGTTATGGGATACTTTAGTTCATGTATACATCATCTAATGTCCAATCAGAATAGATATATTTAACTCTTCAAATAGATGAGACTCTTTATAGCGAAAATATCCAAGATCCTATCTTGTAAGTTTTTTTTTAAAAGAGAAACATAGACTATAGTTATATTTTTAAAGGATTGTTCAATTGCATTTAATAGTAACAGCATTAAGTATTTCTCAGGTTTTCCAGTCATATGGGATGAGTTAGTATTAAACATATGCATTTGGTTGTTTTGGTCTGATCAGTAATTCCACTTACACAAATTCCTTGCTTCACATTATACAATGGTATGCAACCAAGAACCAGAAAAATGGAAAGGGTAAGTTAAGTTTTTGAGGGTCCCAGCCAACTTGCAAAATGACCTTCAATTCTTTTTTATGTTAAGGAGGACCTTCTTCATAATGTAGGAATGGCATTGGCTGTCTGGAGTAGTTAGCAAAAATGACCACAGATACTTCCCTTGAGTCTGTCCTTGCTCTGCACACTGTACTTCACAGATCCATGCCTTTCACACTGGAGTCTCTCCAGTCATTGAATCTGGGTTGGCCTTATGACTTGCTTTGACCAAAGCAATGCTGTAGAAGTAACATTCTTGTTGCCAAAAATACTTCACATTCTTCCACTTGCTCTGGTACTCCTGTGTTCCTTGTTTGAACAAACTCAGGCCAGTGGTTGTAAGATGAGCGTCCATGTGATGTAATTAACCCGATTGTTCCAAGACCTCATAAATGTGACCTAAACCAGCTGAAAATGTCCCAGACTGGCCCCGTTCAACAGAAGTACCCAGTGAGGTCAACTGCCTTTGTAATCCACAGAAAGTGAGATAATGTTCATTTTTGTATTCTATGCACTTTTCTAAATTTCCTAAGTTTTATGAAAAAACAATTGTGCTACTTTTAGAATCTAGAAGGAACACACAAATTCTGATTGAAATAAAAAATTTGTTAAATGGAAAATAATTGTTCAAGAAAAAAAGAAAAACAGAAAGAAAGTGAGCTGAGCGATTGTTGCTTCATTATTGTAACTTTCGGGGAGTTTTCTAAGCAGCAAGACTACCCAAGGTGCCACACAACAGGATGTTCTCCCATAGTTTAGTTTTACCTAAAATTTCCCCATTTATAAATTTTACATTTCACATTACTCTCTGATTGGCTTAATTAAAAGAAGGTGAGCTAATAAAGTTGGCTAATAGATGTAAATGACACTCCTAGAGACAAGTTGCATTTATTAGAACTTGCCCAAATTGATCTTCATTACTAGAATTAGGATTGATTGCTATATTGTTTTTTCTTCCCTGAAAATGGATAGTAACACGTGGGACATTGGATAGTGGAAGACATTGGCTTCTTGGCCATATTGGTTCTAATTTTCTTTAATATATAGTTCTTAGTACAGAAAATAGAAAATATTTGTTTTTAACCTCCTATTACCTCTTTCAGGTTGAAGCATCCTCTCTAATTAACGCACTTGTTGTTAATGAAATAATTCTTAATCTTTATTGAAAAAGTGTAATGCATGCTCATCTTAGAAAAGCTAACATTTTCAGCTTTATTGAGTTAAAATTTACAAATATAAATTGTATACATTTAAAATGTATAATTTGAATACATGATACACAAATCCATTATGAATAGATGACCGTGATCTAGTTAATTATTACACCCATCACTTCTCACAGCTATCTTTTGTTGAGGGGGGTAAATTTGTATATGTCTATGTGTTGTGAGAATACTTAAGCTTTTTCATAGCAAATTTCAAGTATACAATATAGTATTGTTAATTATAGTTACCACACTGTACTTTAAATACTCAGAATTTATTCATCTTTCAACTAAAATTTAAAAGCTAACTAACTTTTTTTTTTTAAATTCTCCAAGCACTTGTTCTCAGATATGTATTACTCTAAAATCTGGTATATGTTGACTTGGTTTATTTTTATAGCAACATCGTGCAAGAGGTAATATTATTTCCCTGTTTTGTAAATGAGGAAACTGTGACAGAGGAGTTTGGCAACTTAACAAGGTCATACAGAGAGGAAGCCTCAACCCGATGTTCTACTGTGCACCATAAGGAGACACGCAGTATTGGACCAAGCAAATACTACACAGCTGTTAGTGTTCATTTCACTCATTTTTTTTAATGTTCTGAATTTTTATGAAGTAGAGAATTTTAGACAAATGTAAAATACATTGCAATATTTGGCACATAATCCTATTTTATAAAACCTAGACCCTAGGTACCTCTTCCTTAATTTTCATACATCTTTTAATAAACATTGTCTATGTGACATAGTTTCTTGATTCATCCTTTATCTAAGTTGGAGCTTTATTATGCCCTTAATTGATAACACAGTAATAACTCTTGCTCTTTACATCTTGGCTGACTGATGGGATGATTTTGCAGAGTTCTTTTTAAGAACCAAAGGTATAGTGGTATATTTAACACATCTTTGTACTATTTTTAACACTGAGCATGAACAGTTGGCAGATATTAAACTCACCCTACAAGTAATAAAGCTCACTCATGTATTTTAGACAATGAATCATTCATTCTGTCATGTTCAATGGATAAAATAAATACAGAGTTTGTTGCAGAAGGTATACTTTGTAAAAACAAAAACATTTGATAATAAAATGAACCTTTTATCTAAGAACTGTCAGGCAAACAGATTCACCAGTGTTGCAGCATCTTAACATTCCTCATGAGAAAGATCAAATTCAACTAATTAGTTACATTTACAGTTGGTGCAACATCTGTACTTAAATTATTAAGCATCACTAATGTTCTAGAAGCTCCTCTGGAATGACAGGTTTCAGTGATGACTCCGAGCTAATGACAGAGACACAGAAGGCAACAATCTGTTCTCACTGTATCTGCTTCAGGTCCTCCTGCTGGTGTGATCTGTCTGTTAGCAGTGTCTGGGTTAAAACGGCCATCAATCATAGAGATTCACAGAAACAGAAGGCCTTGCCTAGTGTTATCCTTGTATCCTGGTCAGCAAGAGTTTCTAGGTGTTTGGAACATTAAGACATCAAAACAATGTGCTCTGGAATAGCAGTATTTAGAGGGCTGCTATTATTATAGAATTAAAATGATGGAAAATCTCCTAAAGCAAAACTGGACCAGTGCTGTTTAGTTTCAGCCCTGCAAGTTGAGCTGTGCTGGTTATTTGGAAAGTTGATGTATTAGGTAACAGTTACTGATCCTTGGTTAGGACAAACCGATGTGATTGCAGTTGTGTGTGACTTCAGTCCTCAGGCTCCAAGGCCATGGGTAGCATCTCTAAGCTCTCAGGTGTTTCACTTGACCTTCATAGTTTCAAGGGCCTCAGCAACCAGCAGCAGTTGAGAGCTGGTCTGCTCTGGAGCCACACTTCCCAACTTGAATCCTGGCTCTACCACCTAATAGCTGTGTGGGCTTGGATTTGAAAAGTAAGTTCAGTGTCTGTTTCCTCACCTGTAAAATAAGGATTAATCATAGCATATAGCATATAGGACTGTTTATGGGATTTCTGCATATACAGTAACAGTATTGAATGTAAAATGTATTATCACACTTATTATTATGGATTATTATGAACAAAGTGGAAGTACTATTGCCTGCATTATAGTGTCATTTTGAAGATTAAATGAGATAATATGAAGCAGACACTTGTGTTAGTGGTTAAACTGAGGATAGGATGCCCATGTCCCACATCAGAGTACCTAGGTTAAATACTCCCCACTGGCTCCCTATTCCAATTCTCTGCTAATGCAGACTATGGGAAGCAGCACATGATGGCTTAAGTGGTTGATTCTCTGCGACACAGAAGGGAGACTGGGTTCCCAAGTTCCTAACATCAGCTGTCCCAGAACTGAATACTGCAGGCACCTGGGAAGTGAACCAGTAGTTGAGAGCTCTCGCCACATCTTCCCAATAACCCATTGAAATAGGTACCAGTTTTTTCCTTCACTCAGGAAACAATTGAGGTATAGAGTAGTTAAATAACTTGACCATGACCCAAGTGCTTGGGCCCCTGCACCCGCATGGGAGACCAGGAGGAAGCATCTGGCTCCTGGCTTCGAATCACCATGCTTGTCTTTCTAAAAGACAGAGAAAAGAAAGCAATTGTACAAGTTTTATGGGCAAAGCCAAGTTGCATGACAATTATGTTCATATCTCATTGGCTAGAATGTAGGTATGGCCACACTTAACTGCAAGGGTTTGGGAAATGGAGTCCAAGTGTGTGCCAAGAAAGCAGAGAGTTTGCTGATAAGCCAATTGCCTCTGCCATGGAAGCAGAGATGGAACTGAAACTCAGATTTGTCTGACCCAAAGCTACTTCATTCTACCTTTAAGTCCCCTATTTTCCTAATAAGCAGCTTGGAAATCACAACACATTATTAAAAATGCATGTTTTTTTTTTCTGTCCTCTCCCTGGTACCCACTCCTCCATAAAGCTGAATCCTCTGACCCCATGGCAACTTCATAATAATTAAAAAAATAATTTTCCAAAGAAAGGATGATGAACGTTTCACCACGAAGAAATGATAAGTGAGTAGATAGATATGTTTACACTGACTTGAACGTTATACAATGCATGCATGTGCTGAAAGAGAAATAAAACAATTTTCTAGACTGGGATCATAAAAGGACAGCCTTAATGGGTTGGCTCATAAATATTCTGGCTGCTAACACTTCTTAGTATTAGATCAGTATGAATTGGTCACTCTTTGGGTCTGCCATCTACTAGGTGTGTCTGTGTTTCTTAGGTCGTATCTACTCAATAAAAATTTAATTAAATCCGTCCTACTTTTAAGACCTTTCACTGAAAGATAGCAAACATCCAGTACTGACTGCATTTTTGATTATGAAGTTTAGAGGTAATTTCAGTCTATGACATTTAGGTTTGTCCAGAATTAGATTGTCCTTCTACTAAAATTGCTTCTTGAAAAAATGTTTGGCCCCAGGCTGCATTAATTTGTTTGTACAAGTAAATATGTTTAAAATATCATGGGCAAACCATGTCATAAATCAAATAAAAATATAGCATCCTACTATGTTTGGTACCAAATCTCAATAAAGATGTTACACCCAATAAGACTCTGCAAAATTATTGGGGATCTTGTGGGTTAATATTCCATCACCTCATCCCTCTAATGCTTTGTCACCTTGAGATAGGAATCAGGACTATCAGGTTGATATTTTGTACTTGTTTGACGGTCTCTTGATTATCACTTAACATAATAGGAGAGCTTGAGAATACCAAAACTGTCTCTTCTTTTACTGTGTGACATTTTGGTAAAGGTTACTCTATATGTCACAATACTGCATAACATTTTCCCCCTAAAGAAAAGCCGGCTTGAAACTCCATCTAAATGAGGAATGAACATGAAATTCAAGATGGATGGTTCTTCAAAGTTAACCCTTGTCACTGTGGCTGGCAGGTTTTAGGAAAAGAAGTACATTTTGGACATCATTCAGGGCTACAAAAATCAAAATAAATCAACTCATGTAAGTTCAGGGAGCATGCCTTCCACCCAGTGTGGCTCAACTTCTCAGCTTCACAATCTGACACTACTGCTAGAAGATGCTCACCTTCCTTTGGAACCAGCAGGATATAAACCAATGTCAGCTAAGCTGAGGCTAAGGCGCTTCTTCTGCTCAGTAAGAGATGACACCAACAAAAACGGCTTGCATTCAGAACATTTGCCCTTAGAAATGGTAAACAAAACAAAACAATGTGAGAAAGGCCCCAAGATAGTTGTCAGATGTGCAGTCTTTTTCACCTTCAGTTGTTGCTGTATTTTAAGGATACTCAGAAATGAGGTTGATAGAGACCTCCTGGAAGGAGGGCTACAGCACACTCACCACTTGCTCTCTCAAATTTGGCTCACTCACTATTGTTCTCACACCCTCCAACTTGACGACTGTTACCGACTTGCATAGCAATAAAAGGATGTAAACATCACTATAGAAGGCTCCTATTCTCATTGCAAATTCCAAAGTTTTCAGTTTTCCACTTTAAAGAGAGAAAGAGAGAGGGAAAGAGAGAGAGAGATCCAGCAGTGGCTTAACATGCTGTAACATGGTATGGGTCCCGTCCCAGCATTTACCACTTGCATAGTAAAATTCTTCCACAACTCTTGTTTGAAGGCAATGTACTTCCTCTTTTTGAACAGGACTCATCCTTAGGAAAATCAGGTGAAATGAAAAAAGGTTCCTATTGCCTTTTGTACATCTCTCCTAGGTTCTTGACTGGGTTGTTAGACAACCTGCCTATTTGTAGTACTGGCTACAAGATGACAAAGCTAAATGCCATTAGAGTCCAGTAAAGAGTGGTATTAATTGGGACACAGTATTTGGAGCATCTCAGGGAGAGGAAGATTTGAGGCTGAGATATTTGAGTGAGTAGAGAGGAGAGGTCAGGGTGTGCAGAATCCGTTCACTCTTCACAGCTTTTGGCCATAATCTTGCATGGATAAGCAACCGACTGACTCTCAGTGAAAGTGCTGAAAAGCTTTTAATGATAGCTGAAGCTAATATTTAATTATTCAAAACACAAATGTTATAATAATCTCATTTCATACTTTTCAAAATATCATTTTTATTAAGAAAAATAATTTCTGCTAATATGAAAATAATGTCTGGTACAGATTAATGAGCCAAGCTCTAACTCTCTTAACTCAGTGTTTTATAGAATTCTAGAGATTCAAATAAGAATGCCAGATGCAAAGGTTTGACCATTTTAATATTTTTATTATGGTCCAATGATCATTTTCCGATTGTCTGATGAAATCATACCAAAAATATTAATGTATCTAAATATCTTTTTTTATAAAAAGGGAGGTTGGTAAAAAAAAAAATCACTGGTAATTACTCACCATTAGAAGTAGCCACTTGGAGGTAGACATTATGTCTCAGCAGGTTTAGTCACCACTAAGGAAGCCAGGATCCTCTATCAGCGTCCTGGGTTTGCGACCCACTTCCACTTCCAATCCAGCTTCTTATTAGTTTGTACCCTGGGAGGCAGCAGATGATAGTGCAAGTACTTGAGTCTCTGCCACTCACATAGGAGACATGAATTAAATTTTGGGCTCCTGATTTCAACTTGGTCCAACCCTGACTATTAGAGGCAATTGGATAGTAAACGAACAGGTGGAAGATCTCTTTCACTCTCTAATATAAATGACCACTTGAAGTTGACACCTTGCAATGGGCCTGGATCCCTTCTTTAGGGCTATGTACCTGTGCCTTGGGCCTGGAGAATATGCTGCTGCCAGCTCAGAGTTTTGTCCTCTTGGGAAATTGCTCTTAGATGCAGGCAATTGCTTCACCAAGGCTATAGCCTGTCTTAATCACTTCAGGCTGCTATGACAAAATATCATAAGCAATTGAAATTCATTTCTGACGTTTCTAGAGGCTGGGGATTTTGAGCTAATGACCTCCCAAGGCCCCACCTCCTGATGCTGTCTTTTGGGAATTACGAGTTCAACATACAAGTTTTGAGGAGACATAAACCATCAGTCCATTTCATGTTCCCTGAAGAGAGGGGGCAGTTCCAGGCAATGGCTTGTTCATGCAGTCATACAAAGTTCTGGATATATTGTCTAAATTTGGAACAACTTTGAAGGGCCTTCCCACTTCTGGGAACTCCCAGTGGGATTGTCTGAAGCATCCATTGCAATCACATTGCTGGTTGGCTTCCTCCCACTGCCCAATCCTGCTCTTCTCACTTCCATGCAAGGGTACCTCAGAACGTGCTCTCCCAAAACTCTATGCAAGAAAAGTCTTTCTCTAGGAACCCAGTTTAAGACAGCATCATTTAAAATTTCTGTATGTCTTCAAAAACTGAGACCACACCATAGATACATATATGACTTTGTATTGCTTCTTTTCAATTTAGTATTATATTTTCAGCATTTTTGATTCATTTTTAGTACATGTTATCTTGTAATTTCATCACATACAAATGGATATGCCATAATTTGGTTAACAACTTTTTAACTTCAGTATTTATGTTTCCAAGTTTTCGATACCCAGAATAACATCCATAAATAATTCCATGATGACATTAAACAGCTTAACGAGTATGTATTTGTCCATTTCAGCTTGGTTAATGAGTCTTTAGCCCCAGAAGAGGAATTACTGAATACAAGAAGATTAACCTTTCAAAAAACCTCAACATATGTTGCTAAATTACTTCTGGAATTTTTAAAAAAGATTTATTTATTTATTTGAAAGAGTTAGGGAGAAAAAGGAAGAAAGAATCAATCTTCCATCTGCTTGTTCACTCCCCAAATGGCCACAATAGCCATGGCTGGGTCAGGCTGAAGCCAGGAGCCAGGAGCTTCATCTGGGTCTCCCGCATGGGGAGCAGGAGCAGAAGCACTTGGACCTTCTTTTCCCGTGGAGCCACTGGGACAGAAATCAAAGACTAAACAGGATGCCGGCATTGCAGGCAGCAGCTTTACTCACTATATCACAATGCCAACATCCCTGGAAATTGTTTTGATGTGTTTTAATGGATTGACATTTCCATTCCCATTTTTCACTATTCTCTTGTAAGAACTGAATATTTGTTTTTCCATTTAATTCATTATTAGGCGGTGCACTTGAACACTAACATGCTACTCCTAGGTTGAAGTCTAAACTGAGTCTTTTAGCAAATTGTAGCCTACAAACTTACTATTCCCATTGTTTTGGTTATTGATTTAGGTAATGTCATAAAGTTAGTACTGTAGTGCCATGCTAAACAGTTCCCCTTACCTTGAATTAGAGTTATGGTGACTTTGATCATTGATTTTTTCAATTTTATTAATCTCCATAACTTTCCAGCACCTAGTATGGATTCTTGTACATAACAGATATACAATAAAAATGCTTTATAGAGTAATTTCTTGTCAGGGACCATTTGTCAGCTTGTCAACTATCTAACTTCTCACTTTCAAAGAATCAGTGTAAATCATTGAAATATACAATTAACTAACCAGGTTATTGCTTCTTAAGATGCAATAGACTCTTCCATAGGATAGCTATAAACCTATTTAATGGGCAAATCTTTTAATGCTAATGTATTTTGTCTTCTAGTTTTGGTCCTGAGGTCAGTTGGTTGTTGGTACTTGTAGAGTTCAAAACAGAAGGCACAAAAAATGCGACCTCTCATTGATTTACTTATTTTTCTTAATACACGTATTTCTACAAATGTATGATCTTAAAGCTATGGTCTTGAGTTTAACATATTAATAGTAAGTAACACATCAACATAGTTGTGTGAAGATCTAGCGATATTTGTTTGACAACTCCATAAAATCTATTTTAAACAATGGGAGGGAACTATATTTTAAGTAGTTCAGAAGATATTCTCCCCATATAGTTTTTTATTCAAGAGGAAAATCAAAATTTTCACCTTGTGTTAAAGAACATTAAGATACTTATTTAGTTCTTTATAGAAAATAAATATTAGCTAAAATCAGTGAAGCAATTCTAAAATTCCTAAACAATACCCTTTGGAACAAAATAATTAACTTGGGAGCTCTAATATTTCCAAGGTTAAACAGCCCAACTTTTTTACCTAATACTCAAAAGCTCACAAAGTGTTGGATACTAGGCATTCACTTTTGGATGCCAATGTTGGAACGAATGTATTTCATTTACAACCTTACCAGGGGGTTTATGGCAGTAAAATTAATATAGAGAGGAAGAACTTTCTACCCACTCCAGTAAATGAGGAATGTAAAACTGCAGTGTATCATTTTGTGATAAATTTAAGATTGGAAGAAGTTTAAAAGCAAGCGGAACATTAGGAAATGCAAGAATATGAATGATAATATTTTCTCAAAATAACTTGAGAAAGTAACGCTGCAAGCACAAGATTAAACACCTCTACTATAAAACCCTCAAGGTTCTCTTTTTTTCCTTCTTTCTTTTTTTTTTTTTTTTTTTTTTGACAGGCAGAGTGGATAGTGAGAGAGAGAGAGACAGAGAGAAAGGTCTTCCTTTGCGGTTGGTTCACCCTCCAATGGCTGCCGCGGCTGGTGCGCTGCGGCCAGTGCACCGCGCTGATCTGATGGCAGGAGCCAGGTGCTTCTCCTGGTCTTCCATGGGGTGCAGGGCCCAAGCACTTGGGCCATCCTCCACTGCACTCCCTGGCCACAGCAGAGAGCTGGCCTGGAAGAGGGGCAACCGGGACAGAATCCGGTGTCCCGACCGGGACTAGAACCCGGTGTGCCGGTGCTGCAAGGTGGAGGATTAGCCTATCGAGCTGCGACGGCGCTGGCCTCTTTTTTGATTTCTATGCAAATAGAAACAAGTGAGAGAGGAATAAGTTGCCTTCAATAATCAAAACAAATCAAAGTGTTGAGAGTAAGGGTGGAAAACATAGATAGCAACCCCATGCCAGGAATATGCATGGATGTGATCATAAAACCAAAGCACTATTGCACCTCATTAAAAAGGCCATCAGAAAAACTTTCAATAGGCACCTGCAATATAGTAATACCAATCTTAATGCTTTGAACCCTGTAAAGGAGAGGTACAGGCAAATCTAAGATAATTGGATGAAGGTTCATAGATTTCTTCACTCTAGTAAGATTTTAAATAGGTAATTAAAATGAGAATGTGATATGATTATAGAATGTAGATTGACCTGCTCCTAGGATTAGACCAGTAGATGAAAGCTTGTTTAGACACCAGAACAAATCAATTCTTGTTGGGGACACACCTGACTATGAAATGGTACATTAAAAAATTATTTCTTTTTTATAGCTTCCATGCTTTATTTTTTAAAAATAAGTTCTTTTATTATATAAAATGTTATTATTATAAAGATAACAGGTTTCATGCAGTTGACAGATACAATTATTTTTCAACATTTTAACATTTTTATTTATTTGAAAGTTGGAGTTATAGAGAGGGAGAGAAGAAGAGAGAGAAAAGGAGAGTCTGAGAAACAAAGAGATAGAGAGATCTTCCATCTGCTGGTTCACTCCCCAGACTTCCAAATGGCTACAGTTGGGTCAGACTGAGGCCAGGACCCAGGAGCTTATTTGGGATCTCCCATATTGGTGGCAGGGGCCCAAGGATTTAAGCTATTTTCTGCTATTTCTCCCAGGCCACTAATAGGAAGCTGGATCAGAAACAGAGCAGCTGGGACTCGAACCAGTGCCCATATCAGATGCTGGTGTTTCTGGCAGAAGTTTTACCTATTGGGCCACAGCACCAGTTCCCACAAACAAAATTCTAAGAATAAAATGAGGTACTGGTGATGTGGCATACCTGGTTAAGCCATGGCCTGCAGCGCTGGCCGAGTTCAGGCTGCTCTGCTTCTAATCCAGCTCCCTGCTAATGTGCCTGGGGAAGCAGCAGAGGATGGCCCAAGTGCTCGGGCCCCTGCATCCATGTGGGAGACCCAGAAGAAGCTCCTGGCTCCTAGCTTCAGACTGTTCCAATTTCAGCTGTTGTTTCATTTAGAGAGTGAACGAGTAGATGGATGATCTCTCTTTCCCTCTCTCCCACTCTCTCTCTGTCTCTGCAACTCTGCCTTTAAAATAAAATAAATAAATCTTTAAAAAAAGAATGAAACTTTCCTTCCTGTCCTCCACCCTCCTCCTTCCACACCCATTACTGTTTCCTTTCTTAAATCTTTTAGTATTAAAAAACAACTGCCGGCTTATATGATATGTTAATATTACTAAAACTTAAAACCTGAAAATATCTGTTCATAATATACAATGTCAAAATACATGAGCAAAACTGCTTGTGAAAATGAGTGGGTAACCACTGCAAGATCACCAGTACCTACAGGAAAAATTTGAGTCCATTTGACTATTACATGTTCTCAAGTAATGGGCTTTTGGACTGAAGATTGTTATTTTTTTTAACAATATTCTTACTGCCTTTGCAAAGTTCATGTTGGTTCATGTATTTTTAAGTCCTTCAAATAGAATAGAGGCAAAGATAAAAAGGGATAATTTCAGGGAAAAACCCTCTCTTGTCTCTTAGCCTAAATTACCATAAATTTTCACCATTTGCCTAGGAGGAGACAGAAAATTTACAAAGACACAAAAATGTCTAAATATGCCATCAATCTCTAGAGAGAAAGAATCTGGATACTTATAAAAAATAATTTATGTTCAGTTATATTAGATGTTACATCCACTGGGAATTGACCTTTCAAGAAACATAGTCTCTTTCTCCAAGAGAGTTTTACTTTTACTGTTAGCCTAGATTTAACTTTGTAATTTCTTTGAATTCTGCCTGGCATACACATGAATGCATACACATACAAATGTTGTTAGTGATGCAAAAAGTATTTCAGTAGATAAAGCCCACATGTTCTAGAAGACCACAGGGAGACTGGAAACCAGATACTTAAATGTGTGGAGACTTCTGTGGACCCTTAGTTGTCAATTAAAAACACTCTCCTGTACCTCCAGGTTTGCCCAGAATTTTGGGGCATTAATGAGTTGGAATTTAGTAGAATTGAGATTGTGGTAAGGAAAAAAATCCACTACACCTCCCTTCTCAGGAAAAAAAGATATTCATATCCCATGGCACTTGTTAGATATGCTAGGTGACATGGCAAAGGAAAATTAAGGTTGCAGATGAAATTAGGAATGCTAATAAACTGACCTTAGATAGGGAGATTATCCCAAATTATCCAGGTGGGCACCATGGCATCACAATTCTTAAATGTGGAAGGGGGAGACAGGGAAGTCAGAATCAGAGTAAGAAATGTGATGGCAGAAGTTATGCAGCGAGAAGTCCTCAGCCTGATGGCTGACTTTGAAGATGAAGGCAAGGGATCACCAATGAAGGAAGGCAGGCAGCCTCCTGGAACTGCAAAGGGCAAGCAAACGAATTCTTCACTCAGTGCAGTGTAAAGCCAGGGGAACCAAAGACAGACTCTCACAAATGTAATTACAAGGTAATACATTTGCATTGTTAAGTCACTAGCTTGTGGTGTTTTATTACAGCAAGAGGAAAATAAAATAAATAGATTTTGGTGTTTAGTGTGGGGCACAGCTCTAACAGATGCTGAAACAGGTAGAAGAGGTTGTGCAATTGGTGGATGGGAAGAAGCTGGAAGAATTTGCAGGAACAAAGTAGAAAATGCCATCTAGGTTGGCTTAAACAAACTACAGGTAGAAAGGAATGTTAGGAACTCTATTAGTGAGGGTGCAGAAGATGAAGCAATGTAACTGAATAAAGAGGATTCTTGTTATTGTAGTAGCAGAAAAATTAGGAGTGTGTCTTACTGTTGTATGGAGAGCAGAATTCATAAATGATGAAACTGGGCATTTGGTTGAGGAGATTTCAAGCAATGTATTGAAGGGGTGGTCTTGTTCCTTCTTGCCATCTGTTGAAAATGTAAATGGAAAGAAGTAAATGGGGGCCAGCACTATGGTGTAACTGGTAAGGCCACCGCTTGCAATGCTGGCATCCTATATATGTACTGGTTCGAGTCCCGGCTGCTCCACTTCCAATCCAACTCCGCTATGGCCTGGGAAAGCAGTGGAAGATGGCCCAAGTCCTTGGGCCTCTGCTCCCTCATGGGAGACCCAGAAGAAGCTCCTGACTCCCAGCTTTGGATTGGCATAGCTCCAGCCATTGTGGCCAACTAGGGAGTGAACCAGTGGATGGAAGATCTCTCTCTCTGCCTCTCCTTCTCTCTCTGTATAACTCTGAATTTCAAGATTTCAAGGAAATAAATCAATCTTTTTTTTTTTTTTAAGAAAGAAGTAAATGGAGAAAATTAAACAGAAAAGTATAGAGGACTGATGACTCGAGGCATTCTCAGCCTATTTATAATGTAAATATTCAGAGTGGTCACCCATGGAAAAGGCTGTATTAGAAAGTAAATATGTGACCTATTTGTTAAATGTCCAAGCGTCTCAGAAGAAGCTCAACAATCAAGATGGGATTACACAGAAAATATCTGTTGGGAAGCCTCCTGACTAATGGAGTGAATCTGTGTGACATACACAGGATGTTCACAAGTTTCTTGAGAATTTTATATCAGCAAAAACACTGCCAAAATCTGATCTTAAAAACAGAGAAAATGGGGTCAGCACCATGGTGTAGAGGGTAGGGCAGATGCCTGTGGAGCTGGTATCCCATATGTGGATGAGTTGGAGTCCTGACTGCTCTACTTCTGATCCAGCTCCCTGCTATACTCATGGGAAAGCAGCAGAGGATCGCCCAGGTACCTGGCCCTTGCACCCAAGTGGAAGACCTGGAGGAAGCTACTGGCTCCTGACTTTAGATCAGAACAGCTCTGGCCATGGCAGCCATTTGAGAAGTGAACCAGCAGATGGAAGATCTCTCTCTCTCTCTCTCTCTCTCTCTCTCTCTCTCTCTGTAACTCTGCCTTTCAAATAAAATAAATCTTTAAAACAAGATAAAATATTGAATGAAAGTGGATGGTAGAGAGGAAATAAAGAGATGATTCAATAGTTTGAACAATAAAGAAACCAGAAACTGGAATAGATACTAGCTCATAAAAAGTTAAAGTTTATTGCTTCCTGTAAGAATTGATAGAGTCTAGTAGAAGGAATTGGTAGGTAACAAAAGTTCAGAGATCCTCACAAAAACCTGAGACACTGATGGGGAAAAGTGGAAAAATCTGAGACATTGATGGGGAAAAGAGGAAAAGTAACTGAGCTTATCAGTGGTTTGGTGGTTATATGTTGTTGCTATTTAAGATGACAGCAATTATGCAACAATTTATTAGATACAATGTATATGAAAGCTTTAATTTGACCAATATTTCTAAATTTTTAAGTTAGAACAGACCAACCCAGAATGAATCTCATTCATAATAAATTTGACATGTGAAAATCTAAAGTGATTAAATATTTGTAGATTGAAGACAAGATGATTTTATATTACAAAATCCTTACATTTATAGAGAGAAAGTCTTTGTTTAAAAGAAAAGAAGAGGCAATTCTTTAAAATAATTCTACTTGTTTAGACTCTTATTCCCTCTTGAATTTCTAGCATAAAAAGGCTATCCGATATGGGGGATTTATTATATTCCAAGTCCCATGCTATACACCACTTGGATAAATTATTTCATGCATTTTTCACAAGACAAAATAAGCTATGTACCATTACCAGCTCCATTTATCAGATGAAGAAATTGAAACACAAGAAAGTGAAGTAATTTACCCATGTGGTAAATGGAAAAGTAGGGATTTAAATTCAGCTTGTGTAACTCTAAAAGACAGAAACCCTTAACCATCATAGTATCCTTTTTAAGTATGAAAATTTACAGCTCTTATTCACAGTTCACTGATGAAACTAGAGGAGGGCTGGTGCTGTGGCGCAGAGGGTTAACGCCCTGGCCTGAAGCGCTGGAATCCCATATGGGTGCTGGTTCTAGTCCCAGCTGCTCCTCTTCCAATCCAGCTCCTCTTCCAATCCAGCTCTCTGCTATGGGAAAGCAGTAGAAGATGGCCCAAGTCCTTGGGTCCAAGTCCTGCACCAAGTGGGAGACTCGGGAGAAGCTCCTGGCTCCTGACTTTGGATTGGCGCTGCTCCGGCCGTTGCGGCCATCTGGGGAGTGAACCATCGGATGGAAGACCTCTCTCTCTCTCTGTCTCTCCTCTCTCTGTGTAACTCTGACTTTCAAATAAATAAATAAATCCTAAAAAAAAAAAAAAAGAAACTAGAGGAGAGAGTGCCATTCTAAAACACAGGTTGTTCAATACAGTAAATATATATACTATCTTGCTTATAATCTTTTTGTCTTAGTTTAGGGGTACAAAACTGAATTACATAGAAAATATCCTTGTTGATTTGAGATCAAGTGTGTATGAGCCTCCAAAAAGGAATGATAGCAGTATTTAATATTGATTAAATATATATTATGCCCAATGCTGAGCTAAGTAAGTATAAAGTATGCTTTTTGTATTTTATCTTGTCAGTTCTAACTCATGAGAGAGCTTATTTTATGGAGGCATAGAAAGCTTACCAGTCAGCTTGACACCACACAACTGGTTCCTGGTTGTGAGCCAAGACTCCACACTTGTACTGAGACCATTGTGACTTTCTACCTTATATATAATAGCTTGGAATATGGTAGGGGGATATAGCAATTTAAGTGACCTATTAATATTTTATTCTATTTGAATAAATGTTGAGTGGAGTTCAGGAAGGAGAAATGTATCTGCATAGCACAGGGGAACCCGAGTGTTTTGTGACTGAAATACCCATTGGCAGCTCGAGATAAATTCCAGATGGCTCATGAACAGGGAGGATTATCACCTTGTAATATTCCAGTGTTGACTGAGTTTCATTGCCTCATTTGTCTGAACCCTCTTAAAAAATTCTAGGACAGTTTTTTTTTTCCTTATCCATTTTCAACAGGTTGGTATTGCAGTTTCCCCAATCTGCTATCTGAAGCTGCAGCTGGTGTCTTGGATCTACGTGGGCCCTCTGAGTGGTAAAGTGTGAGTACTTAGCAACCAGATCAGATAAGCACAGGATGTTCTGTCTGTCTGCAATGGCATGATTTACAAAGGAATATGGCCTTCCTTATCCTTTGTTAACATTTTAAACTGTAAACTGATTTGAAAACTGTTTAGCTTGGGGAATAGACAGGGAAGTCATTACCAGTCATAATCTAACTGACAAATATTATGCTTTGAAATTTACCATAACATTTTAGGGTTTTTTTTCCCCTTTCTAGTACTGGAAATGAGTTTGGCAGCATAATAACAAATTTCAAAGGTTGACTCAATATTTCCCTGTCCTTATTTTCTTCTTCATATTGAAACAAGAATTGAAACAAGAAATGAGTTGCTAAGAAAATGCTAACAGCCACCAAATGGTTTCCTGAAATTTGAACAAGCTTAGAAGCCCATCAATAGTACATTATGAATCAAAGCTGGTTCAGATAATTCCACAGTCACATTAATCATTGACTATTCTCCAATAACTACAAAGGCAAAGAGAAAGACAATATTTCAACATATACCTTCCAGTTTCCAACCCAAAGACTGGAAAACCAGAATTTCCATTAGCTTAAATGCTACTATTATGTAGTCATGCAGAGAGATATCCTAAGAAGTTGTAAATAATAATAAAAATGACCTATTAAAAAGAAGGTTATGTCTCATACTCAATAGACAGATTGAACAACTCCCTAAATAGTAAAAGATCCTTGTCTTTAATTTATTTTCTATAGACTTGACCACAAAGTGCACAGCTTCCACATTTCTTTTCTTTTAGTTTATATATGGAAAGTGTTTGATAAAATTAAAATATCTGATGGGTAACAAATGTGTGGTGGAATGAGAAAGCCATGCCAAGATGGCCAATGGCAAGCAAGCGGCAGTTACTCAGGAATGGCTTTGAAACCACCTGGGAAACCACCTGGGAATGGAGCCTGCCTGGCAACAGACTGTGATTGGTTAGGGCATAAACTACCCCTTGACCGGATTGGCTGCTTTGGCTATATAAGCTGCCATACCAACTGAAATAAATGAGTGTGCGGACTGCTCGCCTCCGGCCTGCTTTCACTTGACTCCTGGTGTCTATGTGGTGACTCCGTGCCTCTTGCCCCCACCGCGCTCCTCCTTTCAGAACAAATCCACACCAACACATATGAGTTCATGTAACCATAAATTCCCAAGGAGAGTAGGTTTTTTTTTTTCTTCTTTAAAACTTTTGTTTATTTTACTTATTTGAGAGGGCAAGAGAGGAGAAGGAGAGGAAAGAGAGAGAGAGTGCTCCCATCCACTGGTTCACTCCCCATGCACCCACACAGCTGGGACTGGACCAGGTCAAAGCCAGGACCAGGAACTCAATCCAGGTTTCCCTTATGAGAGGCAGAGACATCACCTGCTGTCTACCAGGATAAACAATAACAGGAAACCAGAATCTGGAAAAGAGCCAAGATTTGAAACCAAGACACTCTAATATGGGTTGCAGATGTCCCAAATGGCATCTTGATTACCAGGCCAATGCTTGCCTCGAAAAACAGGATAAAGGAAAGGGAAAGGGAGAGGGAGAGAGGAAGAAGATAAAGAGGGAGAGGGGTAGGGAAAAGGAAAGAGAGGGGGAGGGAGAGGAGATCATGTTTTCAGGGAAAACAGTTCTGAAACTGGCAAGCAAATCAAGAAAGGTTTGCAGGAGGACATAGATTAATCTGAGAGCAATGAGCAAAGTAGGGACAAGGTGAGGGACTAGGTCAGGGTGGGAGTGAAGAGATAAGGTACAACACAAGAAGAAATAAACAGAGGGTAAGCATTTTAGGGAAGACATTCAACAAGCTGGCAACTTCAAAACTTTGCCGAAAGTCAATTTGAATATATACAAATATGGCTGTCTAGTTGGCAATACTTATCAAAAACTTAAATCTATTTATGCTTTTGAAAAGTAATTCCATTTTGAATATTTTATTATAATAAACTAATCCTAAACATAGAAAATTCATATCATTACATTTATGATGCTTAAAAATTGGCAACCACCAAAATAGCCAAAAATAATAGATTGGTAATTGAGTAAACCATATCTATTTACTAAATTATATACTACACATATCTTGGAAATCATGTTTCAAAGAATGCAGCAAGCAAAATGTTTATGATGTAAGATTGAGTTAAAGAAGCTAAATGTAGATTAAATACAAAGAGTTTTGTTTTACAATAATGAATTTTAACATATTGCCTGGAGGCAAATTCAACTATTCTAAACTCTTGTGTTTTGGTGTTGTGGTTTATAGGTGATTGATTCTCTCCCAACTCCATAAATTATTTCTTTTGAATCTCTATTTTTGGAATGCTATTTAATAATTCAGTATTACTTTTGTGGAAAATCGCAAAGCACCAACATCACTATGATCCTGTGGCTAAATCCTAGAGGTAGTTAGGTATGTATTCCTTTACTTGTAAAGTCGTAGGTTTAATCAAAGAGAGTAATCCCAAAGAGAAAGAGAACCCTTCATCCAGGATACAGGATTAATTCTTCTCTGATAGCAATTTCTAACCAATAATTAAAAATTTACTACTAACATTGAAAAAAAAGAACACCTTAGAAATATTGAGTCAGATTAAATAATTATGTTCCATTAGATGAACAAATGTAAATCCAAAGATTTTGGATTGAAATTTCAATTATCTTCAGAATAATTATTCAGATTTACTTAAACTTGTTCTAAAAGGCCTTGTTCTAAGGGTAATGTGGGGACACTCGAATCATCTGTCATCTTGGAAGTCCAATACTGACCGATCTCAAGAGTAAGCAGATGAGCAGTTATTGCTACCATAATTGGATTTTGTTAGGATTGGAGACAGAAATAGAAATAGTTCTATTTTCCTCCCTTAGAGATTTGACATTTTAAAAGATATCTCTGCCAGTGGGGAATTTGGTGAAGGCTGCTCTTTTCTAGTGGGAATCTTAAAGGAAACATACTGCATGATGACTCATATGAGGGTGCCAGCCAGTGAAGCGAATACAAGACATTGTTTTGATGCTGAAAAGAGCCTAGGAGTAGATGTGACCCTTCAGAGAGAATATATATACATTTATCCATTAAATTGATCTTTTTCAATCATCATTGATCAATAGGGCTATGACTGAGATGGGAAGCACTATGCAGAGTGTGACAGACTTAGTTAAACAGAGCTGGGTTTGAAGCCTTATTAAGTGCTTTCAGAAACAAACTTCAACTTTTTGAGCCTCAATTTGTTTATTTAGAAATAGTAAATAATATTAATTATCATACACTATGAGAAACAGTTTGTATGTATTATCTTACCTAACTCTTACAATGAATCCCTGAGGGGTGTACTACCTGGAATAAATAAAATCATGTATAGAAGGCAGGAGGTACATTCCACAGTGCACACAGAAAAGTACAATTAACTAGAATCCCTTTGCCTTATCAATATGATCCACAATATTGGATCACAAGCTATTAAACCATGGAGAGGAAGAAGTTAGAGTGCTGTAGATTTTATTGTTTTATTTTAAATGCATTTGGGAAAATTTGGGGAGATTATTGTTCACAAAAAGCTGATACTGAGGCAAGGATTTGGGTGCAAGCTTATTTTGGGAGGGGGGCATGAAAAACGGAAAGGAGAAAAGTAAATAGAGTGATCTGATATGTTAGCCACTGTTTTGCACATTTGGGTCTCAATCCTGCTGGGGCCCCTTTTTGAGTCTGTGAAGAAAATCCTTCAAAATTTCTTTCTAGGAAGCAATACAGCTAGTAGATGGGTTCCTGCTTGAGGGACACCCCTGGGGCATTAAGTTTCACCTATCTGTGGTCTGCTCTAGGTTCACTTTAGCTGAGCAAGATCCCAAACCCAAAAAGGGACATATTATTGATCTCTGAATTGGGCAGAGGTGGCACTTCTATTACTGTTTTTTTTTAAACAGATAAATGAGATTTTTAAAGATTTTTATTTATTTATTTGACAGGTAGAGTTACAGACAGTGAGAGAGAAAGGCAGAGAGAAAGGTCTTCCATCCGCTGGTTCACTCCCCAAGTGGCCACAATGGCCGGAGCTATGCCGATCCAAAGCCAGGAGCCAGGTGATTCCTCCTGGTCTCCCATGTAGGTGCAGGGGCCCAAGGACTTGGGCCATCCTCCACTGCTTTCCCAGGCCACAACGGAGAGCTGGACTGGAAGAGGAGCAACCAGGACTAGAACCCAGTGCCCATATGGGATGCCAGAGCCACAGGGGGAGGATTAACCTAGTGTGCCACAGCGCCGGCCACAACACTTCTATTACTGTACAACTTCTATTACTATAACATAATAACTTACTGTAGTAGTAAGGTGTCAGATCTACTCTGGAGAGAAATGGTCACTGAATTTAAATATGTGCACATGTCCATCATTTGGGATTTGTATTTCTGAAACTGTGTGCCTTCCTCAAGCCAGCACACAGAGGGACCACTTAATAAATCAAATCTGTTGCTGGTTGGCTCCAACTGCTAAGTATTAGGTGTCTTCAAGAAGAAGACATCAGTGAATATTTGGAACCAAGCAGGTGAATGTGCTGAAGGTAATGGCTCTCAAACTCTGACAAACCCTGTGTGGTTTCTCAGTGTATATGTTGAAAGTTCTAGACTTTTCCCAGGAAGGTGTTCAAATACCCATCATGTTGGTCTTCCAGCAAACTAGACTAGGGTGGAGTAATGAGAAGCAGTTCAGAGGATAGTTGAAGGAGAAAGGCTGGTGCTGGAGATGGAGGATAGAGCTGTTAGGGAGTTGGCTGAATGGCCCTACAAAAATGAAAAAGACATTGTCTTTGCTTTGAAGAAGCTCATGTCCCAAAGAGGAAAATAGATGCATAAGTTGGCAATTCTAAATATGAACAAGTAGTGTGGGGATGTGAAGTCGACAAACCAGCATGGAAAGAGAGTGTCAAATGTCAACTGCTATCTCAAAGATTTCACCCATAGGAAGGATACAAAAAGACCGAGGACAGTCCTCTTGGAAGTAGGGCACCAGCACACCAGTCAACAACACAAAACTAAATAAACCAATGTGTTGTATTGTGTCCTATGGATGCAAAACAGATTCATTGATTGATAATATAATTTTTTATTCTAGCAACTAATAATATGTTTCAAAAATTTTAAACATTTTCTAGAGAAAGGATTGGGTTTCACTCATTCTTTATTTATTTATTGATAGTCAACATATTTATGTAAGTTTCAAAGTTTTGAGGATACTGGCATGGCACCCCTCATTGACCCAGGGATGTGACACAGGATGGGATGAGATGTTTGAGAGAAACAATCCTCCCTCTCTAGAATGAGCTGGATGTCAGTCTCTCTCTCTCTCTCTCTGTGTGTGTGTGTGTGTGTGAGTGTGAGGCATTGGGATGGCTTCCTGTCCATTCTTAATTTATTGGAAACCTCTCCAAAGTGCACTGCAAAGCCACTTGCCTTTGTTCAGCTAAGCCCTCTTTCCCTAACAAGGGAAATACAGGGAAAGCTCTTGGCTGCACACAGGAGGAACACCTTTGTGCCCATGTTTACAGATTGCATCATTTAATGTAGGGTGGAGGTGTATTTCAGTCAGCTGGCTTCAGTATCAGGACTGTTTCTTAGACAGTGATCAGACATATCTAGAATTAAGACCCCTAGGGCAGCTTGGATATCACTCGAGCACATTCTTTTGCAAACACCTATAGTACGGGGTAGACACAATCTTGTCTAAATGTCCTTGGGATTCCAAGTGGAGGTGCCAGACACCAGATGCCATTCCCTCATTGGAATGGGAGCAGAACAGCCTGAAGAACTATGGTTGTCCACTAGTAAGAGCTGATATGAGATTAAAGTAGAGAGAGAGCTGAAACATTAATTTAAGAAAAGAACACAGCTAATTCAATAAGCTTCATATTATGGTGACTTTCCCCTAAAGTCAACTTAGATATATATTTTGGCTGTATTTATTATTAGATACTGTGATCTGAGGTGTCAGAAATATGGATTTGAATAAAAGAATGCCTACAAAATTTAATTGTTTAATATTTGTTTAAACATAGAAAATATGAAAGAGATTTATAATGAGGGATACCATCTTCTTCTTTTTCTGGAAAATTGAAATATAGTGTTAGTGTACAATTCCAAAAAGTTGACATGTACTATTAGGGATAACATAAGGTAATTATTAAAAATATTTATTTATTTGAAAGCAGAGATATATATATATATATATATATATATCTTCCATTCCCATCCATTTGTTCACTCCCAAAATGGCCACTAGGGCTGGGTCTGGGTAGGACTAAGCGAAGAGCTAGGAATATCATCCTGGTCTTCAACATGGGTTTCATGGACCCAAACACTTGGGCCCATCATCTGCTGCCTTCCCAGACCTATTAGCAGGAAACTGTATTGGAAGCCAGGCAGCTAGATTCAGGCACTCTGACATGGGATGCCAGCATCCCAAGCAGGATCTTAACCCTCATGGCTACAATGAAGTCCTTAAGCGAATTATATTATTAAGACAATAAAAATAAAGCCAAAGAGGTACTAAGTAATCTTAGAAAAAACCCAAACTTAGCTTAGGTTATATGAAAATCTCAAGAGGAATACAAAATTAAGTTTAGTAGATCAATTATCTTAATTTGTGTTTCTCAAATTTAGCAGCAAATAAAGCATCTAGACATCTTGCTAAAGGCAGATGGTAAGTCAGTATGCCTTGGGTTGGGTACATGAACTTCCAGAATCAATTTTTAACATTCCTAACAGGCTGATGCAACTCCTACTAATGGTTGGATGATCACATTTTGAGTAGCAAGAAAGGTAAAAGCTGGTTTATGACTCTATACCATGAACCTCATTTGCTGTATCACATTTTCAATGTGATTTTGTGCATGTTTTTTTTGTTAAAGATAACAAACTTTGACATTATTAGGTTATTAGGAATCTCTGCAAAATTTAAACCTATAACTGAAAGTACAAGGACTTGACATCTATAAAATCTGGGATGGACTCCCAAATTCTACACTTATTAACTGTATGACCCTGAATGAGTCATTTAACCTTTTTTATTTTTTAGTCTTTATTTCTTTATTTTCAATTTTTTGAGGTATACAAATTTCATGTATTTCATGTATATGGATTTGTGAAGATAGTGATACTTCCCACCCTACCTTTTCTCCTGCCCATGCTCACATCCTTCCTCCTATTTCTCTTATTCCCTATCTTAATTTTTACAATGATCTACTTTCAGCTTACTTTATACTAATAAGATTAACTCTACACTTATTAAAGAGTTCAACAAACAGTAAGAAGAAAAAAAAAAGATGGTGTTCCTCAATAGTAGAGACAATGGCTATAAACAATCATCAAAGTTCAAAATGTCAATTTCACTGTATACATTACATTTTTGGTACACGATTGGTTACCACAGGTCAGGAAGAACATACAACTTTCTTGACCTGTAGTTTCCTCAGTTATCAAATGTGTAGAACCATCTCCACCTTCCTCATAGCTGGGGGTAGTTTCTTAGATCCCATGATAGCCGCTAACATTAACAGAGTGCTAGGTTTTTCTCAGGAACTGTGATAAGCCCTTCAAATGTACTAACTCATCCAATGTTCCCAACAACTCGATGAAGTAAATAATACTGTTATCAGTAATACTCCTCAAGGCTGTGTGGTGGGCAAGGCCCTGGAAAATATTCACTATTTGATTTAAAACTTTGTTACTATTTTAATGAAAAATATAAGGAGTGTAGTTGAGGATTTAGAACAAGGATAGAGAATAGGCACTCAGGTATTGTCAGCTGCCCAGGCAGCTCAGGGGAAGAGTTTTGTCCTGCTGAGGATATCCCCTTATGTTCAAGTAGGCCCAGGAATCATCTCAACATGTCTTTCACTGCCAAACATGCTTCTCCAACCACAGGAACAAAATAACGGTGTCATGTGTGTTCTTCCTGCTGCATAAAAAAGCCAGCCCAGATTTTGCAGCTTCAAATAATACTAATGTGTAAACTAACAGCCTTCTGGCAGTCTGATCTCACAGGCTACAATCAGGGAGTGTGCATTCCTTTCTGGAGGCTGTGACAAATTTGCTCCCAAGCTCATTCAAGTTGTTGTGATGTTCACCCCCAAAACAGTGGTCCCTGTAGCGGCTGGACTGAGGACCTCACTTCCATGCTGGCTGCCATGGGTCCCTGAAGGCTGCCCATCTGACTCCTTCCCATAAGTTGTCTATACTTTACAGAGCAAACTGAAATATGGAGGAATTAAGTAATTTTTCCAAAGTCAATCTTGGAGAGTCAGGATATAAAATGAGAGAATCTGGTTCTGGTGTTCGCAACCAATACACTGTGTGGTCTCTGGAATACTTCAGTGTATGTGAAAGCATTTAGTGTGAAAGAAGGACGTGATTTCTCAAACATTCACAAAGTATAGAACTGCTCCGAGAATGTAGAGTTATGATGGTCAATTCCTATACGATAAAAACACAATGATCCACATGAATGCTTTAATCAATTAAAAATAAGCACCACAGGAAGTATGTAGGGAGAAAGATACAGTAGAAAGGGAGGCTTGGCAGCAAAACTCACAGGTCTGTGAAAGGCAGGAGACTCTGCTTTATTTCTGGTTGAGTCCCTAATCGAGAGGATTTTAGTAAGTTTGAAGACTGCTATTTACGTGGTTAGATAAGAGTTATAGAGAAACTGGATATTGAGAGTGTTCTTTGTGCTGAGTGAGGGAGAGGAGTACAACATGAAGATCTCTGGGCACCCACTAAAGAGGGAACACCCAAGGTGGAAAGGGTGAGCTGGATTCTGTGTCAATACATCTAGCAATAATTTCCCTAGGGCTGGTGTCCTTGGCATGACGTTTTTAGTTGTTCCTAATACTAGATGAATCCTATTTATGCTGAAAGGACTACTCATATGAGAAATTATAGTGTCATTCATGGCAGAGAAAATTTTATCAAACTATGTATCATGTAGATAAAGATTATCAGCCTTTGAAAAATGTATAAAAATACATTTGAAAAAGAAGCAAAGCAGGAAAAAATGGAGGAGACATGGATATTAAAAGAAGGGAAATGCATAGGATAAATTTAGCATTTATAACACTTTCTCATGAGGGCTCTTTCCAGTTTACATAGTGTCCGATAACTAAAATCCATGCAAAAGCCTACTGTTGTTGGTTCAACGTATCAGAGAACACAGCTTGAGCTGTCAGAAGGCTAGAAACTGAGAGAGAAATCCTCGGAGGGAGGAATCAAAGGAGAAGACCACAAATATGCATATAGATTTTCCTCAAATATTTTTCTTTTCTGTCACAAAAACTAAACGTGTAGAAGAGACTACAAGGAGCACAGCAGAAACAATCATTGCCTGACTTAGAAACTAAGTAGAAACCTCAGCTATTGTCCGCGTCTGGGATTACAGTGTTTGGATTTTGAGTGCTGACAAGGAAGAAAGCCTTAGGAGTAAGGATTAGGTCCCAGGACTGAGACTAAAGAAAGCACTAAAATAGATTTGTACCAATTAAGTATAAAATCAATTTTCAATGAGTCCAAGGTGATTTAATTGCTTGCCAAAATAAAAATAAGTAATTTTTAGAAAAATATAAGCTTGTGAAAGTTAATATATAGAGAGTACACAAATTGTGTGCATGTCATATCATTTGATATTTAGTTGTAAATACTGCCTCATGAATCATACCATGCAAATGACAACATACTCTTATTTCCCTATGTTATGATCATTATCATCAGTTCCTCACCCTGTGATGTTAGTGTCTCTTATTTCAAGAAAAAGTAGTATATATGTATGTGTGTGTAATGTCTACATTTTGAATGAATGTGGTAAGATTTTTAAAAAATTGTAAAATAAACAAAAATGGCAAAAGTAAATCTAGTGTTTTTACAAAATATTCAAAATGTTCAGCATAATATTAATAAAAATTGTTAACATTAGTAAAAATGAGATAAGAAATTAATAAAGAGAAAAGACAGTCAACAGAAAGAGGTCCTGAGATACAGCGACAGAACTCAGGGGTTATAGTTTGGTGGCTGGTGTTGTAGTATAGTGAGTAAAATCACTGCCAGGACTTGAATGAGATGCCAGTACTACACTTGGTGCCTTAACCCATTAAGCCACATCTCCAGACCTTATCTTAATATTTTTTCATTGCCATATGGGTGCCAGTTCCTGTCTAGGCTGCTCCAGTTCCCATCAAGCTCCCTGCCAATGACCTGTGAAGACAGGGGAAGATGGCCCAAGCCCTCAGGCCGTTGTCCCTATGTGGGAGACCAGGAGGAAGCTGCTGGTTCCTGGTTTTGGTCTGACCCATTTTGGTTGTGGTCATTTTGGGAATAAACCAGAGGATGCAAGATCTTTTTCTTCCTCTCTCTCTATAGCTGTGCCTTTTAAATTAATAATAATAATAATAATAATAATAATAATGTTATAGCTTTAAAGTAGTTATAATTAATATGTTTTAAAATTTCATAGCATCATATCATCAGAGAAATGGAAATTACAAGAAAGAACAACTTGAAATTATAGAATTAAAAAGAAACACATCTTAAATGAAACACAAATGTCTCAATGAGCAAAACTTTAGATAGTGCAAAAAGTCTTGTGATTTAAAGATCAATCATAAAAGCTGTCCAAAGTAAAACATAAGGTATAACTTATTTTTAAAATTCACCAAATTCATCGACACATAGGAAAATATCCAAAAGTGTAGCTTATGAGTAATTAGAAATCCAGTAGTGGAGGAGAGAATGAAGCAGAAACAAATAAGGTTATTACATCTAAAAATTTTCTTAATTTCATGAAAAATTTTAAGTTATGTGATCAAGAATCTCAAGCATAGCAAACCACAAACATGGTAAATGCGATGAAAACAAAATTTAGGCAAATTGTCAAGCTGCTGAAGGCAAGTGAAAAGAAGAAAATCTTGAAAACATTCATAGACAAGGATGCAGCACACACACACACAAAAGAACAATGAAAAGAAGGTGGCTGATATCTCATTATAAACGATGGAGCAACAAATAGAAAAAGATATAACCCAGAATTTATTATCCAGCAATAATATCCTTCAGAAATGAATGTCAATAAAGATATTTTCAGATAAAAAGAAGCCGAGAGAGTTAATTACCAACACATGTTTTGTTTTACTTGCAATGGAGAAGAAAGTTCTTTGGGCTGATCAGAAATGATACAAAATGGAAACTCAGATATACAGAAAGAAATGAGGACTATAATACATCATAAATGTGTGGGAAAACCAAAGAATATTTTTCTGTTAAATTTTTTTCAAAAAGAAATCAGAATGTTTATTGTAAAATTATAACATTGTGTTTGAGGTTAATGGCAATTATGGATACTATATTTATGAAAAACAGCTGTAGTTTATGAGGGAGCAAATGGAATTCATTACAATGGTGTAAGATTTTTATGTTTTATGTGAGGTGTCACAATCTTAATTCTAAATAGAATGTGATAAAATAACAATGCATATTTTTCTATATCTCATATTTTTTATTTTGTGTTTGGGGCTCACCAACTCCTTTGTTCTAATTCTTTATGGAGTATATAATGTGTTATATTTTTAAAGATTTATTTTTATTTGAAAGGTAGAGTTACAGAGAGAGAGAGAGAGAGAGAGGTAGAAACAGAGAGAGAGACAGCTGGCAAAAGAACACTTCACCCACTGGCTCAATCCCCAAATGGTCGCAACGACCACAATGGCTGGAGCTAGGTTGATCCGAAGCCAGGAGACTGAGCTTCTTCCGAGTCTTCCACGTGGGTGCAGGGCCCAAGTACTTGGACCATCTTCCTCTGCTTTCCCAGGCATATTGGTAAGGAGCTGGATCAGAAGTGCAGCTGCTGGAACTCATAGGAGATGCTAGTATTTCAGACAGCAGCTCAACCCACTATGTCCCACAGCACCAGCCACAACAATGTCAAATTTAAGCCCTGAATCAAGCATTAAAAAATATAAACTAAGAGTCCTTGTTAGGAAGACATGAGAATAAACTAAAATATGAAATGATGAAAATCACAGTTAATTCAGAACATGGAAATAAAATTGTGACAGATTTAAAAAAGTAGATTGTATAAATAGAAAACAGAGGTATGTGTTAGATTCCAACCCAACAATATCAATACTTTCATGAAATAGATATAGTCCAATTATTCCATTTAAAAAGAAGGAATTTTCAGACTAAATTCACAAAAGGACCCATTAAAATGCTGTTTATGATGAATCCTTTTTAATTTTATGTTGTTTTAGCATCCATTTTGAACATAAGTTGGACTTTCTCATACCAGGAGCAGGGTTTATTTAACCTTGATAGTTTCTGGTTGTCTGCCCCCTCCTAGTTCCTTACTGTGATCTAAATATCTGCCTCATATAGTTGGATTCTGAAGATCATGTCCCTACAGGGACAACAGGTTTGACTTGCCCCGTTGAACCTTCACCTTGCATGGACTTCACAGATATACCATGGAGACCATTTCTCAGTCATAGCACGGCCCCCAGTTGTATTTTGTTCTAAGTCCACTAAAGCTGACGTGGAAAATTTGCCTACATAACCTCATGGGGTACAGCAAAAGAATCAGCCCACAGGTTCTTTGCTCTATCTTTCTCCTACCTGTTAGGTGAATGAGTGTGTCCCAGATGGTTTCCATCTTCTCACTGGCACTGTGAAGCATATGCACCCTCTTCTTTCCAGATTGGAAAGTAATACACGTATGTCATTTCAAGTGTTGGATTGCTGCTACAATGTCCCACCTAACTGAGACATCTGAACCTCCTTCTCAGTCAGGGCTTCCCTAGAGTGCCTATCATATTAGCAGTAAACAAGTCAGATCAAGCAAAAGCCACAAGGTTGTCTGCCAGTATAGACAAGTTTCCTGTGAGGGGAAACCTGGTCACGGGTTGCACATGTAGACACAATGTTGTCTTCCAAAAAAAAAAAAAAATCTATCCCATGAAAATCGTATTGGAGCAGCCGACGTTGTGGCATAGCAGATAAAGCCACTGCCTGTGACACTGGCAACCCAGATGGGAGCTGCTTTGTGTTCTAGCTGTTTCACTTCCTATCCAGCTCTCTTGCTAATTGCCTGGGAACAGCAGAGATGACCCAAGTGTTTGGGCTGCTGCAGTCCATGCAGGGGACCCGTATGAAGCTCCTGGCTCCTGGCTCCTGGCTTTGGCCTGGTTCTGTGCTTGCTATTGTGGTTATCTGGGGAGCGAACCAGCAGATGAGAGATCTCTTTCAGTCTCTCTCTCTATTTCTCTTTCTCTCTCTCTGTAACTCTGATTTTCAGATAAACAGAGAATATTTAAAACAAAACATTGTAAATGACTACAACCAAATCTCCTAGGGCTTTGTTCAGGTAGAACTAGAGTTTAGAGCCACATTGTCTTTGAAAAAAAATGCACTTTTAAAGACAAAGATAGGTTTAAATTATTTGGGTGAAAATTGATATTTCATTCAAAGAATAATCATAATAAGGTTGGCATAGCCTTGAAATAGAACTTGAAATACAAAAAGAAAAACAATGTCAAAACTAATGAGTGAGATAAATCTGCAGTAGTGGGAGATTTTTCATAGCTGGAGATGTACACAGGATGAAACATCATGAGGATAGGCAAACAAGGACTAGGAAGTTCCAAGTTGCATTATTTGAGAGCTCACTGTACTCTTGCAGATATTTCCATTATGTTGAGCTGGAGTGGGGTGACCTCACCTTGAGCACTCAGAAAATACAGTGCCAGGAGGATCATACCTTAGCACTACAGCTATACTTGCTCCAAAGTAAGGGCTGTTCCAGAATCCACCCTAAAAAGAGTGTATGGGGGAGGGGGGACCAGCAGGGACATTATCAAGTAATTTTACAAGAAGTTTGATTGCTAGTCAGTTTATTCTCTTTAAAAGCATGATTGTTTTCTTGTGTGTTATACTGTATCTTACAGTGTCCTAAATTCACTTTTAGTTTCAGTAGTATTGTTTTATTTTTGCAAAGTCCTTAGGATTTTCTACAAATATGTTTGTGTCTTCTGTGAATACAGTTATACATTTCCTTTTAATTATGAATGTGAATAACATTTATTTTGGCTTTATTTCACAGGCTAAAGCAATCTTTAGAGCAATCCTGATATAGACACTAAACAGTGTAAAATCACCATGTAAGAAAAAGGGGCACAGGACAGAGAGGAGACAGGGTGCAAATTTATAGCCAGATGGAATTTATTCAGAGGAAATAAATCTGCAGAGCTGGTGACCAACTGCCAGCGTGCACACAGACTGAACATGTGGCAGAGGGCCCAGACACCAGCAGGCTGGGTCTTTTTATATCTTAGGTGGACTAGGGGGTGGAGGTGGGGGTGGGGGCTGTAGGTGGAGGTGAGCTTCTCCATACTGGTTCTTCAAATTTGGCCCACTGGCTTCCAAACCTGGGGAAGAACACAGAGGGTGGAGTGGGGTACAGCACAGGGTGAGACTGAACTGGTCTCTTGAAAGAAGGCAGGGGTAACAAGAACCTAAAATGGCTAAGGCTCATGTCCATGCTCCATCAACCCTTACTCTTGAGTATAGATAAAGAGATAGGGCGCTAGTTTCTTTCTAGCTACTTCCTGCTGATATGGGACATAGATGTGGTGTGAGGATCTATACTCAGGATCAGATTGATTTAAGAACAGTCTCGTATTGTTTGTGTGTGATGGTTTGGGATATAGGAGTCATATGCTCCTGTGTGAACTCCTGAAATACATTACTTATACATTGTAGGAATAGGAGTACTATGATTATGAGAATAAAAGGAGAAATTAGAAACATTGACTGTTGTGGAAAAGATGGCCAAAATGAGGACAATGAGAAAATAGAAAAGCAAGAGTCCTATCTGTGTTCCTGGTTGTCAAAAAGAAAGAACTATTCTTGAGTTTTTCTTTGCTAGCTCTGCCAAATATATTACTGAAGATGTCTGGAACAGAGGTTTTTCCTTCCTGCAAGATGTGGCTCCATTATGTTAGGTTTTAAGATTTTAGGATTCATAGAAGGAGAGGAGGCAGCTAGTTAGAGAAGATTTTATTTCAAGGAGGAAAAAAGAAAGGGTGGTAAAGAAAGAGTAGGGTCTCAGCTCGCCTGCCCACCCAGAGAAAGGCTCCTTGGTGAAGTTTGCAGTTCATTGTCTTAGGAGTTCGGAATGTCCCAGGATCAGGGCTTTCCAGAGCAATAGACATTCTGCTAGCCTTTACAATATCCTTCTGCACCCAGCGGGAGCGTGGCATGACGGAGGATGGAGAGCGGTCAGGAAGAGAAGAGAGGTGGTTTTGGCTGCCAGTGAGGGGAGTGGGGAAGAGACAGACAAGGGGACTGGGCAAGTAAAGGGTCGTGTTCTGAGGTGGCAACAACCCTGAGGGAAGAGTGAGAGTGGAAGAAGGGAAAGTCGAAGGTTCAAGAGGAGGCTCCAAGTCTTCCTCCTGCACGAGGGCTTGGAATGAGGAAAGTTGACCTCGAAGGAAGACAAAGGCTTAGATGTAGGGAAATTAGGTAGGTTGGCCGGAGAGGAAATACCAGATGGAGGCTGGGGAGGTCCCTGGGGCAGGCAGGGCAGAGGGTCGGCATCACAGAGAGGACGGGATGAGGGAGAGATCGGTGGAGCAGAGGGCCTATAGGGAGGTTTTCCTTCTTTGGGGAGGACAGGATAAAGAGAGTTCCAGGGAGAAGAGGCTGGAGGGGTGGCAACCGCCTCTGCTGCTGCTGGGAGAGGGAAAAGGAGGCAGTAGAGAGAGGAAGGGGAATGGAGTGGGTGAAGAGCTCTATTCCTGAGATTCCACTTCCCAGGTGGAGAGGGAGAAAGGAGAGGTGGGTAGGTAGAGTATTTAAGGGCAGGCTCCAGGCCTTCTTCCTCCATGAGACCTTGCAGTGAAGAAAGTTGACCCTGAAGGAGGAAAAAAGCTGACCATTTGCTGTTTCTCTGTGCAGTGTTATTAAAATCTTAGAGAATTGTGAGACAAATAATGCCAAATTAGTGCAGAGGTGAATTAGCTGCCTCCAATGTATCTCCTCTGTCAGGCCCAGCTTGTCCTAGTCTCTTAATAGGCAGGCCAGAGGGGAATCTGAATTTGGAATGCATGGATTAGGCAAAATACTGGTTTGAAGGAGGAAGATCCTTTCACAGGCATCACCAGGAAAGAACAACCCCAACTGAGAACCTAAGTTCTGAGTCCTCTAGGAGGAGAGAGTGAGAGACACCAACCAAACACCCTAGGCCCTGTGCGGAGGGGATGAACTGGCCCAACTGAACACCCCAGGCCCTAAAATGGGGATGAACCAGTCACGAGCATTGCCCCAGCACACTTGAGGCAACAGAGACCTCTCTCACCAATCTGATGCTTTGAGAAATAGGTTTGATGTGGCATGCAGTGATGCTGTGGCAAAGGGCTCTGGCTGTAAATTCATTGGGAAGTGAGAAAGGGCAAGTGGGAGTGAGTGAGCATTCTGGAGAGGCATCTGCCAGGGCTGTCCAGGTCAGAAGGGAAAAAGAAGACTGTAGGAAAGAGAAGGTTGGGTGAGGAGAGACAATAAAAATTGGAAGTTCAGAAAGGAGAAGAAAGTTGGGGGGAACGGGGGTGGGGGGGGTGTGGTCAGAGCTCTTACCCAGAGAATGCAGAAGTGGTTTGTTTAGGCAAGATGCTGATTCCTTCCTCCCTGCCTCAAAAAGGGTACCAGATGATTGCAGAACAGAGAGGAGTCAGGATGCAAACTTGCAGCCAGATGGAATTTATTCAGAGAAAATAAATCTGCAGAGCTGGGTGACCAACTGCCAGCGCGCACACAGACTGAACATGTGGCAGAGGGCCCAGACACCAGCAGGCTGGGCCTTTTTATATCTTAGGTGGGCTAAGGGGGGGAGGGCAGTAGGTGGAGGTGAGCGTCTCCATACTGGTTCTTCAAATTTGGCCCACTGGCTTCCAAACCTGGGGAAGAACACAGAGGGTGGGGTGGGGTACAGCACAGAATGTGAGATTGAACTGGCCTCTTGAAAGAAGGCAGGGGTAACAAGAACCTAAAATGGCTGAAGCTTATGTCCTTGTTCCATCATACCATGCCCAACATCTATTAAAAAAAACTCAGAATACCCAGAAGTAGGTCATTATGATCTATAACCAGGAGAAAAGTGAGTTCGTAGCTATAAACCCAGAAATGATAGGTAATGGACTTATAAGACAAACATTTTAAAGTGATATATATATATATATATATATATATATATATTTATATACTAAAATAATTATAGAAAACATGGAGGGAATGATAAGAGAAATGGAAAAAATAAAAAATAGCCTAATGGTAAATCTAAATATCAAAAATATAGTACCTGACATATAAAATGCACTATATTGAAAGTATTAGGTTAAATTCAACACTTACGATAAAAAATGGAAATAAATGGAAATTTTCTTCATCTATTACAGTATTCTATGATAAAACCTTGAGTTAAAGTCATACTTACTGATTAAAGACTGAATAATTTCTGCATTAAGATTGAAACAAGGCCGGCGCTGTGGCTTAACAGGCTAATCCTCCGCCTTGCGGTGCCAGCACATCGGGTTCTAGTCCCGGTTGGGGCGCCGGATTGTATCCCGGTTGCCTCTCTTCCAGGCCAGCTCTCTGCTATGGCCTGGGAAGGCAGTGGAGGATGGCCCAAGTGCTTGGGCCCTGCACCCCATGGGAGACCAGGAGAAGCACCTGGCTCCTGGCTTCGGATCAGTGCGGTGCGCCGACCGCAGCGCGCCAGCCGCGGCGGCCATTGGAGGGTGAACCAACGGCAAAAGGAAGACCTTTCTCCCTGTCTCTCTCTCACTATCCACACTGCCAGTCCAAAAAAAAAAAAAAAAAAGATTGAAACAAGAGGAAGATGTCAATTTTCACACCTCTAAGCAACATTGCCCTAGACATTTTAGCATGTGAAATAAAGCAAAAACAAATGCTGTGCACATTCACATTTAAAAGGAAAAGTAGAACTGTATTCACAGGAGACTCCAACATGTTTGTAGAGGACTTTACAGAAATAAAACAAAACTATTGAAACTAAAAGTGAATTTAGGACACTCATAAGATACAAGTACAACACAAAAAATCAGTTGCATTTGTATATTAGCAGTAAGCAATTAAAATTAAATTTTAAAATGCCTTAATTTATAATTTTATTAAGTAGATATGAAATATTCATAAATAATTTTTAAAAATGTGCAAGCTCTTTAAACTGCTAATTACAAAAGTGTTGGTGAGAGAAATAAATAATGACTGAAAATAAATGGAGAAATATATCATAGTTTTGGATTAAAAGGTTCAATAATGTTAAGATGTCAATTTTCTTTAAATTGATCTATAGAGTGAACAATCCCTACAAAAATAGTAGGAGGGGTTTTTATATATATATTAACAAGTTTATTCTAAAATACATGTTGAAATAGAAAGAATACAGAATAGACAAAAATTGAGAATAAAATTAGAAGACATACACTGTCAGATTTCAAGACTTACTGTAAAGCTGCAGTAGTTGAAATACAATGGTTTAGGTGTGAGAATAGATAAGATATTCCACACAAATGGAATTAAAAATGAGCAGTAGGTGCTCTCTTAACATCCAATAAAATAGATTTTAAAACAGAAACTGTTGAAAGAGACAAAGAGGGTGATTCTAAGAGAAATCGATGGATTTCTGGACACAAACCATTTGCCAAAATTGAGGTACAAAGACAAAAAACCTAAATAGACCAATAATCAAGATGGAGATTAAATCAGTAATAAAGACTGGCTCAACAAAGAAAAACCAACTTTTATTTAATGAATATAAATTTCCAAAGTACAGCTTATGGGTTACAATGGCTTCCCCCCTCCCATAACTTCCCTCCCGCCCGCAACCCTCCCCTTTCCCGCTCCCTTTCCCCTTCCATTCATGTAAAGATTCATTTTCAATTCTCTTTGTATACAGAAGATCAGTTTAGTATATATTAGGTAAAGATTTCAACATTTTGCCCATATAGCAACATAAAGTGAAAAAACTACCATTGGATTACTAATTATAGCATTAAATAGCAATGTACAGCACATTAAAGACAGAGAACCTACATAATTTTTTTTCAAATTAATTAATTTTCTATGTCATTTCCATTTTAACACCAGGTTGTTTTTTTTTTTTCATTTCCAATTCTCTTTATATACAGAAGATCACTTCAGTATATAATTAGTAAAGACCTCATCAGTTTGTGCCCACACAGAAACGCAAAGTATAAAAATACTGTTTCAGTACTAGTTATAGCATCACTTGGCTTTAGACGACACATTAGGGACAGATCCCACATGGGGTGTAAGTACACAGTGACTCCTGTTGCTGATTTAACAATTTGACACTCCTGTTCATGGTGTCAGTAATCTCCCTAGGCTCTAGTCATGAGTTGCCAGGGCTATGGAAGCCTTTAGAGTTCGCTGACTTTGATCTTATTCCGATAGGGTCATAGTCAAAGTGGAAGTTCTCTCCTCCCTTCGGAGAAGGGTACCTCCTTCTTTGATGGCCCCGTTCTTTCCACTGGGATCTCACTCACAGAGATCATTCATTTAGGTCTTTTTTTTTTTCCATGATATCTTGGCTTTCCATACCTGCTATACTCTCATGGGCTCTTCTGCCAGATCCGAATGCCTTGAGGGCTGATTCTGAGGCCAGAGTGTTGTTTAGGACATCTGCCATTCTATGAGTCTGCTGTGTATCCCACTTCCCATGTTGGATCTTTCTCTCCCTTTTTGATTCTATCAGTTAGTATTAGCAGATACTTGTCTTGTTTGTGTGATCTTTTTGACTCTTAGACCTATCAGAGCTATCAATTGTGAGCTGAAATTGATCACTTGGACTAGTGCGATGGCATTGGTACATGCCATCTTGATGGGATTGTGTTGGAATCCCCTGGCACATTTCTAACTCCACCATTTGCGGCCAGTCCGATTGGGCATGTTCCAAATTGTTCATCTCCTCCCTCTCTTTTTCCACTCTTAGATTTAACAGGGATCACTTTTCAGTTACAATTTAAACCCCTAAGAATAATTGTGTGTTAATTACTGAGTTCAACCAATAGTACTAGAACCACAACAACAACAACAAATACTAAAAAGGATAAAGTATTACATTGTACATCTAAAGTCAGGACAGGAGCTGATCAGTTCATTGTTGCTTATAGTGTCCATTTCACTTAACAGGTTTCCCCTTTGGCGCTCAGTTGTCACCGATCAGGGAAAACAAATGATATTTTTTGAATTCAACCCAACTTTTAAAGAAGAACTAATCCTAATTTTCCTTTAAATAACCAAAACAAATATTCAAGATTCAAATAGAGAGGAAGGTTATCCTTCCAAATTTCTTCTATGAAGTCAACATTTCCTTAATTCCAAAACTAGAAAAAGATATATCAAAGAACAGAACTACAGACTAATATCCCTGGTGAACAGATATATAAAAATTCTCAAAGAAGTACTAGCTAATCATCCCAACAACACATCAAAAAGGTCATCTATCAGGATCAAGTGGGATTTATCCCAGCGATGCAGGGATGGTTCAACATATACAAATCAATAAACATGACATATCACATTAACAAATTGAAAGAAAGAATCTTATCATTATCTCAATCATTGCAGAGAAAGCATTTGAAGATATACAACATCCTTTCATAATAAAAAAAAAAATCCTTAAGCAAACTGGGTATAGAAACATACCTCAATAAAATCTAAGCAATATATATGACAAACACAGAGCCAGCATCATACTGAATGTGGAGAAAGCTGGAAGCATTTCCACTGAGATCTGGAACCAGATAAGGATACCCATTATCACCCTACTATAATTCTGAAACTACTAGCCAGAGGCATTAGATAAGAAAAATGAATCAGAGGGGCCAGAGCTGTGGCTTAGTGGGTAAAGCTGCCACCTGCAGTGCCGGCATCCCATACTTCCAATCCAGCTCTCTGCTATGGACTGGGAATGCAGTAGAAGATGGCCCAAGTCCTTGGGCCCCTGCACCCAAGTGGGAGACCTGGAAGAAAAGCTCCTGGCTCCTGGCTTCGGGTTGGTGCAGCTCCAGTCATTGCAGCCAATTGAGGAGTGAAACAGGGAAGAGAGAAGCAGAGAAGACTTCTCTCTCTTCTCTCTCTCTCTCTCTCTCTGCCTCTCCTCCCTCTGTGTAATTCTGACTTTCAAATAAATAAATCTTTAAAAAATAAATCAGATATACAAATTGAAAAGGAGGAAGTCAAATTATCACTGTTTACAAATGACATGATCCTTTACATAGAAGAACCAAAAGACTACACTGCTGGAACTCATAAGAGAGTTTGGTAAATTTGCAGGATATAAAATCAGTGCACAAAAATAAATAGTATCTGTATACATAAACAATACCATGGCTGAGAAACAGCTAGTAAGATCAGTGCCACTCACAATAGCTGCAAAAACATCTAACGACCTTGGAATAATTCTAATCAAGGATGTGAAAGATCTCTACAATAATAATTCAAAGTATATAGGAAAGAAACACAAGACACACAAAAAATGGGAAAAAAACTTCCATGTTCATGAGTTGGAAGAATTACTATTCAAAGCAATTTACAGATTAAAAATTACCAAAAACAGAGACCGCCATTATGGTGTACTGAGTAAAGTGGTCACCTGCAGTGCTGGCATTCCACATGGACACTGGTTCAAGTCCCTGCTGCTCCACTTCCAAAACATCTCTCTGTTGATGGTCTGGGAAAAGCAGGGGAAGATGGTCCAATTGTTTGGATCACTGCCCCCATGTAGGAGGCCTGGAAGAAACTCCTAGCTCTTGGCTGCAGCCTGACCCAGCCTTGGCTGTTGTAGCCATCTGGGAGTGAATCGGCTTATGAAAGATCTCTCTCTCTCTCTAAGTCTGACTTTCAAAATAAATAAATAAAAAACATACCAAAGATATTCTTCTCAAATGTAAGAAGAATGTCCAAAAATTCATAAGGAACCACAAGGAGTTTGAATGATTAAAGCAATCTTAAACAATAAAAACAAAGCTAGAGACATTATAATACCAGATTTCAAGGCATACTACAGAGCAGTTGTAATCAAAACACACTTGGCTGGCACAAATATAGACATATGGACAAATGGAAAAGAATGGAAGCCCAGTAAAATAATCCATGCAGTTATTCCACACATTTACAACCAATTAATCTTTGATAAAGAAACTAAAATCACTACCCAGAGAAAAGACAGTGTCTTTAACAAATGGTGTTGGGAAATTGGATCTCTGAATGCAGAAATATGAAACAAGACCCCTATCTTAGACACTGTACAAAAATGAACTCACAATGGATTAAGGATCTAAATCTAAGACATGCAACCATCAAATTACTAGAAGAAAGCAGAGAAAATGCTATGACTTTGGCATAGACAAAGACTTCTTGGCTAAGACCCCAGAAACTCAAACAATAAAAGCAAAAATAGACAAATGGAATTACATCAAGCTAGAAAGCTTCTGCATAACAAAGGAAACACTCAACAAGATCAAGAGACAACTGACAAAATGGAAGAAAATAATTTAAAACTGTGCATTTGGATAAAAGATTAATATCCAGGATGTATAAGGAGCTCAAGAAACTCAACAACAATAAAACACACAACCGAGTTAAGAATAGGTCAACAGACATGAACAGGCATTTTTCAAATAAGGAAATACAAATAGTCAAGAGATACACACTCAGGTTCACTATCCATCAAGAAAATGCAAATAAATATCAAAATTAGATTTTTACTTACCCCAGTTAGAATGTCTTTAACATAGAAGTCAAAAAAATAAAAAATTACAGGTGAGGAAATATAAAAAAGTTACCCTAGAAATGTAAACTAGTACAGCCATTGTGGAAGACAGCATGGAGATTCCTCTAAAATCTGAAAATAGATCTTCCATTGCCCTAGCAATATGAAGACAGCATATGAAAAAATTATCTGTATTCCCGTATTTACAGCAGCTCAATATCAATAGTTAAGATGCAGAATCAGTCCAGATGTCCATAAACTGATGATTTGATGAAGAAAATTTGCTCAGCAATAAAAAAGAATGAAATCCTGTCTTTTGCAACAAAATGGATGCAACTGGAAACCATCATGCTGAATGAAATAAGGCCCAAATGTCATGTTTTCTTTGATTTGTTGCAGCTAATATATAGAGTCCAAAAAAAAAAAACTAGTAATGTTTATGAGTGAAACTGACATCTTGTGATTTGATTACTATTTATAATTCTTGTCTATATTCCTGAGGAATATTGTATTTCCAGTTTTTAATTATAGGAGTCTGTATTTAGAGGAACATTAATCCTGTGATTAAAAAGTAAATTGAAAATATGTTATCATAAAAAAGAAAAAGGAAAAATGGAGGTATCATTATTATTATTTTTTTTTGACAGGCAGAGTGGACAGTGAGAGAGAGAGACAGAGAGAAAGGTCTTCCTTTTTGCCGTTGGTTCACCCTTCAATGGCCACCGCGGCAGGCACATCGTGCTGATCCGAAGCCAGGAGCCAGGTGCTTCTCCTGGTCTCCCTTGGGGTGCAGGGCCTAAGCACTTGGGCCATCCTCCACTGCCTTCCCGGGCCATAGCAGAGAGCTGGCCTGGAAGAGGGGCAACCGGGATAGAATTCTGCGCCCCAACCGGGACTAGAACCCGGTGTGCCGGCGCCGCAAGGTGGAGGATTAGCCTGTTAAGCCACAGCGCCGGCCTATATTCTTATAATTGTATCTATGAAATTGAAGACATTTGCTCTGTATGTATTAATAAATTCAAAGATTTAAAAAGAATAGACTTGGACTGGCATTGTGACAAGGTGGGCAAAGCCTCTGCCAGTGACTTTCCCAGCCAATTGGATGCTGGTTTGTGTCTTGATTGCCCCACTTCCATTCCTGCTCATTTCTAATGGCCTAGGAAAAGCAGCAGAGGGTGACCCAAGTGTTTGGCATCTGTTATCCATGGGGGAGACTGGAAGAAGCTTCTGGCTCCTGGTTTTGGTTTGGCCAACCCCTGGGTGTTATGGCCATCTGGGGAGTGAACCAGTGGATGGAAGATCTTTCTCTGTGTCTCTTCTTCTCCCTGTGTAATGCTGACTTTCAAATAAATAAATAAATTGATTTTTAAAAGAATAGACAATAGGAATAGAACAGAAGAGTTCAGATATAGATTGTCTTAGGAGTAAATATTTGGCACAGTAATTAGGATGCTGCCTTAGACACCTGGAACCCATACCAAAGTCCCTGGGTTTGAGTCCTGACTCTGCTTCCATTCTAGCTTTTTGCTATGCACACCCTGGGATGCAACAGGTGATGGTTCAAGTCAAGTATTTGGGTCCCTGCTACCTACTTGGGAGACTCCTATTGAGTTTTGGATTCGACTCCTGGCTTTAGCCAGGCCCATCTCTGTCTTTTGTAGGCATCTGGGGAGTGAAGCAGCTGATGGACAATTTCTTTAAATCTGTTTGTCTTTCTCTGCCTTCTGAAGGAAATAAATACATAAAAATAATTAAAAAGTAAATAGATCCACTCATATATGCTTACTTGATTTCAATAATGTCACCAAATCATTTCAAGAAACACTAGAATAAGTACACAAGTGCATAGAAAAAAAAAAACTTAATCCCTACTGCACATCTTTCAAAATGTAATGTGATATAAACCTATTTACAAAAGCCAAACAAGTAAGCTTTTAAAATAAAACACAGGAGAATAGCTTTATGATTTAGGGCAGGCAAAGAAAGAAATTGGACTTTCTGAAAAGCTTATCAATAATGAGAGACTATTGAATAAATGAAGGCAATTTGGAATATTATGCAAAGTAATACTACTCAACAATAAAGAGAAACAAACTATTGATTAAATATAGCCATAGAGAGGAATGTAAAAAATATTGTGCCAAGTAAAAAAGACAAAACAGAATGAATATACAATTGTGGTTAAATTTATAAGCAATTCTAGAAAATGTAATTTAATTTGTTGTGGCAGAAAACAGAGCAGCAGACTCCTGGGACTGGGATGAAGGGGACGATTGACTGCACTAGAATACCAAGTCACTTTTGTAGTGATAGGAATGTTCTATAGCTCGAACAAGTTTATGCCTTTGTCAAAACCTGCAATTGTACACTTTAAATGGGTAGTTTATTGCATGTACATTAAACCTTCATGGGGATGACTAAAGAAAAGTTGTCATTAAGAAAATAAAAATGTTGGGGCCGGCATTGTGGAATAGCTGGTAAAGCCACCACCTATGATACCTGCATCCTGTATGAGTTTGGTTCATGTCCCAGCAGCTCCATTTCCCTGCTAATGGCTTGGAAAAATCAGAGGAATATGACCCAGTGTTTGGACCCCTGATATCCATGTGGAAGACGAGATGAGGCTTCTGGCTCCTAGCTTCGGCCTGTCTCAGCACTAGTTGTTGTGGCCATTTTGGGAATGAACCAGTGGATGGAAGATTTTTCTCTTTCTCCCTTTCTCTATAACTCTGACTTTCAAAATAAATGAATAAATCTTAAAAAAATGCTAACCATAGGCTGAATAAAGAGCATTTATAATCAATATACTGACAAAGGAATTGTGTAAAAAATTGATCATGAACTCCTCAAACTGATAACAAGGGCAACTGTTTGGCTCAGTGTTTAGGATACTGCTTGGGATGCTCATACCCAGATTGGAGTGGCTAAGTTCAAGTCCTGGATTTGCTTCTGATTTCAGTTTCCTGAAATGTGCACCATAGGAGGCAATAGGTAAAAATTCAAATACTTGGATCACCGCAACCAATATGGGAGACCTGTACTGAGTTCCAGGCTCTTGGCTGTGGCCTGGCCCAGCCCAGACTGTTGTAGGAATTTGGGGAGATAACCATCAGATGGAATATACTTGTCTATCTGTCTTGTCTGTCTATTTTTCTACATCTCTTCTCATTTCAAATGAAATGAAAATAAATGTAATTGAAAAATCAACAGTAAAATGACAATGATCCTATTTCAAAAGTAGACAAAAAATTGAAGACACTCGGTAAAGAAGACATGTTAATAACCCACTAGGCACATTAACAAGTCCTCAACAATATTATTCATCAGGGAAACAGAAACTAAGATTACAGTTATTCCCACATTAATGGGTATTATTAAAATAAGTGTAACAATATCAAGTATTGGTGAGGGTTTAGAGGAAGTGGACCTCTCAAACACTGTTGATGGAAGTGTGAAATCTGTAAGTACTTGGAAAAGCTGCTTGGAAGTTCCTTATTAAATTCAAAATGCAATAGAACTCTAAGACCCAGAAATTTCACATCTAAACTTTTTCCTTCAAGAAATGAGAACACACATCCATGTTCATATTGAGACGTATGTATGAATGCTCATAGCAGCATACAACAGGTAAAACCTAGAAGCTCCCAAGTAACCATCTATGTAAGGACAGTTTGTGGTGTGTCCACAAAGTGGAAGAGCAGTCAGAGCAAAAGAAGCACCTACTGACATACAGTGTGCTCTCCCTACCCATGGTTTCTCAACAACAGGCAGAAAATATGCAGAAAAAAATGCATCTGTAGCATATATGTATGAATGGTTTTCCTTCTTTTTAACCCTTAAACAAATAGGATAATAACCATATACATAGTGTTTACATCACATTAGGCAACAGAAACAGTCTAGAAATGGCTTAAAATATATGAGAGGATTTGCATTGGTTATACAAGGGACTTCAGGAGGCATCAATTTTGTTCTTCCAAAGGGCTCCTAGAATCATTCCCCTCACGGATACTTAGGGATGACTGCACACAAAAGAATGCATGCTGTAATGTTTTAGCTATAGTGAAATTCAGCACATGAAAAACTTAACGTGGCCATAGAGAAAATGAAGACTAAAGCAGTGGGAGTGGAGTAGGGAGAGGCTGGAAAGGATCATGAAAGTACATCCTGAGATGATCATATTTTATCCATCTTAATTGGGTGATGGGTTTTGTAGTGGCATAAATTTATCAAAATTCATCATTTTGTACTGTTATGACCTGATCTGTAAATTTCATTGTGTGTTTTACCTTACAAACAAGTACATACATAAGCACAGAGATACCACAATGTTAGATGTGTGTACACTTGTGTATATATAATGTTCATGTACAAATGATATGTATGAGGATCAGGACAGATATGCAGTAAGATGTGGACAGTGTCTCTTGCTGGTAGACTTTTGGATATTTTCAGATCCTTTATTGTTAATCTCAATGTTTTCTCTAGTGACCAGGCTTTGCTTATTTTAAAAATGAGAAGGCAGGCATTGTGGCACAGTGTTAAGATGATGCTGCATGGGATGACTGCCTCCCATGGAAGAGTGCCTAGGATCCAGCTTCACCTCTGCCTTCCATTGCAATTCCAGCTTCGTGATGGCTCAAGTACTTGGGTCCCTCCCACACACGTTGGAGACCTACATGAAATTCCTAGCTTCTAACTTTGTCTTGGCCCTATCTGGGCTATGCAAGCATTTGGGAAATGAACTTATAGATCTCTCTGCATGTCAGCCTGTTGTTCTCTCTCCTATTTCTCTATCTTTGTGGATGTTTGTCTCTCTTTCAAATAAATAAAAATAAATAAACTTTAACAAATGACAGAAACTATAGAGAGTTATATTTTTTTTTACTTCTGTGGTTCAATTAATTCCAATATTAGAATCTTAGTTATTATGTAATATTCACTATTATAGATGTGTATAACAGTGATAGTAAGATAAAATAATTATAAAATAGGAAAAGTCTGGGGTGGGCACTGTGATTCCGTGGATTAAGTCATCACCTGGAACACTTTCATCCCATATTAAACATTGGTATTGGGTCCTGCCTCAATCACTGTTTCCAATCCAGCTTCCTGTTAATACGCTTGGGAGGCAGAAGATGATAACTCCAGTACTGAACTCCTACAGCTCATGCAGGAGACCTGATTGGACTTCCTGTCTTTAGGCTTCAGCCTGGCCCAGACCTAGCTGTTACAGCATTTAGAGAGTAAACCAGCAGATGGAAAGTCTAATACTTAACCAAGTATATGTCCAGAAATACTCATTTTTCACCTTATACTTGCGAACAACAACAAAACCAAGGTGGCTTCATAGAACTTATTGTATTTTTTACCTTTAAAAATTATATGAAGGGAATTAATTTCAAGTATTTCATATTTACTGTTTTTAAGAGCATAATGGTATTTCCACTCTACCCTCCTCCCCTCCCTCTCTTATTCCCATCTTATTTCCTCTTTGTTTTCTTATTTTTCTTTTAACTTTTGCAATGAAATACTTTTGATTTACTTTATAATCATAAGCTTAACCCTTCACTAAATAAAGAATTCAGTAAGTGGTAAGTGGAAGAACCAGTGTCCCTCAAGAGTCTAGACAAGGGCTACATACAATAATCCAATCTCAATGTCAATTTCACTCAAGTATATTACATTTTTTACTGTGCATATTAGTTACCACAAATCAGCAAAAGCATCTTTCACTTATTCCATTTTATCCCGATGTTTACATCTGAGTGTATCCCTGCCATGTTTTTACACAATGCAAAGCAGGGCAGTTTCTGACACCATGACCTGAAAGGCGTGGCAGTTTCAGCTCATCACTACATCCCCAGAGTAAGCACAGGATCTAGTTTTCAATAGATATTCAATAAATAGTCTCTAAACAATTACTTGAATGAAAGTTTTGCCTTAACTTTGTCTAACTACTGCCTCCCCCTCATTTATGTTGCCTTTTCTTCATCTTTCCTACCACATATCTAAATCTTACTCATACTTCACAATCAACTCAAGTCTTAACCCTTCTATGAGTTGTTGCCCAATGACATTCTGTTTTCATTTTCTGAATGTGTATTTAACTGATATTAAGAACATCCTCATTATTATTTCATTATCTCATCTTTGTTATTTCTGTCTCCCCAGTGAATAGAAAGTTCCTTAAGCATATGCTCCATGCTTTGTACTTTTGTTTCTACTCAGCAGCTTTAGCTAGTTCCCTTGCAAGCACAAAAAACTCACAGAATACTCACCGTAGACAAAGACCCAATTTCTAACCTCCTCTACCAATATAGGAGGAGTCCAGGATGTGCCTCATAACTCCAAGGAAGCTTGGTTCAAATTTATCAGAAAGGTGATGTTTTAAGCCATGTTCCAGGGTTATTTTTTGTTAGCTTCTGCATGACCCTCCCCTTTGCACCTCTAATCTTCCCAGGGCATCCATTTTCCCCCAGAGGATTAGGATATGTAAAGCAGGCCGAAGAAGAGAAAGATGACTTCAGCTCTTGCATATAAAGTAGAATTTCAGAGCCTGCAGTCATAAAATTGTGTCCTACAAGCCACACTTCCCATAAAGAGAAAATACTTTTAAAAATTCCTTTGGTTATCACTAAAGTAGTATGAGCTAAGCTTGACCATTTAAATCATGGAGTTTCTTCCACAGGGTAGAGACAAGATTGATGCCGTCATTAAGGCTGCACTGGGAGGCCTGGCATTCCCAGGGCAGAACATGGTGCTTGGTGATATGCTTGAGCACAGTGTGGGGCAGAAAGTGAGATGGGATGGAAACATGCACTTTATTATTGGTAGAGTGTGGGAAAATGATAACGAGAGAAGAATTAGCTGTTGCTGCATGAAAAGCCACTGCCAATTTTTCAGTTCCTGATTCTGCAAATCATCGGACTGAGTTTCTATCAGCCAGGTGGTTTAATCTTGGCTCGGCTCATATTTGTATCTGATCGCTGCCAGATGCAATGGTGGTTGGATGCTCTGGGGTAACCTCAGCTGGGCCTGCCTGTCTCTATCTTGCAAAGTCTTTCTGCCTCCAGCCAGCTCTCCCTTGCTTGTCCATGTGGCTATGGTAATGTTCCAACAGAGAGGAATGAGGCACAGAGGCCATTGGAAGCCTAGAGGCAGGAAGACATGACATCACTTCTAATGCATTTTATTGGCCAAAGCAAATCATAAGGTCAGCCAGATGCAAGGAATACAGGAAGAGTCTCCACCTCTTAAAGGGAAGAATTCAAAGTCACACAGCACAGTGGAATATTACTCAGCCATAAAAAGAATGAAAGCCTGGCATTTGCAACCAAATGGATGGAACTGGATATCATCCTGCTCAGTGAAATAAGTCGGGCACAGAAAGACAAATATTGCATGGTTTCTCTTACATGTGATAGTATTAAAATTGTGTGGATACCTTATTACTTGGTATATAGATAGTTACAAATATTGACTTTGCTGAATTATGCCATCTACCTGATAATATAGACCCTTTCCTTACTTTGTGGTCACAAATCCCACATTTGAGTTTCCATTACCCCTGGTGCAGGCAAAATTCTGGCTCTCAGGGGCATGGAAGAGTCAGTTTGGAAGCACTGAGCCTGTGAGCTCTCTCCATTGCACAAGTTCTCTAGCACAGGAGATGTAGCTTTGCCTCTTCTGTCACCACCTCTTACTTTTCCCCCAAATTCACACCCCAGAGCTATTTACATCTTTCCTCAGGTTTGCTGATACAGAAAATTCCCTGTAGCCTTACAATTTTCTGTAGTTCTGCTTGTCCCATAAGAAAAAAAGCATTCTCTCCACATCAAAACCTAGAGTGCAGGCTTCTTGCTCCAGGTGCCATTTCTCTCATTATCTCCTTCTCTGGTACATTCGATCATGGGTGAGGTTAGTTTAACTTTATTTCCAATCTAGAATTGATGCCACCCATCTCAAAGGCACTCTGGATAGTCAGAGATGACTTTCTGTGCTAGGCAGAATAATAGGCTCTATCTCCCAAACATATCAATGTCCCAATGCCTAGAATCTATGATTGTGTTGTATCACATGGCAAGGGGGAATGAAGGTTGCTAATAAACTGACCTTGACATAGGAGATTAGCCTGGATTATCCAGTGGGCCCAATGTAATCACAAGCCTCCTTAAATGTAGAAAAGGGAGGCAAAAGAGTCAGTGTCAGAGCAGACAAGGTAAGAATTGCTGGCTTTGAAAAAGGAAAATAGGACCATAACCCAAGGAATGCAGGCACCTGTAGAAGCTAGGTGAGGCAAGACAACAAATTTCCCCCTAGAGCCTCCAGGAAAAACAGGCAACTCTACCAAGACCTTGATTTTAGTGGAATGAGACCCATTTCAGACTTCCAACCTCCAGAACTGCAAGATACTAACTTTATATTGTTTCAATCCATGAATTACATGGCTGTTAATGAAGCAACAGGAAATGCATTCACCCTATCTCCCAGCTTGAGGGGAATGGGAGTCACCTTCCAAAGCTATGCCCTTCCCTGTAGGTAGGACAAAGGATTCCAGAAACACTTTTCTTTTCTTCTACCTTCTGTCCAAGTCTTCCCTCCTTATACCTCCCAAGGATGTACAGAGGAGAATGTAGGTATTGAGGTAGTGGCTGAGGAAAGCAAGGTCTGCTTTACCACCATGGTAAGCCCCGGAGGGACATCTGGTCCTCATTGTTTACAGATTTTTCCTAATACAGAGTGACCCTCAGACTTTGGAGCCTCGCTTTGACCTTTGACCCTCTGTGTCTAATTCCCAGACCCAGGAAGCCCAGCAACGTAACTGATCAGGAACAGGCATGCTGAGACTTTGACTATTCCATAGATGTAGTCTGCACTGGTTGGGGAAGAGATTCAGAGCAGCTCTTCTTATTATTAATAATTTATTTTTAACTTTCAGTCTTGAATAAGCATACATAGTTTTAAAAGTCTGATACTAATATGAGACTGATCATTTAAACCAGAGATGCTCTGCCTATTTCCCAAGAAGAATCACCAATACCCACTGTGGTTGGGGCATGTCTGAGAGCTTGCAGGGCCAGGAAGCTGGCTGTCTGGGTTTGTGGAGTCCGTATGTCCATGATTTATCCTTGTTTACAACCTAGAGACTCGTTACACCCTCAGTTTGCCTCTGTAGGGGGTCACCTAACTTAGTGTCTTGAGGTCCAGTTTTGGGGATGTGATTCCTCAACTGGACTAGTCCTTTCCTTTCAGCTCCACCCTGCATCTTGGACTTCGCTGGGAAGACTCCAACCTCCTGATCATGGTGCCTTTGAGGTCCTAAGGCATGAATCAGCTTGCTTGCCATCGTCTCTCCCTCTGTTCCCAGCAGACACTTTAGTTTCAGCATCTTTGCTCTGCTAATTCAGCTATGACTCATCCACCTGTTTTCTAGCCTTTAGAATTCTGTTGACAGCCTGACCTGCTCTCATCTCTTCTGCTGCTCTCCTTTGTTTTTTAAAAGCATATAGTTGTATACCTCACATGCTTCTACTATTTTGAAAGGGGCTCTGGGATGGAGTAGAAATAAGCATATGTGATTTGTCTGCTTTATTTATCCACAGATATCCTTCTTTTGTTTCTTAAAAGCCTTAAGTTGCTGCAGGAAACAGTACACACAGAACAATTCGACTTTGGATAAAAAGCTTGTTGTCCTGTTTTGAGCTCCTTACAAACTGCTCATAATCCAATGTAAGTCAGTAAATCTATAAACCCATGTATTGTCAGTAGGTATTTAGTTAAAATAGCAAGTGTGGCCTTCACTGAGGTCAGTTGGCAGAACCTGGTTGCCATGGTCACCAGAGCTATAAAGATGGAGCAAATAAATAATGAAATAGTGCACCCTTCCTTCATTATGAGACATTAAGAGTATTCACACTTTTACGGGGATAGAAGACTCATGGAGCTTTCACAAGTAGACAATAAACTTGCTTCCCAAACCTTTGCAACTGGCAGTTCAAAGGAGTTAAATAAATTAAATTCTTGCTTTTGACAAGTAGATCCTAAAATAAAATAAAATATAATCTTTCAAGACCTGATTTTAGTTTATTTCCAGAGATCATTCACTTCCCCACAACGAAAGGTTTGACTTTGTTTTTGTTTTATCAGCTAAGAATTAAAACATTTGATTGTAAGATCTTATTCTCTGCTTATTTGCATTTGATATTTGTGGTTATTCACATCAGAGGTAGATTTGCTTTATGTCACTACAGGTGGAGACTTCCATTTGAGATATCCATGACTCACCAGTGACTTAGTGGTCATTCCATTTCTCTAAAAATCCTTCTTCTGAACTTTTGAGTCAAAGAGACTAGAAAATTTTAACATGATGCTTCAGAAAAAAAGCCATAAAATTTAACCAGCTCATATGAAAAGAGCACAATTTTTAAAGTTGTGGAGAGGTATATGGGGAAATGTGATTTTCCTGGCAGGTTAGTTTCTGTTTCTTTTTTCACGTTGAGGCAATTGTGAGAAGGTAATAAATCAGAAGACAGATTTATGACTGATTAGAAAAAATAAAGACATTGTTTTCCAGACAACTAGAATAACATAAACCTAAATAAATATGTCAACATTGTTCCCAATAAAAATTTGTATATTTCATTAATGAAATTAGAAGAGAAACCATTGTAACTTTACAATTTGTTTATTTCTGTTGGGGAAGGAAGGTGGTGGTGGTACATGAGCTACCTCTGGCAGTGAATGTATCAATACTAATGATTTAACAAAAGCTATTGTTTAATCCAAAGGTCATTTTGAATCCAAAGGATCATTCAATTATCAGCAAGAGGTACCCTCCAAATTACCATTTAGATTCTTTTCCAGGCTCTCAACTAGGGAAATGTATCAGTAGATGATATTCATCCATCTATTTTGCTGAATTCATCTGGAACTAAAAGTAAAAATATAACTCAGAAATCCAGTGCTAAATTTTATCATCAACAGTCCCTGAAAATGGTAAAATTATTCATCAACTCACTTCCTTACTTAGTGAGCATCCCCTGTGGCACAGTCCTGGGATGAAGCTGCCATTTGATCCCCTATGAGCATCATTCATGGAGGATGGACAAATTTTCTGGATCTTTGAGATCACTGGGGGCAGAATTCATTGCCAATAAATTTTCTTCCAATTTGTGCAGGAGGCAGGAAGTTATCCCATTCCCTTGACTTTGCATGAAGGCACAAAATCATACACATTATATACTTTTACTCTTATTGAAGAGATAGAGTAAAAATAAACATGCAGTAAGTTTGCCTTCTAAATTTTCTTTTCTCATTTTAAATTGAAAACGTGCCTTTATTTTTTTTTAAAGATTTGTTTATTTATTTGAAAGGCATGAGGGGGGAGAGAGAGAGAGAGAGACAGAGAGAGAGAGATTTTCCATTCATTGGTTCACTCCTCAAATGCCTATAACAGCTGGATCTGGGCAAGACTGAAGCCAGGATTCAGGAACTCCATGAAGATCTCCCCCAAGGGTTGCAGGGACCCAAGACCTTGGGCTATCATCTGATGACTTCCCAGGTTCATTAGCAGAAAGCTGGATTGGAAGTGGAGTAGCTGGAACTCAAACCAGAACTCTGACATGGGATGTAAATACTCTAAGTGGTGGCTTAACTTTCTGCACAACAACATCCTCTGAGTATGTACCTATACAATATTGAAAAGAGGCTCAGGTTTGATACATACCTTATATTCGGTTTTGAAAAGCATGAAATTGAAATATCTATTATAGGGCACTTTCTAAAGTAGTTGTCTCTAGTAAGTACCTGCTTCAGCCACCACTTTTTTTTTTTAGTCCTAAGTTTAGTACCTTGAATGAAGGTTCAGCCATTCATATATATGAAAAGCTAGAATGAAGACTCTAAGTTCAGAATTATTTAGGAGTCTATTCTTCTAGATCCCTCAGGTTAAATTGCTTGATTTACCCTACAAATACCATTATTAAAATAATTCTTCCTAGGATGTTATTGAAAGGTAAAAAACAAATCTAAAAAAGTTGACTGCATAGAAGTTGAGAATGGAATGGTAGTTTACCAGGTAGAATAGTAGGAAGGGAGGGTGGGAAATGTTCATTAAGGGGTATTAAGTTATAGCTGGATAGGAAGAAAACATCCTGGTGTTTTATTACACAGTAGGGTAACTATAAATAACAATAAAGTACTCTATGTTTATCTGTTAAAACTTTAGAAGAAAGTAATGTTTTTTATCTAAAGAAATGATGTTTAAGGAGATAGATAATGTTTACCTTGGTTTGGACATTGCACAATGTACAAATGTATAAAAACATCCCATGGTACCCAAAAATATGTAGAATATTGGTGTGCCAACTAGAAATTTGAAAAGCTTGCAGTATCAATATTTTATTTTCTGAAAATAAAGCTTCATTGAGAAGTATAAGCTTGCAGAGTAATTATGTGTACATAGTAAACATACAGTAAATGATCCTTATTGTTATTTGGATTCTAACAGCAAAACCATTCAGTATCGCCTGAATTTTTTTGTTCCTTAAAATGCTTTTCTTTCAGTTACAATTTGACTCTGTCCATATAAATAAAACGTATGATTGATATCATTGTGACTTGAACACCTGAAGTCCAGTCCATCAAACTAAGACAGACACACATGGAATCATATTCAGCTACAACTACAGAAAGAAATTTGTTCCAATGCGAACCAAAATGTGATCTTTTCTTTATTTTCCTCCTTGTAAGAGTAAAGAAAATTCTATACATTATTTCATATATATCAGAAATACAAGCGATCAGTTCTTAAAGCTGAATTCACTCGTTTCAAGGGTTGGTTGTGCATCAGAATAATCTATGATATTCTAATATAATAGGTCCAAGGTTGAGGACAAATCTTCCAATGACCCTGAAGCAGTTGGAGCACCAGCGATATTTCAAACCATTCTTTTCCATAGCTACTCCTTCTTGAGTTTCAATTTCACATCTGAATAACAGTAACTATGTTGTAACTTCCACTGTGCCAGGGAACTCTTCCTTGACCATCCTAACCATTGGGCTATGTCCAATCACTCTTTGTCAGTCAGAACAGGCCAAGCTGTGGTAACAAGGAACTCATTGTTTAAACAACTTGTTTAAACAACAGAAGTTAACTTTTAAAACTCACGGCAATGTTTCAGGTCAGATACAGGCAATTTATTAGCTAATTCAATTTCCTCATCCATTGACATCTGTGTCAACGTGCACATTCCTCATTGGCACATGGAAGAAAGAGAGCTGGAGAGGTGAGCACCGGCAATCCAGTTGTTACAGAATGGAATGCCATTCCATTCGTGTGTGAGTCATCAGAACTAGTCAAATGGCCACCAGTGACTTCAGAGGTGAAGATTAACTCACAGAATCTCAGAAGTATAGGAAAGCCAGATATTTACTAGTAAAGTTTACCACAAGTTACTTTATTTTTGCTTATAACATTAACGTTTTTCTGACTATACCTCATTGATCAATTTATTTGCCTTTAATTTGTCTTTCCATTAGAGTGTAAAGTTTGTTTAGATTAGTATCTTTATTTTATTTCCAATGATCATTACTTTTCCTGGCTTATAGTGATCATTCAAAGAACTGATGAATGAATACATAGAAGATGGAGGATTGTCTAATAGAATTCAGACAGCGAGTCATTTAAATTTAGGCTTGTAGGAAAAAGCCAACCCCAGGCACTGTTCATTTCTTTAACCTGGGAGAATTAAATAATTAGGCATTTATTGAATACTCATATTTTCCAGGGCTCACAAAATTGCTTGTAATAGTATAATCACACCTCACTCACATTTACAACATCTGCTGATAAAGATTACAAAATATTCGAATCTTGTAATTTAATCATAAACTGACAATGATTATCTGTTTCATGAAAGCTGCATTTTTGTTTCAAGACATTTAACACTAGGAGTCCTCTCAATAGCAGTTTCCCTTAGAGAACAAAAATATGATTCCATTTACACAGAAGCTCCTAGAAATTCATCTACAAAGTCAACCAGCAATGCTTTAGTTCTACAGAGGTTCTCTAAGGAGTAAAAACATCAAGTCATTCAATTTTAGAAGCCACCTTGGTTTATTCCATATATTTCCTCTCATTTCTAAACTCCCCCTAGTGTCCAAAAAGAATAATTGATATTGGTGGTGAATACTACAATAAACAATTTGAAAGTAGCAAATAAAACATTTCCAGCATTATTTTGAAAAGGAGAGGTAGAATATTTTAGTTTCAAACTATGCTAAAATTATTTTTCTAAGGTTTATTTTCAAACAAAAAAGTATCTGAAAAGAAATAAATGTAAATGACTCATTAGATCACCATAAAGATCACTTACGTTAACATTAAGAAAAAAATTGCATACCATACATGCACATGGTTAGAAATTCAGGCACTACGAAAAAAACACAAAGCAAATCAGAAAACCTCCCTTCTCTATACCATCAGCCTTATCCTCCTAAAGTAATTGATATTAAAATCTCTAATGTGGGATCTCTGTCCTTAATGTACTGTACATTTTGATTTAATGCTATAACTAGTACTCAAACAGTATGTTTCACTTTGTGTTTCTATGTGGGTGCAAACTGTTGAAATCTTTATACTAAATTGATCTTCTGTATATAAAGAGAATTGAAAATGAATCTTGATGTGAATGGAAGGGGAGAGGGAGCGGGAGAGGGGAGGGTTGCGGGTGGGAGGGAAGTTATGGGAGGGGGAAGCCATTGTAATCCATAAGCTGTACACTGGAAATTTATATTCATTAAATAAAAGTTAAAAAAAAAAGAAATTGAAATCACAAAAAAAATCTCTAATGATAAATTTAAGAAATACAGATATACAACTTCCAGCATGCTCATATCCATAATATAAAATGTTGCTTTAAAAATTTTATTTGAAATATATTAAACCATAAAAATGTTTTTTTACCTCGTGACTTTTGTTTGGTCTTGGGAATACTTACCTTTCACTGGCTACAAATTTACCTATTTTTGATAATTACATAGTATTCCTCCATTTGTTGCACTCTAGTTTATTTTCCTAGTCCTATATTGATCAACATTTTATTACTAGAAATAATATTGCATATATGTTCTTGTACATGATTCTTGATAAAATTTGTAGATATATGCAAGGTAGATGTTTCTGGGTCAATGAGTAAATGAATCATAATTATTAAATGGATAGAGCTTCCAAGATGGCAGGGTAAGGAGGGAGCTTACTGCTCTAGTCTGGGAGAAGATAGTTTAAAAAAAGTGAAAACAGTGCAGTCTCAGGAAAGTGTTAGTGAGAAAACAGCAGAGAAAACTCTACACAAATTAGAGGGACACAATGGATCTACCTTCACAACAACACATTGCAATCAAACTCATCACAGCAAAACATAAAGAAAAGATTCCAAAATGTGCTTGAGAGAAACACCAGATTACATTCAGAGGAACTCTAGTTAGACTCACAGCGGACTTCTCATCAGAAACCCTATAGGCTAGGAGAGAATGGTGAGATGTAGCGCAAGTCTTAAGAGACAAAAAGAACTGTCAACCCAAAATACTTCACCCTGCAAAGTTCTCATTTATGAATGAATGTGAAATAAAGACATTCTTTAAGAAACAGAAATTGAAAGAATTTGTCACCACTCACCCAGCCCTACAAAAGATACTTGAGGATGTATTGCACACAGAAACACAGAAACATGGTCATCATTACAGAAGAAAAGGAAGAAGATCTCTTAGTAAAAGTTCAAAGGAAATTCAAAGTAAAAATAGGAGTATTTATACAAAAATGGCAGAGCAAAGCCATTACTTATCAAGTCATCTTGAATGTAAATGGATTCAACTCTCCAATTAAAAGACACAGACTGGCTGAATGGATTAAAAAATAAAACCCATCTATTAGCAGCCTACAGGAAACACATCTCACCAACAAAGATGCACACAGACTGAAAGTGAAAGTTTAGAAAAAGACATACCATTTCAACAACAACAACAAAACAATAGAGCTGATGTAGTCATCTTAATATCAGACAAAATAGACTAACATAATAACTGAAAACAAAGAAGGGCACTGTGTAATGATTAAGGGGTAAATTCAACAGAAAGATGTAACTATTATAAATGTATATTCACGTAATTACAGGGCACCTGGCTATTTAAAAGAAATGTTAAGGAATCTAAAAGGAGACATAGATTCCAATGCAATACTAATGGGGAACTTCAAACCACACTGTCAGCAATAGACAGATCAATGACAATAAATCAGCAAGGAAACAACAGAGATAATCAACACTATAGACCAAATGGACCTAACAGATATCTAAAGAACTTTTTATCCTACAGTTGCAGAATACACATTCTTTTCATCAGAGTATGGAACTTCCTTTAGGATTTTTTTTTTTGACAGGCAGAGTGGACAGTGAGAGAGAGAGACAGAGAGAAAGGTCTTCCTTTGCCATTGGTTCACCCTCCAATGGCTGCTGCTGCCGGCGTACCACGCTGATCTGAAGGCAGGAGCCAGGTGCTTCTCCTGGTCTCCCATGGGGTGCAGGGCCCAAGGACTTGGGTCATCCTCCACTGCCTTCCCGGGCCACAGCAGAGAGCTGGCCTGGAAGAGGGGCAACCGGGACAGAATCCAGCGCTCCAACTGGGACTAGAACCCGGTGTGCCGGCAACGCAAGGTGGAGGATTAGCCTATTGAGCCGTGGTGCTGGCCCTTCCTTTAGGACTGACCACATACTAGGCCACAAAGCAAGTCAGCAAATTAAAAAAAATCGAAATCATACCATGAATCTTATCAGACCACAATGAAATGAAGCTGGAAATCAGCAACTCAGGAATCTCTAGAACATATGCAAACACATAGAGACAGAACAAAATGCTCCTGATTGAAGAGTGGGTCATTGAGGACATCAATAGAGAGATCAAAAAAATTTCAGGAAACAAATGAAGATGACAACACAATACATCAAAACTTACGGGATAGAGCAAAAACAGTGTTAAGAGGAAAGTTTATAGAAGTTGTTGCCTACATCAAGAAATTGGAAAGGCCCAAATAAATGAGTTATCAGTGCATCTCAGGGACTAGAAAAACAACAGCAAACCAAACCCAAAACTATTAGAAGAAACTAAATAATTAAAATTGGAGAAGAAACTAACAAAGTTGAATCAAAAAATACAAAAGATGAGCAAAGCTAAAAGCTGGTTTTCTAATAAACAAAATTGACACTCCATTGGCCCAACTAACCAAAAAAGGAGAGAGAAAACCCAACTCTATATCATTAGAGATGAAAAAAGAAATGTAACAACAGACATCACAGAAATAAAAAGAATCATCAAAAATTACTACAAAGAGTTATATATCTACAAACTGGGGAGCCTAGAAGATATGGAAAGATTCCTGGACACAAACAACCTATGTAAAATGAGCCATGGAGACATAGAAAAACTAAACAGACCCATAACCAAGATGGAAATTGAATCAATAATAAAGACCCTCTCAACAAAGGAAAGCCCAGGACTGGGTGGCTTCACTGCTAAATTCTACCAGAAATTTAAAGAAGAACTAACTTCAATTCTTCTCAACTTTTTTAAAACCAATTGACAGGGAGGGAATCCTCCCAATTTCTTTATTTCTATGAAGCTAGCATCACCTTCATTCTTAAACTTGAAAAAAATGCAACAGAGAAAAAGAATTGTAGTCCAATTTTCCTGATGAACATAGCTGCAAAAATCCTTAACAAAATTCTAGCCAATCAAAACCAACAATATTCAGAAAGTCCATCCACCCAGACCAGGTGGGTGGTTCAACATTTGAAAATCAATCAATGTGATGCATCACATTAACAACCTGAAGAACAAAAACCATATGAATATCTCAATAGATATAGAGAAAGCATTTGATAAAATACAACATCATTTTATGTTGAAAACTCTAAGAAATTTGAATTTAGAAGTAACATTCCTCAACATAATTAAGGCAATTTATGACAAACCTACTGCCAGAGTCATATAAATGGGGAAATGCTGGAAGCATTCCCACTGAGAAGCAGTATCAAACAAGGATGCCTGCTCACAATTGCTATTCATTATAGTCCTGAAAATTTTAGCCAGTAGGCAAGAAAAAGAAATCAAAGGAATACAAATTAGGAATGAGGAAAATAAACTATCACTCTTTGCATATGACATGATTTCCACATGCAAAAGTATGAAGCAAGACCTTTCACCTTACACAAAAATCCACTCAAAATGGTTTAAAGTCCTATATCTATGACCTGACACCATTGAATTATTAAAGAACATTGGGGAAACCCTGCAAGACATTGGCACAGGCAAAAAGTTCTTGGAAAAGACCCCAGAGACACAGGCAGTCAAAACCAAATTATCAAATGGGATTGCATCAAATTGAGAAGTTTTAGTGCAAAAGAAGCACTCAGGAAAGTGAAGAGGCAACCGATAGTATGGGAGAAATTATTTTCAAACTATGCAACTGATAAAGGATTAAAAAACAGAATATATAAAGAGACCAAGAAACTCAACAAAACAAACAGCTTAAACAGACATTTTTCAAAACAGGAAATCCAAATGGCCAACAGACATGAAAAAACATTCATGATCACTAGCCATCAGGGAAACACAAATCAAAACCACAATGCGATTTTACCTCACCCCAGTTAGAATGGCTTTCATACAGACATCAACAAACAATAAATGTTGATGAGAATTTGGGGAAAAAGATACCCTAATCCATGTTGGTGGAAATGTAAACTGGTAAAGCAACTATGGAAGACAGTATAGGGATAGCTCAAAAATCTGAATATAGACCTACCATATGACTCAGACATCCTACTCCTGGGAATTTACCCCAGGGAAATGAAATCAATAAACAAAAGAGTTATCTGCACCCCCATGTTTATTGCAGCTCAATTTGCTATAGCTTAGACATGAAATCAACCTAAATTGTCATCAAATACTGAATAAAGAAATTATGAGATATGTACACTACAGAAAACTACACAGTAGTGAAAAATGAAATCTGGTCATTTGCACCATAATGGATGAATTTGGAAACCATTATACTTAGTGAAATAAGCCACTCCAAATGGACAAATACCACATGTTTTCCCTGATCTGTGAGAACCAATAGATCACCTAAAATGAAGTTCATAGAAGTGAAATTGCAGTCATGACTTGAGCTGCCCTTGTCTTGACTGTTGAAGAACAGTTCTTTTTTTCGTTTTTGTTTTTTCATTTTTCTTCATTTTACTATTTGTTGAACTCTTTACTTAACATAGAGTTAATCATATGGGTATAAATTGAGGATGAATCTCAGTAAAAATAAGAGTGGGAAAAAGGGAGGAGGAAGTTTGTAACTGTAAAGCTGTATAGTTCTGAATAACTTACTACGGACTTACTTCTAAGGGTGTAGTTTAAAAACTTGCCATGGATCCCAAATCCCATTAAGCTGGGTGGTAAAAATGCCATCGTAAGTGTTAAAGTGATCATTTTAAGTGTTAAAGTAAACATATAGACAGATTAAGAGTTAAAGTGATCATATAAATAGCATCAAAGATCTGGTAATAATAATAGAATTATAAAGGAGAGAATGTTCCAACATGGGAAGCATTCCATACATCAGACTCATAGAAAAATAATTGCTTTTTGTAACACTCTGATCTCAGAATCAGCCCTTAAGGCTCCCTGATCTGGCTGAAAAGCCTGTGAGAGCATTTCAAGCATGGTAAGCCAAGGCAATGTGGCAAAAAATGTTCTACTTGAAGGATCTCTGTGAGTGAGACCCCAGTGGAAAGAAATAACCATCAAAGAAGAATGTACTTTTCTCTAGAGGGAGAAGAGAACTTCCACTTTGCTTATAGTCTTGTGCAAATACTGACGGAGCTTGTGGACTCAAAAGGCTCCCATAGCCTAGGAAGTTTATGTCAAGAGCCTCAGATGGCGGCAGGTGCTGCAGCTCACTTGGCTAATCCTCCGCCTGTGGAGCCAGACCCCCGGGGTTCTAGTCCCAGTTGGGGTTCCTCTTACAGTTCAGCTCTCTACTATAGCCCAGGAAGACAGTGGAGGATGGCCCAAGTGCTTGGGCCCTGCACCCACATGGGAGACCAGGAGGAAGCACCTGGCTCCTGGCTTCAGATTGGCGTAGCACGCCAGCCGCAGAGCACCAGCTGTAGAGGCCATTTGGGGGTTGAACCAATGGAAAGGAAGACTCTCTCTCTCTCTCTCTCTCTCTCTCTCTCTCTCTCTTTCTCACTGTCTAACTCTGTCAAAAAAAAAAAAAAAAGAAGTTCATGCATCAAAAAAGTAGATCCCAAATAAGTAGCCTAATGATGCCCCTTAAATACTCAGAAAAGCTGGAACAAACCAAATCCAAAATTATCAAGTGGTAAAGACCACAGCATAAATAAATGAAATGAAAGTAAAAAAAAAATCAACAAACAAAAGCTGGTTTTTGAAAAAATAAACAAAATGGGAAAACTGTAGCCAGACTAACAAAGAAAAACTCAAATAAATACAATTATAAATAAAAAAAGCAGCTATTACAATAAAAGGTTACAAGAAAGTAGTATGGGGGTCAGATTCATGGCTCATTGGGTTAACCCTCTGCCTGTGGCTCTGGCATCCCATATGGGTGCCAGTTCTAGTCCTGGTTGCTCCTCTTCCAGTCCAACTCTCTGCTGTGGCCTGGGAAAGCATTAGAAGATGGCCCAAGTCCTTGGGCCCCTGCACCTGCATGGGAGACCAGGAGGAAGCACCTGGCTCCTGACTTCAGATCGGCACAGCTCCAGCTATTGCAGCCATTTGGGGAGTGAACCAATGGAAGGAAGACCTTTCTCTCTGTCTCTCAGTGTCTATAGCTCTATCTGTCAAATAAATAAATAAAATATTTTAAAAAAAGAAAGTAGTATGAACAACTATATGCTAACAAATGGGAAAACTTTGACAAAGTGGATAAATTCCGGGGCACATACAACTCACTAAGGCAGAATCAAGAAAATTCAGGGCCAGCGCCGAGGCACAATAGGCTAATCCTCTGCCTGCAGTGCCGGCACCCTGGGTTCTAGTCCCGGTTGGGGCACCAGATTCTTTCCTGGTTGCCCCTCTTCCAGTCCAGCTCTCTGCTGTGGCCCAGAAATGCAGTGGAGGATGGCCCAAGTTCTTGGGCCCTGCACCTGCATGGGAGACCAGGAGAAGCACCTGGCTCCTGGCTTTTGACCAGCGTGGTGCGCCGGCCACAGCACGCTGGCTGCAGCAGCCATTGGGGTCTGTCTCTCACTGTCCACTCTGCCTGTCAAAAAAAAAAAAAAAAAGATTCAGAAAATCTAAACATACCAATACCAAGTAATGACATTGAAACAGTAGTTAAAAGTATCTCATCAAAGTAAAATCAGAATGTGAAGGCTTTATGGCCAAATTCTACAAGATAATTAAAGAGGGAATAATTCTAATACTTTTCAAACTAGTCCAAAAAATTCAAAAGGATTGAACTCTGCCAAACTCTTTCTATGAGGCCAATATTACTTTGATTTCAAAACCAAACAATAACAACAAAAAAGTGAGGGAGAAAGGAAGGGAGGGGCTGGCACTGTGGGGTAGTGGGTAAAGCTGCCGCCTGCAGTGCCGGCATACCATATGGGCTCAAGTTCGAGTCCTGGTTGCTCCACTTCCTATTCAGGTCTCTTCTATGGCCTGGGAAAGCACTAAAGATGGCCCAAGTGCTTGGGCCCCTGCACCCTCATGGGAGATCTGGGAAGAAGCTCCTGGCTTTGGATTGTCTCGGGCTATTTGAGTAGTGAACCAGTGCATGGAAGATGTCTCTCTCTCTCTCTGCCCCTGCCTCTTTGTAACTCTGCCTTTTAAATAAATAAATAAATCTTTTAAAAAAAAGAAAGAAAGAAAGGGAGAGACTGAGGGCTAGGGAGACAGAGAAAGTGAGGGAGAAGATGGGTGTCGGGAGAGGGAGAGGGAGGCTGCTAGAGGGAAATACAGAGAGCTCACATCCACCGGTTCACTCCTCAGTGCCTGCAACTGTCAGGACTTGACTAGGTTGAAGCCAGGAGCTAGGGACTCAATGTAGGTCTCCCACATGAGTGTCAGAGGCCCAACTACTCGAGGCATCACCTACTGCATCCCAAGATGCACATCACCATAGCAATGGAACTGAGAGTGAACCCAAGCACTCTTAATAGGGATTCAGTGATCCCAAGCAACACCTTAACTGTAGACCCACACACTCCCACAGACTGACTTCTATGTGCTGCATGTGTGAAGCTGAAATAGTGAAGAACATATTTTGGTAAGATATTCAAATATGGATCTGTATACCAACAAACAGATTTTCCAATTGCATTAATCTGCCATAAGAGTATCATGGACTCTGTGGCTTAAACAGGCATCATTAATTTCCTTACAGATCTGGAAGCTGGATGACCAACATCAAGTTGTTGGCTGTTTTTCTTTCTCCTGTGGCTTCTCTGCTCGCTTTGCAGATGACCATCTTCTTTCTGTGTCCTCACATGGCCCTTTCACTGTGAATGTGCATTCCTGGCACTTGTCTGTGAATGACCTGGTTTCCCCTTCTCATAAGGTCACCAACCCAACTGGATTAGACTCATTCAAACAACTGCATTTAACCTTCATTTCCTCTTTGAAGGCCGCGTTCCTAAATCCCATCACATTGTAAGGTAGTTGAGATTAGAACTTCAACATATAAATATGGAGCAGTAATTTATCTCACTGTCTATAACATCAGTTTGTCTCAAAATAATCTATATTATTACCAATAATCTCAAGGAAGGAATTTACCTACATCAGAAATTTAGGTAATACTAATGAGCTAATGTGAACAGGATAAAACAGGTTAGGAACTATTCATACTTGTTCTATAGTGCATAGCAAAGTAAAATGTACTTTTGACAGTAGCTGAAATCCTAAGCCCCGAAGCCAGAAGTTATTGATATGAATCTCAGTCCCATCATTTTTAAAACTGTGTCCTTACACAAGATATCAGACAAACTTTTTTGTATCAATTTTCTCACTTTTAAAATGGGGATAAAAGCAGTGCCTTCCCTTTATGAACTGTGTAGCATTAAATGATTTCATTACTGTATAGGGCTTAAAACAGTGTCTGTCATATGGACAAACTATAAGTCTGCTAATATTGTGAAGAGTAAACAAATCTGCAACAGAAAACTGGGAAAAGTTCTGTGGGTCAAAAAGTGAGTGAGTAGAAAGTGATGAGCAGGGTTGTACTTTATAAGTCCAATGTGCTGTTTCTAGGACGATTTTTGCTTTTATCAGGAACACAGTGATATTTTGGGGGTGAAAAAGTGAAACTGGAGCAGTCTGACATGCAGCAGGACGCTGTGACTAGGTCATTTTGACATGACATTTTGACAGCACTGACATTTGATGGGATCATTGTATCTGGACCACAAAAAACAGCTGCTTCAAAATGTGAGAAGCTTATTTTTGTTTCTTTGTGTGTGTGTGTGCACTTTTTTTCTGAATAAAGTGGGCAAAGCAGATAACTCCAGCTGATCCCCACCTCTGATCAGCAGTACTCCTTGATCCTCACCTTCTTGATCTATCTCTGCTTGCTCATTTCAACCTTCAGCTTGTTTTTATTCTCCCACATTACCTGGAAATAAGTGATTTTGCCATTATAGAAGGAAGCGTTATATATCCTTGGTGTGCTTTGCAGTGTGTTCTCTTACACTCTGCTTTGGAACACAAGTATAGATGTGTAAGGTGGTTGCCCCACATCACCTGAGTCCCTCAAAACAAGGTATTTCAAGGAAGTATAGTCATGTGGGAGGCAGCTCCATTCAAATGCTGTAAAGCTCAGAACCAAAGATTAATTCTGGACTAGTCATATATCAAAACTAAATCCACCACTGATGCCATTCACACATATCAAATTGTCCATTACAAATTGGCACTTGCATTTTTTTTTAACTTTTATTTAATGAATATAAATTTCCAGTGTACAGCTTATGGATTACAATGGCTTCCCCCCTCCCCATAACTCCCCTCCCACCCGCAACCCTCCCCTCTCCCACTCCCTCTCCCCTTCCATTTGCATCAAGATTCATTTTCAATTCTCTTTATATACAGAAGATCAATTTAGTATAAAGATTTCAACAGTTTGCACCCACATAGAAACACAAAGTGAAACATACTGTTGGAGTACTAGTTATAGCATTAAATCACAATGTACAGCACATTAAGGACAGAGATCCCACATGAGGAGCAAGTGCACAGTGGCTCCTGTTGTTGACCCAACAAATTGACACTCTAGTTTATGGCGCCAGTAACCATCCTAGGCTGTCGTCATGAGTTGCCAAGGCTATGGAAGCCTTCCAAGTTCGCCGACTCTGATCATATTTAGACAAGGTCATAAAAGACAGAGTGAGGATAGTAACCAATGATCCTAAGAGTGGCATTTACCAGGTCTGAACAATTATACAGCATTAAGTGGGGAAGAGGACCATCAGTACACACAGGTTGGGAGTAGAGCCATTGGTGGTAGAGTAGAGGTTATGATTACAAAGGAATGAGGCCCAAGTGCACTAGACAGGGCCTAGAACAAAGGACAGAGTCATTATTAGAGGAGCTAAGAAAGGTGCTGTCTAAGCTACAATTAAGTTTTCTGATTGAGAGGCAAATAGAACCTGATAGAAGGGGCTTGATAATAATCTGGTGGGCTTTAGGCCTTGTAAATTCAGAGGCCCAGACCTATCTATCTCTTCACATGGGGTATATCCTAAGGGAGGTGTGAACCTCCTAGGGGAAGGCACTCTGTTGACTTTCATTACTTGGCTGGGCTGGGAGGAGAGCTGGCCAGGTAAAGGCAGGGGGCATCTATAACAAGAAATTTACAGTTCTGCCTGCAATGTTGCTGACCCTACTTGACCATTCCCTCAGCTGCAGTGGTCACTTTGGAAGTTGGGCTGAGTGAAGGGCTTTTCAGCTTAGAGCCAATAAGATCTGTGGCTCTGACCTGGGCATCCTTCGACTCCAGGGCAGGTCCATTTCCAGTGATCCAACTCTTGGCAGAGCTGCCAGGGCTCTTCACAAGCTGACTTCTGCTGAAGCCCAGGCTTACCACATTGAAAGCCACTGCAGTGGACTGGCCTGTTGGGTCTCCTTGAGGGCAGATCACTGTACAGATCAGCCATTAATAGGCCTGCCACCCATTGCTTCTGATGCCAAGCTTTCTTTTCCTCCTGGTTTGTGTTAAAGCAGACCAGAGGATGCAAGTCAAGGGAGTGCCCATGTCCCATCTTTAATCTTCGGTGGCCTGAACTACAAGTCTATAGTCACAGGCATGTTCTGTAGTAGTTTTTCTAAGGTAGACAATGCCCATGAGGAAAATTATATTCTCACTTTAAAACTTTCTTTCCCTTTGGTCTGAAAGGGAGGTTTTTTCTACTTACTGTATACTTCACTGATGGCGAAGTGAATCTAGCTATGAGATTATTATTTGAGTTCTTATTTTGGCTATGCTATTGCAGAAAAATGTTAGCCATCTCTTTTATAAGGTCTAAAGATTAAATTGTGCATCCTACAGATTCCTTCATAATAGAATTAGTTTCCTACCTTGAAGAGAATAGAGAAATGAAAGAACAAGTTGGGCTTAGAATAGAGAAATGAGGGAGCAAGTCCTAGATCGCTTGCTGACAATAGCAATATCACATGAATACTTAGCAAACCGTTTCAACCATTAGATAACAACTTAAGAAAACATTTACCAGAAGGTCCAATGCCTTCTATAAATTTTAAGAATCATGTATTTGAAAACACCTCTTAAATATCTAACATGGTGTAGTTTGTTTAGCCAGTAAACTTAAGCACAACCATCTAAAATGTAATCCATAAGCTGTACACTGGAAATTTATATTCATTAAATAAAAGTTAAAAAAAAACAAATTGGCACTTGCAGAATCATTAAATCACTGTTCTGCCTCCAAAGAAAATGTAATAAAGCACAATTTCAGAAAATGATACTCATTAGAAATTAAACAAGAGATTGGTACACAGAATTTATTTCATGACTGATGTGTAGGAAAGTTGTCATGTTATTCCTGTGAATTTTTGCAACATAGCACATAAATGACCACGGAGATTATTTGCAAACAGGACCATAGTGTTTGGAGTTGTGTATGGTAGTATTTCTGATGCAATATTCCTACACTGAAGACTGTTGCTGGACACTTTGGGGTAACTTCAAGCCCTTGTCTATCGCATTCAAATTCTTGCTCTTTTCAGTGTGGGTTTGAATGAAAACAGATCTGAGAAGCACTGTGCAAAGGTACTTCAAAGTTCATGGAAAAGTGGAATTAAAAGATAAGCTTATCTTGGTGTTAAAAAATTGAAAACCATGCATGCCAGATGTGTTGAAAATGTTTATTGAAAATGCATATGGAAAAACTGCATGGATTTCAATTTTTTGGCAACAAAATAAATATTTTTAACTCCATTTTCCAAAGAACTTTGGAAGTCTCCCCGCCCCCATATTGGAAAACTGCACATGTCTAGTTAAGGGTGAGGATAAAATCTTTATGTGCCAAGACTTTCCTTGTATGTGTTTTACAGAATGGGGAAATTTTAAAAAAACTAAGAAAAGAATGCTAAGCTAATGTGACTTACTTGCTCTATTTAAAAAAAATCAGTTGATTCCAGGACAAATTTTATAGCAAAGTTCAAAAGATGTGTTTAAAAACTGAACTACACCTCAGTGCGAATTTTCCTGATTCTGGAGAATTGAGAAAGGAAAAGCAAGGATGCGAATCTGCCCCTGGAGCCATAGTGACACACAGCATAGCTTAGGGCACACCATCAATGTACAAGGTCTATGCTGCAGAGGGTGGATATAGGCCTTGGCTGTTCCCTAAGGAAAGAGGCCTCTTCCTATCACCGAAAAAAACCAGTCAAGCCCCTACTGACCCTTAAATTGTTTGAACCTAAGCCACTTGACCTAACTTAACCGTCCAGAAAAAAAATCCCTCCCAAAAAGTGTCTCTCAGTTTATTGTGGGAGGTGATCAAAGGCCTGCTCCAAGATCCAGGGATTGTCTTCACCCTACCTTACTGTTCTGGCACCTGCTCCCCAGTTGCCTCTGTGACCTGTCACGATTGTGCCAGCTTTACAAGTCAGGCACCAGAATCTCTGCTGTCGCCCAAAATAGGCTGATCCTTTTCATTCTACACATCATAGGTGTAACTTTTAACAAAAATTCTTGATGGCTTTTGGAGGCCAGGTGAGGTCCTACTTCCCTCCTCCACAACATACAATAAACATTTTAAAAACTAAACACTTGAGTCATTACAATATTTTTGTCAGAATAATTTAAATTCTCAATCTTGTGAGAATTGAAAAGCTAAACAAGATCTGTTAGAGCTTCTTGTTAGGATTCCTATGGTGCAAAGTAAATAAGTCTAGATTCATAATATCTAAAGTGTCTCCTTAAATTTTTCTTTAAATTTTTGAGATAATTTTTTTCAATTTACATTGTAGTCAAGAGCTTAATATTCTACTTAATGAAGAGGTCAACAAATAAAAAAACAAAAATACCATAGTCAGCAAAACACAGGAAGACCATAGAGAACAATCACATGAAAAGATGTCAACTTCACCCATATACCACCAACTTCAATATAGTCACAGATCACTAAAACTATAGTACTATGTAATTCCTATCAATTTGTATGACAAAAATCCAAAAAAAGTTTTATGAAACACTATATTTACAGCAAAACCGATACACACACAGATATTTCTTTCTTTCTTTTTAATTTTCATTTCCATGTGTAAGGGAGAACGTGAGAAACTTATCTTTCTGTGTTCAGCTTATTTCATGCAACATAATGTCCTCCAGTTGCATCCATTTCGATACAAATGATAGAATTTCATTCATTTTTGTAGCTGAATATTATTTCAGTGTGTGTGTGTGTGTGTGTGTATAGAAAGATGATAGATACAGATCACATTTCCTTTATACATTCATCTGATGATGGACACCTTGGTGGACTCCATATTTTGGTTATTGCGAACAGTGTTGCTATAAACATAGTGCAGGTACCTCTCTAAAACAATGATGATTACAGGAATCCCTGTAATACAAGATGTTCATGTCTTTTGACGATATACTTTGTAGTGGGGTTACTGGATCACATGGCAAATCTATTTCTAGTTTTTAAAGAAATCTCTACACTGTCTTCCAAAGAGACTGTGCTAATTTACCTTCCCACCAAAAATTTCCCTTTTTTGGTATCTTTGTCAGTATTTGCTACTCTCTGCCTTTTGGATGATGGCCATTCTTACTGGGGTGAGGTGGTATCTCATTGTGGTTTTGATTTGCAATTCCCTGATAGCTACTGATATTGAGCATTTTTTCATACATTTATGGATTATTTGTGTTTCTTCTTCCAAGAACTATCTATTGATGTTGTTTTCCCATTTCTTAACTGGATTGGTTTTATTTTGTGATTGACTTTTTTGGGCTGCTGATACATTCTGGATACTAATACTTTGTCAGATTGGTAGCTTGCAAATATTTTTCCCATTCTGTTGGATGTCTCTTTGCTCTATTGATTGCTTCCTTTGATGTGCAGAATAGCCAACAAAAGTCAAATATTTAGGAATAAATTTAACCAAAGACATGGAAGATCTTTACAACAAAAATCATAAAACACTGATGAAAGAAGTCATCAAGGACACAAGAAAATAGATATTTATTGTTAATGATTTGGAAGAATTAATATCATTAAAATGTTTATACTACCTAAAGCAATCTACAGATTCAATGAAATTCTAGAAAAATACCAGTGACATTCTTTGCAGCATTAGAAAAAACAATCTTAAAATTCATATGGTGCTACAAAAGACCCAGAATAGTCAAAGTGATCCTGAACAACAAAAATCAAGTTGGAGGGATCATAATATCTGATTTAAAAGCATATTAGAAAGCTATCAGAATCAGAAAAGCATGATACTGGGGCCTGTGTTTTGGCACAGCAGGTTAAGCTGTGGCTTACAGAGCTGGCATCCCATAGGGTCACCAATTTGAATCCTAGGTGGTCTGCGTCTGGTCCAGCTCCCTGCTAGTGTCCTGGGAAAGCAATAGAAGGTGGCTCAACTCCCTGGATCCCTGCACCTACATGGGAGACCTGGAAGAAACTCCTGGCTCCTAGCAACAGCCTGGCACAGCCCTCCTGTTCTTTGCGGCTATTTGGAGTGTGAGCCAGCAGTTGTAAGACTCTCTATCTTTCTCTCCTTCTCTCTCTCTCTCTCAGTAACTCTATCTTTCAAATAAATAAATACATAAATCTTTAAAACCTAGCATGATACTGGCACAAAATCTGACATATAGAGCAATAGAACAGAACGGAGAGCCCAGAAAGTAATACACGTATACACAGCCAACTGATTTTTGACAAAAGTGCCTAGATCATACACTGGAGAAAGTATAATCTCTTCTCTAAATGGTGCTGACAAAATAGGATATATATATGTAGCAGAATAAAATTAGACCCAGACCTTTCACCATATAAAAAATCAACTCACAATGGATCACAGATGAAAATTTAGGATCTGAGATTATGACATTGCTGCAGATGGCTGCTTAACCTATTATGCCACAGTGGCAGCCCTCATAGATTTCTGTACTAACAAATACCCAGAACTTGCCATGAAAGTTATGAAATAAACAGCATCAAATGAACAATGACCAAACAGCATACACAAAATCACAGGAAATGTAGCGAAAGCAATGCTTATAGTCAGCCCAAGTGAAACGGGATCATCTGACTGATCAGGTCGAGGCAAACTCCTGCCTCACTAGGAAAACGCACGAAGTAGTTATAGATTGTAAAGGCAACAGTATGTTTTCTCAAATATTCTGTCACTGATAATCCCTACTTTATACAAACTTCTTCTAATATCATGTCTTCCTTGAGCCCTTTTGTTTTAGAGAAGGATTGGGTGTATATTGCTACTAAAAAAAAAAAAAAAAAGTATTTACAACAGCCGGATCAAATATCTTCATGGCTAGGTCAAAACAGCCTCATCACAATGTTCTTGACATTAAAACATCCATATCAAAATATAGCATCATCAAAATGTCATGTGCATGCTGATAAAATGACTAGTAGAAATTGTGGAGGAAGTAACTTTATTCTTTAGGGTTACAAGCATTTTATGCCAATGAAGTTGGCTAATAATTTCGAGTGAGGTGTCAAAAAGGTTATTTGTCACACATGTGACTCCTTTTGGTTTTGCACAAGAGTTTGTAAAGAGTATCAGGCACAACTCAGTTTATGCTTCTCTGGGTCACTGGTGAGAATGGGTATGTTTATTCACAATAGTCACAAAAGATACTTAGAATCACATTTTGCTTTCCTAGTGAACTTCTGCCTATGGGCATGTTGGAGGTATTTTGCAGGGTTAATAAGAGGCAGGATTAATTAAGATTAACCTGAAGAGCAATAATTAGCCTCAAACTCCTAAATTAGAATTCCTAGGGTGAAGGTGGAATAGTTTTATGGATGAATAATGGGGTAGTTGATGCTCAATGTGTGTAAAGTGCCCCTTGAATCAAAATATCTCCCTTACCACACTTCTTCCTCTGCAGGGACTTTCCCAAACTGGCCATTTCTTTTATTAGAGACAACTGAAACTTTGAATTGGACTAAGGCAGGATGCACAGTGCAAAGAAGATCTTGGTTTTAGAATCAACTCTGGGTTCAAATTCTGACTGTGTTCCTGACCCTCATTTTCCTCATTTATTTGGGAGTGGTAATAATAACAGATATAGAGTCATCAAGAATAAGCAAAATACCATAACGAAAGCAATTAGTAAAAGTGCACATGCTCAAGAAATGGTTGTTTTAAACCTCCAAATGTGTAAGACAGCACCCTTAAGCTATAAAAGCAATGTCCCCATCCTACTTTACTAGCCCCTTGGAAAAGGTATAAGACAAAATGGGATAAAACCCAAATTTTGAAGAAGGGAGAGAATAAAACTAATATGGGACCTTTTAAACTAAAATGAGTTTCTGCTGTCCCAGACACACATTTGTTTACAGCACTTGAACCCCAAAGCATAAGGAAAAGTGGAGGAGGAGTAAGATTTAACCCAGGAGTGAGTTAGAATGCTACGGGAAATGTGCTTGAAGCAAACCACTCTGAGTACAGTGGGAAGGGAATAAGAGAAAGGGTTTAAATAGGCTAGGGTGTGAGAAGTCAAGTCTTGTATTAAGTTTGTATAACTGAGCCAGGGACAAACTGATGTTTGCCAAGTTCTTCCTCTAGGATTTAGCATCCCTGGTTGAAACATCTAGAAATGGCATCATTTAACTGCATTTTCCTCATACTTTAGGGTTCACCTGGGCAAACAGTTAAGACATATACAGAAGCCATTTTGAATTAAGAACTGTTCATAAAAATGTTCACAAGCCAACAAAAAGATGTACTGAGGAAATAAGTATCCATCTCATTGCACATAAACAATGACTCCTAGTATATCGAACACTGGCAACCTGGAGGCAACATCCCTGTGAATATGCAGATTACATTTCCTGACCTTGTTTGGAAATAAGTGCTTATTTATAAAATGTAAGCATACATATGTGCTATGCATTTACATAATTCTGCTTACAAATAGAAATTCTAGAAACATGACCCTATAATTCTTTTGCAATGCACAATCCTTCCCAGTCATTCAGGATACTCATTACATCGGAGGCTTGAACAATAATGTTAGTCAAATAACCTTTCCCTAATGGCTGCCTATGCCTTCATTTTTAAACACGATGATCTTCTACCTTCAACTCTTGCACCCTGCAAAGTTGAACTTTATACATAGTTATGCATGTTTGTTAAAGTTAGCCATACAAATTTATAAATGCGACCACATACACACATGGCTATGTGGTTGCTATAGTAATGCCAATGTCACATCTGTAACAAGATCCCCAAACACATTTAGCTAAACACTTTGGTATCATTAGGCTTTAGTTTTAATGCATCAATTCTGAGGATCCTTTAATCAAAAATACTAAAGATAAAGGATACATCATTTCTATCTTCCAATTCTTCTGCAGGAAAAACAGGAAACAATACAAAATAATATTAATCACATTGTAGCAAAGATGAAACAGAGTGTGTAAGTCTTTTTGTCTTTACATAAAATAATTTAGAAGCAAATAGAGGAGCCAAAGGAAAGAAATTATGAATGAAATGACAGTTTCAGAAAATGACCTTTATTCATAATTGATGTGCTCTGATACAAACTTCTTTTGCCAGAAACATTCTTTTCTTTGTAAAGCAAGTATTGTTAGGAATATCAACTTCCAGAGATAGTTAATGTAACTGAAATAATGAATGGCAATTTTTATATATTTAGCAAATATTATTCTCTTTCATTAGGGAATTTGACCTACTAATTTATAATTTGAATTTTTTGGGAAGGCGTCTTTGGATATCAGCTTAGGAAGTTAAGAAATTTGATGTTCTGGATAAACATTTCAGTTAGTTGTCTAAGGTTAACATTTGCTCTTGAAGATGTTTCTAAAAGATTTATTTTAACATCTGAGTAAAACAGCAGCATGAAATTAATCTACAATTAAAGTGGAATTGAATTTTTAACATTGATTGTATCTGAGGCCAAAGTGTATCATTTAAAATCTTGTAGCACCATCTGTTAAGGTAGAGTATGTGGAAGATGGAGATAAATGTGCACTTATGTCTGAAGGAAACCTAAAAGCAAATGGATTTTCAAAAAATAATCAATAAACTGGTTTTATTCTTTAAAATATGTGATGGATTAAAAATAAATGTAATATTTTCAAAGTTCTGATTAATGAATTTTAGCTAACTGATGTTTTACCACTGTCATAATAGTGAAATATCTGTCTTACTAGTGGCACAAAAATAATAGAAAATGTTGATGAAATCTAAAATAAATTTTCTTTATCAAAGCTATTCACTTAGTATTCACTAATTGGGATGAAAAGGAAATTAGCTTTGGTATAAAGAAAATAATGTTTATTCCATTTGCATTTTATGTTATTGAATGATTTTACACCTAAGGTGTAAATTACATGTACATAGAAAATGAGTATTGATAAATATGTTCCAAATAGTCTGAACAGAATTTTTAAATACTCTCTTGGGACTTGACATCATTGGCAGAGTAGATTTCTAAGTAGCACACACACACACACACACAGCCTGTGCCTAACTGGGAGACTGCCTGCCTCATCTATGCAGGAGGTTAAGGGGGCATGGCATACCATGCCCCCCCAGGAGAGCCAGGTCAAGGGCTCAGCACACTAGGACTCCTACATGTGACCTGACAGCTGGCAGGCAGCAGAGGCTCCAGGCACATTTCCCCCACCCTCACTTCCTGTTGAGAGGCCTTGTGATTGTCAACTAGATGAACAGCTATGAGGTCTGGCCCAGACCCATAAGACCACCTGGAAATCTATATAGGCTACGTGAACTTCAAGCTGATTGGAAAAGCATAGAGGCGCCAACCAGTGTTGCTACCCTGTGCTAGCTACTCCCCTTTGTCTGCCCTATAAAAGCTTGTGCCTGATTCTTATAAATGGACATGTTCACCAATACTGTCACCAGTGCTTTCTGCTGAAGAACGCCATCCATCTAGTGTGGGCCTCGCAGGCAGAGCCCACTGTGGTTGGATCAGGGAGATGTTAGAAGTCAGTATGCAGCTCTAATTTGAAGGTGAATTGAATAGAAATTTCTAGAATATTTTATGGAGGGTGTTAAATGTAAATTTCAGCATGTTCAAACTTTAAAAAATGTATTTCAGTAAGTGGCCATTTGTGAATTGAGGGGCAGCAAAACATGAGTAGGTCAGAGCCCCACTGAAAGAACAGGAAGGGGAACATTCAATAAGGTGTTCCAGGAAGTGAAGCAAACAAAAACCATTTGATTGCTTAAAGTACAATGTCCTCATTTAGAAGTTAGTTGAAAGCTTCTGATTGTTTAAGCTGAAGTTTCATTTTACTGTTGACATTGAGTAGGGTTTGGATTTGCTTCCAAGGACCCCAAGGCACTACAGTGACCTCAGACTAATAGCCTCTCAAGTAATAACTTTTTTTCATTGATTATTATATTTTCATTGTTTTAAAGATTTGTTTATAAATTTGAAAGAATTATAGAGGCAGAGAGAGAAAGGTAGAGCGAGAGAGAGAGAGAGAGTCTTCCATCCACTGGTTCACTCCAAAGGGCTGTAATGGCCAGAGCTGGGGCAATCTGAAGCCAGGAGCCAGGAGTTTCTACAAGGTTTCCCACGTGGGTGCAGGGGTTCAAAGACTTGGTCCATCTTCTACTGCTTTCCCAGGCCATAGCAGAGAGCTGGATCAGAAATGGAGTAGCTGGGACTAGAATAGGAGCCCATATGGGTTGCCGGCACTGCAGTCAGCAACTTTACCTGCTACTCCACAGCATCAGCTCCAAATACAGAAAATTTTCACTCCCCAAATGGCTGTAATGGCCAGAGCTGGGTGTATCCAAAGCCAAGAATCTGGAGTTTCTTCCATATCTCCCATGTGGGTGCAGGGCCCCAAGGACTTGGGTCATCTTTTACTGGTTTCCCAGATGGTAGCAGAGAGCTGGATCTGAGTGGAGCAGCCAGGACTAGAAATGGCACCCATATGGGATGCTGACACAGTAGATGGCAGCTTTACCTGCTATGCCACAGCACCAGCCCCCAAGTAATAACTTTTTAAAAAAGATTTACTTACATATTTGAAAGGCAGAGATAGAAGAGGAGGAGGAGGAGGATAAAAAAGGAGGAGAGAGACAGAGAGAGAGATTGAACCATGGCTGGACTGGGCCAGGCTGAAGCCAGGAGCCGGATGCTTCTTCTGGGTGTCCTACATTTGTGCAGGGCCCCAAGGACTTGGATCATCTTCCACTGCTTTCCCAGGAGTGTTAGCAGGGAGCTGGATCAGAAGTGGAGCAGCCGAGCATTGAACTGGTGCCTACATTGGATGTTGGCACTGCAGGCAGAGGCTTAACCTTCTATGGCACAGCACCAGCCCCCCAAATAATAATTTTCAGTTGTGAAAGAGTGTGAGGAATTAAGGAGGATGAAAACGCTCTTCTCAGTCAACTGGAAAGACAGTGTGGTCTTCCTCTGAAATGGGCTTATTAGAAATGATGTAGAGTTCAGTTTGAGGCATGTTGAACTGAGACCTCTGAACTAAATACAAGAGGAATGGAAGCTGGAAGTTTTATGGTGAGACTAGAATTGGCCATCAAAGTCTAAGCTAGGAATAAAAATTGGGAATCACTTGCATTTGTATTGATTTAGACACCATTTAGTAAATAGTAAAATGAAGATATAAATTTTGCTTGGTTCTCTTTAGTCTCCTACGACTTATAATCATTTTTCCCAATTAATGAATAATTCAAATTGAAATCATTGGCTATTAATTACCATCTCCTCCACCCCATCAGTGTCTTCTAATGAGGAAAATGAAGATCTATTAAAAGAAAGCCGTACAACAGCAGGGATTATATTCATGCCGGAACCCTACTGGTAAGCAATTAAATTCACTTTCACCATGAGCTTTGAGTTTGCTTAAACTTGCTGTTTCAGAATAGTAAAAAGTTTAGGGTCAGCCCACCTGCTTCCTAGAATTCAAATTCTGATTTATAGTTTTTAATCTTGATGCAGAAATCTAACTGGGTCTGCACAGACACCTGCTGTTTGCCAACCTGGCAGAATGGGGAGTGACACTCCTGCCCTGCTTCACTGAAAGCCAGGCGCTGATGTATTTGTGAAAGCAGCAGAGAAACACATCTCTAGAGAACTGCCAGGCATTGTTCACAGGCCCCATTCTGGTGCAGGCGGCTCTATTTATAGAGTGGGGTCCTGCCATCTAGCTAGGTGGTGGAGGAGAATCTTTACCGCCTGCCCTGCCACCATAAAGCATTAGGTTGTGTTTGCAGCTGCTTTCCCCATCCCAACCTCCTGCAAAGAGAGTTTAGTAAAAGTTCCTGAAGGCTTAGCGAAGTGATATCCTGCAGTGTCATGACAGAGAAGATATAGCACAGGGCTTGAATCGGTTGTGGCTGAATCTAAATGGGAATTTTTTCAAGAAGAGAAGACAGTAGAGGTCCTGCATTTCTCCTTGGATTGCAGGACATCTGAGTCCCCTGATCATTACATCGCGAATGCTTGGAAAAGTGTTCAGTCCTTCAAAGGATGGGCTGGGGAGGCCTGGCTCCTACAAACTAATGAGAAATCCAGAAAGATAGATGCATAAACCAGAGACTGGCACAAAAGTTGCACAGCAACCACCTCCAAGTGCACATTGACATAGGCTCAAGGATGAGAGATGTGGCTTTTCTCCAAGTCTTCTCACTTTCATGGGTCCCCTTGGTATGTGCCCTATCCTAGGGAAAATAGAATCCCACAAACACACCTATGATTTGACTTCCTATTGAACAGCATCCATGCTCCACACAAAGTCTGTCAAAAGTTTGTTGCAATCTGGGGCAGACATTGAGTGTAGCATTTAAAATATTGCTTGGAATGCCCATACAGCATGTCAAAGTGCCTGAGTTCAAGACTCAGATCTGCTCCCAATTCCGGCTTCCTTCTAATGCACACCCTGTGAGGCTGAAGGTGACCGCTCAAGAATGTGTGTCTGTGATTTCTACGTGGGAGACTCAGATTGAATTTTTGGTTCCTGTTTTGGCCTGGCCTAGTCCTATCTGTTACAGTTATTTAGGGAGACAACCAGCAAATAGGAAATCTCTATCTATCTCTCTTTCTGTGCTTCTACCTTTCACAATACTTAATTAATTAAAAAAAAACCTATTAATTCTGTTGAATTCTATTTCTCACATCCTATTTCTCAACATTCCTAACCCCATTTCCCATCCCCCTCACCTCTCCAGTTGTATGCTTCTCCTGTTTAATACACGATTACCATCACCCATCAAATGTTACCTCCTGACTAAACCTTTTCAATTTTCTCAAAGTAATTGCCTTTATTAACTTTTATTTATGCTGTTATTTTAACACTTTTACATATAGCATATTATTTTGAATATATATTGATTGAAAAAGCAATTCTGCACATTTTTATGACCCTTACTAATATTATTGTTACTACAGTAAAGTAATCAATTACTTTTTTATCTTTCTGGCCCCCTCACTTAGATTAATGTCATATTCATTTCCAAGCTTAATAAATATGTTCTTTATTTAATTTTAAAAGCAATGTAAAGTGAAAAAAAGGCATACAGGTTGAAAAATTATGCATCCCTATTGATGATGACTTGTTTTTCTTCATAAAAAAGAAAAGTAAAGGAAAAAGTCCTAGAATTAATTGGTAAAGTTTAGTACGATTACAAGATACAAGGTCAACACAACAAATCACATTTCTATAGGCAAGCAATTAACACTGGGAAAATGAAATTAAAAATACAGTTCAAGCTATAATTGTTCTAAAAATAAAAATGCTTAAATGTAAAGCTATTAAAATATGTACAGGAGCTGTAACCATTGTTCATAATTAGAAGATTCAACATAGCAACAATGTCCGTTCTTTCCAAATTAATCTGTAGGTTTAATGAAATTCCTATCACAATTTTATCAGGATTCTTTGTAGATATAGACAAGGTGACTCTCAAAGTGTAGGTAACTGCAAAGGAACAAAAATAGACAAAACAAGTTTGTAAAAGAATGTAGTTGGGGGATTTGGAGGAATCACACTATCTTATTTTTAACCGTATATACATATATTATCCAAGAGAGTGTGGTATTGGTGAAGAAAAAGAAATACAAATCAGCAGAATGTAGAACAGAATAGAAGGTAACAGGGAATCCTGGATAGATCCACCCAATCATAATCAACTACTACTGACAGAGATGCAAATGCAACTCAGCAGAAGGTAATCTTTTCAATGACTGATATGGGAACAACTGAACACTGAAATACAAAATAATTCACCCTGACTTAAAGCTCACAAATTATGGAAAAGTTAGCTCAAAGCAGATCCTGAGCGTAAAGATAAATATAAAACTATAATGTTTTAAAGATTTATTTATTTGAGAGGAAGAGTTACAGAGAAAAGGAGAGAGAGAGAGAGAGAGAGAGAGAGAGAGAGAGAGAGAGAGGGAGGGAGAGAGAGAGAGAGATCTTCCATCCTCTGGTTCATTCCCCAAATGGCTATAACGGCCTGAGGTGGGCTGATTGGAAGCCAGGAGCCAGGGCTTCTTCTGGGTCTTCCATGTAAGATGCAGGGACCTAAGGACTTGAGCCATCTTCCACTGCTTTCCAGGCCATCAACAGGGAACTGAATTGGAAGTAGAGCTGCCAGGACAGAAACTGATGTCCATATGCTATGCCAGTCCCACAGGAAGAAGGTTAACCTACTACACCACAGCACCAGAAACTATAAAACTTTCAAGAAAACAATTTTCATTATCAAAACTTAAGCATCTATTGAGATAATCATGTTTTTTCTTCTGCAGTTTGTTAATGTGGTGTATCACATTGATTGACTTGCGAACATTGACCCATCCCTGCATCCCAGGGATAAATCCCACTTGGTCTGGGTGGATGATCTTTCTGATGTGTTGTTGAACTCTATCGGCCAGAATTTTATGGAGGATTTGTGTGTCTATGTTCAGCGCGCCGGCTGTAGCAGCCATGTGGGGGATGAACCAACGGAAGGAAGACCTTTCTCTCTGTCTCTCTCACTAATTCTGCTTGTCAAAAAAAATACATATATGTATATAGATAATTATAAATATACATTTATATATAAGTATATAAATATGTATATTTGATTGTTCATAGCAACATACTTATGTGTATGTATATAAATATATATTTGAATATTCATAACAAAATTATTTCCTGCCAAAACCAGGATACCTGTCAAGTGTTATTCAAAAAGGGCCTAAATAAATAAAGGTGTATCACTGCAATACATTGTTACTAAGTAATAAAACGATGAGCTATTGATACAAACAACCCTTGTTTGGAACTCAAGGACTTCATATTGAATGTAAAAAAAAAAAAAGTCTTAAATTTTTTCACACCATACAGTTCCAATTAGAAAACATTCTCAGAATGACAAAATTATAGTAACTTGTGGTTGTCAGGTATTAGGATTAGATGAACAGTTTGCATATTATGTCTGGGTACTAATACAGAGGAATTTCTGTGTATCTCTGCACGAGTTTGTGTGTAGCTGTATGCTGTTGAGATGGTTCTATATCCTGATTGTGTTGAAGGTTAGCTTAATCTGTACACACAATAAAATTTCATAGAACTATGCACTTCTACCACTCAAAAATAGGGAAGATGAAGAAACTGGTAAAACGTGGTGTACTTTGAAGTTATTAACATTATGCCAACATCAGTTTCCTGTTTTGATAATGTACTATGGTTGTGGTTATGTTAGATATTATCATCTAGAGAAATGAGATGAGAGTTAACTGGAAACTCTATGTACTATTTTTACAACTTCTTGTGACTCTTACAATATTTAAAAATAGAAACTTACCTTTTCAAAAGTTCACTAAGGTCAGGGGATTTATAGGAACTTTCTGTATGCTCTGGTTAATTTTGCTGCAGACCTATAGCTGCTCTAAAAATGAAACCTATTTTAAAAAGTCAAATAAAGGTAAAAATAAAGTTCCATAAACAGTTTTTAAAATTTATTTATTTTCATTTTATTTGAAAGACCGACAGACAAAGCTCTTCCATCAACTTGGTTCAGTTCCCAAAGGCCAACAACATCCAGAAATGGGACAGGCTAAATCTGGGAGTCCTGAACAAAACTCCCATCGTCCATGTGAGTGGCAGAAACCCCGGTACTTGAGACATCTCTTGCTGTATCCCGGGGTGCATAGCAGCAGGAAGCTGGATGGGAAGTGGAGTAGTTGAGACTCAAACTCAGGCACTCTGATATAGAATGCGGGCATCTCAAGTGGTAAGTTAACCACTGTGCAAATGCCTACTCCTGTTTTATTTATTTATTTTTAATTTATGAAGATCATTCCCTCATTTGTGGTAAATATTGAAAGCAACATATTTATCTTGTATTACTCCAAGGAAAGGCTGATATATATGTCACATAAATAACAGATTATCTTTTGCTAACAATCCATTCCATTCACTAAATGTGAGCAAAAAACTTGTTAACAGAGCAAGAATCCCATTTTAGAATTACATTTTGAAGAATATCTACAGATTGATGTAGACTATCAGCTTCTAGAGTTCTAGATTTAACAGTGCAGTGTAGGGACTGTACAGCTCAAGAGAGCCTTTAGAAAACTTACTTTCAAATTCAAGCAAGTGAAGTCAAGAATTAGTATAACCATTCACATAAACCCAGCATTGGAAGATCATACTATTCCACATGGCTGTGAAATAGTAATTTAGAACACATTTATCAAAGTGAGAGATCTTAGATTTGTTTTTAAGAATTTACAATAACCACTGAGAAATGACCATGGTTCGAGTTGGAGGAATCTCTTTAATGAGGCAAGATAATTTTGACAGCATTTCCTTCAAAGAATCTTTGCCAACATTGTTTAGATCTCAAGGCATCCTTCTAGCTTCTACTGATCACAGGGCTACTTGTGTTAGAAACTGTTTTTGAGTGTATGTTTTGGTTTCTTTATAGAAAGCTTTCATTGGTTTACACATGGAGGTAATAAAAGAGCTGCCTTTCTTGAGACATATTCACACCATTACAGAAGGCTTCCCATCCATTTCCCAAAGACCTTGTCAGAGCATCTCAGATTCAACTCTGAGCAACAAGTAATTCCACCTGAATCCAGCTAATCAATTTATTTGAAAGCTAGAACCATAACTTCATGTAAAGGATAAAATATTGAAGAAAAATTGAAATGCATTTGTCAAATAAGGTGCCCTTGAGTTCTTACACAGACTCATGTTGCTTTACAAATAATTCTTGTGCTGAAGCTTAATTTTAAAGAGAAACTTCTAGGACAGGACTGAAAACCACACTCATCTCAAGTATCCACAATCAGTCAATACTTCACTGGGAAGAAAGTCTTAAAATTTTAGCCTTCCCCAAACTTGACCACAGGCAGGGTTTGAGGTTACTTCATTACACACTTATGCATAAGCCACTCATCAAATGACAATAAAAATAAAGCATATTTGGCTCTTAAGTTTCCAGTGCATTAAATGGACTCCGAGTTCAAGGACTCTGATGTAGTAACAGTTATCTGGTTCAAAAAAGCCTATTGTTTTCATCACTTCCAAAGTGGTTATACTATTTCATATTTTCACGGTGTACGAGAGTCATGATTACTTCATGAGCTTGCCAACACTAAGTGTCATTAGTCTTTTCAATTGTAGCTATTTTGGTAGATGTATTTGAGTGCATCATGGCTGTAAGTTTCATTTTCATAAAGACCAACAATGTCGAACATTTCAGTATGCTAATCATCCACTTATGTAACTCTCATTGTGAAAGTTCTAGTCAGATCTTTTGTTTATTTAAAATTTGGAATTAAAGATAATTAGAAGTTGTATGCATCCTTTTTATATTCTGGATACTAGTCTTTGGTGAAATATATATTTTGAAAATATTTTCTCCTAAAACCAGCTCACATTATTTTCACACATTAGGCTTCAAGGAAATAAAAGTAAGCATGAAATCAAAAGTTTTGTAGCTGACTTGTTCAGCTTTTGCAGTGTGCTGGAGCAAAATCCTTCTAAAAATAACTTTAAAAAGAGTATAAGACTTTCCCGGGGATACACACTGTGCCTCATGTTTTTATTCTATTTTGCTCCAAGATGATGTTTACCTAGATACACACTTATCTGGTAGAAAATAATTCTTTATAAAGCTGGAGTCACCCATGGAGATATTTTCCCAACACATCTCAGGTTATTGGCTTCTTTCTTAGATCTTAAAAGAGTCACTGGTCTTCAAATATGTGTCACTGCATTACAATAGATATGACCTACTCTTTTAGATCTTCACATTGACATGTGAGCCACATTTGCCAAGTGAAACTTGAGAATGTTCTATCTCAATTGCTTACAGATGCTCCTCAACTTACAATGGGGTTCCATCCTCATATACCTATCAAAAGTTGAAAATATTTTAAGCTGAGAGTGGATTTAATGCATATAACCTACTGAGCATTGTAGCTTAGCAACACAGCACACTGTAGAACATCAGTTGTTTTACCCCCATGGCTGTATGGTTAATGGTTGCCTCAAATTCACTTTTGATGCACAGGATCATTAGCAAGTATCTTTCCACATATCACTAGCCCAGGAAAAGAACAAAATTCAAAGTTTGGTTTCTACTGCGTGTCTATTATTTTCATGTAATCATAAAGTCAAAAAGTCATAAGTTAAACTAGGGTAAATAGAGGACTTATATGTATATCCTTTCTCTTACTGCCAAAGAAGATTCTGGTATTACTGTAGGATAATTCACTATTCACTGATGTCTCTGTCCATATATTCATAATTTGTGTCTATAACTTTGGATGTCTTGCTTTATCAATCTTTAATTATATCATCATCAAAGCAGTTGATCAATCTTTAGTGCTCAAAATAAACTTACATGTATAATCCTGGACTAGACATTGGTCCTGTGGATGTTAGATTTGGTTGAGTTATCCTTACTAAAAATAACAACCTGTCTACTCAGTTGATAAAGTGGTATGACCAATTTTTTAGGCTCAAAGGACAAGTTGAATACAGAGGGGATGTTTATTGCATGGCAAAGATATTGCTTAAAGAACCAAATAATAAATACAAACTCTATGGCCAGAAAAGTTAACTCTCACGAGATAGTTAAGATATTATAAAATGTTTTGTTTGTTTTTCACTTCACATCATGCCAGATGGAGCACGTTTGGGAACTGTTCATAACACAAATGAATTTTCAGTTCAGATATAATCTATGTGTGAAGAAATTTATGATCATATATGAAGATATTTCAGAACATCCTGATGTCCTATAGCTAATATTATTGAAACAGTCATAGAGATCTAGAGACTATACTAAGTTATACATTGTAATCTAATGAAAGCACTTATTTTCTCTTGACAAATGACCAAGGAACTTGGTTAATATCTTCAATTCTTGGCACTCTGGTAATTATTTTAATTTATTATTTTAATATAGTTATTAAGTTTCAAGTTGTTTGTAGCTCTTTTTCAGTGAAGTTTTGAGGCCTGAAAAAGAGTTCATTGATTCTTTTAGTTAAGAGTCTGGCTGAGTCCATAGGCACTATATAGCAAATCAAAAGTCAAATAAATTTGAAGTGTAGTATGGACAGGAAGGACAGATACTTTTGGGCAACATTAAATTACCTGGGTCTGAATCCCATCCTGCCTACTGCATGGAACTTATTGCCACTTTTTTGAAAGGCAGAGAAACAGAGAGATCTCCCATCTGTTGAGTCATTCCCCAAATACCCACAATCAAGACTGAACCAGGCTGAAATAAAGGGCCAGGGACTGAATTCACATTGGTAGGGATCAGAGTATTTGAGCCATCACCTGCTGTTTCTCTTGGTGCACATCAACAGGAAGCTAGAAATAGGAGTGGAGCTGGCATTCCAACTTGGGATGTGGGCAATTTCATAGTCTCAGGTCTTAAATTTAGGTCTTTGATCCATGAGCTGATTTTTGTATACAGTGAAAGGTATGGATCAAATTTTATATACATCCAGTTTTGCCAGCACCAGTTATTGAAGAGATTTTCCTTACTCCATTGCATAGTATGATCACTTTGGTCAAAAATCAATGGGATGTCTGTATGTGGAGTAATTTCTGGGCTATCTGTTCTGTTACATTGATCTATGTATCGGTTTCTATGACAGTGCCATCAGGTCTGGGACTTTTCCTTGATGGAAGACTTTTGATTGCTGCTTCAATCTCAGTGCTTGTTATGGGTCTGTTTGGGTTGTCTATATCTTCTCGATTTAATCATAATAGGTTATATGAATCCATGAATTTATTCATTTTTTGACATTTTCCAGTTTATTAGCTTATAGTTCTTCATGGTAGTTTCTTCTGATCTTTTGTATTTCAGTGGTGCTGGTTGTAATATTTCCTTTATCATCTCTAATTTAATTTATTTGAGTTTCTCTTTTTTTAGTCTGGCTAGAAGTTTATGCATTTGGTTTTTCTTCTCAAAAACATTTTATGTTTTTTTTTAAGTTTCATGTTCATTTTATTTCTGCTCTGATCATTATCCTTATTATTTCTCTCTTCCTGCTGCTTTGGGTTTTTTTTTTTATGTCTTCAAGATACAACATTAGATCCTTAATGTGAAACATTTCCCTTTTTTTAACATAAGCACCAAATGCTATAAACTTCCCTCTTAATACTCCTTTTGCTTTATCCCACAAGTTTTGATGTGTTGTGTTTTCTTTTCCATTTATTTGTCTCCTGTGTCCCCACATTGACATCTTCCCTCTGGTGTATTCGTCCTTTCTTTATGGAGTAGATTTTATTGTAAAAGAGTTTATGTTTAGGGGTTGGCACTGTGGCATAGCGGGTAAAGCCTCCTCCTGCAATGCCAGCATCCCATTTGGCACCAGTTCAAGTCCTGGCTGCTCCACATCTGATCCAGCTTTCTGCTATGGCTTTGGAAAGCAGTGGAAGATGGTCCATGTCCTTGTGTCCCTGCACCAGTGTGGGAGACTCAGAGGAAGCTCTTGGCTCCTGGCTTCAGATTGGCGCAGCTCAGGCCATTGCGGCCACCTGGGGAGTTAACCAGTGGATGGAAGACGAGTTTCTCTCTCTCTGCTGCTGCCTCTCTGTAACTCTGCCTTTCAAATAAATCTTCAAAAACAGTAGCAGTAGAAGATGGCCCAAGTGCTTGGGCTCCAGCACTTGCGTGGGAGACCTGGAAGGAGCTCCTGGCTTTGGATCGGCGCAGCTCCAGCCTTTGCGGTCATCTGGGGAGTGAACCAGTGGATGGAAGACCTCTCTCTCTGTCTCTACCTCTCTCTGTAACTCTGTCTTTCAAGTAAACAAAATAAATATTTTTAAATACAAAAATATACAGGAGATTTTATCCTGAAGAGTATTAGTCCAGAGAGACGGAATTCAGGTTCTTCCCTATGACTACCAGGTATATTCTAGTGGCACTGAGGAATTTACAATCAATTTTTACAGTCATTGTGTTTCAGGGTAAAGTGGAGTCATTACCCAGATCTCAAAGGGTGGGAGTGGATATTTTTATGGGTGGCTTCTGGTATTAGCACCCAGAAGCTAAATTGAATCCTCCTTGCTCACATAGGGTGTGTAAACCTAGCCCTAGAGTTAATGACCAAAAACTCCTAAAGTTGCAGAATGCAAAGAATCCTTTGCCCCATATCTTGACCTGACACTGACTATGATGCTGGTAAGAGAACAAAGCATGTAGGGTGATTTTCTCTTGCAGAATACGGTGCTCTGTGGGAGTGGGGCAGGGGAAAGAAGCAAGACAACTTCCCTGCTCCTAGCCCGAAGCTGCTCAGACCTCAGTCAGCTCTCCAGGCTGAAGTAAAAGTCAGTGAGTGATTGGAATTCCCTCCCAGCTAAAACTGAGTGGCAGGGTGGGAGGAAATTACTTCCTGCCTTGACGTGGTGAGATGGCTCACAGGGCAGTGTGCTGTGCGGGTGGCTGCAATAGTGTCTCTGCCTTCTCTCTTCTTGTCCTATGGAGTTTTCATTTTTGGTTTGTTTTCCTTTCCTTTCCTTTCAGTTCTTTGCTGAAAGTTTCTGCCAGTCAGACTCCTGGAAATGTAGTCTTTCCTTTGTCTTTTTCATATCCCAGAGCAGCTTAAGTTAGTGTAGCTATATCCTATAACCTTACAGGGATTTTGCAATAATGCATTGCTACTGTTCAGAACAATACCTACTGTGTAATGATGCCTTGCCCATAAAAATGCAGATAATGATGGCATGCCATTGGGATTGCTTTTCCAACTTCAGACACCAGGGATTTTACTTTAGGTATTTGCATATAACTAAATCTAAATGACATTTCAAATTGAGAGACATCAAAAATGTTAAATTTCTAGGCTCAAATCCTCATAATAGAATAAGAAACATGTCTATATATCTTTCTCATTATTGTTCTAGATATATGATTTATAAAGACATGCACATATATATGTTAATAAGCATGCTGATGTAGTTGTAAAGCATAAAGCAAGCTTATACCTAAATTATCTTTTTAAATATGTGTAGTACATAAGAAGATCTCTTTTCTACATCTAATGTATCTCAGTTTTAACCCCAGTGAAATCTCTGAACCTGGAACATTAAAAATTCATCACAAGCATAATTTAGGGTAACAACATAATATCTTACCCTATGATTTCATCATTATTTAATACTATTTAAATTCACTAAAATTAAATCAGTACAAGTTTCAAATAATAGAACAAAATTTCCACCTATTAAGATAAATATTTCTAAAAAGAAAAAGCAATTCAAATCAATTGGCAATCTACAAAAAGAGTTAAAGATTTTAAAAGCTATTATTAAAATTGCTATATTGGTCTATTATGCTATATTATATGTGTGTACATATTGTATGTCCACATGGGGAAATTTTATTAAGAGTTTTATTTTAATTGGCTTATAGATAAGATTGTCCATAAATTTAAGCTGCTAAAATCAATCAAAGATACATTTTAATTTGTGTGACCTGAATCTGTGTATCATATGTTTTAGACTTGTTGGTAGAAAGAAACTAAAAACATTTTAGATGGTTGTGCTTAAGTTTACTGGCTAAACAAACTACACCTTGTTAGATTATTTAAGAGGTGTTTTCAAATACATGATTCTTAAAATTTATAGAAGGCATTGGACCTTCTGGTAAATGTTTTCTTAAGTTGTTATCTAATGGTTGAAACAGTTTGCTAAGTATTCATGTGATGTTGCTATTGTCAGCAAGCGATCTAGGACTTGCTCCCTCACTTCTCTATTCTAAGCCCAACTTGTTCTTTCATTTCTCTATTCTCTTCAAGGTAGGAAACTAATTCTATTATGAAGGAATCTGTAGGATGCACAATTTAATCTTTAGACCTTATAAAAGAGATGGCTAACATTTTTCTGCAATAGCATAGCCAAAATAAGAACTTACATAATAATCTCATAGCTAGATTCACTTCGCCATCAGCGAAGTATACAGTAAGTAGAAAAAACCTCCCTTTCAGACCAAAGGGAAAGAAAGTTTTAAAGTGAGAATATAATTTTCCTCATGGGCATTGTCTACCTTAGAAAAACTACTACAGAACATGCCTGTGACTATAGACTTGTAGTTCAGGCCACCGAAGATTAGAGATGGGACACGGGCACTCCCTTGACTTGCATCCTCTGGTCTGCTTTAACACAAGCCAGGAGGAAAAGAAAGCTCGGCATCAGAAGCAATGGGTGGCAGGCCTATTAATGGCTGATCTGTACAGTGATCTGCCCTCAAGGAGACCCAACAGGCCAGTCCACTGCAGTGGCTTTCAATGTGGTAAGCCTGGGCTTCAGCAGAAGTCAGCTTGTGAAGAGCCCTGGCAGCTCTGCCAAGAGTTGGATCACTGGAAATGGACCTGCCCTGGAGTCGAAGGATGCCCAGGTCAGAGCCACAGATCTTATTGGCTCTAAGCTGAAAAGCCCTTCACTCAGCCCAACTTCCAAAGTGACCACTGCAGCTGAGGGGATGGTCAAGTAGGGTCAGCAACATTGCAGGCAGAACTGTAAATTTCTTGTTAGAGATGCCACCTGCCTTTACCTGGCCAGCTCTCCTCCCAGGCCAGCCAAGTAATGAAAGTCAACAGAGTGCCTTCCCCTAGGAGGTTCACACCTCCCTTAGGATATACCCCATGTGAAGAGATAGATAGGTCTGGGCCTCTGAATTTACAAGGCCTAAAGCCCATCAGATTATTATCAAGTCCCTTCTATCAGGTTCTATTTGCCTCTCAATCAGAAAACTTACTTGTAGCTTAGACAGCACCTTTCTTAGCTCCTCTAATAATGACTCTGTCCTTTGTTCTAGGCCCTGTCTAGTGCACTTGGGCCTCATTCCTTTGTAATCATAACCTCTACTCTACCACCAATGGCTCTACTCCCAACCTGTGTGTACTGATGGTCCTCTTCCCCACTTAATGCTGTATAATTGTTCAGACCTGGTAAATGCCACTCTTAGGATCATTGGTTACTATCCTCACTCTGTCTTTTATGACCTTGTCTAAATATGATCAGAGTCGGCGAACTTGGAAGGCTTCCATAGCCTTGGCAACTCATGACGACAGCCTAGGGTGGTTACTGGCACCATAAACTAGAGTGTCAATTTGTTGGGTCAACAACAGGAGCCACTGTGCACTTGCTCCTCATGTGGGATCTCTGTCCTTAATGTGCTGTACATTGTGATTTGATGCTATAACTAGTACTCAAACAGTATGTTTCACTTTGTGTTTCTATGTGGGTGCAAACTGTTGAAATCTTTATACTAAATTGATCTTCTGTATATAAAGAGAATTGAAAATGAATCTTGATGCAAATGGAAAGGGAGAGGGAGCGGGAGAGGGGAGGGTTGCGGGTGGGAGGGAAGTTATGGGGGGGGGAAGCCATTGTAATCCATAAGCTGTGCACTGGAAATTTATATTCATTAAATAAAAGTTAAAAAAAAAAAAAGATAAATAGATTTGCCAAGTGGTAATACCCGATTTTTTATGTCAATGTTAAAAAATAGTGTTCTCATAATTTTATGTAGGGCAACTTGGAAGATATACATCATGAGACTTAAAAATGTTTATGGATTTTGTGATGGTAACTTATCCTAAAGTAATAATCAGAGAGATACATTGCAGTCTAGGTCAAAGGATTTTTATCACATGATAATGCACCTGTATACTCTGTGTGTCTCACTTGCCTTCTTTCTATTCTGAGTAAAAGAATTATGTGGTAACTATTTGAACATGAGCTTGGCTTTACTTCTCTCTGGGTCTTTAATCTCTCTGTTGTGTGAATGGATGAAGAATGAGGTTCCATTGCCATAAAAAGTTCATTGCATGTGGGTGGCTATTGGTGTCAATAACAGCACTCAGCCACCTTTTCCAACAGACGTTTTGGACAGAAAAATCTCCCTTGATGCTTTTGCATAGGAGCTGCCAGGAATTCAGTAAATGTATCATAATTTATGTTTTAAAAGGTCTTTGTTAGAGGATTCCATCAAAGTGATTTTAATTGCATGATACTGCTTACAGGAATACTTCCAAAATGATGATGATAATGATCATTAAAATTATCAAAGTGCTCCACTGTTTTCAAAAGTTTCAACTAATTAAATTTGCATTATCTTTAAAAGACATGCACACACACACACGTACTAAACAAGTAAAGATATCTATGGCTACTTCCAGGTAACCTGTTTGTCACTAATCATTCCTATGAAAATGGCAGAGAATTTGGAAAACATTGTTAATGTTAATACAACGAAATGAAAATATATTTACTATATGTTCACATGTGTATTTAGGAAAAACAATTATTAATAAACAGTAATCAAGTTCACTAAATGAAGAAAGTTGCGTGACATAATTAGACAAATGTTATAATTTCAATTACTGATTTTTTATATTGATAAAATTATATAAATTTGAGTTTATAGTCTAGTTTACTTACATATAAAAACTGATGCAAGTAAGAATTAAGATATTTGTTACATCTTAGGAATCTAAATTTCAATTTTTCGGCAAATATTATTCTCAAAGCTTCTCTTCTATATAACTTAGCATATTAATGGATACAAGTTTGACAATAGTGTGGCCAAAATCTTACAAGACATGTTCAGCAATTTCTTAAAAGAATTTCTGAATATTAATTTAAGATAATATTTTAGTGAGGGTTATATAAACGTAGTAGAAATTCTATATCTCTAACATCATGCTGCATATACTCATTTGTCTATAACTGAGTTGAGAGAAAAGTGATTTTCAGCTAGACTGCATACATGACTGATTATTGATAATTATGCTTTAAATATCAAGTTGAAACTGTCTGAAATGATGTGTCTCCCAAAACAACACATCACTAAACACTAATGAATATATTTAACTTGGAAAATAAACATTTCTATGGAAATAGCTTACTATTTGATTGCCTCAAAAAAAATCAAAGTGTGCTATTTAATAAATTACTAAAATTATGAGTTAGGTTAGGCCTATAATTTTTTAAAAGAGAGTGTATTTAAATATTTGGAAAATTACAAGCAAATTGATGAGAATTTTTTTTTCTAATTTAAAAGCAGTTGCATATTTAAATGGAGTAAGTTGATGGAAGAGGAACAGAAGTCAAAATAAAATACACAATAGAATGGCAGATGTCCTAAACAGTACTCTGGCCTCAGAATCAGCCCTTAAGGCATTTGGATCTGGCTGAAGAGCCCATGAGAGTATTGTAGGCATGGAAAGCCAAGACACTCTAGAAAAAAAAAAAAAAAGACCTAAATGAAAGATCTCTGCTAGTGAGATCCCAGTAGAAAGAATGGGCCATCAAAGAAGGAGGTACCTTTCTCTGAAGGGAGGACAGAACTTCCACTTTGACTATGACCTTATCTAAATAAGATTGAAGTCGGCGAACTCGAAAGGCTTCCATAGCCTTGGCAACTCATGACTAGAGCCTAGGGAGGTTACTGACACCATAAACAAGAGTGTCAAATTGTTAAGTCAACAACAGGAGTCACTGTGTACTTACTCCTCATGTAGAATCTCTGTCCTTAATGTGTTGTTCAATGTGAATTAATGCTATGACTAGTACTGAAATAGTATTTTGCACTATATGTTCTGTATGAGTGCAAACTGATGAAATCTTAATATATACTAAATCGATCTTCTGTATATAAAGAGAATTGAAAATGAATCTTGATGTGAATGGAAGGGGAGAGGGAGCGGGTAGGAGGGAAGGTATGGGGGGAAAAGCCATTGTAATCCATAAACTGTACTTTGGAAATTTATATTTACTAAATAAAAGTTTAAAAAATACACAATAAACATTTTCAGTTAATACAAGAGCAGTGAACAGAAAGAATGTATATTGTATTCTATTTGACAAACTTGTCTAAATAGTTCACTGGGGAAAGGAAAACACCTGGAACACCTTTACGTCCTCAAATTCTACTCCATACCCAGCAATGAACTCAAGAGGAATCACAAACCTAGAAGTAAAAACTAAAACTGTAATAATTATAAAATAAAAGATCAAAAACTTCTATAAGAAAACATCTAAATCAAAGCACCTGAAACAAAACATTGAAAACCCTATAATATAGGTGAAAGTTGATATGTACACCAAAGCGAAAAGAAAATTTGAAAAACTTGACTTTGTTAGAAGCACAATCATCTGCTCACCAAAATGCTATAATTAACATGAAAAAGCAAGACACATTTTAAAAGAAAATGCTTGAAGAAACACATAAACAAGTACTTCAAAAAGTTTATGGAAATATGGAATTAAAGATAAGTTTATTGAGATTGGCACTGTGGTGTAGCAGGTTAAAACTCTGGCCTGCTGCACCGGCATCCTATGTGGGCACCAGTTTGAGTTCCCGGTTGATCCACTTCCAACCGAGCTCCCTGCTAATGTTCCTGTAAAAGCAGCAAAAGATGGTCCAAGTCCTTGGGCCCCTGCAGGTACGTGGGAGACCCGGAAGAAGTTCCTGGCTCCAGGCTTTGGATTGGCTCAGCTTGGCCATTGTGGCCACTTGGGGAGTGAACCAGTGGATGGAAGACCTCTCTCTCTGTGTACCTCTCTCTGTAACTCTGTCTTTCAAGTAAATAAAATAAATCTAAGAAAGAAATTTATTTTGGTGCAAAATATTTTGAAATTCATGCATTAACTTTGTGGAGAACCTTAATATGCACGGATTTCAATTTTTTTGCACTGAAGTAAGCTTATTTTTTAATTCCACTTTCACAGACTTTTTGATGTACCCTTGTACGTCTCATCAAACGTCTCATCAAGAATTTGCATATAGAATATATTGATAATGCTCACGATGTAAGAGGCTTTTATGTGTACAAACACTTTACAATGTAAATTGTTCACAAATTCCGACCTTAATGTCCTTAATGTGCTGTACTATGCGAATTAATGGTAAAACTAGTATTCAAACAATACTTTATACTTTGTGTATCTGTGTGGGTGCAATCTGTTGAAATCTTTACTTAATATATACTAAGTTGATCTTCTATATATAAACATAATAATGCATCTTAATGAAGAATAGGATGGGAGAGGGACTAGGAGATGGGATGGTTTGTGGGTGGGAGGGAGGTTATGGGGGAAAAAAACCACTATACTCCAGAGTTGTACTTTGGAAATTTATATATATTAAATAAAAGTTTTCTAAAAAAATAATAATAATACTTGTTACATGAGAGTTGTACAAATGACTAAACATGGTAATTCATGAAAAGCCCTTAACTCTGTACGTGGCAAATACAGTTGCTTAATAAATGTCAATTTTCCTTCCTTAAAAAATAAAATTAAAAAAATAAATTGTATGAGTGCTCGATATGTGCATGTGAAGATGGTCAACATCATGAATCACTAGAAAAGTGCATTTTAGAACTACAGTAAGCACATCACACACATTATAATGGCTAAATTAGAAAAGATTAACAACAAACATCAAATGGTGAAGAAGTGGAAGATCTGATCTTCAGGAGTACAAACAGTAAAATCATTTTGGTGAACTATAGTAATGTTATAAAAATACATGTTACATCTTCTTTAGGTGTAGAGACAGAGAGAGAGAGAGAGAGAGAGAGAGAGAAAGAGAGAGAGAGATGAGATGAACGTGGTTCCAATTTGCTGATTTACTCCCCAAATGTCTACAACAGCTAACTATAGATAAGGACAAAGTCAGGAACTGAGAACTCAGTTTTAGTTTCTTAGGTGTGTGACAGGGATCCAACTATTTGAACCATCACCTGCTGCTTCTAAGGGCCTTCATAGTATGAGGCTGTAATATGGAATGGAATTAGGACTCAAAGCTGGGCTTTCTGATAAAGGATATGGATGTCCCAATTGGCTTCTTCTTTTTTTTTTTTTTTTTTTTTTTTTTTTTTTTACAGGCAGAGTGGACAGTGAGAGAGAGAGAGACAGAGAGAAAGGTCTTCCTTTGCCGTTGGTTCACCCTCCAATGGCCGCCGTGGCCGGCACACTGCAACCAGCGCACTGCGCTGATCCGAAGGCAGAAGCCAGGTGCTTCTCCTGGTCTCCCATGGGGTGTAGGGCCCAAGCACTTGGGCCATCCTCCACTGCACTCCCAGGCCACAGCAGAGAGCTGGCCTGGAAGCGGAGCAACCGGGACAGAATCTGGCACCCTGACCAGGACTAGAACCCTGTGTGCCGGCGCTGCAAGGTGGAGGATTAGCCTGTTGAGCCACGGTGCCTGCCCCAACTGGCTTCTTAACACTAGACCAAACACTCACCTTAAAGTATGTTATTATTAGGGGCTGGAGCTGTGGCATAGCAGGTAAAGCTGCCTCCTGCAGTGCTGGCATCCCATATGGGTGTCATTTGAGTCCAGGCTTCTCCACTTCAGATTCAGCTCTCTGCTATGGCCTGGGAAAGCAGCAGAAGATGGCCCAAGTCCTTGGGCCCCTGCACCCACGTGGGAGACGTGGAAGAAACTCCTGGCTCCTGGCTTCAGATCTGCACAGCTCCAGCCATTGCGGCCATCTGGAGAGTGAACCAGCAGATTGAAGACCTCTCTCTCTCTCTCTCTCTCTCTCTCTCTCTCTATCTCTGCCTCTCCTTCTCTCTCTGTGTAACTCTGACTTTCAAGTAAAATAAATTAATATTTAAAAAATATTTTTTAACTTTTATTTAATGAATATAAATTTCTGAAGTATAGCTTATGGATTACAATGGCTTCCCCCTCCAATAACTTCCCTCCCACCCGCAACCCTCCCCTCTCCCGCTCCCTCTCCTTTTCTGTTCACATCAAGATTCATTTTCAATTTTCTTTATATTCAGAAGATCAATTTGGTTTTTTTAAGTAAAGATTTCAACAGTTTGCACCCACATAGTAACACAAAGTGAAACATACTGTTGTAGTACTAGTTATAGCATCAAATCACAATGTACAGCACATTAAGGACAGAGATCCCACATGAGAAGCAAGTGCACAGTGATTCCTGTTTTTGACCCAACAAATTGACACTCTAGTTTATGGCACCAGTAACCACCCTAGGCTGTCGTCATGAGTTGCCAAGGCTTTATTATCTTGTAGTCATTCTTCTCCTTGTGATGATTTGTGATAATGTAGCGCCTATGAAGTGAGATGAGTGAGGTAGGCGTTGTGATTTAGCATTCAGTTTGAACACAGACACTGTGATATCACATACTCAATTTGATAACCAACATGGCTAATAAGTCACTAATGCATAGGTGTCATATTCTGCATGAATATGCTAGACAAAGGAATGATTCATGTCCTGGGCAAGAGGGAATTGGACTGTGGGAGATTTCATCACACTGCTCATAATGATACTCAATTTTTTTTTTAACTTTTATTTAATGAATATAAATTTCCAGTGTACAGCTTATGGATTACAATGGCTTCCCCCCCCCAATAACTTCCCTCCCACCCGCAACCCTCCCCCCTCCCGCTCCCTCTCCCCTTCCATTTGCATCAAGATTCATTTTCAATTCTCTTTATATACAGAAGATCAATTTAGTATAAAGATTTCAACAGTTTGCACCCACATAGAAACACAAAGTGAAACATACTGTTTGAGTACTAGTTATAGCATTAAATCACAATGTACAGCACATTAAGGACAGAGATCCCAGATGAGGAGCAAGTGCACAGTGGCTCCTGTTGTTGACCCAACAAATTGACACTATAGTTTATGGCGCCAGTAACCATCCTAGGCTGTCGTCATGAGTTGCCAAGGCTATGGAAGCCTTCCAAGTTCGCCGACTCTGATCATATTTAGACAAGGTCATAAAAGACAGAGTGAGGATAGTAACCAATGATCCTAAGAGTGGCATTTACCAGGTTTGAACAATTATACAGCATTAAGTGGGGAAGAGGACCATCAGTACACACATGTTGGGAGTAGAGCCATTGGTGGTAGAGTAGAGGTTATGATTACAAAGGAATGAGGCCCAAGTGCACTAGACAGGGCCTAGAACAAAGGACAGAGTCATTATTAGAGGAGCTAAGAAAGGTGCTGTCTAAGCTACAAGTAAGTTTTCTGATTGAGAGGCAAATAGAACCTGATAGAAGGGGCTTGATAATAATCTGGTGGGCTTTAGGCCTTGTAAATTCAGAGGCCCAGACCTATCTATCTCTTCACATGGGGTATATCCTAAGGGAGGTGTGAACCTCCTAGGGGAAGGCACTCTGTTGACTTTCATTACTTGGCTGGCCTGGGAGGAGAGCTGGCCAGGTAAAGGCAGGTGGCATCTCTAACAAGAAATTTACAGTTCTGCCTGCAATGTTGCTGACCCTACTTGACCATCCCCTCAGCTGCGGTGGTCACTTTGGAAGTTGGGCTGAGTGAAGGGCTTTTCAGCTTAGAGCCAATAAGATCTGTGGCTCTGACCTGGGCATCCTTCGACTCCAGGGCAGGTCCATTTCCAGTGATCCAACTCTTGGCAGAGCTGCCAGGGCTCTTCACAAGCTGACTTCTGCTGAAGCCCAGGCTTACCACATTGAAAGCCACTGCAGTGGACTGATACTCAATTTAAAACTTATGTGTTGTTCACTTCTTAAATTTTCATTTAATATTTTCAGATCAGAGCTGATAATGCGTACCTGAAACTGTAGAAAGTGTAACCATGGAGCAGGGCAGCTACTACATAGTGGCAGAGATTATATGAATCGTTCTTGGGCAGGAAATGAGGATGAAGAGGTAATGTTTGCAAAGGGCCATGAGAGACCTTTCTGTGTAATATAAACAGTCTCAAATATCATCAAACCTTATGTTTAAAACACTAAGAATTTATTATGTATAAATTATTCTATTTTAGTATAATCTATTTCCAAATAAGAAAATTGATCAAATAACACACAGTGTGAAAGATTGTACCTAATATTAATAACCATTAATTAATTGAATAAATGCCCTTACTAAGTGCTTGGGAAATACAAGAAGGAAAAATCAATCATCCTCACACTTTCTTCCAAGTCTTCCCAGTTCTAAATATTTTGGGTACAAAATGTTTTCACCTATGCTACATTATGTTAACTCTTATCATGTACAGAGTGATACAGAGGAAATCTAGGACAGGAGTCAGAAAACCATTCAGGCGATTTCATTACCAAATGCATTGTTCACCTCTGTGTCCCTGGAGTACGTCAGAGTTCAGAACATAAAGAGACTGATCAGTTTTGATAATGGAAGGAATGAATGAATGACAGAGATAATATTAACTTTTGATCTTGAAGTTGCATTGATTTCCCAGACTTTGTTGGGGCTGATATTCAAGGCTTTCATCATATGCCTCATGGTTCTTGTCTATGACAACTTACAAGCAAGGACATCTATATGCCCTCCTTCTCTGGTAGATTGTCATGGTTTGTTTAATGTGGTCCCTGTGGAGAATGAATGCTATATATCACATTGTGTCCTTGTGTCCAGGTTTCTCTGAATAATAACATTTCAGAGTTACAGTAGACCTCAGAGACCAATTTAACTTCCTCATTTTCAGATTTAAAAAATGTGGTCCCTAAAAATGACTGATGACATGGAATGGTGATAGAAAATTCAGCTCTGTTAAACTCTTAGTTTGATATTTTTACTTGCATAAAATTCTCACTAATCAAGGAAAAATCTTTTAGTTTCATTAGAAAGAGAGGGAAGAAAAAGAGGGAGGAGGAGGATGAGAAAGGAGAGGAAGGAAGGAAGGGAGGAAGGAAGGGAGGGAGGGAGGGAGGGAGGGAGGGAGGGAGGAAGGGGGGAAACAAGTAAATATATCTTTCTATCCGTCCTTAGCTTGCCAAAATGTCAATGACATAAAAGAATCAAAGGTCCAGAAGATGGAAACTCAGTGGTCAAACCAGAGTGCAGTTTTCAAATGTTTTCCTTGCTTCCAGCTGCTTTTCTTTAGGGCTAGTCAAATCTCTTTCAGGCCTTTGTGCCTGTGCTAATTAATTGTTAACTTTAGCCTTCTATTAAAAATCTTCAGGGCTGAAAGCCAAAAGTGGAGCGTTAAAATATTTAAAAGCCCTTAAGCTGAGGCACAAGCTGATCAGCAGCAGGAGGTGGAAAGACAATTTCCTCTAGTTCTGAATGGCTAAATGAAGGAAGTGGAGCCCTATGTGTTCTGTTTGAAATCCTTCTTCTGGATTGTTTCCATTTGCAAAGCCCGGAGGTCAGAGACTCAGGACCTCTGAGGGAGATCAGCACCATTGTGTATCATCCTACTCATCATAGATAGTCCAGTGCCTTGACCATGAAATAATCACATTCACATGAGGCCAAGCTCCACTAGATCAAGTGAAGCTCTTGGGTTGAAACAGATTTAATGTCTTTGCATATTGCTAAATTACAATTGAGCCCAGAAAAGGCCAACAAAATAGTCCCAAGTGTGACTGCTCTGTAACCAGCAATGGATAGTACTAAATGACAATGGATTGAGTTTGATTAATTTAATAGGAATCTCGACTGTCTTCTTGTTGACTGGTAAGCTACAGATCAGAGAAAATTTGGGCAGAGGCAGAAAAACAGAAAATGATTTAGCTAAGACAGTTTGATGTCTTTTGTTCATAGACTCACATGTTTTGAAAATTGTGCTGGGGACTAAGGGAGATATTTCAATAATATTAAAATGTTGTCTTGAGTGAATCATTGTTTTCTGCACATCATTAAAAGTTGGTGCTGCAAATATATAATGTGATTCTTGCCAGAGACAGAAGATTTAGAAGAGAGAACTTATTATATTCCTCTTATTCCAAAAACAAAGGGAAAACTATTACAGGGATCCTTCATCTCTGCTGTGTTCTCAAATACTATTTCTATGAGAAGTTTAATCCCACCTTTAGCAATATTTCTCTAATCATGCTCTGAGTACACTTACACATACCCAGGGAAAGAAGGCTGCTTTGCTGTATTGTTAGAATAGATATAAATTTGGCTTTATTTGGGACACTGGAATGGAGGGTGTAGCTTGCTTATAGAGCAAATTCCCCCAATAACTGACAGCCATGAGAACATCCAGACACATTTCAGAAAAAAGGATTCATCTTTATTTTATTTATTCATTTATTTATTTATTTTTATTTGCAGGTAGAGTTATAGACAGTGAGAGAAAGAGAGAGAAGGGTCTTCCTTCCATTGGTTCACTCCCCAAATGGCCACTGCGGCTGGCGCTGCACTGATCCAAATCCAGGAGTCAGGTGCTTCTTCCTGGTCTCCCATGTGGGTACTGGGGCCTAAGCACTTGGACCATCCTCTACTGCCCTCCCAGGCCACAGCAGAGAGCTGGACTGGAAGAGGAGTAACTGGGACTAGAACCCGGTGCCCATATGGGATGCTGGCGCCACAGGCAGAGGATTAACCAAGTGAGCCACAGAACCAGCCCCAGGATTCATCTTTAAAGCAATGTCATTGCCAGTCTTGGGGTAATAGTTGATTGACTATAGGGCCCAACCTGTAATCCATGCTTCATCACACAGAGTGTGCTGGAAACAGTTTTCAGGTGTATGGTAAATAGGGAATCATTCAATTTTCACACAGCCCTATGAGCCAGTACACTGAATTTTGCTATGAATAATGGGCTTGTTCAATTGCGCATTTTGCAAGGGTTGTTTTTGGGATGAAGACCCAACTTGCCTGGATCCAAATTCCATATTCTTAGTACAATACCCTCCAAATGTCATCCTGAGAAATTAGGAAACTAGAATGCAAAGAACAAAACTTGCACAGGCAAGCTTTGAGTCCACAACTCTAGGGATGCCCAGTTATCTTCAGAATGATCAGTCATACTGATCCAGTTATCACGTGCTTGAACTTAGGTTTACTCATTTGTACAACAAGACAATGACACCTATGTTATATACTCACTGGAAAGATTAAATAACTATGTGAGCTGTAAAGTGCTTGGAACTTAATTCACCAATTCATTATGTCTACTACATCCTCAATGATATGTTGGGAGTGCAGCAGTAAGAGACAACTTTATAGGGCTTTGATTTCAAGCACGGTCCTTGATTCAACATCATCATTGTTTTCAGGGGGCTTCTTAGGAATGCAGGATCTCAGGCACTCTCCAAGACCTAGGCAATAAAAACCTGCATTATAACACAATCCCCTGTGATTTGTGCGCACATTGTTTGAGAAGTACCACCTCTTTCTCTCTCTCTCTCTCTCTCTCTCTCTCTCTCTCTCTCTCTCTCTCTCGCGCGCGCGCACACACACACACATCCCTCTTCCATTCACTCTTTGTCATTTTGATTTCCCTTCCCTCTGTAACCTTTCTGAACAATGACCCCAGTTGCCTCTCAAGCAGGATTCTCTCTGGGAGAGTTATAATTTCAAACATTTCTTCCTTTTATCAAACTATCAGTGTGTCACACCATGTGTTCTGGTCTCAAGTTTGGAAAAAATGTGTATATGTTGTTGCGTCTCAACATTTTCCTATTTTTCTATGCTACAAAAATGCCTTTAATCTTAACTAATAATTCCATCATCTGCTCCATCTGTCTTGGTTCTGGCTGTCTGCATTCCTGTGGGGTTCTTCTGGGGGCAGGCTGTGGGGAGTGTTGCCAGATCTCACAGTGCTGTTACACAATGCAGCATTCTTTGAAACGCTGCATCTCCTCCTTTCAAAGCCCCTGAAGGGAAGTTGCGAATCAAATATATGCAGAGTTTCAAAAGTCAAAATTAAGCCAAAGATTTTATGAATATCTGCTTAAATAAGACAAAACAAAGTAAAACAAAAAAAAATCACAGTTGACTAAAGATGTTAAAAGTCAGGAAAAGGAGCCATAGAAATAGACATGGAATGTAGGACTGGATCTTATGATCATCAGGGATCTCCCTCTAGCAAGCAGTGTCTTAGGAAAAGAAAGCAAATAACATTTCCTGATGGATGATAGGATTCTGAATATAATAAAAACACAAGGTATTTTCTAAATGTAAAATTGACCCATGGATAACTTTTTGCTAGTGGAAACTCAATAAGAAAGAATATCTGAAAGTAACTCTTTCCAATAAATTGCAATGACTGGCAGATGCATGGACAAATACCATAAAGTCTTGTAGTCCAGGATGCCATATTTCCCTTGCATACCTTTAAAAACATGCTTATCCATGCCCTATCCCACTTTTACCCTTGAATCTCTCCAGTGTAGTTAAACTTGGAAGTTTCATGTACAGAGAGCCCTGGTCTAGGAATCAGGGGACCCTGATTCATTCATGGCCCTTCCTCTACCTGGCATTTAACTTCTCCATATCTCAATGCTCTAGGAAGGTTCAATTAGTCAGTCTCCAAGATGTCTCCAATACCCAGATTCTCAGATCCAAAGCCTTCATGTTCATCTTCACCATAGGGTGCTCCAAGCCTTGGAGCCTCTTATTAAGGAGCCACATTTGTTGTCCATACCTGTTCATTCACCGCTTGAGGACTTTCTAAGCAGAGCCTCACTGCCATAGCTGTTTGTTTTCTGCTGGATAAATGTCTCCAACTCTGATAGCAGGGAAGAATTGAAGGAAGCAGAAGAAATGTGGTCTTTTTTTTTATTAAACTTTTATTTAATGAATATAAATTTCCAAAGTATAGCTTATGGGTTACAATGGCTTCCCCCCTCCCATAACTTCCCTCCCGCCCGCAACCCTCCCCTTTCCCGCTCCCTTTCCCCTTCCATTCATGTAAAGATTCATTTTCAATTCTCTTTGTATACAGAAGATCAGTTTAGTATATATTAGGTAAAGATTTCAACATTTTGCCCATATAGCAACATAAAGTGAAAAAACTACATTGGATTACTAATTATAGCATTAAATAGCAATGTACAGCACATTAAAGACAGACAACCTACATAATTTTTTTTCAAATTAATTAATTTTCTATGCCATTTCCATTTTAACACCAGGTTGTTTTTTTTTTTTCATTTCCAATTCTCTTTATATACAGAAGATCACTTCAGTATATAATTAGTAAAGACCTCATCAGTTTGAGCCCACACAGAAATGCAAAGTATAAAAATACTGTTTCAGTACTAGTTTAGCATCACTTCGCTTTAGACGACACATTAGGGACAGATCCCACATGGGGTGTAAGTACACAGTGACTCCTGTTGCTGATTTAACAATTTGACACTCCTGTTCATGGCGTCAGTAATCTCCCTAGGCTCTAGTCATGAGTTGCCAGGGCTATGGAAGCCTTTAGAGTTCGCTGACTTTGATCTTATTCCGATAGGGTCATAGTCAAAGTGGAAGTTCTCTCCTCCCTTCAGAGAAGGGTACCTCCTTCTTTGATGGCCCCGTTCTTTCCACTGGGATCTCACTCACAGAGATCATTCATTTAGGTCTTTTTTTTTTTTTTCCATGATATCTTGGCTTTCCATGCCTGCTATACTCTCATGGGCTCTTCCGCCAAATCCGAATGCCTTGAGGGCTGATTCTGAGGCCAGAGTGTTGTTTAGGACATCTGAAATGTGGTCTTTAGAGGAGGAGAATGGAAGGAGAGTAACAAGGGACAAAAGCAGAAGGGAAGAAAGTAGGGACACTCCAGAAAAGCTTGCCTCTGCTTGAGATTATGATTATTACTGTGAAGAAAGGAAGCAGGGATGAGAGAGAGGAAAGCAGGAAGAAGTGAGAGAGGAAGTAAAGAAGCTAACAAATTAGGAATGAAGGAAGGTAGAAAGGAAACAAAGAGGCAAAGAGGAAGGGAAGGCAGAGCAGGGGACATGGCTAGGAAAGACCCAAGTAAGGAGAGCAGCTGTATGTTTCTTCTCTCTTCATTGCTGCCTTCTGCTGCATACACACACCCCTGAACCCCAAAATGACTAACGCCGTTAGAAGACAGTAACCTATGTAATCTCATTGCTCAGTGCAGACCAGATTGACTTCTGTCATCTGACATTCTGTTCAGCGAACGGCCCAATTTTGCCTTCAAGAGGAGTGCCAACATCTTTTTTCCTTCCCAAGAGAATTTTCCATTCTCATTTGGTATCCTGAATTGTCCTGAATGCTACTAAAGGCAGAGTTCATGTTTTTTTTCTTTTATAAAATGTGCTTATTTCATGTGATTTGACACAAGAGGTATTTTAGCTGGGAGCCCAGAGCCGGAATCAACTTCAAGGAGACCTGGTGCTATTGACAGAGTGCTTCCTGCTGCACTTTCTACCAGTAAGAAATGCAGCTAAAAACAGAGATGCCGGCATCTATCAAAGGAGTAGGCAGCAAAGAAACTGAAATATGATGGGGGAGCCACGATCTGAGTTCCAGCCGTGCTTTGACGTAAAGTTATTGTTTGATCTTGAGAAAGTCAAGCTCTCTGAGTGTTAGTTTCATACAAAGAGATGGGAAAACTTCAGTACTTTATTTCCTCAAGGATGTTGCAAGTTTTCATCAATCTTCTTAGAAATACACATTGTTTGAGTACTTATGACTTTCTCTTTGCTTATATTCCTCATCAAATAAGAAGAAATAATGTTCTCTCACTTTGAAAAGAGGTTTGAAAATTGCTTTACCTTGCTATCTCATTTTCAATTCAATTTAAAGAAAGTCAAATAATTTCAATAATGTAAGGAGAGATCTTACCGCATAGGAATTGAAAAGAAAACTACTTTGATATGTTGTTTGGTCTCTAAGAGAGACTAATTAGAATTGATGCAAAGCTTATATTACAGAATCTCAGAGAGAGAAAACTGGTGTATTTCTTTTATATTTCACTGTGACTAAAATTTGCCCAGTAGAATATTAAATTGATGTAATCATTTTCTACATATGCTGGTACTTCTAAAACATTGAAATTGGGTTTATAGATTTTAAATCCTTTTCTATATGACTAAATGAATCTTTCTCTTTTTTCCTTTTCTTTTTCCAGAATGAAAGCAACAGATGGTTAACAGGCAGTAGTTTGGAAATGTGGAGTCCTACTTCTTCAGCTTTCTTACCAAATCCTCTAATTAGGGTGGAAAGATAATAGAGAATGCTTTGTCTCAAAACACCAATTTCACAGATAGTGTAAGGTCTTCTGTTATGTGAGCAACTCATGGAAGGGTCCGAATTTGAACCTACTTTTCATTAGATCAGCCTTCCTTTCTCAGTGGAAGATTTTATTTTGTTAATGAGCAAAATTCTTGTTTGCACTCACAGTTCCAGAGTAAATGATTAATTACTGACATAACCAAGATTAAGTTGTACGTTGACATTGCATCGGTTAAGGATAAAACTGATGAAAAATGGTCTGAGTATGAAAAGAGGATTTTACTGGGGAGGACATCACTGATCCCTCTTCTCACTGTTGCCCCTACTCTTCCCCATACCCATGAACAGCATGGGCAGTTAAACTGAGGAGGGGTCTAGCAGAAGGGGCTGTGATTATTGGTCCTTAAATATAGCAGTGCACTTTCTCTACCACAGAGAGCCCCCAGCCTCAGAGTCAGGAGGGCTTCTTATTAAGGAACAGCACCTGCTGTGCATGTCTGTTCATTTTCTGCTTGAAATTTGGTGCACAGAGCATCACCACCACAGTTGTTTGTTTTCTACTGGATTAAAGCAACTCTAGCTCCTGTAGTGGGAAAGAAATGAGGGAATCAGAAGCACTTGACTTCAATTTCTCCCTTACTCTCCAGGACTTCCAGAAAACCAAGATTTTGTAGGTAAAGCACCCCTCCATGTCATCTTCTTGGGAGAGAGTAAATTTAGGATGATCCTAGACAGGCTGTATGTTAGGGTCCATATCTGGTGAAAGTTAACATACTTGTCTGATCACACTTAACAGAAGTACAGCTCATTCCCAAAGCAGCCTTCTCTTTCTTTGCTTTGCCATCTCCAGCCAGCTTTTCATTTTTAGATGGAACTACTACTAGTGTCCTGACCTAAGTGTCAAACTTGCTGAGCAGTCTCTTTAAGCTTTCTCCACTTGGTTTGAGGTCAAATGGATGCACCCATTTGTCTCCCTGTAGTGTGGTTGTATAGCATACCAACACCCCTCTGCATAATCTTTGCTGCAAGCCACTGCACTCATATCCTTTGATTTATTTGAGAATGACTATATCACCTAACTTTCAGAAATGTTGTATCACATGAGATTAATAATGTGACTGTTTTTCAAAAATCATAATGTGCTAGGTACCCTTCAATTATTATTATAATTTTCTCCCATTGTAGACTTATCCAAAAATTCAGCTAATTTTAAATCAAAGATTGATTCACTATTTGCTGACAAATATTTGCTACCTCTTCACAGACCCTTTCTTGCTTTACTCTTTCTACCCAAGGATGCAATCTCCTCTTAAAGGCCCCAGTGGTTGAAATATAAGGCTGTGAATGTGTACAAATATTCTATAATTTGCAAATCCCTGCAAATATCACAAATTTCAGGGTTTTCTAACCAAGCCAAAAAATTAACATACTTATTTGGCATAGTCAAACTGAGCCTGAGACTAATCATTTTTTCTCTTCTTTATATAATATTGATGTGCTTTGAGAAAAGAAAAAAATTAGTATAATTTCAGTTGTTACAGATGGTGTTTTCTTCACTCTTTCAAAATCATCTTGGTTATAAAATAAAAACAATATAGCATTATCCAACATAGCATAAAGAACAAATCTAGTAACATTCATATGAGAGAGACAAACAAAATGAGAGAGAACATCAACAATCATACAACAGTTAAGTCAAGGCTTTGAGGAATATATTAATATAATATATATAATATATATAATATATAACAATATATTAATATATGTTTATTTTATAAGCACATATAGTAGTTCGATATAAGAAATATTAAAACAGAGGCTGGGTGCCTTTAGTCTCAATCTTTTCCACTGAACCTAGTTGAGTATTTTGTTCAAAGTTGCTCTTACTTATTTCTTATTGACCATCTGAGCTACAGAGCCACATTGATTGCCATTGCCCAGTAGGCAGTAAGATTCACTCTTCAGTTTAACTCCGGGTAGTGGCTTGAGTACAGTTTCTGAAGGCAAATTGCCTAACTCAAATCCTGATTTACAACCTGGAGGACTATAGGCAAGTTCCTTAACTTCTCTGTACCTCCACTTCTCATCATAGAAAGAACTTCCTAAGTGAAAGAAACAGCATGTGCAGAAATTAGCTTATAAGAATGTGAGAATGTGGGGGTTGGCACTGTGGTGTGGTAGGCTGAGCTTCTGCCTGTGGCACCTGTGGGTTTCAGTTTGTGTCCCAGCTGCTCCCCTTCTGATCCAGCTCTCTGCCATGGCCTGGGAAAGCAGTAGAAGATGGTCCAAGTGTTTGGCCCCTGCACTTGGGAGACCTAGAAAAGACTCTGGTTCCTGGCTTTGGATTGGCCCATTTACAGCTATTTGGGGAGTGAGTGAAATTCCGTTCTCTCTGTCTCTCCCCCTCTCTCTATAACTCTGCATCTCAAATAAATAAAAAATTTTAAAAATACATGCAGATTCCTCTCTCTCTATATATATATATATTCCTCATATATATATATATATATATCTTATACATATACCATATATATGTATATCCATATATATATATATATATATATATAGAGAGAGAGAGAGAGAGAGAGAGAGAATGTGATAGTCCAAGTGAGCCATAGTGGACTGAGATGATAGTGGGGAGGATGAACAAAGTCAATGATGGGTCAGATATTCCCAAATAAGATCCCTAGGACTTGGATTGGATAAAATGTATAAGAGAGAAGAAAGTGCCAGTACTTTTAATAAGATTTTGTAATACAAGCCAAGTTGAACGGTGATAATATTCATAGGATATAAAAATATCCACTTTTTAAATGGATATGTTGAGATTATGCCTCATTCATTGGATTACTTTTACTTATAGTGGAGGGGACAAGGTTGTTAACTTTATTTGAACTTTCTTTCTAGAGCCTAGGAGCCATGTTTGCTATTGTATCATATAAGAATCTACAATTTTGAGTAACAGAAAACTTGGCAAACCATTACCTTATTAGTAAATGGACTATTGATTTCACATAAGAAATCTCAAGATAATGAGCTTTAGTCACCTCTAGTTGCTCGTGAATGTCACCTAGGAAATGGGGTTTTTCTAATTTCCTCCTTTCTAGTCACCATATTTAGTATGTTGTTTTATACTCATGGTTTCAAAATGTCTGCCATATATCTTCCCAAACTGGATGGCAGAGATAGAACCAAAGTATTGTCATTTCAATAGGGAAGGGAAGCCTCTCCCAGAACTCTGAGGTGAAATCTGGTTGTACAGTAGATGGTTTGGAGGGGCATTGTATATGCCAACAATTGGTTTCTGCAACAGTTCATTGGCAATTTCAGCTAATTTAATCATTTATATTGTAGTATATGCAAACTGAAGATTAGAGATTGCTTGAACTCAATCAGCAAAATAAGTGATAGAAAGAACCTGGGTTCAAATTTTCCACTTTTCAAGCTTAAGACGTACATCCTTAGAATCACATTACACTGTGACTTCTGGCCCTTTAAAAAAAACTCTAGATCAAGCATGCAAAAAAGAACCCAGAACCTGTAATTATTGAATGCCATTGTATCAAATGGCTTTGCACTGTACCTTCTTGCTCCTTAAAAAAATCTCGGTCAAGCATGTAAAAAAAAAAATCTGAAATTATTGAATGTCATTGAGTATGGAGAATATTTGAAGGAATAATCATAGGGTATGTGCATTTTTTCATAGACTATATACACTAAAAACATACATATATTGAGTAAGATGCATAATGATAACCTGAAAATTTAGCCCTCAAGGAGGCTATCAACATACTGAATGGCTTTTGTTCTGTCCAGGAGTTTTATTTCCCAATAAAGTCTTAAGCCAAGGAGACATGTTTAACAACCAAAATAATAAAAGGAGCTAAAAAACATAGCATCTTGTGTTTAAGTTTGATGGGTGACAACTCCTTGAAGAACATAAATTATCTTCCTGCTTAAAAAAATATAAAAGATGAAAGATTTAAAAGAAAACAAAAACTAGCAAACAGGAGGAAAAGTGTATATTTACTCCATGTTTTGTGCTGTCTCAGAATGCACTTTTCTTCTTTACATAGAAATTAGGATTCATTTTAAGCTATTTTATGTAAAATCCAAAAAGTGAAAATCACGTTGTCGAGATAATGCCTGATTTGAATATATATTTCAGAAGCTAAAGTTATCATCTGTTTTCTCTACCTGACGGCATCTGTGATTTAAATCAGAGAGAATAATCTTCCCATTTATCCCAGCTGCCAAGTGCCATCATCCTTAGTGGAAGGAAAAACGGTATTATCAGGAATAGTCTACTTTGCTTTGCTCTTGTTTTTGTAAAAGACAGAATTACCAAGTTAAGGACAGGATGGGAAGGGAATTTTCCTGCTTACTGTCCAAAGTCAGTTTAATTCTAGTGGGATGCAATATTTCCTCCTAGATATCTGTGGATTATCTGCAGAGTCTGTCCAAGTCTTCACACCTTGAATAAAAAGCTTTCATAAGTGAAAGTTGTTAACTTCCAATTTGGGGATGGAGATTAAATAGTTAAAATTTTGTCTCAGAAAATACCATTTTAAAAATAATTTTGCCAGTAAACCATTTTTCATGTTCTCTTGACATACAGAGCCATAAATGGGGAAGGTGAGAAGGGAGCTAGCATATTTTTTATTTCTTTTATGCTACAGTTACTAAAACTCTAGTTTAATCCCTATTTGCAGACAAGAAAATTGAGTTTTAGAGAAGTTTTATGACAAGTTAGTAGAAGTAACTTTAAACTTAATTAAGTAAATTTAACTAAGTGCAGGTGATCGAACTCATTTTACATGAACCAGTCTGAATTCACAACTTTCATTAGAAAAGATAGACTAGAGAAATAAAGGTTAGATTGATTAGTGAATAAAGCTATCATGCAGGAAGGAATGGAACTTGACTAAGGACTGGTGGTCAGAGAACTCTGGGGAAGGTCAGAATTCTGGACTCATCTGAATTGCTTTGGGAGCTCCTTTCCTGGTCTGCTGGCCCTTCAGCCCAATCTGTTTCCCTATGTTATTCTCTTTTATAAGCAACAGCTCTCATTATTGCTTAATATCTTTTCATATTATTTGCATGCTAACATACATTTATAGATATATAGATATAGGTACAGATATAGATATTTGAAGGGAAACAACATGCATATGCAGTCAGATTTGGATTTAATCTTGAATCTGTGATTTACAGAAAGATAATAGACAAATCATATGCCCCGGTTTTGTTTCTCCCTTCTTTTCCTCATAAAGAATATATATACATACATAAAAAGCATATATATAGTAGGATACACTTTTATGTTCAGCACATGAGTATACACATAGGATACTATTCCCGCCTCACTCTATGTTCTTTTCAAACAAAAGACTATGCAATAGTCAGAGCTATTTTTGTTACAAGTGACAGAAAAAAAATATTAGCTCAAATTTCATTGGTTAATGTAAGTGAACAAAACAATAAGAAATATTTTCTTTTGGGCATAGCTCAGTGTGCAGATTCAAGGATCTTATCCATCCAACTCTTAAATATGCTCATTACATGTGTGAAATAATTTCTGATTGCTCCTGCAGATGACAGAGTATTGAAATTGGGATCCATTACTATTTCTGTATTCCCAAGTCTTTGAGAAGTTGCTGGTTAATGGCCATTCCTTTGCTCTTCATTCACATATGGTAAATTATTTTCACTAAGAAATAAATTTCTTATGGTAGTGTTTGCCCTCATCCAATTCACATAATATTGGTTCCACCAAGTAAAAGGAGGTGGATTCTCTGATACCAGAGAAAGGAGAGAGGGATGTTGGGCCAGCAGAAACAACTAATGACCACTTCAAGGGCTGCCTCAGATCTTTGATTCTTTAAAATTTGTCTTAGTTTCAGGGAAAAGGGGAATCATTATTATATCTAGCTTCATTTTTAAAAAGATTAAATGTGAGATTGTTAGCAAATATTTGAATAAAAATTATTAAACTACAAAATCCTCAGGCATGAAAGCACACTGCAATTGGAAGCCAAGTTGAGGATATGAGTTGGGTAGGGACAGACTTATTTCTCAGTTCTCATTGTATGGGCCAGGTTATGTGCAATATCAGGACCTGATGAACTTTAATCAATCAGGCCATCAAAGTTCTTCAGCAACATCCTTCTGTGATACAAACTCTTTACAGAAGGTAATTAATCATATGATGTCTTTTTGACCAAATTCCAAAGTGCAAAAAAAGTTTATAGTGGAGTTAAGATAAAAAAGCTAAGCTTATCATCCAATACAAAATAAGGGTTCAATAAACTTAAGTTTATGCTCCCACAAAGCTATGGAATTATCATAATTTACTCTCATTGAAAAGCTAGCTTTTATGAAATCAGCCAGAAATGGCTATAAACAATCCATTGCTACCTTCTGTGAGTTCATGGTCTTGTAGAGGTAGTGTTTGGAAACAAAGCTTGTACCATTAATTCTTTTATGTTACAACTCTTGCATACACTCAGCACTCCAATAGGCCATTGCACCAAAAATTCATTTTATTTTGTAAGTTAATCTTCTTTTCTCTTGCAGTGCTCAGCAGCATTTTTCAATGTAATGGAGACTTAAGTATATAGCATTATATCTAGACTCCTGACCTTGGCAGTTATTCTTAAAATACAACATCATTTTAGAAATTAATACACATTTAGTTCCATACTGAATTTGCCCTTTGTTGAGCCCCCAACATATCTACCTGTTTGTGAATCTATTTCTGATGGTCTAACTACCTGTTATCCCAGATTCCTGATTCATTCTTGATTCCCTTTTTCATTAAGTCTCAGAAATAGAAAGTTCTGTTCAGTCACCAACACCAATCAACTGATCAACAGTATACCTGCATCCACTGGAAACAAATTACTATGATACACCTATGCATAGTACAGCATTAGAAAATGGAAGTTGGAGGAAATGCACATTTTCTTCATACCCTTAGAATCCATTCAGGTTTGTGGCTAGCAGGAAGATAAACAGTCTCAGATACTTCTTCAAGAAAGAATCCACCATCTAGCTAATGGGGCGCAAGTGCTCAGAAGTATACAACTGTTAGCTCTTCAGGATCTGCCTCCATTTCATGGAGTTTCTTTGCGGAGCCCATGATCGCCCCTGAGCTACCTGCATCTGGTGACCAGATCTGCCTGTCAGCTGGCCAACCCTTTGTCAGATGGGCATTGTTCAGCTTCGTTCCCCACTCAAGTCTGCTTTCTCTCCCTTCCCTTACCAGGTTTTGATGCCTCATAAATGTGTTTCAGCCCAATCTTTGCCTCAGTGTCTCTTTCAATTGAACCTAACTATGGTTAATCTCAATTCTCTTAATCATCTGACAAAAAACATCACAATCAAATCATGCCCATAACTTTCAATGACATGTGTATTTAATGAATCTCAATTATGTAGAAAACAACAGTTCAGGAAACGTGATAGCATATGTTACATAAAATCTCATATTTATCAGTTGGGTATCTGTCTAATAATGCAATTCTAATTTTTCAGTGTAGCAATCAAAAAAAAAAAAAACAAAGCATGAGGCACTACAACTGACAATATTTGTGTACTATATTATGTGAAACAAACTTATATTCTAGTTGTGGCTATATATTTGACATGATTACAACATAAATTCATCATCAAAATAATCAATACATGATCTTTTAGTGAAATGTTTAAGTGCCTTCATTGCAAAGGAAAGCATGATTGTCTTGTTGCTATAGCACACATAATTTTATAATGATCATTTTCCAAATATCATCCCAGTGCAGTAAATTGTCTCTGTTAAGAATCTAATGTATCTTTTCCAGTTTTTGCTATTGAATATGGAAGTGATTGTGTTAAAGTTGATCAGTTTAACCCATCATTAAGTAACGTAAGCCAAGGCCCATCAGAATAACCACAACTATATTAAAAAAATCTCTTACCAGAAAAAAAATGGTTTGCAAGCTATGCATTGCCTATTTCACTAAAAACAAATTTATTGTTAAAGTAAAAGACTCTTGAGGTCACAGGATATGCTGTTTAATAGTTCCACACCTTTTCAGCTGTTGACTTTGTTTCACTCTACAGTTCCCTAAACTGCCTCTGACAGTGCTGCTAAAAACTCAGTAAATTGTGATGGCACTGGGTTTAATAGTAATTACAAAGAAACAACACTAAACCTTTATATGGGATTTTTCAATTTATATTTTCACAAGTTTAATCTCATTTCCTTTTTGGCCATGCTAGTCCTGAAATTCTTTGCTTGTCTCAACACAGCACCTACGTGAAGAAGTGATGGAGTTGCTCTTCAAGTTCAGATGTCTTTTCCTATCAGGCTGCACAGCTTCCTTATCAAAAACTGCCATAGTCCTTTTGGAGGCTTAATGAGTTTCTTCTTTTTTGAGTGTTCCTGCCTGACATCCTAAACTAAAGATACGTTGAATTTCTTCAACCTGGTGACCCTAAACAGGCCAGGAATTCTCTTATTGGAAACAAAAGTAATGGTTGACATTTCTATTTACTTACTGCTTAAATGCATTGCAGGTGGGCAAACTGCATTTTCACTTTCTTCCTTATCAGTTACCTAACTTTTACTGAAGATGCTCTAAGGGCTTTGTATAAAACAATTCCTCAAGTTTATGCACCAGAGTTGTCCTATTATGTCTCAGCTCCAATTCTTCTTCATACTACTGATATTTAGTGTAGTGAATATTAAACTGTCTACACTACTGGCAGAGTAAACAGCAAATCATTGTATTAAAACACTTCCTTTCTCCATTGTCTTCTTGAGTGGTATATATTATAAACCAACACATTCAATTTTATTATTTGTAGTTTGTATCTCAACAAAGGGAAACACATCAATGATTTAACAGGCATACATTAAAGAAAAAAATCTAAAAAGTTTCCTCTCCCTTGAAGGTTTATTAAATTCAATGAGTGATTTTTGGTCTATGGCTTTCAAATGAGCTAAGACTGAAAAATACTCAGGAAAGTGAAAGTTATATCTTGATATATATATATATATATATATATATATATAATATCCCTTAAAATGCATATAATATACAATTTAAGCAGGAATGGCAAGTTCCCCTGAATAATGCATCTTCCTTAGCTTTCCCTTGTATCTGAGACAGAAGTCCCTCCAAGGATGTAGACCCTTCCAAACATTTATTACCACTGGGATTCTTTGGTTTTCTATATTAACACAGCTCCCTTCTTTTACTTTCCTCCTTAATGATGCCTGCTGGAACTCCTCCTCATCTTAAAATAAACAAAACAACCAAACTTTTCAAATTTAAGCTCTTAGAGATGCATTCCTTTTGCCTTCTGTGTGTAAGTGAAATACAGCATAGCCCCAACAGACTCTACTCTCCAAGCTGCCTTGCTTGCTTGCAAGTAGCCCTCTCACAACCAATGGGAATGCAACCTATTATGGACTGAATGTTTGTGTCTCTCAAAATTCATATGTTTGGCTATAAACCTCCAATATGACAGCATTAGGAAGAAGACCACTTGAGAAGTAATTAAGTAATGAGGGTATGATCCTCATGAATGGGAATGGTGCACTTGTAAGAAGACGTATAGGGAAAATGCTTTCTTTGATCCCTATCACAAGATGAGTCAAAGAGAAGGTGCTCATTTTCATACCAGGATGAAAGCCCTTGGCAGACACTAGATTGACAGGTATCTGAGTATTACTCTTTCCATTTCCAAAACTATGAGAAATAAACACTGTGTAAGCTACCCAACCCCTTATAATTTGTTGTGGCAGCCCAAATTATCTAGGTCTGAGCCTGATTTACTGATTTTCAGATGTCTCACAGTTAATTATCTTTCTTAATTAGATTTTTATCAACCATAATGAAATCCCTGGGACAAGCTACATATGAAGAATAGGAGTTTATGTAGCTCACAGTTTGGAAGGTTCGAAGTCTAAAATAGCATCACACAATCTCATCAAATGCTATCCTCTGCTGCATCACAATAGTTTGCAATGGTGGGAGTGCACATAGGAGCAAGCAGATTACATCCTGATACGGGAAGAAAGCTATGTGAGACCATTCTTGCTCCTTTTATAGCAATGCTCTTAGGAGAACTCAAGGAGTCACACAAGAATGACCCTCTGAGAGCATGCCCTCAATGACTCAAGGACCTTCCACTAGCCCCCACCTCTTAAAGTTTCCAAAGTCCCACTCAATACTTCCACTCTGGAGACTAAACCTCCAATCATATGGACATTAGCAGATCGCAATTGAACCATATCCATACTAATGCTCATGACACCAATCATTTATCAGTTAAAGTCCTGGGTACGTCACTAGCATTCTTTCCCCTACTTCAATTCCTGGCATTTTCTAGATCATGTGATCACTCCACTGTGAGTTAGTGGCTCTTCCAACACTTTGGCCTCTCAGTTTCTTAACCTCTTTGTAGTCATTCACCTCGTCAATCTCTGAAATGTATTCTCATGAACATACCCTGGGTCCTGTGTTCAGATTCTTCACTTCTGAAATTAGAAAATAGCAAGTATCAGTTACTTTGTTCTCTGACAACCATGACCTTTCTATTTAGCTTTCTCACTCAACTACTCCAAAGCTCTCACTTCTTTTCAGAATCTCTGATACATAGACTTTTGCTTATCTTCTCACATACTTTCACTTTTTTATATTTTCACTTTCTTCCCTCTGTGTTTTAGAAATGCAAAATCTGGGGCTGGCACTGTGACAGATTGGGCTAAACTTCTGCCTGTGCCACTGGCCTTTCATATGGGTGCTGGTTCATGTCCTGGCTTCTCCACTTCCATTCCAGCTCTGTGTATGGCCTGGGAAAGTAGTAGAAGATGGCTCAAGTGCATGGACCCTGTACCTGTGTGGGATACCTGGAAGAAACCCTTGGCCTCTGGCTTCAGATCAGCTCAGCTCTGGCTGTTGGGGCCATTTGGAGAATGAACAACCAGATAGACTACCTTTCTCTCTGTCTCTGCCTACCTCTGACTGTAACTCTACTTCTCAAATAAATAAACAAAACTTTTTTAAAAGATAAATTAAAAATGAAAGAAAAAATGCAAAATCCTTGGGTCAGTGATGATGCCAGACGTATTCATTTTTATTTTTTTTGTGTGTGAAAATAAATGGAAAATTAAGGTGAGAACAAGGTTGCAAGAACTTTGAAAAATGGAGTCTGAAGGCTATTGAGAAGTAGGGTTTTGCATGATTTCAGCTACTGTCTGTCCTGGGAACTTTGGTCACCACCACCCTTTGATTGCAGGCATCTGGAATAACTAGATGACTGCATTGTGCCCAGAGCCTTAGGAGGTTCTGACTACATATCAGGAGGTTATGGAAGTCCTGTTTTATGAGCATTTCCATTCTGTTTGCATATTATTTTAATTGACTTGTATTGGTCAGATAGCTCTTGCTCCTTGTCAAACTTCAATAGCCCAACAAGCTCCCACTTTCCCTGCCTTCTTGAGAACAAGGGTAAGAGCTATGTGAATGTGGTCTCCCTAAATGAGATCCTATAAAATTCTTCCAGTTTTTAAGTTTCTGAGTTTGAAATGATCAACATGTTGTGCCTCCAGCTTTGTTATCCACAGTTCTCCCATCTGTCTCTATTGTTCAGGTCATATCAACAAAGAGCATGACTGAGGATAGCTGTCAAAAAAAGACTACTGATAAGATTAAATCATTTAATTATGTAAACAATATATTTTAATGTGGTATTTAGAATAACTTAAAAGAATGCAAGCATTATATGCTCTGGCAATTGAGAAATTATAAAGTTAGAAAGGGAGAGAGGAAAAGACATTGGAGGCAGACTAAATTTGTAGATGCTTCTCTAAGAACATTTGGGTTAAAATATCATTTAAAATCAACAAATCAAGTAATAAAACTGTAAGAATTTTTAACAGTACAAATCAAATTATAAGAACTATAGCATTAGTGACTAAAACAGGATGGCACCTGTATATGATTAAACAGATGACCTATTAGCTAGAATAGAACATGGAATAGCCCAAAATAAACACAAATAAATACCATTGTTCAATGCAATGGGAAAGTGTACTGTGAAGTCACTGGAGAAAAGATAGACCAGCCAATAAATTGTGTTGGGGAACCTGGATAGTTGTCTGAATCAATACCTCACACTACACAACAATAAATAACAAATGAATCAAAATGTTACTTGTTAAAAACAAATAATGCCAAAACAGGAAATATCTAGATGCCATAATAAATTTTACATAAAAACCACCACACGAAAAAATGATGCTGAAATTCATATGGAGACACAGGAGACCTCAAATAGCCAAAGCAATCTTGTACAACAAAAAAAAAGCTGGAGGCATCACAATACCAGATCTCAGGACATACTACAGGGCAGTTGTTATCAAAACAGCATGGTACTGGTACAGAAACAGATGGATAGGCCAATGGAACAGAATAGAAACACCAGAAATCAATCCAAACATCTACAGCCAACTTATATTTGATCAAGGATCTAAAACCAATCCCTGGAGTAAGGACAGTCTGTTTAATAAATGGTGCTGGGAAAATTGGATTTCCACGTGCAGAAGCATGAAGCAAGACCCCTACCTTTCACCTTACACAAAAATTCACTCAACATGGATTAAAGACTTAAATCTATGACCTAACACTGTCAAATTATTAGAGAGCATTGGAGAAACCTTGCAAGATATAGGTACTGGCAAAGACTTCCTAGAAAAGACCATGGAGGCACAGGCAGTCAAAGCCAAAATTAACTATTGAGATTGCATCAAATTGAGAAGTTTCTGTACTGCAAAAGAAACAGTCAGGAGAGTGAAGAGGCAACCGACAGAATGGGAAAAAATATTTGCAAACTACCCAACAGATAAAGGGTTGCTAACCAGAATCTACAAAGAAATAAAGAAACTCCACAACATCAAAACAAACAACCCACTTAAGAGATGGGCCAAGGACCTCAACAGACATTTTCCCAAAGAGGAAATCCAAATGGCCAACAGACACATGAAAAAAATGTTCAAGATCACTAGCAATCAGGGAAATGCAAATCAAAAGCACAATGAGGTTTCACCTCACCCCGGTCAGAATGGCTCATATTCAGAAATCTACCAACAACAGATGCTGGAGAGGATGTGGGGAAAAAGGGACACTAACCCACTGTTGGTAGGAATGCAAACTGGTAAAGCCACTATGGAAGTCAGTCTGGAGATTCCTCAGAAACCTGAATATAACCCTACCATAAAACCCAGCCTTCTCACTCCTTGGAATTTACTCAAAGGAAATTAAATTGGCAAACAAAAAAGCGGTCTGCACATTAATGTTTATTGCAGCTCAATTCACAATAGCTAAGACCTGGAACCAACCCAAATGCCCATCAAGAGTAGACTGGATAGAGAAATTATGGGACATGTACTCCATAGAATACTATACAGCAGTCAAAACAATGAAATCCAGTCATTTGCAACAAGATGGAGGAATCTGGAAAACATTATGCTGAGTGAATTAAGCCAGTCCCAAAGGGACAAATATCATATGTTCTCCCTGATTGGCAACAACTAACTGAGCACCAAAGGGGAAACTTGTTGAAGTGAAATGGACACTATGAGAAACAGTGACTTGATCAGCTCTTGTCCTGACTGTTGATGTACAACTTAATACTTTATCCATTTTAGTATTTTTGTTTTGTTTTGCTCTAGTACTATTGGTTGAACTCTGTAATTAACACACAATTATTCTTAGGTGTTTAAATTTTAACTGAAAAGTGATCCTTGTTAAATATAAGAGTGGGAATAAGAGAGGGAGGAGATGTACAATTTGGGACATGCTCAATCGGACTTGCCCCAAATGGTGGAGTTAGAAACGTGCCAGGGAATTCCAACACAAACCCATCAAGGTGGCATGTACCAATGCCATCTCACTAGTCCAAGTGATCAATTTCAGTTCACAATTGATCACACTGATAGGTCTAAGAGTCAAAGGGATCACACAAACAAGACAAGTGTCTGCTATAGAATCAAAAAGGGAGAGAACAATCCATCATGGGAAGTGGGATACACAGCAGACTCATAGAATGGCAGATGTTCTAAATAGCACTCTGGCCTCAAAATCAGCCCTTAAGGCATTTGGATATGGCTGAAGAGCCCATGAAAGTATTTCAGGCAGGGAAAGCCAAGACACTGGAAAAAAAAAAAAAAGAAGACCTAAATGAAAGGTCTCTGTGAGTGAGATCCCAGTGGAAAGAACGGGGCCATCAAAGAAGGAGGTACCTTTCTCTGAAGGGAGGAGAGAACTTCCACTTTAACTATGACCCTGTTGGAATAATACCGAAGTTGGCAAACTCAAAAGGCTTCCATAGCCTTGGCAACTCATGACTAGAGTCTAGGGAGATTACTGACGCCATAAACAAGAGTGTCAAATTGTTAAGTCAACAACAGGAGTCACTGTGTACTTACTTCTCATGTGGGATCTGTCATAATGTGTTGTCCAATGTGAAGTAATGCTATAACTAGTACTGAAACAGTATTTTACATTTTGTGTTTCTGTGTGGGTGCAAACTGATGCAATCCTTACTTAATATATACTAAATCAATCTTCTGTATATAAAGATAATTGAAAATTAGTCTCGATGTGAATAGAATGGGAGAGGGAGCAGGAGATGGGAGGGGCCCGAGTGGGAGGGAAATTATGGTGGGGGGAAACCATTGTAATCCATAAACTGTACTTTGGAAATTTATATTTACTAAATAAAAAAAATGAAAGGAAAAAACCACCACACGAAATCAATGACCAATACATGGAAAGAAGCCAATAATTGCAAATTAAATCACAAAGAGTTAATATCTCTAAAACTAGAAATTGGAAATAAAAGTAACTAATTTCAGAGAATAATGGACAAAATTATGATTAACAGTTCATAAATAGTTCTTAAAAGTAAGAAAATTCTGAATTTCACTCATTGTATGATACAAATTACATATATTTAGAAACCTCAAATATTCAATGTAAAATTGTTATTAGTTCTTTACAAAAAAACATTTACTGACCCCTACCTAGTTCTACTTTACTTTCCATCTTTCCCTACCTTGTTTTCTGCTCCTAAATGTCTGTCTCTGTAGATTGCAATTTGAGCTCTTTTGCTCCTGGTTTCTTACGGAGTTCAAGTAATGTGGAGACACCAGCAGAAGATCAGAGTGATGAAGGAGAGATAGCCAGTTCTTCAGTGTTTTAGTAGTTGTTTTTCCTTCTGTTTCAAGTCAAATCTCTATGGAATTTTCCAGGATGGACAGTGTGGATGGGGTGGTAGTACGTGAATTGAGGGAAGAACAGTACATAGGAAAGAGACAGTTGACTCTGGTTTTTAAGTAACTTTACTTTTTCAGAAGCTGCCTGTTGATAGCAAAATTGAAAGGAAAGTATAAAAGGTTCTCATATATTCAGTGTCCCCCACACGTTAACAGTCCCCTCCATTAACAACATCCTGCATCTTACAACTGATGAACCTGCATGACACATCAATGTCATCCAAAGCCCATAATTTACATTAGGTTTCACTCTTCATGCTGCACATGTATTTCTCTGTTTATTTCAATTTTAAATTTTTATTTGAACGACAAACAAGCTGACAAATGGAGCTCTCATCTGCCGATTAGCTCTCCAAATGTCCACATTAGATGTGTCTGGGCCAGGCTGAAGCCAAGAATCAGGAACTCAGGGTAGGTCTCCCATGTGACTTTACTATTTGAGGCATCACCTGTTGCTTCCCAGAGTTTGTCTGCTTTGATAGGAATCTGAATTTGGAGCTGGACCTGGGAATTGATCTCAGGTCTTCTTATATGTGATGTGGATATCTTGAACAATATCTTAAGTGCTACTCCCAACAGTTTCCTTTCCCTGTAAATTAAAAATAAATTGAAATCACACTAATGTAATATCTGGGTAAAGAGTAAGTAAAATAATCAAACATTTATTAAAAGTTCAAAGGGAATAAAATGCAATGGGGGAAAGTCACACGATGCTGTAACAGAAAATGACAGAACTTCCTCAATCCTGTGATCAGTCAAGGTTTCCCTATGGAAACAGCTTTTAAACTGAGGTGCCAGTTCCAACTGGAAGAAAGAACACAGCGTATTCAGGAACTGAGACCAAAGAGAGAAAGCAAGTGTGAGCTGTGATGAAACTGCTGAAATCCTATGAGTCAGACAAGGTAGCCCTCACTAGGCTATACCATATTATGGACTTTACCTTAAGAACATTAAGAAGTCAATGAAGGGTATAGTGGGAGAAGTGATTAAAATAAAAAAAATCAGTCTCGGCCGGCGCCGTGGCTCACTAGGCTAATCCTCCGCCTTGTGGCGCCGGCACACAGGGTTCTAGTCCCGGTTGGGGCGCTGGATTCTGTCCCGGTTGCCCCTCTTCCAGGCCAGCTCTCTGCTGTGGCCAGGGAGTGCAGTGGAGGATGGCCCAAGTGCTTGGGCCCTACACCCCATGGGAGACCAGGGTAAGCACCTGGCTCCTGCCATCAGATCAGCGCGGTGCACCAGCCACAGTGCGCCAGCCTCGGCGGCCATTGGAGGGTGAACCAACGGCAAAGGAAGACCTTTCTCTCTGTCTCTCTCTCTCTCTGTCCACTCTGCCTGTCCAAAAAAAAAAAAAAAATCAGTCTCACTAAAACTTGTACATACATTGGAGGGTGGCAATAAAAGGTATGAGAAGAAACTCCTATGGTAGTCCAGGCTGTAGATGGTTGTAGTTTGGGTCAGGTTGATGGTCAAAATGCTGGGAAAATGCTTTATATAAGATAGTTTTTTCCTGACATTGAAGCTACTGTTTATTGGTTGCTATATTTTATGTAAGTAGGGAATAGCAAAAAGTCTTACCAGATATAGAAAGTCACTATCTTTTGGAAAATATGAAATCATATGAAATATTCAAAATGTCCTATTTTAAAGTTTTATTATCTTAAACTGTGTGTTAGAACTTGGTATTTTATTAATGCACTGCATGATACTCCAAGAGAATTATACAGTCTAATGGAGCCTGGGCTTCCTTCAACATACAGTTTTCTTTTTTTAACTTTTATTTAATAAATATAAATTTCCAAAGTACAACTTTTGGATTATAGTGGCTTTTTCCACCTTAACCTCCCTCCCAACTGCAACCATCACATCTCCCACTCCCTCTCCCATCCCATTCATATCAAGATTCATTTTCAATTATCTTTATATACAGAAGATCAATTTAGCATATACTAAGTAAAGATTTCACCAGTTTGCATCCACACAGAAACACAAAGTATAAAGTACTGTTTGAGTACTGGTTATATCAATAATTCACACAGTACAATATATTAAGGACAGAGATCCTACATGGGGAATAAGTGCACAGTGACTCTTATTGTTGATTTAACAATTAACATTCTTATTTATGATGTCAGTAATCAACTGAGGCTCTTGTCATGAGCTGCCAAGACTATGGAAGCCTCTTCAGTTCGCCAACTCTGATCTTATTTAGACAAGGCCATAGTCAAAGTGGAAGTTTTCTCCTCCCTTCAGAGCAGGTACCTCCTTCTTTGATGGCCCATTCTTTCCACTGGGATTTCACTCACAGAGATCTTTCATTTAGGTTTGTGTTTTTTTTTTTTTTTTTTTTTTTTTTTTTTGCCAGAGTGCCTTGGCTTTCCATGCCTGAAATACTCTCATGGGCTTTTTAGCCAGATCTGAATGCCTTAAGGGCTGATTCTGAGGCCAGAGTGCTGTTTAGGACATCTGCCATTCTTTGAGTCTGTTGTGTATACCACTTCCCACAACATACAGTTTTCAAGAAGGTATTAGCCAAGGACAGTTAGAGAATGAAGGGAGTGAGAGAGATGAAGACTCAGAGGGAGGTTTTAGGTGCTAGACTCAGGAACTGGATGCATCACTTCCTTCCACATCCCCTGACCCGAACCAAATTACAATGACCTACCTAGTCCTTTCTCATTAGAGGAGCACACAAATTTGGGGGAGCATTATCTACTTACAAGAAGAAAATTTTTCTTTCATCATTGAAGAATAGACATTTAATCATCGTAGTAAAGGACTTTACACAGCCACTTAATGCAGTCTGGCTTTAGGAAAGATTCATTTCAAAACTGGCATGGTGTTCGTCTATACAAGTGAATGCATGTAGTTGTTGGAGCTCTTGATTAAACCCTAATCTCATTTTTGTCATGTAATCTGATATTTGTTGTCACAGTCTAATTTTCCTTCGGTTAGTGTGCAGAAACAGCAAGAATCCAACAGAGAATATGTTTAAAATTCTCAGCTGGCAATCATGGTTTGCTTTCTGGCCCCCATGCTAAACAAATCTCCTACATGCAAAATATTCTCATTTCCCTCCTAAGTCACAACAGTCCATCCTGTCATACAATGTGGCTTGTGCTTGAAGTCCAGTACCTCATTATTTAAATCATCTCAGGTGTAGTTAAGACCTCTCAATGTGGTCCTTCAAGTACAAGTCTTTCATAGTTTTTTTTTTTTTTAATCTTAAAAAAGATCAAAAGAAGACCTGAGAAGAGACAAACTGTTTCTTGCTATGCCTTCAACATACAATGCTGAAAGATGCTGAAATTGCAATGGTCCTTCCTATGAAGACAAAAACCACATTGTTGTTAATGCCAAATTACTTTTGTAGCCAGGTTTGAGTTACCATGTCTTTGACTAGTGCTGGTTTTTCCTTCCTGGCAGACATTCTTTGTGTTTCTTAGCTTTGTTCACTGGTCTCTTGGTTTTGCGTTTCGGAGTCATTTTTTCCTGATACATTTTGTCTACATTTTCAACTGAATAGTTTTCTCAGCCTTCTTCTTGCCCATAAAAGGCTTGGGGCACTGATGATTCTTTTTATTTTGAACTTTCTTTGCTCTTGTTAGTTCAAGTTGGTAGTGCCAAAAAAAAAAAAAAAGGAAAAATTTTTTATTTTCAAAAATTATTAAAGTAGCCATCACAGACAACACAACACTTAAATTTCTAAATGCTTATTTCAAAGTTTAGAGTCATTTAAAATTTGTATTTCACATTAGGGGGAATTTCTTCTATAAATTGTGAATCATTTTAGATATACAAAAACATGAAGAATGTTATCTGCCACTCACTTAAAAATTTTAAATTTATACAAAATAGATAAGGCTTTCCTCTATTTGCTTCTTTGCAATCTAATTTCTTGCTTTCCTTCTTCCACCTCAGGTGACACATATCCACCAGTTAAAACCACAGAATGGTTCATCCTAGACTTACTTCTTCCAGGATGAGTAGCCTTGGATAAATTTTCTGCATCAACTTCCTTAGTAATAAAGTGAGAATGATGTTAATATATAGGTGGTATATCTAAAATTAATTTATTATTATATACAAATCCCTGGTATTCACAAGCAGAATACAAGCACTAGACATGTTGTTTTTCAGTGACAGGACAATCCTTAATGACTTACTTCCTCTTCCAAATAGCCAGTGAGAAGGTGGAGTGGAGCAAGTCCACTTGTCCCTTACCACCCACTTTTCCTACTTCTCCACTTTATAAGCAGCAAATGTGTATCAGTTATTGTTCTCAATGGTTGCAAGCCTTTCAGAAGTGTTTCCTGGAAAATTACAAAAGAGTCCAATAGAGAATGTACTCAAGGTTTTCAACTAGAGGTGAAACCATATCCTGTTTTTCACATTCATGATTTTCCTCATTACCTTTCCAAGGTCATTGAAATCTCATCCTGTTTTAATATCTGGCTCAGGTAGTGGGAAAATTAAAGATCTCAGTAATGTATAATAATTCTGACAACTCAGAGGGTATGTTCCTATGACTCAAATCCTTCAGATCCCACTTGTTCCTTTGGGAACGACCTATCCTTCCCCTGCGGAGATAATTACTCCCTAAGTCCTTCCTGTCCTCTCTCTCTGCATGCAAAGTTGCAGGTTTGAGCCACCTAAACTGTAATATCACCCCCAATAATTCAGCTAGATGTCCTGTCAGTAACGACTGCTTCCACAGAACAGATATTTACTGTTAGGCTAGCTGCTCCTTTGACTGGAATTTAAAATAATTCTGAAAGAACAGTTCATCAAAGAAGGAGGCACCTTTCTCTGAAGGGAGGAGAGAACTTCCACTTTGACTATGGCCTTGTCTAAATATGATAAGAATTGGTGAACTCAAAAGGCTTCCATAGCTTTGGCAACTCATGACAAGAGCCTAGGGTGATTACTGATGCCATAAACTAGAGTGTCAATTTGTTAAGCCAACAACAGGAGTCACTGTGCATTTACTCCTCATGTAGGATCTCTGTCCTTAATATGCTGTACATTGTGATTTAATGCTATAACTAGTATTCCAACAGTATGTTTCACTTTGTGTTTCTATGTGAGTGCAAACTGTTGAAATCTTTACTTAATATAAACCTAACTGATCTTCTGCATATAAAGAGAATTGAAAATGAATCTTGATGTGAATGGAAGGGGAGAGGGAGCGGGAAAGGGGAGGGTTGCGGGTGGGAGGGAAGTTATTGGGGGGAAAGCCATTGTAATCCATAAGCTGTACATTGGAAATTTATATCCGTTAAATAAAAGTTAAAAAAAGAAATATAAAAAAATTCTGATAATAATTTCCAGGAATAACATAACATGGAAAATTCATTTAATGTGCAATTTATGGGCAAATCATTACAGCAAATGTCTAAATCTGAAAAGCCAAAGTGCTACAGGATGTCATCAATTACATAATTTTTGTTTCTTTAAAGCAAAAGACATTAAAACCTAGTGAAGTATAAATGTTATTCGTAAGTAATTCAGTAATGGCCATGGAAATCTATTTTTTTGCCCCAAGATTTGCTGGGTATCCCAGATAGTCCAGTATGATAGTAAGAGCCTGGGTCTGGAGCCACATACCTTAGACTTATCCATGGCTATGCCATTTACTCACCCTCACACACATCAGTGACGTCCCACTCACCTCCTCTTGGGTCCTCCTGTGTGCTTATCCTCTAGATGCCACATGGTTTTCTTTTGAAGACATGGATTGCTGATTCCACCAGGGGCTTCTCTTTGTGATATTCTAGAATCTCTTGTCACAATTGGTTGAAAACTTGAGGTGCTTGAGAGTTTATTCCCCTAGGTGGCACAGACATGACTGACTGAATCAGATGGTAAATGCCCATATCCTCTGCCTCGAAGTTTAAGAAATCATGCAATTTATGGAAGACTTCTCTTCATGGTCAGGAAGTGGGAGACTTTAATGAATTTGCACCATTGCTTGCCCTTTCCCCTTCCATTTCCTGTTTCTCAACTCCTTTCCTTTTAATCCTGTGCACACTTCCATGATAAATAATTTGCACACATAAATCTGCACCTTAGGGGAATTCTCCTGAGAAATCTGACCTAGTGCACACTCTAGATGATCTGGCGTGAATACCATAACTACTCTGCTGGATCCTATTTCCTCACTTGTTAGATGGGGAGATGGTAGGGTCGTGATAAGGAATTACATGATATAAAGTTCATAAAGAATACAATGCACTGCCTGGCACATAGTGAGAATTCAGAAATTATTAATTCCTAATTTTGTATCAAAGCACTTACAAACTGTTCACTTTAAATATGAACCATGACTGTCTTATGCACAAAATTATCAGTATTTCAAGTTTTTTGACCCTTCCTATGATACCAAATGTCTTCTAAAAGGACATTACCTTGTAGGTATGTCTAAAAAATATAAACACCATTAACCTATCATTTCAAGGTAAAGTTGATATTTAAACAAAAGGGGAGAACTCATACAGCAGGCAGATCTTTTTGAAAAATATTTAAATATATTTATTATTATGCTGAAGGAAAAGTATTATTCATTAAAAATTTCACATCTGAGTGTTTACAAACTTGAAATAGACTTTTCTATTTCATCATTTTCCAAAGAGTTTCAGTGACTTTAAGAACATAATAATGGAATTCCTTCTGATAAATGCTCAACAACTATCAATTGATATTGTGAAAGAAAAAAAAAAAAAACAATGAAATCCAGGCATTTACAACAAAATGGAGGAAGCTGGAAGACATCATGCTGAGTGAAATAAGCCAGTCCAAAAGGGACAAATATCATATGTTCTCCCTGATCGATGGCAACTAAACGAGCATCTAAAATGATACCCATTGAAGTGAAATGGACACTATGAGAGACAATGACATGATCAGCCCTTGTCTTGACTGTTGAGGAACAACTTACTATTTTATTCCTTTTAGTATTTTTGTTGTGGTTGTTGTTGTTTCTCTGTTTGTTCTACATAAGACCACTGGTTGGACTCTGTAATCAATGCACAATCATTCTTAGGCGTTTAAAATTAACAGAAAAGTGATCTATGTTAAACATAGGAGTGGGAATAAGAGAGGGAGGAGATATATAGGTTGGCACATGCTCACTCGGACTTACCTCCAATAATAGAACTAGAAATGTGCCAGGGGATTTCAAATCAATCTTACCAAGGAGGGAGGTACCAATGCCAGCGCACTTGGTAAAGTGATAAGTATAAATACACAACCAATCAAAAGATAGGGTATGTGTCGAAGAGATTTCACAAATAAGACCAGTGTAAGCAAATAATGAAGGATAGAATTAAAAGGGAGAGAATGATCCTGCGGGGGAAGCAGGACACACAGCAGACTCATAGAATGGCAAATGCCCAAAACAGCACTCCTGCCTCAGAATCATAAATAAGAGTGCCAATTGTTAATTCAACAATGGGAGTCACTGGGTACATGCTCCCCACGTAGGATCTCTGTCCTTAATGTGTTTTACTATGAAACTTAAAAACACTACTAGTCGAACAATACCCTATACCTTGTGCGGTTGTGTGAGTGCAGCCTGTTGAAATCTTTGCTTAGTATATACTAAGTTGATCTTCAGTATATGAAGGTAATTAAAAATGAAACTCGATAAAGGGCGGGATGGGAGAGGGAGAGGGGAGGGCCACGGGAGGGAGGGAGGTTGGGGGGGAAGCCACAACAATACAAAAGTTGCACTTTGTAAATTCACATTTATGAAATTAAAAAAAAAATAAAAGTAATCAGAAGCAAAGCCACAAATTAAAGAAATCTATAAATGAATGAAAAATTTTTCCCATGAAATTGAGATTTTAAAGAGAAATCAAAAGGAAATATTAGAAATAAGGAATTCAACATATCAAATAAAAATGTGGTGGAAAGCCTTAACAACAGACTCAGTGAGGCAGAAGAAATAATATCCAACTTAGAAGACAAATCTCTGGATATTTTATAGTATGATCAAAAAAAAAAGAAGAAAAAATTAGAAAACTATAAAATAGTGTTGGAGACTTATGGAATACTATCAAATGACTCAACATATGTGTCTTATGGATTCCTGAAGTCATGGAAAGTGAAAATGGATTAGAAATAATTACAGAAAACTTCCCTAAGATGCACTAATAAAGGAATGTCCAAGAACAAGAAGCCATATATCTCCTAATAGATATTACCAAAAAATCTTCACCACAACACATTGTATTCAAATTTTCCACAGTAAAATATAAAGCTTCTAAAATGTGCACAAGTGAAATGCCAGCTTACTTTCAGAGGATCTCCAATTAGACTCACAACTGACTTCTCATCAGAAACCATACAGGCTAGGAGAGAATGGTGATATCTATTCTAAGTTTTTAGGCAAAAAAAAAAAAATGTCATTCCAGAGTACTGTAACCTCCAAATCTCTCATTTATGAATGAAGATGAAATAAAGACCTTATATAACAAACAGAAATTGAAAGAATTTGTCACCACTCATGCAGCCTCACAAAAGTTAAGGATGTGCTGCACACAGACACACACACATAGTAATCATCATGAAAGGAGGTGAAAGCATCAAATCTCCCAGTAAAAAGTAAATAGAAAATAAACAATAGAAATGTTTAGGAAAATGGCAGCGCCAAGTCACTACTTATCAGTAGTCACCTTAAATGTAAATGGCCTCAACTCTCCAGTGAAAAAACTAGACTGAATGAATTAGAAAACAAAATCTATCTATTTGCTGCCTACAAGAAACACATCTCACCAACAAATATACATGCAGACTGAAAGTGAAATGATGAAAAACAAATTCCATGCTAACAGAAACTAAAAATTAGCTTGCATAGTTATTCTAATATCAGAAAAAAATATATTTTCAACAACAACAACAACAACAACAACAAAACTGTTAAAAGAGGGAAATAAGGGCACCATGAAATGACTAAGGGCTCAATTCAACAGGAAAATGTGACTATAATAGGTGTATTTGTACCTACTTACAGGGCATCTGGTTAATTAAAAGAAATGTTAATTGATCTAAAGGGAGACAGATTCCAATACCATATTAATAGAGGACTTCAATACTCCACTTTCTGCTATTGGCAGATCAGCTGGAAAGAAAATAAACAAGGAAACAACAGAATTAATCTACACTATAGATCGAATGGGCCTAACAGATTCCTACAGAACTTTCCATCTTACAGTTGCAGAATATACATTCTTCTCACCAGTGCATGGAACTTTCTCTAGAGTAGATCACAGGATAGGCCACAAAGCAAGTCTCAACAAATTCAAAAATATTGAAATCATGCCATTCATCTTCTAAGACAACAATGAGACAAAGCTGGAAATCAGCAATTCAAGGATCTCTAGAATGTACATAAACACATGAAGATTGAATAACATGCTTCTAAACGAATGGTGGGTCATAGAAGAAATCAAAAAGAAAATTAAAAAGTTCATGGAGATGAGTGAAGATGACAAAATAATATATTCAAAACGTATGGGATACTACAGAAGCAATGTTAAAAGGAAATTTTGTAAGAATTGTTGTTTTTGCATTAAAAAATTGAAAAGCCATCAAATAAATGAGCTATCAATGCATCTCAAAGACCTAGAAAAACAACAACAAACCAAACCCAAAATTAGGCTGCACCTCCCGGGGGTGCAGCCCTGCTCCGGGTTCTTTTCCTAGACGCACGGGCAATTGAATACGAAAAGGGCAGGCCTCCTGCGCCCTCCTTCCCACCCGCCTTCCTGGCCTGGGTGTGGAGCCCCGGCCAGGTGTGGGCTCCGGTGGTTGGTTGCCGCCTTTTGCATCGGCGGCCGCGAGGAGGGGGGGTGGGCGGGCGCTCTTTCTTGTTCTCTCAGAAGCGGGTTTAGCACCGGCTTTCGCGTCCTCGCTTCCACCCCACTCGCCGCCTCCCGACCCCCCTCCTCCCCCTCCCCACCTATCGTCATGACGGCCTCTCCGGATTACTTGGTGGTGCTTTTTGGGATCACTGCTGGGGCCACCGGGGCCAAGCTGGGCTCGGATGAGAAGGAGCTGATCCTGCTGCTGTGGAAAGTCATGGATCTGGCCAACAAGAAGGTGGGACAGCTGCATGAAGTACTCGTTGGACCAGATCAGTTGGAACTGACGGAAGATTGCAAAGAAGCAACGAAAATAGACGCCGAAAGCCTGGCCTCGGCGCCGTAGCTGGACCAAGCGCTTCGACAGTTCAACCAGTCGGTGAGCAACGAACTGAACATTGGGGTAGGGACTTCCTTCTGTCTCTGTACCGATGGGCAGCTTCATGTCAGGCAGATCCTGCATCCCGAGGCTTCCAAGAAGAATGTATTGCTTCCTGAATGTTTCTATTCATTTTTTGATCTTCGAAAAGAATTCAAGAAGTGTTGCCCTGGCTCACCTGATATTGACAAACTGGATGTTGCAGCAATGACAGAATGTCTAAACTTTGAGAAGAACAGCTCAGTCCCCCGATACGGAGCCTCTCAAGTGGAAGATATGGGGAACATAATCTTAGCCATGATTTCAGAGCCTTATAATCACAGATTTTCGGATCCAGAAAGAGTAAATTACAAATTTGAAAGTGGCACTTGCAGCAAGATGGAACTTATTGATGATAACACTGTAGTCAGGGCACGAGGTTTACCATGGCAGTCTTCGGATCAAGATATTGCAAGATTCTTCAAAGGACTCAATATTGCCAAGGGAGGTGCCGCACTTTGTCTGAATGCTCAGGGTCGAAGGAATGGAGAAGCTCTGGTTAGGTTTGTAAGTGAGGAGCACAGAGACCTAGCACTGCAGAGGCACAAACATCACATGGGGACGCGGTACATTGAGGTTTACAAAGCAACAGGTGAAGATTTTCTTAAAATTGCTGGTGGTACATCCAATGAGGTAGCACAGTTTCTCTCCAAGGAAAATCAAGTCATTGTACGCATGCGAGGGCTGCCTTTCACAGCCACTGCTGAAGAACTAGTGGCCTTCTTTGGACAGCATTGCCCTATCACAGGGGGGAAGGAAGGCATTCTGTTTGTCACCTACCCAGATGGTAGGCCTACGGGGGATGCTTTTGTCCTCTTTGCTTGTGAAGAATATGCACAGAACGCATTGAGGAAGCATAAGGACTTGTTGGGTAAAAGATACATTGAACTCTTCAGGAGCACAGCTGCGGAAGTTCAGCAGGTGCTGAATCCATTCTCCTCGGCCCCTCTCATTCCACTTCCAACCCCTCCCATTATTCCAGTACTACCTCAACAGTTTGTGCCTCCTACAAATGTTAGAGACTGTGTACGCCTTCGAGGTCTTCCCTACGCCGCCACGATAGAGGATATCCTGGACTTCCTGGGGGAGTTCTCTACAGATATTCGTACACACGGGGTTCACATGGTATTGAATCACCAGGGTCGCCCGTCAGGAGATGCCTTTATCCAGATGAAGTCTGCGGACAGAGCATTTATGGCTGCACAGAAGTGTCATAAAAAAACCATGAAGGACAGATATGTTGAAGTCTTTCAGTGTTCAGCTGAGGAGATGAACTTTGTGTTAACGGGGGGCACTTTAAATCGAAATGGCTTATCCCCACCACCATGTAAGTTACCATGCCTGTCTCCTCCTTCCTACACATTTCCAGCCCCTGCAGCGGTGATTCCTACTGAAGCTGCCATTTATCAGCCCTCTGTGCTTTTGAATCCACGTGCGCTGCAGCCCTCCACGGCCTACTACCCAGCGGGCACTCAGCTCTTCATGAACTACACTGCGTACTATCCCAGTGTTTGAAAGATATATGGTGATCCTGAAGCCATCAGACACAAGAGAACTTCTGCAACTTCAGGAGAAGTTTGTCTACCCTCAGGCTGCAGTATTTTCAGCAAACATGATTGGACAGCGGGCCTGTACCTTATCTTTTGGTGGAGTGAAAAATTTGAGCCAGTGAAGCCAAATCCTTGGACCCTTGCTGATTGCAAACAGGCATTTAAAATGTGAATCTGAAATCAAACGTCTCCATTACTTCCAGCTAAGATGGAACCATAGGTGTTTCCTAAGTTTTAATTCTTGGATACAAAAATACTCCACTAGTGCCTGCCACCTGCACCATGAACTCTTGTTATAGAAGCTTCCTTTCTGTGCATTCCCACTCTTTGCTCTCCATCTCCTTTTGTCTTGCACAGTGATGCTGTCTTGCTAAGTATTTCAAGCATATGGTCTTGGAATACTTAAATTGCCAACTCAAGAAAGGGAATAAAACTAATATTTGCCCAGTCTCTTGGCCATGATGATATCTTATAGTAAAAAACAAAATGATTTTTTTAAAACCTGTGGACAAATCAGAATAGTGTACCCTTCACGAACGAAACACACGTAGTTAAGTTTGGGTCTTTCTCTCAGCAGGTACCAGTTGTAAATAAGAAAGAAGTAGGGGCCAAAACGAAAACCAAAAGTGAAGCAGCTACATGTCGTTAGTAATTTCTAGTTTTAACTGTAACTGAATATTGTGGCTTTGTATGTATTATTTTATATTGTACTTTTTTCATTATTGATCGTTTGGACTTTAATAACAAATTCCATAGATTTTAATGTCACAAGAAATAAGACTATTTGAACAGTGTATTCTAGAAAGCAATATACTAACTGAAGTGAATGCTTGTATATATTAAGATAGCCTTAAACCTCTTTCTCTAATGCCTTAACTGTCAAACAATTACAACTTTTAAAAGTGTAGAGCGATAGGTAGCCTGCCAGACTGAGAGGTAAACACTATGCCGTTAGCGCAGCTGCTGATGTTGTCAGTGTTTAGCACTGTGAGTTTAGCTGTGTTTATGCTACAAAAGTGCAATATTAGACACTAGCTAGCTAGGACTGCTGCCTCATGTACTCCAAAGAGGAAGACAGGATTTGATTAAGTGCACATATTTCTTTAAGTTACTCATATTGTCCTTTGCTTGGATGCAATGCCATGCTATTTTTATTTGCTTAACATTAATTTGATGAACACCTTGAACAGACAGCCAAACATTACCCCTCTACCTGGCCAGCAGTGGACCTTGCTTGCAGTGAGGGTTAAAGAAGATAACCATTTTTTGTATGTGTGAAAATTGGTGATAACTGGCACTTAAGATCAGAAATAAAGTTCTTTATACTTAATGCCTTAAGATGCTCTTTGCCCAAACTCTGACTTTAAGATAGGCAGTAAAACCACAATACTACTGAGTTTTTGTAGAATTGTTACATTTGATAATAAAACTCACCTGTTTAATCTCAAAAAAAAAAGAAAGAAAAGAAATAATTAAATTTAGAGAAGAAATAAACAAAATTGAAACAAAAATAGAGAATATCAGTGAAACAAAGAGTTGGTTATTGGAAAAAATAAACAAAATTAACACACCATTGGCCCAACTAACCAAAAAAGAGAAGGAGAAGACCCAAATCAACAAAATTAGAAATAAAAAAGAAAGGTAACAACAGACACCATAGAAATAAAAAGAATCATCAGAAATTATTACAAAGGGATGTTTGCTAGCAAATTGTCAAACCTAGAAGAAATTGATAGATTCCTGGACATATACAACCTACCTAATTTCAGCCATGAAGACGCGGAAAACTTAAACAGACCAAATAACCAAGACAGAAATTGAAGTAGTATTAAAGACACTGCCAACAGAGAAAAGCCCAGGGCCATATGGCTTCACTGCTGAGTACTAACAGATATAAAGAATAAGTAACTCCAATTCTTCTCAAGCTATTCAAAACAATCGAAAGGGAGGAAATACTTCCAAACCCCTTCAATGAAGTCAGCATTACCTTAATTCCTAAACCTGAAAAAAAGATTCAATAGATAAAGAGAACAGCAGACCAATTTCCCTGATGAACATAAACACAAAAATCCTCAACAAAATACTAGAAAATTGATTCCAGCAACATATCAGAAAGATGTGGACGAACTGTGATTCACCCCTGGTATGCAGGGATGGTTCAACATTCTTAAAATAAACAATGAAATGTATCATATTTACAAACTAATGAACAAAAATCATATGATTATCACAGTAGTTGCAGAGAAAGCATTTGATAGAATACAGCATCCTTTCATGAAGAAAACTTTAAGCAATTGTGTATATGAAGGAACATTCCTCAACAAAATCAAGGCGATTTATGACAAACACACAGCCAGCATCCTATTGAATAGGTAAAATTTGGAAGCATTCCCACTGAAATCTGGTAATAGACAAGGATGCTCACTCTCACCATCACTATTCAGTATAGTCCTGGGAGTTTTATCCAGAGCCATTAGGCAAGAAAAAGAAATGAAATTGATACAAATTGGGAAAGAGGAAGTCAAACAATCCCTATTTGCAGATGACCTGATTCTAAATATAGGGGATCCAAAAGACTCCACTAAGAGACTATTAGAATCATTAAAGAATTTGATAAAGTGGCAGGATATAAAATCAATACACTAAGCATAAGGATCTCTAGTTGCATCCATTTTGTTGTAAAAGTTTGTATTTCTTTCTTTTATTATGATGAGCAACATTAGATAATGTGTATATACCACATTTTCTTTATCCACTTATCAGTTGATATACATCTGAATTGATGATATTTTAGCTATTGTGAATTAAGCTGATCTAAATATGTGAGTATATGTAACTATTTTACATACTTATTTCATCTTCCTTGGATATATTTCCATGTTTGAGATAGCTTGACAAATTAGCTAAAAATTGCCTGGAGAAAAGACAGTCACTTCAGTTGTGTTTCTTTAGGGTGACTCCCATGGTTTCACATTTTACTTGATGGAGAGTCCAGGTTTAATACACAATGAAAGTCCAGGGACAAAGGAACAACCCATCCCTGGATCTTTGCCACCCTTGAAAATGTCTTGAGTCTTACGGGAATATCTGAAGTAAGCTACTTCTATCTGTTATCCTTCTTTCCAAGGATGGCATTTGGGAAATACCAAAGTCTTTAAAGGCAAACTTAGTAACTATCCAGAATTTAGATCAATATATCATGTGTTGTGGAATTCTTATTATTAATGGTACATGGGTTTTATTCAAGGTTATTTTATGGCAGAGAACACACACCAGCCAGCAACCAAAAATAGTTTGAAAGTACCTGAAATACTTTACATAAATTTCTTTCAAACCGAAAGCAAAGCAAAGCACATGATTAACAGCAACACTCTCACTTTCTGCTTTCCCCATCAACCATTGCCTGCAGCTGTTTGGACTAATTCTCTGAGAGTTACCCCAAACCTTCTGGCTATTTCCTGCATCATTACGCCTTCCCTTTGGCCCCATTTCTTCATTACGTGGAAAGTATCATCTCCTTTTCAAGGAGGAGGTGGCATTGATGGCAGTTATGATTCTCTTTTGTGGGAGCATGGGAGGAAGTCTGTGAACACTCACAAGTGAGTCAGCTGTTTTTGTGCCCCAGTAATCTGGAAAGAGTTTGTTCTAATGGTAACCTCATGTGAATCTGCTTTCCCAGCCTTGCTGACATTTTCTTCTGCAAAACACAGCTTGAGGAATGAATGAGATTTTCCACTTTGTCTCATAAAGCCATCTTTACTCAGGCACTTCCCTGCTGAAGTTCTCACCTAACCTTATTTAATTTCCCAAGGGAAGTTTGTGAGAACTCTACCTGGCTGACTAACAGGAGCCCTGCCCTGTGTAGGTGCCTTGACCCAACGTCCCCTATTTTGAGAACCCCGTGGGCATGCTCTATCTTTGCTAGATGTATCTGGCCACTCATATGGCAAGAATGCATTTAGCTGATACTTTGCTACAGAAGAAAATATGCTATATTAACCAGCACCTATTCATGAGAAAGTTACCACTGTAATTTCAAGGGTGCTTCATAAAGTTCTTAGAAGTAGAATTAAAATATTTTTTATTTTGGTACACAAAATTTTCAAAACCTATGTATACAATGATTCTTCAAAGGGTTCATGGGAAATGTGCATTTTGAAAAAAGCTACACATGGATTTCAGTTTTTTTACAGCCAAGTTAACTTTTCTTTTATTCTATTTTTCATGCATTCTTGGAAGAATCCTTGCATTTGGTCTTATAAATTCTCTGAGTCATCCTTCCCAGAGGAAAACTTTTCCCAAATGTAGCTTGTTGGACTTTATAGGTGGAATGGCTTTTCTGATTGGAGCAGAGTCATGGATAAGAGCATTTTTTTTGACAGGTAGAGTCATAGTGAGAGAGAGAGAGACAAAGAGAAAGGTCTTCCTTCCGTTGGTTCACTCCTCTAATGGCCACCATAGCCGGCGCTGCGCTGATCCGAAGCCAGGAGCCAGGTGCTCCTGGTCTCCCATGTGGGTGCAGGAGCCCAAACACTTAGGCCATCCTGCACTGCCCTTCTGGGCCACAGCAGAGAGCTGGACTGGAAGAGGAGCAACTGGGACTAGAACCCAGAACCCATATGAGATGCCAGCACCGCAGGCGGAGGATTAACCAAGTGAGTCCCGGCGCTGGCCCCGATAAGAGCGTTTAAAACAGATTATCTTGGTCGATTTTCACAACTAGTGATGAAATTTAATATGAATTATTTCCCTAATTTTAAGATAAGAGTACTCTTATCTAGAGAGATTTAATAACTTGCTCCAGATTGTAAACCACAGATGGCAAAGGAGAAATTAAAACCTCAATATTTTGATCCATAACTAACATAAGTTTCACTGAACAGGGTGGAATTTTGTTACTTGATAGCCCAAGAGTTTGCTCCCAGACTCTTAAACAGAAACCCATTTCTTCCTAACCTAATTTATTTTCTATTCTTTATGAATATTAAAGTACCTTTATTTGTAATAGCTCAAAAGTGAAAACAACATTTCAGTGGACAAATGGCTAAACAAAATGTGGTATATCGGTATCATGGAATACTACTTAGCAATAAAAAGATATATACTATCAATATGTGCAACAGCCTGGATGAATTACTAGAGAGTTTTGCTAAAGGAAAAAAAGCCATTTCAAAAAGATTATATACTGTGTGATTATATTTGTATAATATACTTTAAATTATTAAACCACAGAAATGAAGAACAGAGTAGTGGTTGCCACTATTTAAGGAGAATGTTAGATCCAAATGCCTTAAGGGCTGATTCTGAGGCCAGAGTGCTATTTAGGACATCTGCCATTCTATGAGTCTGCTGTGTATCCCACTTCCCATAATGGATTGTTCTCTCCCTTTTTAATTCTCTCAGTTAGTATTAGCAGACACTAGTCTTGTTTGTGTGATCCCTTTGACTCTTAGACCTATCAGAGTCATCAATTGTGAACTGAAATTGATCACTTGGACTAGTGAGATGGCATTGGTACATGCCACCTTGATGGGTTTGTGTTGGAATCCCCTGGCACATTTCTAACTCCACCATTTGGGGCAAGTCCAATTGAGTATGTCCCAAATTGCACATCTCCTCCCTCTCTTTTTCCCACTCTTAAATTTAACAGGGATCACTTTTCAGTTAGAATTTAAACACCTAAGAATAATTGTGTGTTAATTACAGAGTTCAACCACTAGTACTAGAACAACAACAACAACAACAAAATACTAAAAAGGATAAAGTATTACATCATACATCAAGAGTCAGGACAAGAGCTGATCAGGTCATTGTTTCTTATAATGTCCATTTCACTTCAACAGGTTTCCCCTTTGGTGCTCAGTTAGTTGTTGCCAATCAGGGAGAACATATGATATTTGTCCCTTTGGGACTGGCTTAATTCACTCAGCATAATGTTTTCCAGATTCCTCCATCTTGTTGCAAATGACCGGGTTTCATTGTTTCTTACTGCTGTATAGTATTCTATAGAGTACATGTCCCATAATTTCTTTATCCAGTCTACTGTTGATGGGCATTTGGGTTGGTTCCAGGTCTTAGCTATTGTGAATTGAGCTGCAATAAACATTAATGTGCAGATGGCTTTTTTGTTTGCCAATTTAATTTACTTTGGGTAAATTCCAAGGAGTGGGAAGGCTGGGTTTTATGGTAGGGTTATATTCAGGTTTCTGAGGAATCTCCAGACTGATTTCCATAGTGGCTTAACCAGTTTGCATTCCCACCAACAGTGGGTTATTGTAGGCATGGAAAGCCAAGACACCATGGAAAAGAAAAAAAAAAAAAAGAAGAAGAAGAAGACCTAAATGAAAGATCTCTGCGAGTGAGATCCCAGTGGGAAGAACAGGGCCATCAAAGATGGAGGTACCTTTCTCCGAAGGGAGGAGAGAACTTCCACTTTGACTACGACCCTATCGGAATAAGATCAAAGTCGGCGAACTCTAAAGGCTTCCATAGCCTTGGCAACTCATGACTAGAGCCTAGGGAGATTACTGACGCCATAAACAAGAGTGTGAAATTGTTAATTCAGCAACAGGAGTCACTGTGTACTTACATCTCATGTGGGATCTGTCCTTAATGTGTTGTCTAATGTGAAGTGATGCTATAACTAGTACTGAAACAGTATTTTTACACTTTGTGTTTCTGTGTGGGTGCAAACTGATGAAATCTTTACTAAGTATATACTAAATTGATCTTCTGTATATAAAGATAATTGGAAATGAAAAAAAAAAAAAACCTGGTGTTACATTGGAAATGGCATAGAAAATTAATTAATTTTTAAAAAAATATCATGTAGGATCTCTGTCTTTAATGTGCTGTACACTGTTATTTAATGCTATAACTAGTATTCCGACAGTATTTTTTCACTTTGTGTTGCTATGTGGGGGCAAACTGTTGAAATCTTTACTTAATATATACTGAACTGATCTTCTGTATATAAAGAGAATTGAAAATGAATCTTGATGTGAATAGAAGGGGAGGGGGAGCGGGAAAGGGGAGGGTTGCGGGTGGGAGGGAAGTTATGGGAAGGGGAAGCCATTGTAATCCATAAGCTGTACTTTGGAAATTCATATTCATTAAATAAAAGTTTTTAATAAAAAAATTGAAAAAAAAATAAACAATAGATCCCTCCTTAAAAAAAAGGAGAATGTTAGAGGAAAAAGGGAAATGGGTTGGCTATAAAGTGACAACATGAGTGTGGCTTGCTGTGAAGAAACTGCTCTGTATTAATGCCCATATCCTGGTTGTGATACTGTAATATAGTTTTGCACGATGCTACCACTGGGAGAAAGTGATAGAAAGTGGTTGAAGGATACATGGACTGTCTGTCCTACTTCTTACACTTAGATGTGAATCAATAATTATCTCAAAATAAAAATTTTAACTAAAAACACTCCCTAATATGGATAGTTTGTAGTAGGCAACCTAAAATCATGAACTTTTGTTTACCCAACCTCAAAATATCAGTAAAATTGATCTATTTGGCATAGATCTAGAAATTCCAACTGCTTCAAGTTCCCATTCCTATGTGAATATATACACACGGGCATGTTTACAATACCATAATTTAAAATAATAAAGCCCTGAAAAAATCAACCTTTCAACAATCAGAATCTACTTAAATAAATTAGAGTACATTAGTGCATAAGTTATAACTATAAAAAAACATGTTTTCAAAGAATATTTCTTTCATTGTAGATATGATCATTCTTTTTGTTAAAAATAAGTTATAAGGTTATTTTTTCTCAATATATCATACATACCTTCTATATTTTTAGGGATCCTGTAATACTACAGTGATTTTATTTTCTCCAGGAAGGGCTCAATTTCAATGCTTGTAAGATAAACAATGAGGCAAAATTTTCAGGACAATGATGTACCTGGAGTCCAAGAAGTCTGTTATATCTTTAATGTGTATTAAAAGTTGCATTGTATGACAGTTATTAAAGACTTTAGCACTTGGCTTGCTTGTGAAAAGTTATTTTTTAACCTAAGAAGAGAAGAACTTCATATTCCTAATTTTTGGATGAGGAAAACAAAGACTTTGCCTTCACAGGTCATTTTCTTCAAAAGTAGAATTCATTCTGGTCCTCCCCAACCCCAAAAGACATGATTGGTAGCAATGAATTCCAATCACAATTCCATTAGCTTTGTTGAGAAATGTTGTGAGGGCTGATCCCTCATTGTATACTTAGTGCCAAGATTTTAAAAGCAAGTTGGCATATTTTTGAACAAATATTACTCACAGGAACTTCAAAGTACTGAAGATTCCATTTATAAAAAAATAAGAACTCACAGTTCTTGGTGTGACTGTTGAGAACAATATTTAACAGTAGTAACTTTTTATTTTCATTTTTTCTTACAAAGGGACCTGTAAAAATCATTAAATTTATAGCAAGAGACAAGGAGACTTCAACCATAAGACTAAAAATCTGATTATAGTCCCCATGGAAAGTATCTTGTAGGGAAATATCTCCAGAACTATTAAGCCTGGAATCTAGCAAACATTTTGAAGACTAACTTGAAGTAACAACACAATGAAGATCTCATTTTCCAGGTCATTACTCTGGAGCAGTTACTCATTGTGGTCCAATGAACACCCTTCTTGTTTCAAACATAGACTGTTGTTCCTTGCCTGGTGTCTCCTGAATCAAAATCTCTGGTGTGGAGCTTGGGAAGTCTACATTTCTGGCAAACTCTGCATGGCCTGACATTGTGGAATAGCAGGTTAACTTGCTCCTTGCAATGCCAGTATCCCATAATGGAATGCTTCTTTGAATCCTGACTATTCTGCTTCCCATCCAGCTCCTTGGTATTTTGCATAGAAAAGCAATGGAAAATAGTCTAAGCACTTGGGCTCAACCACTCATATGAGAGACCTGAATGGAGATACCAATTCCTGGCTTTGGCCTGGCCCAGCACCAGTCATTGCTGCCATTTGAGGAATGAACCAGTGGATAGAAGATCTCTGTCTTCCTGTCTCTCCTTTTCTCTGTGTGACTCTGCTTTCCGAATAAATCAATAAATATTTTACAAGATAAAGTTTGAGAAACTTTTTTATGAAGGAAAGAGTACTGTCAATTTACTGGAAAAATATCTCAACTAAATGTACTAAGAAAAAGTACTAAGAAAAGTGGTGGCAGTGGAAGAGTATCCATGGGGAAAACCTGGAAGGAATTGTGCTTATCTCCTTATGCTTCTGGCGAATGTAATAGTCTGTGGTAAGAATGAATATATTGGAGGAATCTGGAAAACATTATGCTGAGTGAATTAAGCCAGTCCCAAAGGGACAAATATCATATATTCTCCCTGATCGGCAACAACTAACTGAGCACCAAAGGGGAAACCTGTTGAAGTGAAATGGACACTATGAGAAACAGTGACTTGATCAGCTCTTGTCCTGACTGTTGGTGTACAATGTAAGACTTTATCTATTTTAGTATTTTTTTTTGTTCTAGTACTGGTGGTTGAACTCTGTAATTAACACACAATTATTCTTAGGTGTTTAAATTTTAACTGAAAAGTGATCCCTGTTAAATATAAGAGTGGGAAAAAGAGAGGGAGGAGATGTACAATTTGGAACATGTTCAATCGGACTTGCCCCAAATGGTGGAGTTAGAAATGTGCCAGGGGATTCCAATACAAATCCATCAAGGTGGCACGTACCAATGCCATCTCACTAGTCCAAGTGATCAATTTCAGTTCACAACTGGCACACTGATAGGTCTAAGAGTCAAAGGGATCACACAAACAAGACTAGTGTCTGCTGATACTAACTGATAGAATCAAAAAGGGAGAGAACAATCCGTCATGGGAAGCAGATACACAGCAGACTCATAGAATGGCAGATGTCCTAAATAGCACTCTGGCCTCAGAATCAGCCCTTAAGGCATTTGGATCTGGCTGAAGAGCCCACGAGAGTATTTCAGGCATGGAAAGCCAAGACACTCTGGAAAAAAAAAAAGACCTAAATGAAAGATCTCTGTGAGTGAGATCCCAGTGGAAAGAACGGGCCATCGAAGAAGGAGGTACTTTTCTCTGAAGGGAGGAGAGAACTTCCACTTTGACTATGACCCTGTCGGAATAAGATGGAAGTCAGCGAACTCAAGAGGCTTCCATAGCCTTGGCAACTCATGACTAGAGCCTAGGGAGATTACTGACGCCATGAACAGGAGTGTCAAATTGTTAAGTCAGCAACAGGAGTCACTGTGTACTTACTTCTCATGTGGGATCTGTCAAAATGTGTTGTCCAATGTGAAGTAATGCTATAACTAGTACTGAAACAGTATTTTACAAGTTGTGTTTCTGTGTGGGTGCAAACTGATGCAATCTTTACTTAATATATACTAAATCGATCTTGGGTATATAAAGATAATTGAAAATGCATCTTGATGTGAATGGAATGAGAGAGGGAGTGGGAGATGGAAGGGGTGCGAGTGGGAGGGACGTTATTGGGGGGAAGCCATTGTAATGCATAAACTGTACTTTGGAAATTTATATTTACTAAATTAATAAAAGGAAGCACAAAAAATAACTATGCATAACAAAAAAAGAATGAATATTTTGGCTTGGATAGAAAGGGATTTTTCCCAGAAATTAAACCTTGCTTTAATAATTACCAACTGTCAATACTAACTGTGAGATAAATTTGGGAGGAATAAAACACAAAAATGAGTTTTTTTATCTCTACTTGCAGACTCCCTACATGAGATTTTTAAACTTGTATAGTAAAAGCTTCCTTTCTTCTATCTTATCCATGAATTGTTTTATAGTAAATCACTTTTATCTATTCCATGGGGAAAGGTTGGGGTCACCTGGTTAATAAAAATAGTATAATAGCTAACATAGAGTCTTGGTCAGGTAAAAATACTGCAAAATAAAAGAAATTCATTGAAAATTTCCTAAATTTAAATCATAGTATAAACTCACTATTTGATGCTCAAATTTGAGTAAGAAAAATGACTGAATAATCTGTCTTCATTATCAAAACTAGTAATGAGAAAAACCCTGGGATATACTTACCCATCAATGTTTCCATATCAGGGGACACTGGTTACTTTAGGAGATATCTTTCAAGAATACTTAGAACAATGCAAAGATTCTCAAATTTCTCATTCAGTTCACTTTGTCCTCAGTGAAGAGGAAACAATTCTTTCGTGGTGTCCTTACGTCAAAAGTAATTCTCATTATTTTCATTACAAACTGGTTAAGTCCAGGCAAATTGATAATAGTTGTTCAACACCATAGGACAGTGATGTATTTACCTTAAAAATTAAAAAATTCCTGGGGCTGGTGCTGTGCTGTAGTGGGAAAAGCTGCTGCCTACAATGCAGGCATCCCATAGGGGTGCTGGGTCAAGTCTTGGCTGCTCCACTTCTGATCCAGCTCCCTGCTAATGTGCCTAGAAAAGCAGTAGAAGATGGCCAAGTCCCTGGGCCCCTGCATCCATGTGGGAGAACTGGAGGAAGTTATAGGCTCCTGGTTTTGGATCAGCCCAGCTCCAGCCATTGCAGCCATTTGGGGAGTGAAAGAGCCGATGGAAGACCTCTCCCTCCCTCCCACCCTTTCTCTCTCTCTCTCTCTCTCTCTCTCTCTCTCTCTCTCACTCTCCCTCTCCCTCTCCCTCTCGCTCTCGCTCTGCCTTTCAATTAAATACATACATATTTAAAAAAATAAAAACAAAAATTAAAAAAAAAACCCTGCAATATCTCTGTATGTTCACTGACACATTCCAGAGATACTCAGCAAACTTGCAACCTGCAATAAAAGTGTTTACAGCCTTTGTTGCTTTCTTTTCTACAGAGAGCAGGTAAGTATATCAAAGTTTTCATGTGATCATTATAGGCTTTTAGTTGATAATATTTTTTTTCTTTTTTTTTCTTTTTTTGCAGGCAGAGTGGACAGTGAGAGAGAGAGAGACAGAGAGAAAGGTCTTCCTTTGCCGTTGGTTCACCCTTCAATGGTTGCCGTGGCCGGTGCCATCCTGGTCTTCCATGGGGTGCAGGGCCCAAGCACTTGTGCCATCCTCTACTGCACTCCCGGGCCACAGCAGAGAGCTGGCCTGGAAGAGGGGCAACCGGGACAGAATCTGGCACCCCGACCGGGACTAGAACCCTGTGTGCCGGCGCCGCAGGCAGACGATTAGCCTATTGAGCCACGGCGCCGGCCAAGTTGATAATATTTTATGGATGTTTCTCTTTAAATCCAGCCAAGAACCAGCCAAAACAACATTGTACAATATATCTTCTATCCTATTTGCTAGAAATATGTTTGATTACTATGCTCTCATTCCTTTCTCTTCCACCCAAAGGAAATTTAACATATTCAAAATGGTCTTGCTGTTCCTCTTGAACACCTAGTCTTGGTGGATGATGCCATCATCCACTTTCAAAGCTGGAAACCATGTGGTCATCTATGCTTTTCTTTCCGGCATATTGTACACCTTGGCCAAGTGTTGACTCACCTTCTTCTGAAATGCTAATATCAAGGCCCACAGTTTCACTCCCAGTAGAACTCCCTTAGTTCAGCCTGTAAGTTTTCAGTTACTGAATCTTCTTGTAGCCAATTTTATCTCTGTTCAATGTACTGTTTTTATTGCTGGGATAATCTTTCTAAAAACACAAATTGGATTTTCTCTCCCACACTCTTGCTTAAATTCCTTCAGTAACTTCTCACCATCCATCTTCTGGCTGAGTGTCAATGCTTTAGTACTAGCCATACAATTTCTTAGGCTTATTTCTAATAAGTCTGTGCTTTGTCCTTCCATCCATCAAGCCCTACCTGTAATGTCATCCTACTTGAATCTTGCAGCTAACTATGCTAAATCATTAATCACTATGATCAGAGTCCAGGCCAGACCAACTCTTGCCTTTTGTTGACATTGTTTCTATGTCAGGAGCCCCTTCTTCCACACGGTCCCCATTGTTTCATTTATGAGTCACTTTAAAATAAAGAGATGTAGTGCACATATTTCTGTAAGTCACCTTATATCCTTATGGGAACAATATGTGTTATAGATAATAAATGTGAAGGTTGTAATATATTACTCATGTTTGTCAGATACTATGGTAGGAGACCTGGAAAGCTGAAAGCAAACATGAATACTAACTAGAAGAAACAAAACTTCTGATTTACAAATAAATCAATAGGAATCTGTGTCCTGGGAGTTGGGATGCAGGAGAGAATCACTCTCACATTGAACCTCCATCCTGGATAATGACCTCACTAAGGGTCTGAAATAGGATTGTACCTCCGTTGTGTTCGTCAAACCAAACAAGAAGGTAAAATGGTCCTTGTTCAACTCAGTAGGTATTTCTTGAACACTTCTACTTTGTTGGGCATTCTGTTATGAGCTGGTAACATCTATCAACTATGGGAAAGAAACCAAACCACATCTCAGCTTGGTTGCTAGCAGGAAGAGTCAGTGCAGGGTAGAAAATTCCTGAGAAATGGTTAAAGGTTAAAAAGCATTTATCACCAATGAAAAACTATCAAATGTTGGCTTTAAAAATCTAAATTTGTGTTTTAATAAATTATAAAATAATTTATTATAAATAAATTAAAAATAAATTTCATTCATTTTGAAATGAATATTTGGAGAAAGAATATTCATTTATAATTCTGTTTTTATAAGTAAAACTTAAATGCATGTTAACAGGAGTTGTAATCTTCTTGATTCAGTTACCTATGCCCTTGGGAGAACTTTTTCTTCAAATAACAAGGTCACATGGAGTGACATTCAACAATATTTATATTTCCTAGGCACCATGGCACTTAGGAAGAAATAGTCTGGAATACAGCCATGGAAGCTGAAACTGAAAAATTACATAGATCTCTGCTTCAGGTATCACTATTTAGATCTTATTCCATCCACTGTGACCTAAACATTGATTTTCTATAACAATCATTTGGACATTGTCTCCCTGGAATTAGATTACAGTCAATATGGTTCTGCAAGTAGAAAGGAGGCTTCATGTACCTTTTTTCTTGCCTTCTGTTGTGCCTGCTAATGCACAAGTTGCAATCCATTCTCACGTGCAGAGCACTGGCCTTTTTAATCCACTCTCCCCATTGTCAAACACAGAGTGTGAAAGTTTTTAATGATTCTTTTCTTCCATTTGAGCTGAGACCCTGGAGAGAATGAGGTCATGAGTTCCTGCCTGAGGTAGATGAAAACAAAGAATTATGAGGTCACTCAGGAAACAGGAGCAGATCATCAATAAGGGGTAGTTTGGGCCGGGGGGCAGCACAAGAACCAACATCTCTAACCGCAGAAATGGGACTTGCTTCTGAGGGACTTATTTCCACCTGTGTTAAATTTCTGACCTATCCACAGTAAGTTATCTTTCAGGCTTTGACTCAGTGAGCTCACATTCTCATAAATAACTGAAGTGCAAGGAAAAAGATATTGATTCTGGCTTCAGATCATGAAGTAGGAAAAAAATCCTTGCAAAAGTATCAAGTACAAGGTCTCTAAAATATTCATTGTTAACAAACCAAACCAAAGAGAAGAAGCTGGAGTAACCATAGCAACACTGAAACAGATAAGCTGTAAATTTTGCAAAAGAGATAAACCAGCTGCAACTGATTATAGCTGACTGGGTAAGATTATTCTAAGTTATACTCTTAGCAGTAGACTCTAGGGCTGATTCTGTTTTTTGAATATAGTCATTGATTAAAAAAATAAACTTCTAGAGTATTTATTATATGATTATTTTCATAAAGACTCTCTAATCTCTGTGGCTTAAGAAAGAGATATGTACATTAGCTATTTTCAGTTCATTTTCTTGGCTAAATAAGGAGCCTGAAGTTAGGACTTAAAAGTTCAGTTTAAAAAAAGTGCATCATGAATGTGTTCTGGTTCTCCTTGCATATAAGGGAATATGGCAACACAAACCATATAGATGGGTTAAAATGAAGGAAAATCTATAAACATTAAGTTCCTTTCATGTGAATCAACATTAATTCTTCAGTACTAAGGATTATCTTACTCACTTCTCTATGTCTTTTCAAATCCTTTACACTCTTAAGTGACTGAAAATCTATCTATTGAAATTTTCTCCAATTCACTAACCCACCTGAGGTCTCATCTCTCTAAACACTACACACAGCCCATTCCACCCAAGGCAGCACATACTGCACCATTCTTACAACCAAGGAGGCCTGTGAAGAAATGAAATGAGGGTGCCTAACTCACAGAAGTAAAAGAATTCAGAGACTATTTCAAATACCCCACAGTCCAATCCCCTCCCACATTCAATTTGGTCTGCATTCCTCTCCTTTTTGTTTGCAATAAAAACATCCTTTAAGAAGATAAATGCATTCTCAAACATCTCATATTCTTGGTGAAATTCTGCGTTCTGTTTGAAATTAGAAAATACATAGGCTTACACATGATAAGCTTATAGCTAGATATGTAATGTCTGACATCATTTTTTTTTGAGGGGATGGGAATTATATACCTAAGGTATTTGTCTTATGTTTCAACCCCAGTATTGGGAAGGAAAATATGTCTGAGAGCAGTATCATTACTACCAAGGTGTCAGTAGCGTCTTGCAGAATAACAGATCTCCACCCATAAAGGGCCCTTGAAGTCCTAAAATTAGATCAATAAAGCAAATATCAATCTTCCTTGTCCTCTCCTCCTAGCAATGATCTCTATTGTTTGGTATGGAATATAACTGATGATATAATGGGCAGAGAAAGCTATTGAATTGGAAAAGGCATTTAAAGAAAGCTACTGTGAAGAATAATTCTTTTCTGACATAAAATTTCCAAGATTCATGGCTTTGCAAGGATTTTTTTCATTACCTTGATATTATGACACTACAAGATCACTACTGCTGTATGACCATACAGAGACAGTATAGTACAGGTGATGACACACCCTTAATACAAACATGTTCCAGTATTCTCCAATGAGTATTTATTTCTTTGTGTTTCTTATGTAATATACTTTCCTAACCTGATCACAGTTTTAAAGATTCTCTTATTTAAATAGAGCCTTAAACTTAACAGAGCTCAGGAAACATGATAGTTGATCAAGACTTGACTAAAGGTAATCAAGAATGGGATGCTAGATTCTTTTGTTAAAAAAAAATACCTTTTATTTATTTGAAAGGCAGAGTGATAGAGACAGAAGGAGAGATAGAAACACACACACACACACACACACAGAGAGAGAGAGAGAGAGAGAGAGAGAGAGAGAGAGAGAGAGATCAATCCACTGGTTCACTTTCCGAATGGCCACAGGGGAGGGCAGGGCCAGGCAAAGCCAGGAGCCCAGAAGACCATCCAGGTGTCCCAAGCCCAGGGTCCCAAGCATATTAACACAGAGCTGGATTAGAAGCAGGCTATCTAGGACAGGAACTGTTGCTCCAATATGGGATGCTGGCGGTTTAACCAATTGTACCACAGTGCTAGCCCCTAGATTCTTCTTCTTTTTCAAAAAAAAATTTATTTATTTGAAAGTCAGAATTATGGAGAGGGAGAGAGAGAAAGAGAGAAAGGGGAGAGAGAACAGTCTTCCATCCTCAAGATTACTCTCCAAATGCCCTCTGTAGCCAGGGCTGGGCCAGTCTGAAGCCAGAAATCAGGAGCCAGGAGTTTCATCGGGGTCTTCCACATGGGTGCAGAGGCCTAAGCACTTAGGCCATCTTCCACTGCTTTCCTGGGTGCATTAGCAGGGAGATGGATCAGAAGTGGAGCAGCCAGGACTCGAATCAGTGTCCACATGGGATGCCAGCGCTGCAGATAGAGGCTTAACCTGCTTTGCAACAATTCCAGCCCCAACCCCTAGTTTCAAAACACAAAATAAATATTACCTCAAAACCCTCATCTCAGCTTTCTCAAATACAATAGCTGATGTTTTAGAAATGTTTGAAATTTATAGAGTGTTACCATGGTTGGAAAATCTTCACCATTTGTCTCCCCAAAATGCTCTGACTTTATTGCATGGAATTGAAGAATCTCAACTCAAAGATGAACTATTTGCATGGAATAGTGATTTGAAAAGACAAAGATATGAAATTTTCTTAAAATTCATGTTATTATGAAAACTAAATGCACAAGGAATAAACAGTATTGGGAATTGATTGAGGAATAAACAGTATTGGGAATGCACTGCATTAAGTTTGAAAAATTAGTTTCAGAAAAAATACATAAAATAGTACCTTGTAAAGTGGATAACAATGGATAAAATAGTTTGATCTTAGCTAAATATTTCACAAAATTTCTTATTTAGTCACACAACAATATAGAAACTATTTCTCCCTTTTTTAATTGAGATAATAGCAATTCATATAGGTTAACAGAATTGTCCAAACTGGCAGTGAAAGAGAATAATTTTTTAAAGTTTAATTTAGTGACTCCACACCTAATACATTTCATGAATTGTACTATTACCAAAACTCATTATCCCAAAAGTTAATCCACCATAGCAACATAATTGTGTGCAAAGAGGTATTAAATAATTCTCTGAAATGGTTGATGTTGACCTTGATCTCCTGGCTGGGATCCTGTTTGTCAGTTTTCGGCACTGCAGGATCACTTCTCATGTAACTCTAATGCTTTTCTGAGAGTTTTGGACATTCAGGTATCTAAGGTATTAGGGTCTGGTAATCTGAGTGTTTTAAGGAGTTTTAGAATATATTTTATTGTGGCTTTGAATTATTAATCAATTTGACACTTCTATTTGATAGTTTTCATTTCCTTTATGACATTGTTCCTTGTCTCTCTGTCTCTAACTAATTTTTTTTCCTGCTAAAAATTGTAGGTGGTTTACCTTTCATAGTGGTTTCAAATAATTAATACTTTAAATGATTACCAATCTTTTACTTTATTCATATAGTTTTATATCATGATTTCCATCTTCTTTTCTTATTGTTGTGTTTCATACTATTAAGCAGAAAAATTATTCTCTAAAACCTGACATGAAGAAAAAGATGACAAGATCCCTTCTTAGTATCATACCAAAACATTAAATAACAAGTTTACCTGGGATTATTTAATTCTCTAAGGATTATATTTATGTTGGACTTACTCTTTGATATTGGTTAGTGCTCAGACTCTTTGAAGTTCTATTATAACATGTAGATACCTATCATATCTTTATTGAAAGATGAATTCATATGTTTTGCTTGTGTTTTTGGCAACTGTTATACATGAATGTCTGATTTTGGTTCCTCTGGTTGCCTGTAGACCCTAACATGGTTACTTATTTTTACTCTGAAGACTTTGAGGACAATGTCTGTTTTCTGTGTTGACTCCCGTTTTCTTCTAGAATCAAACTAAAACAGTATTCTCTTTTGGCAAAATGCCTGAAGAGTATCTATTTATTGACAGAAGAAACTAAGACCTGCATAAATTCACTAAAAATTATTAGACTTGGATTACCAATTCTTCCCACATCCTCTACTCACTGCAGAACAGGATACTTTCTTGAACACTTTGGGTTCACATGTAAAATTAAGAATCAAAGTATAAAACCAAAAAGAAAGCATTCCATTGCCTTTCATTCAAGAGTAGTTCTCAGCTTTCTCAATTGGAAGTGTCACCAGCCCTCCTGAAATATAATAATGAACTCACAAAGCAGCTCACAGCAGAATCCTAATTTGTTATTTTATCTCTAGCATCAGCAATTTGAAAAGAATATGTTCTCTGTACAACCTTGTGCTAGTGTCAGACAGACCTGAGTGAAAACCCTGGCCCAATTATTTATTATTTGCCTTTCAGAGGATTGAATGAAAAGTAAATGGTTCAGGACTTTGTGCTAGCAGGTGCTGAATTAATAACGTGTTAGCATTAGTATGCACATGTCCTGTGTACACAGCATATACCACATATGGTATATGAAGGTATACATATATATGGTATATGCTGTATACACATAATGGACATCCACACCGGGAATGTCTAAGTTCCAGGTGTGGATGTCCATTAGAAATGAACATGAGACTCAACACTTATTTTATAAAAAGGAAAGGAAATTTACTGATGTGCTTTTTCTCTCATTAAATGAAAAATCACATTGAATCAGACTTCAACTTCCTCCACTCCAAAGTGAAAATAAGGAGCCTCTCATTTGAAACAGAAAGATTAGAAAATGGATATCCAATTTGATAGGGAAATTATGCTCTTATCTTGTCCTCAACAGCATTAACTATTAGGACCACAAAGTAGATGTTTATTAGGCAGAAAAGAGGTCTCTGAACTGACCCGTCACTAAGAGCTTATGAGTCATGAGAACACTGCCCAATAGCTTCTTGCATTTGAGCCATTTTGTTTCTGGCATAGGCGGACATGCTGCTTTGATAGGGTCTCAGGACTTTTTGGATGCCCTTGAGTTTATAGTTACTCTATTTGCATAGAAGATTTCAGCACAGAATAAAACATTTAGATCAAGAATATATCCTAGTGCAGTTTTCTCATTTCATATATCAGAAAAATAAGATGTTAAGAAAGTTGCTGCAGGTTATACAATTAACTTCAAAATATCTCCACTATTACCTTCACCAATGTTTAGCAACTTACTTTTAAGTTCTTTTCTTTAGTCTTCATTAAAATGCAGAATACTTAGCAGGTATGACATGTGAAGTTTTCATAATTGAAGGGTAAGTATTCACTGAAACATTCAGGAAAGAGAATTTGCTGTGTGGAATGAGCCACAGATCATTTAGGACAAAAAAAGAAGTGCAAAACTGGAGAAACTTAAAGATGAGGAGAAAGACAGACAGAAGTCTAACTGTGGGGAGAGGCACCACCAAGGAAGAAGCCCAAATCATGGTATCTTTTTGACAAGTGCCTTAGGACTGATTTTCAGGGATTAGTGTGGATATTGTAAGGAATTCTTTGCTAATGTTTTTGTATGTAATTTACAAGTTTGGCAGGTACTGTTTTCTTAACAATGGCTGCAGAAAACAGAGAATGGTATCTTTTCTTTTTCTAAAACAATAAAATATGCCCAAGTGGTTATAAAAGGTGGTACTAGAAATACAACACCAGAGTCAAATTGCACTCATCAGTTGTCATGGACGCTTTAAAACTCATTCATAAATTGCTTGAAACATCTTCTATTAACCAGAAAATTCTATCCTCCTATTCCTGTTAATGGCTTCTGTCCTTAGTGACTCCTTTATTAAAAACAGACTGTGGTGGTAGTGACTAACTTGCCGGGTTTGGTCAGAAAACGTGCAGTTTCCATTTGAATTTCTTAGGACATAGACTTTGAGAGAACCAGCTACTATGTAAGAAATTCCTATAAGAAAGACTAAATACTACGGAGATCACATGCTGCACATGGCCCACAGCTCTAGCTGCGATCCCAGCCGACAGCCAGCCTGTTTCTAGCCACTTATACCAGCATGCAGGACCAGCTTAGGGTGAGCCTGTGGATGAGTGCAAAGTCTACTGGTTTCCAACTACAACAACAGAAAAGACCCCGGTGAGAACATCTAGCTACACTCTTCTTAAGTGCTGGCACAAAATCATGTCCAAGTTATTTAAAATACTGCATTTCGGGGTATTTTGCCACACAGCAAACGTAAGCAAAGCAGATGTGTTTCTCTGGGAAACTACATTATTATGTTTAAGACCCTGTCTTTATATACATATAAAGGATAACTACTGAGTAAGAATATCTCCTCAAAGATTTTTATTTTTATCTTCTCTTGTATTGCTTTTAAAAATCAAAACAGGGGTTAGCATTGTGGCATAGCAGGTAAAGCTACCGCCTGCAATGCCGGCATCCCATATGGGTACTGGTTCGAGTTTCAGCTGCTCCACTTCCAAACCAGTTAACTGCTAATGCACCTGGGAAAGCAGTGGAAGATGGCCTAAGTGCTTGGGCAACTGCCATCTGTGTGGGAGATCTAAAAGAAGCTCCTGGCTCCTGACTTCAGTCTGGCCCAGCCAGAGCCATTGCAGCTTTTTGGGGAGTGAACCAGCAGAGAGAAGATCTCTCTCTGTCTCTCCCTCTCTATATATAACTCTGACTTTCAAATAAATAAATAAAGCTTTGAAAAACAGAAATCAAAATAACATAATTCAATTATCTACATATCATACTTTCCATTTATAATTAAGCAAACTAAAAACAAAGATTAAAATAACCAAAATTATTGAGACTGTAATGATTGAGAAAAATAATATCCTTTTTCAAAAATACCTATTTTGTTTATTTTAAAGGCAGAGTTACAGAGATGGAGATAATCTACTGGTTCATTTCCCAAATGGTGACAATGGCAGGGCTGGGCCAGGCAAAAGTCAGGAGCAGAACTTCTTCCAGGTCTCTCACATGGGGGACATGCACCCAGTTACTTGGGCCATCTTCTGCTGCTTTCTCAGGCACAATAGCAGGGAGCTTGATTGGAAATGGAGCAGCCGGGATGGGATGCCAGCATTGCAGTCAGCAGCTTAACCTGCTGCAACACAATGCCAGCCATAGGAAAAGAACTTTCAAAAGAAAGAATCTAGGGGTGCTGGTGCTGTGGCTTACTAGGTTAATCCTCTGCCTGTAGCACTGGCATCCCATGTGGGCTCTAGTCCTGGTTGCTCTCTTCCAGTCCAGCTCTCTGCTGTGGCCTGGGAAAACAGTGGAGGATGGCCCAGCGGCTTGGGCCCCCTGTACCCGCATGGGAGACCAGGAGGGGCCACCTGGCTCCTAGGTTCGGATCGGCATAGCTCAGTCCATCATGGCCATTTGGGGAGTAAACCAACGGAACGAAGACCTTTCTTTCTGTCTCTCACTGGCTGTAATTCCATCTGCCAAATTAATAAAAAAGAATCTAGGAAAAACTCTAGAATCCCATGACATTTTATCTGATTCTTGGATCTTATTTTGTTCTATTTGAGAGGCAGAGTGAGAAAGAGAGACTACCCAGTTGCTGGTTCACTCCCTAAATGTCTGTAATGGCTGGGATTGGGCCAGTGAAATGTCAGAGCTAGGTACACAGTTCAAGTCTACCATGCATGTGTGGTAGAAATCCAGTTGCTTGAACCATCACACCCACATCCCAGAGTTGCTTTGGCAAGAAGCTGGAGTCAGGAGCTGATGCCAGGTAACAAATCCAGGTACTCTGATGTGGGGTGTGGTTGTCTTAACTACAAGCCAAATGCCACCCATTGAGTGTTGTTTTTTAGTTTATAAACTTCTTAAACTTCTGAAAGGAACACAGACAAAAAGGGTGGGTTAGGAAGAGAGAGAGAGAGAAAGAGAGAGAGAGAGAGAATCTTCCATCCACTGATTCATTCACTTAATGCCAGCAACTGCCAAGGCTGGGCTAGGACAGAGACAGGAGCCCAGAACTCAATCTCTCTCGTTGGTGGCAGGAACCTAAACACTTGAACCATTATCTGCTGCTTTCCAGGATGTGCATGAACAGGAAGCTGTATTGAAGCAGTATAGCCCAGAATCAAGACAAGCTGTTTGATAAGGGGTGTGGGTGCTCCAAACAGTTACATAAATTAATGTGCCAAAAAATCACTCCTGCAATTCTATTTTAATATGCGTATCGATTCCAAGTGTTGCCAATGTATTGGTATATAAACCACCTTTTGAGAAATGATGCTGGCTTTAGGGTAGAGAAACACTACATTGTTTATTCAGGAGATGGAGGAGGGGAGGCCATGGGCCAGGGAATGTGAGCAACCTGTGGAAGATACAGAGGGAAAACAAGGAAACGAATTTTCTCCTCAGCCCTGCAGAAAAACCACAGTCAGACCCACAACTTATTTGTACTACAGTGACAACCACGTCATACTCCTGACCTCCAGAACTGCACATTGGTAAATTTGTTTTATCCTAAGGCACCAACACTAGATCACTTGTCAGAGTAGTAATAGAAAGAGGTGAATGTAAAGGTAAGCTCTAACATTCTATTTCTCTGAGTCTCCTTCCCTACTTTAAGCCTCCCTGAGTTCTCCAGCTCTTGTTACATGCCATGACTCTATTTTCCTCACTACCCCAAGCAGTGTCCCTTAGATAGAAGTCTGCTTGGCTGGTATGGCACTTAAAACATGCCATTCTGGGGCTGGAATTTCAGCATACTGAGTTAAGTTGCCACCAGTGACGGTAACATCCCGTATGTGTGCCGGTTCAAGCCTGCAGCCACCATTCCTGCCAATGTGCCTGGGAAAGGACCAAGATGAAGGTCCTGACTCCAGGATTCTGCATAGCCAGGCCCTGGAAATTATAGCCATCTGGGGAGTGGGGAATGAACCAGGAGATAGAAGATCTCTCTCTCTCTCTCTCTCTCTCTCTCTCTCTCCCTACCTCTCTCCCTCCCTCTCTCCCTGTAACTCTGCCTTTCAAATAAATTTTTAAAAAGTCATTCTGCAGGAGACACAAAAGTCTGCATGGGAGCTAAGAAGTGTCCCCTCTCTTACTTGCATTTTACATCATTCCCATCTATGAATGGATGAGACCATTTCAGCTTTTGCAAAAACCATATCACATAATTGAATGAAGTGCTCAGTTAACAAACTCTTGCCCCAGCCATCCACCAAAACTACTCTACTCTATTTTTACAGGTGTTTCTAAATAACAACACCTGCCCCAATTCTCTTGTAATATTTTGCCCATCACCTATAGTGTAAAAAATGTGAAAATATTATAGAATTTGAATTCTAAAGTGTTGGCACTCTCTTAACTTTCTGTTTCCAACAAATTTGACTCTTGTCTGACACATTAATATCCTCATCCAGTTAACTAATAAAATATGAGAACAGATGCTATGGCACAATGTAGACTTCATTCTGGTTTCATTCATCGATTTCACAAAGAGGACTGAGTAGCTGCAATAAGAGGATCATTTGTCTTGCTTCCTTGGGGTGTGAAATCTTCAAAGTTGAAACTGGGGCACTCCTGGGCAAATGGAAATTGCTTCAGTGTGGCTCACTTTGTATTGGGTCTGGAGAAAATAAAGCAGTCTCTTCATTCAAACAGCTACCAAAGTAGAATTTGGTTTTTCTCAACTACTTTTGCTTAGGATTTCTGTTGATCATCTACTTTTCCACAGTAGCCAAGGTTATTTAGTTTTACTTTTTGTTGTTTATTTCAAAACTAAAGATATATTTAGCTTTGTTTGATTTCAGATTAGTGAAAATATTTCTTTTCTTGATGGAACAAGAAGCCCAGAAGAGGCTGCCAGGGCTGTTACTGCGGTAGGTGATAGAATCAGGGATGCAGACTCTCCCCTTTTCTATGCAGTCACCTTTGCTTGTGCTGTCTTCTCATGATTATAAAAATGCTGATCCATGCCCATGTTCCGGGTAGGAAGAAGGAAGAGAGAAGAGCAAGGGAGGAACATCAAGTGTCAGTCAAATCAACACCCTTTGAAAGAACTTTCCTCCCTAAAATTCCATCCATCAACTTCCATTTACTTCTCATTGAGAAGAACTTAGTTGTTTAATACTTCTATCTTCAAGGGAGGAGAGAAGATGTACTTTTTTGCCTGGTCACCTTGCTACAACCATCACCAACCCTGATACCCCTCAAGAATTAATTTTATAATTAAGAAAGAAGTAGGAATTATTTATGGATAGGCAATTAGACCTACAGGCAACTCTCATTAACAGATTATGCATACATTTGTGAATGGTTTCAGTGGTGTTCTGAAGAAATAAAATGACTATTACAATATTTAGGGTCTGCAAAGGTATAAATTAATTGAGTTGTTCTTTACTATTCTCTTTATATTTACAGCTGTATCCTTTTGGAAAATAATAGCTAATTAAACAAACTAAAAATTGTAATTAAGTATATAAATATTTTATGTGTCTATTTATTTAGTGTTAGAGAAAGAAAGAGAGAAAGAGATATTACCCATCTACTTATCTATTCCCCAAATGCCTGCAACAGCTAGGACTGGGCCAGGCTGAAGGTGGGATCTGGGAACTCAATCTCAATCTCTCATGTGAGTGGCAAAGACTCAATCAGCTGCTACCTTACAGAGTTCACATTAATAGTAAGCTAGAATTGGTATTGGAACCGGGATTTTAACTTAAGCACTCTAATATTGGAAGAAAGTATCTTAACTTTGTATCTTAACTGCTGGACCAAATGCTTGTCCCTGCATATTTTAAATTGCATACTTAAGGGGAAAATTCAGTTATTTTATTGTTATGATGACTAATATGTATTGTTTCATCAAATACAAATACTCTTCTAGACATGGTATTCTAGACATAGTATTCTTTGTGTTTAACACTATTTCCTCCAAATGAACTCTCTCAGTCAGGAATGTTTCCGATCTTTGAGTGAAAGTTGGAAAATGATGTGGCTATAAAAGTAGATTAGCTAAAAGCAGCAGTACATGGAATTGTGCCATTTCAACACTTAACTAGGGGTCCTTGGTATGTGGACCCATTGTCAAATTGTACTTTTCATGTTTTGGTGTGATAAAAACACAGTGAAGATGTAAAAGAACACAGTTCCTGGACCCCTGGTCCCACAGGTAAACAAACTCCTTAAAATGTGCATCAAATTTTAGTTATATACTCAGATAAATACTGACACTGCTGTTGCTATTAATTGAAACCATGTTTCATTTTGGTATCCCTGGCATTATGCAAGGAATGTTAGTCTATCATCTCAAACCTTCATGGCAAATGTATAGCAGAGACATTATAATCCCCATTTTACAGTTTAGGAAACAAATGTCATAAAAGTTGTTTAATTTATCCAATACCACATTCAAATTTATGTGCATGAGTCTCCAAAGGCTAGTCTGTTTTTCTGGGACACGTCTCTGCCTTATTCAAAGGTCCAATAAGAGCCTTTTAGCCATAAGACTGTATTTACCATTTCTCTTTGATATCTATAAAAAGCCCTGGACATGAAATAAGGTCTAAACCAGAATCTTGGCTTCATTTGCTACTTACCAGGTATGTAAATCCAGGTTCATATTTGTCTTTTATTTCTATGAGCCTTAGTGTCAACATCTGTATAGAGAATACACACTATCTAGGAAACATTAATAATTGTTGATACAATTAAGAAGATAATGTATTAGAGACTAGGAACACAGTGAATACTCAAGAAATATTGCTTAAATCATGCATAAGTACTGTAACTGGAACAGAAAGGGAAAGACATTGAGCAAATAGCATTGATAGAGTTCATAATCTAGGTAAATGCCTTGTTAAGAAAACCAGAATAGTAGAGGTGAACCTTTTGGGCTAATTTATTATCATAGCCTGTTCTGGCTTCTGTAACAGGATATCATAAATTGGTGGAATATGAGCAGCAGAAATTTATTTTTTACAGTTCTGAAGACTATCAAAGATCAAAATGTCTACAGATTCAGGTCTGGTAAGTAATCATTTTCTGGTTCGTGAACAACTGCCTTCTTCGTGTGTCCTCAGATGGTGGAAGGGGTCAGGGAGCTCTCTGGATTATCTTTTAAGGACAGTAATCTCATCCATGAAAGGTCTGCACTCATGGCCTAAAATCTCCCAAAGGCCATACTGCCTAATACCATCACCTTGGGGGTGAGCACTTCAGCATATACATTTGGGAAGTACACAAACATTCAGATCATAGAATTCAATTATTGTCCTTGAGATGGGTTTTCTTGGGGGCTGCATCATACGGTAAAGATCCTGCCTTTTGGAATGGATGGATGGGAGAGCCAGGATTTGAATTCAAAATGCAAACTGCAGTAGAAGACCACCTGATGGCAGCACAGAAGTGTTGGTGACCTATGGTTTTGCAGAGATGATAGTCCTGAAAGTCAGTGTGAAGAAATGGCAGCTTTCTCATATTTTCACAGAAGACAGGGACTAATGGAAATATGAGTTCTCTGGAAACAAGTATTGATAGAGATTTTAGGGGACACAACTTATTAGGGAACAACATTGTTGGACCTCTCAGTTGCAGAGATGCCCACTTGCTCGGGAGGACGCCCAAAGATCCAGACTCCAGACCAGTTGATGCAAAAAGCACGAGGTTTTTATTGAACGTTTGCGCAAACGGGCCCCCACCTCAGGTAGTGAGGAGCCCTGAGCGGCAGTTTCACACAGGTTATATAGGCAACGAATTAGCATATTCCTAATGCGCATGCGTAGGATTGGTCAGTTCAGAGGGACCATTAGCATATGGGAGAATGCTGGCGAAGAATGCTGGTGGAGAGTGCTGGTGGAAAATGCAGAGGTGGCACGGGATTGGCTGGTTCGGAGGGACAATTAGCATACCGGAGAATGCTGAGGGAGAGTGCTGAGGTGTTACAGGATTGGCTGGTCGCAGTGACATCATAAGTGCGCGCCTAGAGACTCTCCGAAGGGGAGGGGCAGCTCTGCTCTGGGCGTGCCTAGAGGTTCTCTGAAGGGGATTGACTTTTCCTTCCCAGAGAACGTCCTGCCCGCTAGACTCTGGGGAACATCTAACCTCTTAAGAAGCCCCTGATATTTGCCCAGGCCTAGTTTCTTGTCCCTCCCCCCCCCCACCCCATAAGAGTCCTTCAACATGAGTGAAAGGAAGGGAGAGGAAACAAGATTGAGGATGAAGGTGAACTGGATTTACTGGGGCTCAAAATGTGTACAAACCCAACAACTATGTCTTATCTAATTGTTTCACATCAGATTGAATGGCCATGTCTCTTTGTCTCCCTACCAAATGAAGGAATACTTGGGAGGGGTATGCCTCAGTTGGAACGGTTATCTACAGACACTAAAAGAGTTGAGGACTGCAGGCCATCTTCGTATTACAGAACATCTTTCTTGGAGTACAATCTGTGTGGCTTATCTCATTTTCAAACTCAGGACAATAATGGCTTTCCCACTTTTGAAATCCAGAAGCCAATACCATGAGGCTAGATCACAAGACTAGAAAACCATTTGAGATACTTCACCATCATTCTGTCATCTGTGTTACTTGGGAATCTATGCCATGGAAGTGTCCTTGTCTATGGAATAAGAGTTTGTCCCATGACTTTGAAATCTGTTTGTTCATTCAGTATGTATTTGCTGAAGGCTACTGTTATGTCAGCAACTTCTAGGCACGTAGCACATGCCAGTGAAGAAAACAGATAGTTCCATGCCTTTATGATGTAGACATTCTAGTATTAAAATTCTATTGATTAAAACAAAAATCAATGAAATAAGAGCTTAATCAGTGAAATTCTCCTGTAAAATCACTGTAACATTCTATGATACTACTTCAAAGCAGAGGAATTTGATATTAGGTGTTTCCAGGAAAATATATCATATTTCAAAAGTAATTTGACAGATTATTTACTGGGGCACGTGATAACTTCCGCATAATGTATAGGTCATAAGATACTTTTTTTCTGTCCATTGTCTGTGAGAGCTAATAAAATTATTGACAATCTTCTTACTGACATAAGCCATGAAGAAAATTAAAGCCCTTGGGGAAGAAAATAAAACACTTTCAGAAATTTGAGCTGAAAACATTTCAATGCACTTCTCAACGATTCAGTCAGATGTTATTAAAACCATGACCATAAGAGAAGATATAGCAACAAATAAAGAATATTTCTGCTCATCTCATATGTGCCTCAATATTATATTTTTCCCCTTCTGCTATTGGGATGGGATATGGATGGCCTGAAAACATCCCATGAGACTGGAGGGTTTTTGTTTTTTTGTTTGTTTGTTTTTTGCTTAAGAACTTTAGCTTTTTTTAAAGGAATATAAATTTCCTAAGTACAACTTTAGGAATATAGTCATTCTTCCCACCATGCCTGCCCTCCCAATCACACTCCCACCCTTCCTCCTCCTCCCTCTCCCATTCCTAGTCCCATTCTCCATTAAGGTTCATTTTCAATTAAATTTCTTCACAGAAGACCAACTCTATACTAAGTAAAAATTTCAACAATTTGCACACACACACACAACTGTTTGAGAACTAGTTTTGCAGTTAACTCTCATAATACAACTCATTGAGCACAGAGGTTCTGCATGGGGAATTATACACAGTGACTCCTATTGTTAATTTAATAATTAAAGTCTTATATGTGATGTCAGTGAGCACAGGAGGCTCTTGACATGAGCTGCCTAGACCTATGGAAGCCAATTGAGTCCACAAGCTCTGTCAGTATTTGAACAAAACTAGGATCACAAGACTAGAAAACCATTTGAGATACTTCACCATCATTCTGTCATCTGTGTTACTTGGTAATCTTGGTAAGCAAAGTGAAAGTTCTCTCCTCCCTTCAGAGAAAAGTGCATCCTTCTTTGATGGCCACTTCTTTCCACTAGCGTCTCACTAACAGAGATCCTTCATGTAGAAGATTTTTGCCATAGTGTCTTGGTTTTTCATGCCTGAAATGCTCTCATGGGCTTTTAAATCAGAACAGGAAGCCTTAAGGGCTGATTCTGAGATGAGTGTTACTTAAAGTGATTATCATTCAATGATTCTGCTGTGTGAACTGCTTCCCATGTTGCAATAGTCTCTCCTTTTAACTCTGTCTATTATTATTACCAGGTACTTGATCCCATTATATGATCACTTTAAGGCTTATTCCAATCTACATGTTCACTTTAAAATTTAATATGATTATTCTAATAATTAAGATGCCATTTTTATTACAAAGCTTAATGGGATTTAGAGTCCCATGACAAGTTTTTAAACTTTACCCTTAGAAGTAAGTCCATAGAATGTATACAGAATTACACAGCTTTATAGTTAGAAACTTCCTCCTCCCTCTCTTATTCTCAACTTATTTTTTACTGAAATCTATTTTCAATTGATTTTATATACATGTGATTAACTCTATGTTAGTAAAGAGTTCAACAAATAGTATGAAAAAAAAAAAAACTGTTCCTCAACAATCAAGACAAGGGCAGCTCAAGTCATTTCTTCTTGAGTGTAAATTTGACTTCTGTAGATTTCATTTTAGGTGCTCTATGAGTTCTCAGAGATCAAGCAGAACATATTGTATTTGTCCTTTGGGATGGGCTTATTTCACTAAGTATGACGTTTTCCAGATACATCAATTTTGTTGCAAATGAACAAATTTCATTTTTAACTGCTGTGTAGTATTCCATAGTGAACATATCCCATAATTTCTTTATCCAATCTTTGCTTGAAAGGCATTAGGTTGTTTCCTTGTGTTAGTTATTATGAATCGAACTGCAATAAACAAGGGGGTGTGGATGACTCTTTGTTTATTGATTTCATTTCTCTTGGATAAATTCCCAGGAGTAGGATGGCTGCATCATATGGTATGTCTATATTCAGATTTTTGAGGGATCTCCATATGGTCTTCCATAGTGGCTTTACCAGTTCACATTCCCACCAACAGTGGATTAGGGTAAACTTTTTCCACACATCCTCACTGGCATTTGTTGATTGTTGATTTCTGTGTGAAAACCATTCTAACTGGGGTGAGGTGAAACCTCACTGTGTTTTGATTTGCATTTTCCTGACAGCTAGTGATCCTGATTATTTTTTTCATGTGTCTGTTGGCCATTTGGATTTCCTCTTTTGAAAAAATGCCTTTTTAAGTCCTTGACTGAATTCTTAACTGTGTTGTTTGTTTTGTTGTGGAATTTCTTGATTTCTTTGTAGATTCAGGTTATTAATCCTTTATCAGTTGCATAGTCCACAAATAATTTCTCTTATTCAGTCAGTTACCTCTTCATAAAGTTCTCAATTTGATGTAATCCCATTTGTGAACTTTGGCTTTGACTGTCTGTGCCTTTGAGGTCTTTTCCAAGAGTGTTTGCCAGTGCCAATGTCTTGTAGACTTTCCCCAATGTTCTCTGATAATTTGATGCTGTTGAGTTGTAGATCTTTAATGCATGTTTAGTGTATTTTTGTGTAAGGTGTAAGATAGGGGTCTTGCTTCATACTTCTGCATGTGGAAATCTAGTTTGCTCAGCACCATTTGTTGGAGAGACTGTCCATGCTCCAGGGATTGGTTTTAGCTTCTTGGTCAAATATAAGTTGGTTGTAAATATTTGGATTTATTGCTGTGTTTCTATTCTGTTCCATTGGTCTATCTTTCTATTTTTGTACTAGTACCAGGCTGTTTTGATATAACTGCCTTGTAGTACGTCCTGAAATCTGATAATGTGATGCCTCAGGCTTGGTTTTTGCTGTATAATATTGCTTTAGCTGTTTGAGGCCTCCTTTATTTTCATATGAATTTTAGGCTCATTTTTCTAGATCTTAGAAGAAGATCTTTGGTATTTTGATATATATTACATTAAATCTGTAAATTGCATTTGGAAGAATGGACATTTTGATGAAATTGATTCTTCCAATCCACAAAATGGAAGATTTTTCCATTTTTCCTATCTTCTTTTGTTTCTTTCTTTATTGTTTTATAATTCTCATCATAGAGATCTTTGACATCCTTGGTTAAATTTATTCCAAGGTATTTAATTTTTTTGTAGCTATTGTTAATAGGATTGATCTTAGAAGCTCAATCTCAGCCTTGGCATTGTTTGTGTATACAAAGGCCATTGATTTTTATGTGTAGACTTTATATCCTGCTACTTTACCAAGCTCTTCTATGAGTTCCAAGAGTCACTTAGTGGTCTTTTGCATACCCTATATATATAGAATCATGTCATTTGCAAGTAGGAATAGTTTGACTTCCTGCTTCCCAATTTGCATCTCTTTGATTTCTTTTTCTTGTCTAATGGCTCTGGCTAAAAATTCTAGGACTATATTGAATACCAATGTTAGCAGTGAGCATCCTTGCTTGGTACCAGATGTCAGTGAGAATGCTTACAAATTCACCCCATTCAATATGATGCTGGCTGTGGGTTTGTCATAAATTGCCTCGATTATATTGAGGAATGCTCCTTTTTTACCCAATTTGCTTAGAGTTTTCATCATGAAAGGGTGTTGTATTTTATCAAATGCTTCCTCTGCATCTATTGAGATAATCATGTGGTTTTTATTCTTCAGTTTGTTAATGTGATGTACTACAATGATTGACTTGTGAATGTGGAACCATCCCTGCATACCAGAGATAAATCCCACTTGATATGGGTCGATGAGCTATCTGATGTATTGTTGGATTCTATTGGCTAGAATTTTGTTGAGTATTTTTACTTCTATGTTCACCAGGGAAATTGGTCTGTAGTTATCATTCTCTGTTGCATCTTTTTTCAGGTTTAGGATTTATGGTGAAGCTGGCTTCATAGAAAGAACTTGGGATGATTCTCTCCCTTTCAATTTTTTTGAATAAATTGATAAGAAGTGGAGTTAGTTCTTTAAATGTCTGGTAGAATTCAGCAGTGAATCCATCCGTTCCCAGTCTCTTCTTTGTTGAGAGGACTTTTCTTACTGATTCAATTCCATCTTGGTTATGGGTCTGTTTAGGTTTTCTATGTTTTCATGGCTCACTTTACATAGGTTGTTTGTGTCCAGGAATCTATCCATTTCTTCTAGTGTTCCCACTTTGTTGGCATACAGCTCTTTGTAGACATTTCTGTTAATTCTTTTTATTTCTGTTTAGTCCATTGTTAATATTCCCTTTTCATCTCTAATGTTGTTGATTTGGGTCTTCTCTCTCCTTTTATGGTTAGTTGGGCCAATCATTTGTCAATTAATTTTTTTCAAATAACCAGCTTTTCATTTTGCTGACAATTTGTATTTTTTAGATTCAATTTTATTGATGTCCTCTCTAATTTTAATTATTTCTTTTCTCCTACTGGTTTTGCATTTGGTTTGCTGTTGTTTTTCTAGATCCTTAAGATGCATTGATACCTTGTTTATTTGCTGCCCTTCCGATTTCTTGATGTAGGCACCAACTGCTATAAACTTTCCTCTTAACATAGTTTTTGCTGTATCCCATAAGTTTTGATATGTTGTTTTGTCATCTTAATTTGTTTTCAGATTTTTTTTTATTTCTTCTATGATCTGATATTCATTCAGGAGCCTGTTGTTCAGTCTTGATGTGTTCGCATATGTTCTAGAGATTACTGAGTTGTTGATTTCCAGCTTCACTCATTGTGGTCTAAGAAGATGTATGGCATGATTTCAATTTTTTTGAATTTGCTGAGACTAGTTTTTTGGCCTAGTATGTGGTCAATCCTAGAGAAGGTCCCAGGTACAAGTGAAAAGAATGTGTATGCTGCAACTGTAGGATGAAAAGTTCTGTAGATATCTGCTACATCCATTTGGTATAAGTATTGATTAAATATGCTGCTTTCATGCTGATTTTCTGCCTGGTTGATCTGTCCATTGCTGAAAGTGGGATATTGAAGTTTCCCATTGCTATTGTATTAGAATGTATGTTTCCCTTTAGATCCATTAACATTTCTTTTCACCAGCCAGATGCCCTCTAATCAGGTGCATATACATTTATATTAGTTACATATTCCTCTTGAATTGATCCCTTAATCATTACATAGTGCCCTCCTTTGTCATTTTAATAGTTTTTGTGTCAAAGTATATTTTGTCTGATATCAGGGTGGCTACACCAGCTCTTTTTTTGTTTCTGTTGGCATGGAATATCTTTTTCCATCCTTTCACTTTCAGTCTGCATGCATCTTTTTTGGTGAGATATGTTTCTTATAGGCAGCAAATAGATTTTTTTTTAATCCATTCATCCAGTCTGTGTCTTTTCATTGGAATGTTGAGGCTATTTAGATTAAAGATGGCTATTGATAAGCAATGGCTTTGCCCTGCCATTTTTCAATATATATTCCTACTTTTTACTTTGAATTTCCTTGAACATTTACTCAGAGATTTACTTCCTGTACCTTTTTCCATAGTGATGACCATGTTTCTGTGTTTCTGTATAAAACACATCCTCAAGAATCTTTTGTAGGGTTGGGTGGGTGGTGACAAATTTTTTCCAATTTCTGTTTGTTATGGGAGGTCCTTATTTCACCTTCTTTCATAAATGAAAGCTTTGCAAGGTGTAGTATTCTGGGTTGACATTTTTTTTTTCCTTAAGACAGGAATATATATCGCCATTCTCTCCTAGCCTATAGGGTTTCTGATAAGAAGTCCACCATGAGTCTAGTTGGAGATCCTGTAAAAGTAATTTGATGTTTCTCTCATGCACATTTTAGAATCGTTTCTTTATGTTTTACTGTGGTGAGTTTCATTACAATGTGTCATGTGAAGATCTTTTCTCATCATATCTATTATTGGTTCTATGGGCTTCCTGAACTTGGATATCCATTTCTGTCTCCAAATTAAAGAATATTTTTGTTATTATTTCACTAAAAAGACCTTCTAATCCTTTCTCTCTTTCCATGGCTTCAAATAGCCCTGGAACCCATATCTTGGGTGGTTAGATAGTATCCTGTTAATTCCCAACAGTGTTTTTTAGTTTTTGTTAGGGTTTTTAGTGTTTTCAATCTGGTATTCTTTCTTCTGCTTCACCAATTCTGTTGTTAATGCTTTCCACTGCATTTTTCATTTGTTCTATTGAATTCTTCATTTCATTTTGATTTTTCTTTATGATTTAAATTTCATGGGAGAAATTTTCTTTCATGTCCTGTATAGATTTCAGAATCTTGTGCATTTGCTTCTTATTACTTTTATGTAGTCTTATTACCTTTTTTTTTTTAATTCCACTTCTTGCATTTCTTCCATCTCATCTTCACAATCTAGTATTAACTGTTATATTCTTTTGGGGGCATCATGTTGTCTTCCTTATTCTTGTTTCTTGAATTGGTGCATTTGTTGTTCAGCATTTGTGGAAATACATATTGGTTTCTTTTATTTATTTATTTATTTATTTTTTTGCTGTGGCAACTTTTTTCTTTGTACTATACTTCTGAAGATATGTGGAATGTCTGCTTTCAGTGAATGCCTAAAGGCTTGTTGTGGGTGTCACAATGGAGCTTTGTTCAGTTCTCTAGGGTGAAGGGCATGTGTAAGGTGACACATCTAGGTTTGGTGTGATAAATCTCTTTTTTTTCTTTTTCAATCAAAAGGGAAGTTTATTCTGCTCAGCTCAGATCCTCTCCTCAAAGGGGACCAGTGCCTGAGCACTAGCCCCAGTGGGTATAATATTTGTCCTCTCTGCCCCAAGGACCACACAAAGGATCTGCATAGTCCTCAGTGTAATTTCAGATTCCCCAGCAATGTCCCTCTCCAAGTAACCAGGAAGCCCTGAGCATGTGGAATCTCCCAGTGACTGCCTAAATCCCAGCCACACGATCAATCCCCTGACACAGCCTCAGTTTTTTTTAATAGTTTCAGCACATAGGCCTCCCATAGTCAGAGGCCCCTAGCCCTCTGTTAGTTCTCCACCAGAGTTAGGAGTTTCCATTCAGCTGGTTGCTGGGCATGGACAGGAGCTGTCTCAACTCATGTATGGCCAAAATGGTGCTTGCTCTTTCATCTTGTTACAGGACACCGTTGTAAAGTGATCAGGGATAGACAATTTTTCTTTCTCCTCTAATTTGAGAGGTACACTATCCTCCAGGGGGCTTCAAGCCAGATTCTCTCTAGTATTACCTGCAGCTTTAGCTCCAGTGGCTTGGGCTGCTGCAGTCTGGTCTCACTTCACTTTCCAACATTAGTGCATAGGCTCTCGGCTGCTGGAGTCCTGAGTTATGGGTGTCCACACCCTCCACGTAAGTCCACTGTGCCTCTCTAATTTGCATGGAGCTTCCTCTGCCAATTTCTCCCTAACTCTTTCCTGAGACTGAACTCTTTCCACTTTTTTAAAACCATATTTTCCTGGACTAGACAAGTAAGCTCTCTCCCTACTCTACCATCTTGCCCTCCTCCAAGACTTTTAGTCTTGATATTAAGCTCAGGCAAGAATTTTCTCCAGGAATCTTTATAGGGGCACTGCATGACACATTGAAAAACATTTTTTTTCAATATTTCTGAGAGTCTAAGTATACCACTCATTAATAGTTACATAGAGCTGTTTTTTTTTTAACTTTTATTTAATGAATATAAATTTCCAGTGTACAGCTTATGGATTACAATGGCTTCCCCCTCCCATAACTTCCCTCCCACCCACAACCCTCCCCTCTCCTGCTCCCTCTCCCCTTCCATTCACATCAAAATTCATTTTCAATTCTCTGTTTTTTATAACCCTCAATTCAGAGGTCAATTTCATTTAAGAAAGCAAGCAAAACAAAACAAAAAAAAATAAAGATGGAGGAACTGGGGAGAATAATGCATAAATAATCCAAGTACTCATTCAATGAAGAGCTGTATTTTGAAGTCTGCAGTAGCCATTGAAATGAAAATAGTCCATTTTTACTGAAATGCAATAACTATAATTAGTAAGTGTGTATCATGTGTAATGATACAGTTATAATTAACAATTCCACCTCCTTAAACATTTATCGTTACTTTGTGTTGATAAACATTCCTCTTTTTTAATTCTTTATAAAATGTAGAATTGTTGTGAACCATAGTCAGTCTACTGTGCCTGACTATTAGAACTTGTTCCTATCTAATTGTACTTTCAGACTATTTATCTATCCTCCCTTTAGACTCCTTTATCACCACCCTTAGCCTCTAGTAACCTCTGTTCTGCTCCTTTTATAAAATCAACTTTTTTACCTTCAAAACATGAATGAGAATATGAAATTTGTCTTTCTTTGCCCAGATTATTTCACTTAACATAATTTCCTCTGTTCCATCTGTGTCGCTGTAAAACACAGGATTGCCTTGTGTTTTATGATTGAATAATATTCCATTGTGTACTTATACCATGTTTTCTTTATTCATTCATTTGTCAGTGAACACCTTTGACTAATTCCATATCTTAGCTAGTGTGAACAGTTCTGCAACAAACATGGGGTGCAGGTACGTTAGACAAGCACTTAATACTACATGTCCTTTTTAAACTCAGCCAACAACTTAACTGTGCTTCCTAGTTGACTATAACATTTAGGTAAAAGATAAGAATATGCTTTGAGGTAAAGGGTCTTGATTTACTAATATTTACACAGCAGACATTCCCAGAACAGATCACCTTCTCTTCCATGAGACTCTACCACCCTGGATCCCGGAAGCCATGACCCCAGAATACTCAGAACTCCTGATGGACCACTATTTTTGGGGAAGGCCAATGTGACAGCACTGTCCATCATGAAGTAGTTACAGAAGATGAGACCTTCCCCTAAATGCCAAATATTTGTCATTGTTCATTCATCAAGGGTAAATGTCAAGAGTTGCTTTGGGGCACTTGGAACGTCCTTAAGCTAAGGACAGTGAAGGCCCCTCAGCTCTGCACAGAAATGCAGATTATCTGGCTGCAAAACCTGGGCGATCATGGGAAAGCTGCCACTGCAAGTACGCACTTCCCATTATAATCCATATTGCAGCAGCGGTCAGTCTCTGGCTGTCTTGCCTGCCCAATGCTCTCTTGCAGCATGCTTAATTATCTAATTCTGCTCATTCAAAATTGGAAATATTTAATCACTCCTTTTAAATTAATGTTAAATTAACAAATGAGCTTTTGACAAGATTGTTGTAATATGTGATACAATAATAATAGTCAACTCTTATTTTCAGAGAAAATATAAAAAACTCATGACTTGCAGTCATGAACAACATTTGAGACTCATTGTAGCATGCTGCAAACATTACTGAGCTTTGCTCTTCCTGATTAGAGCAGAGGAGACTGCGTAAACACTGTAAAAATACCAGTCACTCCCTGATATATGCACCAGTAACACTCATATCATCCTCCAAGACCCAAAGAACTTTCCTCTGACCCAGAAATTAGCCCTTTCTAGCAGAAATACAGCTATATTCAAGGCTCTTTGGGATTCCAGTCCTGTCTATGATTTATAAAATGTGTTATTGAGGTCTCACATATTGAAGACTTTGCTTCCAGAAATGGCAGACTATGCAATCCAGACTTGCTCTCCTGTTTATAACTAGCAACAACGAACAACAACAACAATAAAATCAACTTGGAGACATGAAAAACTCCTACAGCAATGAAGAATTGTGGAGCCAAAAGCCAAGAGAAGAAGAAAATACAAAGAAATGAATCAGTCAAGGGGCCATTTTCCCTTAGATGTATCTGTTGATTCCCAAGGAGACTGTGATGGTGGTGAGAGATTTAGATATGAACACAACAATGGAAACCTGTTAGAAAGGTTTCTACCCCTGATTTGGTCAGGTAATGAGGTATTGCATTTCATTTTTGCTCTTTCCAGAAACAAAATTAAATCATGAAAAATCACAGTGTGGAATTTTATTTATATGAAGTCCCCAAGCAAGCAAAGCCAAAATCATAGCTATTATCTTGGGCAAGAAAGGAAGAAGTGAGTTAAGATATGGAGGGTTACAAGCGCTTCTGGGGAGCTTGCTAATTTCTGTTTTTGGATCTGGAGTGCTCCATGAAGTCTCTCCTACTTTGAGTGTGTTTGGCAGTTTTCACTTTGCCATCCTGTGGAAATGACCTTTGTTTGCCTTGGCCATGGAGTTGGAGTGGCTTTCATTTCCTTGGCATGTGCTTGATAACAGAAGTCCCTGCTATCAATAGGTACTACTCCCTTCTCCAATGATTAAATACTACAGACAATATCTATAAAGCTGATTGCATGCCTATCTCCCAGCTAGTGTTTCAAGATTTAACAAATAAAATTATCAAATGCCCAATTCAATTGAATTTCAGAAGCACAAAAAACAATGCTTTAGTATATTGTGTCCCAAATATTTCACAGGGGAATATACCTGTAATAAAAAATCATGGGCTGTTTATATTAAATTTACCTGAGCATCCAGTATTTTATCTGACATTCATACTGTCAACTCATATTCTTTGGATCTAGACATATGGAGGAAACAGGAAGAGCAATAAAAAAATTGAAAAGAAACCAAAAGCTATCCTAACTTTTTTTTTTATTTCTAATCTATTAGCTTAAACCTTAATTAAATATATTATTTTGAACACTGTGTTCAAAGAACAGGTAAAGGAGGCTGATGCCATGGTGTATTAGGTTAAGAACCTGCCTGTGGTGCCAACTTACCATATGGACACTGGTTTTAATCTCAGCTGTTCTTCTGATCCAGCTCCCTGCTAATGACCTGAGAAAGCAGTGGAAGATGGTCTGAGTTCCTGGGGCCTGCACTCACGTGGGAGACCTGGAAGAAGCACTGGGTTCCTGGCTTCAGATCGGCAGAAGCCATTGTGGCCATTTGGGGAGTGAACCAGGGGATGGAAGACCTTTCTCTCTCTCCCTCTCTCTGCATGTACCTCTGTCTCTCAAGTAAATAAATAAATATTTTTTTAAAAAGAACATGTAAGAAAACTCATTCAAATTTAGAGTATGAAATTCCATCAGAAGCACAACCCAAGCTGCAGAAATCCCTATCTAGCTCAGAAAGTGAGGAATGTTGTTCTCTTTTCTCCTTCTTCAAAAGTAGACAAGGTCTCCTTGCAGTCTAAGCCTGGGATGTCCAATATGGTAGCCACTAGCTACATGTAGCCATGTTGATTAATTGAATGAACAAAATTTAAAATCTATTTTCTCTGTTGTGAATTGAGCTGCAATAAAACATTAAGGTGCAGACAGCTTTTGTGTTTGCCAATTTAATTTCCTTTGGGTAAATTCCAAGGAGTTCCGGGATGGCTGGGTTGAATGGTAGGGTTATATTCAGGTTTCTGAGGAATCTCCAGACTGACTTCCATAGTGGCTTAACCAGTTTGCATTCCCACCAACAGTGGGTTAGTGTCCCTTTTTCCCCACATCCTCGCCAGCATCTATTGTTGGTAGATTTCTGAATGTGAGCCATTCTAACCGTTGTGAGGTGGAACCTCATTGTGGTTTTGATTTGCATTTCCCTGGTTGCTAGTGATCCTGAACATTTTTTCATGTGTCTGTTGGCCATTTGGAATCAACCCAAATGCCCAACAACAGTAGACTAGATAAAGAAATTATGGGACATGTACTCTATAGAATACTGTACAGCAGTCAAAAACAATGAAATTCTGTCATTTTCAACAAAATGGAGGAATCTGGAAAACATCATGCTGAGTGAAATAAGCCAGTCCCAAAGGTACAAATATCATATGTTCTGCCTGATCGGTGACAACTAACTGAGCACCAAAAAGGAAACCTGTTGAAGTGAAATGGACACTGTGAGAAACAGTGACTTGATCAGCCCTAGTCCTGACTGTTGATGTACAATTTAATACTTTATCCATTTCAGTATTTTTTGTTCTACTTAATACTATTGGTTGAACTCTGTAATTAACACACAATTATTCTTAGGTGTTTAAATTTAACTGAAAAGTGATCTCTATTAAATATAAGAGTGGAAAAAGAGAGGGAGGAGATGTACAGTTTGGGACATACCTAAGTTGACTTGCGCCAAATGGTGGAGTTAGAAATGTGCCAGGGGATTCCAATACAACCCCATCAAGGTGGCATGTACCAATGCCATCTCACTAGTCCAAGTGATCAATTTCAGTTCACAATTGATCATAATGATAGGTCTAAGAGCCAAAGGAATCACAGAAACAAGACTAGTGTGTGCGAATACTAACTGATAGAATAAAAAAGGGAGAGAACGGTCCAACATGGGAAGTGGGATACACAGCAGACTCATAGAATGGCAGATGTCCTAAACAACACTCTGGCCTCAGAATCAGCCCTTAAGGCATTCGGATCTGGCTGAAGAGCCCATGAGAGTATTTTAGGCATGGAAAGCCAAGACACTCTGGCAAAACAAAACAAAACAAAACAAAAACAACAGAAAAACAAAAAACAAACAAACAAAAAAACCTAAATGAAAGATCTCTGAGTGAGATCCCAGTAGAAAGAACGGGCCATCAAAGAAGGAGATACCTTTCTCTGAAGGGAGGAGAGAACTTCCACTTTGACTATGAGCTTGTTTAAATAAGATCGAAGTCAGTGAACTCAAAAGGCTTCCATAGCCTTGGCAACTCATGACTAGAGCCTAGGGAGATTACTGACGCCATAAACAAGAGTGTCAAATTGTTAAGTCAACAACAGGAGTCACTGTGTACTTACTCCTCATGTGGGATCTCTGTCCTTAATGTGTTGTCTAATGTGAATTAATTCTATAACTAGTACTGAAACAGTATTTTACACTTTATGTTCTGTGTGGGTGCAAACTGATGAAATCTTTACTTAATATATACTAAATTGATCTTATGTATATAAAAAGAATTGAAAATGAATCTTGATGTGAATTTAATGGGAGAGGGAGTGGGAGATGGGAGGGTTGCGGATGGGAGGGTAGTTATGGGGGGGGAGCCATTGTAATCCATAAACTGTACTTTGGAAATTATATATATATATATATATATATATATATATACTAAATAAAAAAATCTGTTTTCTCAGTGGCACCAACCACATTTCAAGCCCCTAATAGCCACCTGTTGGACAGTACTTAATAGAAATTATTTCCATTGCTGAAGCATGTCCTGTTGGACAGCATAGCTCTAGGTAACCTCTCTAATTAGAAATAGAGATGAGTGGAGAAGGACAAATGGATCCTTTCCACAGAGGAGGTCCCACCTCTGCCAGCACCTAAATTGTTGCTGGCACCTTGTTTTGGGTCATCATGTATCTCCCACAGTTAAAAAGCACTGTCTTGAATTAACAAAAATTACAAACATTGTTAACTGAATAACATGGCCATTGCCAAATTGTAGTCTTTGCTCTGAGATTTCTAGAGAGGTGTGAGGGCCAATGGAGTACAAGCAGGTGGGGTTTGACCATGTTTCCTGAGACCCCGGTCTTGGCACTTTCCTCTCATAGTCTCATAGTTACTTCTGAATAGGTACACTTTGTTCTCATGAAAATAAAATTCAAAATTGAAATATGAAAGCAGTAACGCAAACTTCAGAGTGAAATTCAATCTTAGCTTTTTCATGTGTTTGTCTCTGAAAACATCAAGTATCTTCCAATGTGAATTTCACTAAATAAAACAGCATTCAGGGGTAGGTATTCATCCTAGTGATTAAGATACTCACCACCCACATCAAAATACCTGGGGTTCAAAACTGACCCCCAGTTCTGACTCCAGCTTCCTGTTGATGCCTACCCTGGGGAGCAGCCATGTTAGCTCAAGTAATTAAGGCCCTGCTACCCAAACAGGAGACCTAGATTGAGATTCCAAACCCTGACTTCAGCTTGGCCCAGTCCTAACTATTGTAAGCAATGGAGGAGTGAATTACCAGCAAGACTCTCTGTCTCTTTGTCTCTCTTTCTCTCTCTGTCAATTAATTAATTCTTTCCTCAACACAGTTACAGCTTCAGATTCCTAAATGGGATAATACTTTCTTTTTTTTTTTTTTATTTATTTTTTTTTTGACAGGCAGAGTGGACAATGAGAGAGAGAGAGACAGAGAGAAAGGTCTTCCTTTTGCCGTTGGTTCACCCTCCAATGGCCGCCGCGATAGCGCGCTGCGGCCGGCGCACCGCGCTGTTCCGATGGCAGGAGCCAGGTGCTTCTCCTGGTCTCCCATGGGGTGCAGGACCCAAGGACTTGGGCCATCCTCCACTGCACTCCCTAGCCACAGCAGAGAGCTGGCCTGGAAGAGGGGCAACCGGGACAGGATCGGTGCCCCGACCGGGACTAGAACCCGGTGTGCCGGCGCCGCAAGGCGGAGGATTAGCCTGTTGAGCCGCGGCGCCGGCCGGATAATACTTTCTATTTGAGATTTTGGTGGGCTTTTTTTTGTTGTTGTTTTGTTTTGTTTTGTCTGGCTGGAGTTTTTGAGAAAAGTACCTGGAATTAAAAATGAGAAAGACATAAATTTACTTCCTGTCTGTGAAGTACTGATAAAATTATTTGACTACTTTATACCCCAATTTTATCTTTTGTAAAGCACGAATAATAACACAAGCATCATACATGAATTAAGAGACACAGTGAAAGTTTTCATGAATATAACAAAGGAAAAGAAAAGGTTTAAAAATATGGTACTAATAATGGTTTCTCTCTTTTATTTTGGGTTATACAATATAGATAAAAAACAGTTTTGATTCTATTAATTTTAACTTAGTTCTGTCACCCAGAATTATGTTGTCTAATGTCTAATGAGGGAAGTAGTTTTATAATTTTTAAAATTATATTTAATACTGACCAGAAAAGTGTTTAGAATTTTTTTTCCTTATCCATATTGCTAGTGAACAGTTCTCAGCCTCCCAAAAAAATCCTCAAACGTTAAATGCTGAAGTCTTCTATTGTAGAATATACTGCTCTAAAACCTCACATCTGAAATCAACAATTTACTATTATTCTTTACACTTTTAGAGGTTGACTAACTCAAATGGGAGGTTACCACTTTGGATTCCTCATAGTATTGTAGTCAACTGGAGTTACTGTCACCTGAAGTCTTAAATGAGTCAAGAGTTATTAAAGAAAAACAGAGCCAGATAGATGTCAAAGTTGTTTTTTATTTAAAAAATTTATTCAGAAACTGTTTCTATACAGGAAAAGAGACCTCAGTACAGAATTAGGTTCCTTTCTGAATACAACAAGAACAAATGGAGTTTATACTCAAGAAGTGGTTCAGGGGTTTGTTGGGTAGAAAATTTGTAAGACAAGATATCAAGGGAAGGGTGGATTCTGAGCTAACCTGTCAGAATTCTTGTTGAAGGCAGTCCACAGTGATCAGATATTAATGGTAGGGGATAAGAGAGTTGACTAGATATCATTAGGAATGACTAGATATCAAGGGTTGTGGATTCTTTCTAATCTGGCAGCAAGATCATTGCTAAAACCTATCTTGCTTTGTAGGTCTGACAAGGGTTTGTCCCAGATCAAGCCTTAGTCAAAAAAGAAGTTCCTAGTGTGCTGTCAGTGTCTGTGGAAGCTCACTTGGAAAGACTATTAGTTAAAATGGGCAAGGAGTCCAACACAGGTAGTTCAAATGTGGCTGTGCCTTGTGGTGAGAGCTTCTCACAGCATACCACAGGAGGAAAAGAGTTTTGAGAGCAAGCATCCCAAGAGACTTAGGCAGAACTTGCAAGTCTTTCTATAAACTGGCCCCAGAGACCCTAGAATGTCCCTTTTAATGAGTGCTACTGGTCAACCTGTCACAAAGCTCAGCCTAGATTCCAAGAGGAGAAAATTATTCTCAGCCTGATAGGAAAAGTAGAGAGAAGGAATTGATGGCATTTTGGAGACTATCACAACACATATATATCAAGGTGTCCAATGCCCAACGACTTCTAAAACATAAATGTCTGAAACTTCATGAACAAAAGGGAGAGCACGCTCAGATTACCTATATGCACACAACCTGATAGTAAGTATTCTGAAAACTGTGATCCTTGTGCTGGATGATTGTGGACATCCCCATGAGATTTCACAATGGTGAAAATAGGGCCCAGCACCGTGGCGTAGTGGGTAAAGCTGCCATCTGCTGCTCTGGCATACCATATGGCCACTAGTTCAAGTCCTAGCTGCTCTACTTCTGATCCAGCTCTCTGCTAACTCACTTGGGAAAGCAGCGGAAGATGGCCCAAGTGCTTGGGCCCCTGTACCCAGAGGAGAGACCCAGACGGAGTTTCTGGACCCTGACTTTGGCCTGGCCAAGCCTTAGCCATTGCAGCCATTTGGGGAGTGAACCAGCAGATGGAAGGCCTCTCTCTTTCTCACTCACTCACTCTTTCTCTCTCTCTCAGCCTTTTCCTCTACTTCTTTGAAACTCTGACTTTCAAATAAATAAGTAAATATTCCAAAAAATGAAAATATTTATAAAGCTGCTCACTACATGAAGACCAACATCTCTGACTGGTTGCAAATATATCTTGTTCAGAAAAACAACCAGATACAGAATAAAAACATCTCATTCCTTGCCCTTACATGGAAAAGTACCTTAAACATCAAATGCTGTTACAAGTTTTTACATATTTATCTCTGAATAGCATTGTCAGATAAATTACAACACACCAAGATGCCCATTTAAATTACTTGAAATAGTAAACAATGACTAATGGTTTACCATAACTTCACCCCAATTATTGAATGAGACAATTTTATATAAAAATAATTCACTATTGAAACTCTAACTTAACTGAGCATCCTATGTTTTTGTTTGTGAAATCTGTAAGTCTTTACTTGAATTTTATTTCACATATCTTTCCCTAAGCATATCAAATAAAGAGTAACTTTTGCACTTAATTTCAAAATTATAATATCTTACCAATATTATTTAATATACTCCTCTACACTCAAGTAGACCATACCTAATTAAATTTATCAATGGTAAACTGTGGTAATAGTGATGAGGGCAGGATAATGGATAACAAAGGCACACCGCACACTTTCTTAGAGATTTTGAGATAAATGTGTTGTTTAATATTTCTCAGTAACTTTAACAAAATGGCACATTTGCAGAATTTATACAGACATTTTTTCCTATTGACAACCATCAATTCCACCTTGTTACAATTAATGCTATTTTCTGTTTTGGGGTGTAAGAATGAAAACATCTGGTGGCCACATGAAAAACTTCATCTATTTAAAGGCAAACATTATCTATGAGCTTTCTTTTCTTCAGGCCAAACTATGTCTGCTTATTTTTCTTCTCTGATTTTAGTTCCAACTTTTGCATCATTTTTTTCTCTTCTATCCCTCTATAAATTTTCCATGTTTCTGAAACTATACAGATTGAAATGAGATTTGATATTCTTGTATAATCCTAATAATAAATATATACACAAACACTGCCTTAATTATATAATTGGAATCATGAAAGAAGTATTTCAAATGCATAAAACACATTTAACATGCATTTCCCCAAAAAAATCTAAGACTCAATAGACAAAGGGGATTTTAAAAGAGCTCAAATAATACAAAAAGTTAAGCAAAGGGAAAATGAGGAGCAAAAAGAAAAGTGATGATCAAACACAAATAATAAACACCTAAAGAAATAAAATAAAAATACCTGAATATGTTGTATACTATATGAATGCTACTGGATTTAACATTCCAATTGAAATATAGAGATTCTAATAATGAATATTAAAAAAGATTCAACTATATGGTATCTGTAAGAGATCCCCTTCACACATAAAAGCACATATAAGTTGAGCAAATAAGTGGAAAGATAAAGACCATGCAAGCAGCAATCATAAGAACTATAGGAGCTGTATTAATGCCAGGTAAAGTCACCAAGACAAATGGTATAACCGGATATAAAGAAGCCTCTTCTGTAATAATAAAAGTGTTGATGCTTCACAAAGACATCATCATTTTTAAAGATTTAATTATTTGAAAAGCAGCATGACAGAGAGAGATAAGAAGCAAAACAAGAGATCTTCCATCCACAGATCACTCTCCAAATGCCTACCACAGTCAGGGTTAAGCCAGGTAAAAGCCAGGAATTCCTTCCAGGCCTCTCACATGGTTGGCAGAAATCCAAGTACTTGGCCCAACATGAGTTGCCTATTAGCATATTAGCAGGAATGCTGGATATGAAGTGCAGAGTAGCCAGGACTCAAACCAAGCACTCTGATATGGAATGTGGGCATCCCAGGTTGTGGCTTAACCTGCTGTGCCATAACTCCTGCCCTCAAGAGTCTAAATGTAATGTATATGTTCCTAAACACACATATACACATATATTATACACACACATATATTATATGTATACAAACACACATATATGTATATATATATGAATTATATATATATATATATATGTGAAGAAATACATGATCCCTCATTTATGGTGAGGAGTCTTTATCATCCTTCTTTGGGAGAATTACTACATCATTGTAGGGAAGGAAGGAACTAAATTTAGTACAATACTTCATTTCGGAGAACATGTCGTCTGCAATATTCCCGAATCTACTTATTTATTCTGATTTCTGACATTCTTCTTTGTCAATTTATCTTTTGTGATAATGACGGCTAGCTATTTATACTTTCCTTAACATACTGGCTAGCATGTTCTATATTCTTTCCTTGTGCACTGGCTATTTTCTCTCTGAAGTAGTGCAATATCCATTATCTCTCCAAGGATCATATTAAATGCCCCAACTCACTTCAGAAAAACACTTTTAGAAGAGATTATTCATGTTTAATGCATATCTTATCTACTCTCCTTGCCCACACACAAGAACACTGTACTTTTCATCATACTTGCAGTTAAATAGAAAATTACAACAACTCCTAGGCAGTTAAATGTGAGTGCAAGTGGCACACATCACTTTTGAATTGAGATAATTAAGACTCTGCGCCATCTGTTATGTCCCCTCCTTTTCTGACCTTGGAAGTCATAGATCTTAAATGGCAAAGATACAAAATTAGTAGCCTGGGTCCCTGATTGATTATGTGATACAGAACTCCTCAATAACCCATGGGGGGCAAATAGTGAGAAGTATGAATAAATCTTTCCTTTGATAAACTACATTTTGTTGTTAGCTTCTTTGCTATAGCATAATTTTTACCCTGTCCTTAATATCACAACATCCTAAGTACCCTTTTTCCAAATATAATGTGTTTCCTTTAAAACCAGAGCTTTGTTGGTAGTTTTCTTATGACATGCCTTATTCTTTGTGTAATGGTTATTTTTCTATTGGTCAAGAGGCTACCTCTTAGTTGGAAATCCCTTTGATGATCAGAAGATTCAAAGAAATGTCATATAACTGACCTCTCTGCTCAACCGCTGGTCCACATGAGGACACCTTGTCTGGAGGAGGGAAGTTGACCGTGAACATGTCCCTTTACCACCACTGGGGTTCTGGAAAGACTGGAGCAGTTGGATACTTACATGACATCTCTCTAGATGTTCTGGTTACCAAAGAGGAACACTTGGCTCTCCAAAACGGTATGGAGGCCGGCGCCGCGGCTCAATAGGCTAATCCTCTGCCTGCGGCGCCGGTACCCTGGGTTCTAGTCCCGGTTGGGGTGCCGGATTCTGTCCCAGTTGCTCCTATTGCAGTCCAGCTCTCTGCTGTGGCCCGGGAAGGCAGTGGAGGATGGCCCAAATCCTTGGGCCCTGCATCCACAGGGGAGACCAGGAGAAGCACCTGGCTCCTGGCTTCAGATCAGCGCGGTGCGCTGGCTGCAGCATGCTGGCTGCAGCGGCCACTGGGGGCGTTAACAAACGGAAAAGGAAGATCTTTCTCTCTGTCTCTCTCTCTCACTGTCCACTCTGCCTGTCAAAAAAAAAAAAAAAAAAAAAAAAGCAAAAAACAAAACTATATGGAGCCTGAGTTTCCTTAATTGTTTTTTGTTGAATGCCTGCTTTTTTGAAAAGCATTAAGCTACCTATCAGTGACTCAGCACCTGTTTTGTAATGTGTGGGGAGAAGACAATGTATACTTCTCAACTTGAAAACAATATGTCATTTGAGAGAAGGAGGATACATAATTTCTTCAAAGTTTTCAAAATTTCAGAAAATTTTTGGAAACATTGCCTGTTTCTTTTCCCAGCTGCCACTTCCAGTTAAAACCAAAGGAATTATAGAAGTATCATTGTTTTACATATAGAAATATTGATAGTATAGGTTTTGCATACTACCAAACTCATACAACTTTGGGATTTTAAAATCTTTTTCTTACAGTATATAATTTAACTAATAATCCTTACTATGATGCTAAGATCAAACCCCAAGTACATAATTAGACAGGAAAGACAGAAATTGAGGTTGAGTGAGAAATAATAGAGGAACCAAATGATTCTCTAGTTTGAGATTCCTATGTGAATCAAGTGTATATCTGATGTTATCTTAAATGAACTGTTAGATTGATTGTGTTCGTTTCTTTTTTTAGTCTCAGAGGTAGGTGTGTTGAGTGCCTGACAAAATCTAATGGAATTTTTGACATGCCAATTCAATCACCCAGTGTTGTACTGGTAAACATTCACCTTCTTTGAATTTCCTGGAATTTATTTAGCTGCTAATAAGAAATCAAACAACCAACAAATATTTATGGAGCATTTGTGTTGAGTCTGTACGGGAACATTGGCTCCAGACAATTATGAAGAAGTAGTGAATCACCAGCTTTTGAAAAAAGAACATAAAGCATTGAAATAATCTCATAAACAAGTTTTGAGATGAAGAGAAAATTCTTTTGAGAGAGATGAGGACACAGTGTCCATAGACATTATTTGGGCTATTTTTTCTGTATGAAACTCTTCATATTGAAGTGTCAACTTGGCCTGTTTTCCCAAGGATAAATTAGCAAGTTTCAGATATTGGGTTAGGCAAGGACTCTAAATGATCAATTATAAAGTTTGTCTACAAAGCTTTAAAAAAGTGTTTAATGTAGTTTCTTGAGAAGCAGGAGACAGCTGTGCTCTACCTCTTGACATGAGGCAATTTGGTGTATCTGCTTTGGTGCGTTAGTCAGAGTCTCTGCTGTGAGGCACAGAAACCTGCTCTGAAGAATCTGGAGGAAAAAATAATTTAGACTAGCTTCCAGAATCAAGGAAAATGTGGAGAAACCAGGGCTCCAGAACTCAAGATAGTTAACACGGTCACAATAGTGGGAATAATGAGAAACACTCTCTAGACTCTCTAGAACCCCAATGGTGGGAAAAGTGCTTGGTCACAGCAAGTTTGATTCCTGCAGATCCTCTGACACGGACAGTCACTTTAGAATCATTTGGGCATGGTCTGAGGACACTTGGGTGACATCTCTCTAGGTCTTCTGGTTACCTAAGAAAGGCAAAGAGGGACACTGGGCTCCTCAAAGCCTGAGTCTCCTCATCTTCTTCAAAGCCAGGAGTCTGAATAAGAAGCATCCTCAGGTCCCTTGGGTCTCTCAAATGCCTTGAGCCAAAATTTGTCACCCCTATGGTTGATTTTCAGAAGGCATACTAATAAACAAAAATTGAAGGAGGTATTCAAATCTGAAAGGACTAAAAATACCATTAAGTACATATAATGATTTCTTCGCTATCAATTAGTTGTATGAAAATGGATAAACCTCTCAAAATTTCAATATGTTGAAATATGAACATCCAAAATATATATTAAGCCAATTAATCATTTAAGATCCTACATCACACCTATTTAGTCTTAACCATCAATATTTTACATCCTGGCTGGCACCACAACTCACTAGGCTAATCCTCCACCTGCAGCACCAGCACCCCGGGTTCTAGTCCCGGTCGGGGTGCCGGATTTTGTCCCGGTTGCTCCTCTTCCAGTCCAGCTCTCTGCTGTGGCCCAGAAGTGCAGTGGAGGATGGCCCAGGCCCTTGGACCCTGCATCCACATGGGAGACTAGTTGGAAGCACCTGGCTCCTGGCCTTGGGTCAGCACAGTGCACCAGCAGCAATGCGCTGGCCATAGCAGCCACTTGGCTGATGAACCAACGGAAAAATGAAGACCTTTTTCTGTCTCTCTCTCTCTCACTGTCTAACTCTGCCTGTCAAAAAAAAAATTGACATCCTATAGATTAGTTCAGAGTAAACATTTTACATCTTAAGTCATTTTCTCTTTTGATCCAGGCTTTGGACATGGTCATTTACACTTTTGATTAAAACTTTGTAAAGTTAGTCTGCTTTTTTCCCATTAAAATGAAAAGTATGTGTTTGTAGATGAAATTATGACCTATGCAACAAGTTTTTTTTTAAATATTTACTAATCATTTGAAAGGCAGAGAGAGGGAGAGAGGAAGAGAAGGAGAGAGGGAGAGAGGGAGATCCCATCTGTTGGTTTATTTCCCAAATGCCTGCAATAGCTATGGCTGGGCTACTCTGAAGCCAGGAGCCAGGAACCCAACCTTAGTCTCCCACATGGGTAGCAGTGAATCAACTACTTGAACCTTTACTTATGCCTCCCAGAGTTAGCATTAGCAGGTAGGGCTGGAGTTAGGGGCAGAGCCAAGACTCAAACCCAGGCTCTTCATCTGGGTTGTGGGCATCCCAAGTGGTATATTAACCACTCAGTCATACATCCATCCAAAGTAGATGTTTTTAATCCCAAATAATTTTTAAGAGAATATTATCCCTAGACAAATCACACACCTTATATACATGACATTTAAAATAACATTTAAATGCACATAGTAGTTTCATCTTGGGTGACAAAATATCAGAATCTATTTTGAACTGTATAATGCCATCTGTTCTCCATCACACAGCCATAAAATGAAGCATTTTGATGTTGTTATACTGTGTTCACTCACCTTTCCTCTTCAAACTATCCTAATTGTAATGTTCTTTCCAGAAGCAGGGACTGTTCTCTTCTCTCAATTCTGCCAGGCCTATTTTAGGCACTGACTGTCCATGAGGAATTGTTTGGCTGCTTGTACACCCAAGGATCATTTACAGGATTTGAATGTGTCTTCAGAATAGAGATTTATGTTTTTAGATTAAAGAATGAATTATGGTGATTTTTATTACTATAAAGCACATAGGGAATTTGGAAAGTATCATATAGGAAGAAAGATCATCACGTTAGTGCTCACTACATTTTTTTTTTCACAAAGTGAAACATACTATTTGAGTACTAGTTATAGCATTAAATCAAAATGTACAGCACATTAAGGACAGAGATCCCACATGAGGAGCAAGTGCACAGTGACTCCTGTTGTTGACCCAACAAATTGACACTCTAGTTTATGGCGCCAGTAACCACCCTAGGCTCTCGTCATGAGTTGCCAAGGCTATGGAAGCCTTCCAAGTTCGCTGACTCTGATCATATTTAGACAAGGTCATAAAAGACAGGGTGAGGATAGTAACCAATGATCCTAAGAGTGGCATTTACCAGGTTTGAACAATTATACAGCATTAAGTAGGGAAGAGGAGCATCAGTACACACAGGTTGGGAGTAGAGCCATTGGTGGTAGAGTAGAGGTTATGATTACGAAGGAATTAGTCCCAGGTGCGCTAGACAGGGTCTAGAACAAAGGACAGAGTCATTATTAGAGGAGTTAAGAAAGGTGCTGTCTAAGCTACAATTAAGTTTTCTGATTGAGAGGCAAATAGAACCTGACAGAAGGTGCTTGATAATAATCTGTTGGGCGTTAGGCCTTGTAAGTTAAGAGGCCCAGACCTATCTATCTTTTCGCATGGGGTATATCCTAAGGGAGGTGTGAACCTCCTAGGGGAAGGCTCTCTGTTGACTTTCATTACTTAGCTGGGCTGGGAGGAGAGCTGGCCAGGTAAAGGCAGGTGGCATCTCTTACAAGAAATTTACAGTTCTGCCTGCAATGTTGCTGACCCTGCTTGGCCATCCCCTCAGCTGCAGTGGTCACTTTGGAAGTTGGGCTGAGTGAAGGGCTTTTCAGCTTCGAGCCAATAAGATCTGTGGCTCTGACCTGGGCATCCTTCGACTCCAGGGCAGGTCCATTTCCAGTGATCCAACTCTTGGCAGAGCTGCCAGGGCTCTTCACAAGTTGACTTCAACTGAAGCCCAGGCTTACCACATTGAAAGCCACTGCAGTAGACTGGCCTGTTGTGTCTCCTTGAGGGCAGATCACTGTCCAGATCAGCCATTAATAGGCCTGCCACCCATTGCTTCTGATGCGTAGCTTTCTTTTCCTCCTGGTTTGTGTTAAAGCAGACCAGAGGATGCAAGTCAAGGGAGTGCCCAAGTCCCATCTCTAATTTTTGGTGGCCTGAACTACAAGTCTATAGTCACAGGCATGTTCTGTAGTAGTTTTTCTAAGGTAGACAATGCCCATGAGGAAAATTATATTCTGACTTTAAAACTTTCTTTCCCTTTGGTCTGAAAGGGAGGTTTTTTCCACTTACTGTTTACTTCGCTGATGGTGAAGTAAATCTAGCTATGAGATTATAATTTAAGCTCTTATTTTGGCTATGCTATTACAGAAAAATGTTAGCCATCTCTTTTATAAGGTCTAAAGATTAAATTGGCTCACTACATTTTATAGTACTTTTATTTCTTTTGAGTATTGTGTATGTGTGTACTACTTCAAAGCTATATCATGTAGAATCTAGTCTTTATGGTTTAATAACTCCATGGGATTTTGACTATTTTCTCATGTATTCTTCCACTTGGTCAAAGAAGTGCCTCTATTTCCTTCTTTGGCACACTCTAGTTGGCAGTATGAAATCAATTTAATGAAGCAGTGCCTTTAAGATATGAGTGGAATACATATGGGAAATAAGAAAACAACACATTAGAATTTTCCTATACTCATCATTCAGTTCTGCAGTCTCTGTCTAGAGATGAGATATCTCTTCTGCTGCTAAAATTTATGCCAAAGCTTTTGCCATTTTGTTCTATAAAAAAGAAAAGGCTAAGTGAAGAGTACACTTACGTGTGTCTTGCAATTTCTTTACACAGATGCAATTGGATAATAAACTGACATTGTAAATTGATGTTCAGACAAATATCGGATTAAGATTAAATATGCTGGATTAAGGATGACTAGATAAAAGAGAGTAAAGAAACAAAAGGAGATTTGGTGCTGTGGTGTAGTAGGCTAAGCTTCTCCTGTGGAGCTGTCATTCCATTTGGACATTGATTCATATCTCGGCCACTCTTCTTCTGATCCAGCTCTCTGCTATGGCCTGAGAAATCAGCAAAAGATGGTCAAAGTTACTGGGCTCCTGCACCCATATGGGAGACTTGAAGGATGCTCTTGGCTCCTGGCTTTGGCCTGGTCCAGCCCCTGCCATTGCAGTCATTTGGGGAGTGAATCAGCGAGTGGAAGACCTTTCTCTCTCTCTCTCCTTCTCTCTCTCTGTAGCTCTACTTCTCAAATAAATAAATGAAATCCAAAAAAAAAAAAAAAACCAAAAAAAAACAAAAGGTAATATTTTGATCCTGAGACCTGGGACAAACACACAACACACATAAACACAGAGCAATAAATAATTAGAGCCTCATGGAATGAACACCAATGTGTAGTTCATTCTGTGGATATGTGTAATATAGCCATGAATGGCATTAATGACTAAAAAACATTGTTATATGACTCATATTAACTATTCACTGTTACTATAAACATTCTTATAGTCTCCCTCTTTCTGCTAGCTCTGTGGAGGGTTACTGCTTGCTTTACTTAACTCTAAATACAATAGAGAGATTAAAGTGTTTAAGAGAATATTGGAAAAGTTAATTTTAGTGATATTTTGCTTTGTATCCTGTGTTTCTTCCTTTACTGCTCATCTCAGTCACATCTTTAGTAAAGTTCCATGTTAACCCTGGAGGCTTTTGGAGTCCAGTTGCTTTTCTTATGGAAACAATGGTGTATCAGAATGACCCTGATGAAGGAGCAAATGTTCTCCACTTACATATACCCATTGAAATACTTTCTGAAATTTCGATAGTAGAGACTTTCCAGTAATTTGCCCCCCGGGAATGATACAGCAAAATACAGATACAAATCAAATGTAAAAAAAAAAAATGAAGGAGAAGCTGAAGAATTGAAAATCCAGTGTCTGTGGACATATAAATGTAAATGCTCTTTGTTTCAAGTTCATTGTACAGTGGAGAAGATAATATTTGAATCTTTCTGTACCCTGCGTATTTATGACTGTTCATTGGAAAACTTATTAACATTTTTTGTAGACCAAAACACTGAGCATTTATTAAATGTGTTTGTAATTATTTATGATGAAGACTTTCATGTCACTATTTCCAAATATAAATCTCTTTACTTCTCTCATTGTCTACTGTTAAGATTTGTTATAACTTTTCCACGCTAACAAATTAGACTAGAAATAACAAAAGTCTTGGCTAAATATCTCCTGTTGGCAAGCCACCTTCCTCTGCCCTATTCTCTGTCCTTCTCTGCCCTACCTGCCCAGGGAGGTTTGCCAGGTGGGTTGCATCAGTGGGCTTCTTTCTTTTCAATTCTCTGATTTTCTAGAGACACGGTCATAGTTTCAGAGCATAGGAGGAGAGAGAGGTGACAACATCTATTCTCTGTTTTCCTGAGGCCTGATCGCTGTGGGCTGTGTCTCTTTATCAAACCCCATCTTGTCTAAGGGCTGTCTCTATCCAGAAGCTTGCCATGTTTCTAGTCACTGTTTCCTCCAGCCATCTGTCAGAGCTGGCAGTACTTGCTGCTGCTCACTCTTACCAGTTCTGAGGGACTACACGGAACCTTACTTGCTTCAGTTGTGCTCCTGCCTCTGTAAAGAGTTCTTTTTATTAAACTCTCCTCAAATTACCCCATTTGAACACACTGTCTGTATTCTTACTCAAACCATGAGTAAGTTCTCATTGCCAAAACTCCTTTTTCTCTACCTGTTTTTGCTCCCTTAACGTATGATCACCACTTTCTTAAATCTAGGTTTATATTATTTACTAAAAGTGGTCTGCCTCTTAGTTTACAAAAGAGATGATTATATACTCATTTATAGTAAAGGAGCTTATGGTTTCCTTTATTATGTCACAAAAGTAAAGTTCCATGTCACAAAAGTGACATAATAAAGCTATAAAGCTATAAAGAAAATATCAAACCTAAATATGAAATATCATACAGATGCACATTACTGAAAATATCCCTCACAAGACAGGTAACCATACCCTTCCTTTTGCTTTCTTATTCTCATAACCACTAGTAAAAACCAACCACAAACACATGCACCTGATTCAAAATGGATGATAGACACAGACAGCAGCCTCAGGAAGTTGGAACTTTGGTTGACCAAGAATAGATATGTTTTCTGCATAGCTAATTTTCCCACTTAGGGAATGAGATACATATATACACACATACACATACAAACATACATACACAGACAGGAGGATACAGGATAGGAAAAAAGTGGTGAGTCCATTTGTTCATGGCTATTCATAGAAAACCATCTAGAAATTTATAGAAATAACCAAACAGCTTTTGTTTCTAGGGATATAAGATTTCTACAAAAATAAAACACAAGAGTTACAGAAATATCATCTTTTCATTAGATAACAACTTAAGAAAACATTTACCAGAAGGTCCAATGCCTTCTAGAAATTTTAAGAATCATGTATTTGGAAACACCTCTTAAATATCTAACATGGTGTAGTTTGTTTAACCAGTAAACTTAAGCACAACCATATAAAATGTTTTTAGTTTTTTTCTACCAACAAGTATAAAACATATGATGCAGAGATTCAGGTCACACAAATTAAAATGTATCTTTGATTGATTTTAGCAACTTAAATTTATGGACAATCTTATCTATAAGCCAATTAAAGTAAAACTCTTAATAAAATTTTCCTATGTGGACATACAATATGTACACACATATAACATAATACAATACACCAATATAGCAATTTTAATAATAGCTTTTAAAATCTTTAACTCTTTTTGTAGATTGCCAATTGATTTGAATTGCTTTTTGTTTTTAGTAACCTCAGTTAACCATACTTTCTCTCAGTTGGTACTGTTAATACATTATTGGCTTCATCTGTTTACAGAGCCATCCCAAAGTACTGAATACAATAGAAGTGGCTGGAAAAAGTCCATAGAAACCTATAGGAGGACAGCTAAACTCAGAGCCAACAACACTTCAGTTTTTTGAGCAGCAAATCATATATAACTGTGGATGTCAAAAGACTTTAAGTCGCCATTTAAAATTATAAACTCATCAACCAACAAGGGGCACTTGCTTACTTCACAGTATTTTTGAAAGCACCTGTAGGATTTTACAAGTATTTAACCCTTTAGGCCTCTGGGGCTTTCTCATTAAGATAACTATCTTAATAACTATCTTAAGTTGTTATCTAATGGTTGAGACTGTTTGCTAATTCATGTGATATTGCTATTGTCAGCAAGCGATCTAGGACTTGCTCCCTCATTTCTCTATTCTAAGCCCAACTTGTTCTTTCATTTCTCTATTCGCCTCAAGGTAGGAAACTGATTCTATTATAAAGGAATCTGTAGGATGCACAATTTAATCTTTAGACCTTATAAAAGAGATGGCTAACATTTTTCTGTAATAGCATAGCCAAAATAAGAGCTTAAATAATAATCTCATAGCTAGATTTACTTCGCCATCAGTGAAGTAAACAGTAAGTAGAAAAAACCTCCCTTTCAGACCAAAGGGAAAGAAAGTTTTAAAGTGAGAATATAATTTTCCTCATGGGCATTGTCTACCCTAGAAAAACTACTACAGAACATGCCTGTGACTATAGACTTGTAGTTCAGGCCACCAAAGATTAGAGATGGGACATGGACACTCCCTTGACTTGCATCCTCTGGTCTGCTTTAACACAAACCAGGAGGAAAAGAAAGCTAGGCATCAGAAGCAATGGGTGGCAGGCCTATTAATGGCTGATCTGTAGTGGCTTTCAATGAGGTAAGCCTGGGCTTCAGCAGAAGTCAGCTTGTGAAGAGCCCTGGCAGCTCTGCCAAGAGTTGGATCACTGGAAATGGACCTGCCCTGGAGTCGAAGGATGCCCAGGTCAGAGCCACAGATCTTATTGGCTCCAAGCTGAAAAGCCCTTCACTCAGCCCAACTTCCAAAGTGACCACTGCAGCTGAGGGGATGGTCAAGTAGGGTCAGCAACATTGCAGGCAGAACTGTAAATTTCTTGTTAGAGATGCCCCCTGCCTTTACCTGGCCAGCTCTCCTCCCAGGCCAGCCAAGTAATGAATGTCAACAGAGTGCCTTCCCCTAGGAGGTTCACACCTCCCTTAGGATATACCCCATGCGAAGAGATAGATAGGTCTGGGCCTCTTAACTTACAAGGCCTAAAGCCCACCAGATTATTATCAAGCCCCTTCTATCAGGTTCTATTTGCCTCTCAATCAGAAAACTTAATTGTAGCTTAGACAGCACCTTTCTTAACTCCTCTAATAATGACTCTGTCCTTTGTTCTAGACCCTGTCTAGCGCACCTGGGACTCATTCCTTCGTAATCATAACCTCTACTCTACCGCCAATGGCTCTACTCCCAACCTGTGTGTGCTGATGGTCCTCTTCCCCACTTAATGCTGTATAATTGTTCAAACCTGGTTAATGCCACTCTTAGGATCATTGGTTACTATCCTCACCCTGTCTTTTATGACCTTGTCTAAATATGATCAGAGTCGGCGAACTTGGAAGGCTTTCATAGCCTTGGCAACTCATGACGAGAGCCTAGGGTGGTTACTGGCGCCATAAACTAGAGTGTCAATTTGTTGGGTCAACAACAGGAACCACTGTGCACTTGCCCCTCATGTGGGATCTTTGTCCTTAATATGCTGTACATTTTGATTTAATGCTATAACTAGTACTCAAACAGTATGTTTCACTTTGTGTTACTGTGTGAGTGCAAACTGTGGAAATCTTTACTTAATGTATACTAAATTGATCTTCTGTATATAAAGAGAATTGAAAATGAATCTTGATGTGAATGGAAGGGGAGAGGGATCGGGAGAGGGGAGGGTTGTGGGTGGGAGGGAAGTTATGGGAGGGGGAAGCCATTGTAATCCATAAGCTGTACATTGGAAATTTATATTCATTAAATAAAAGTTTAAAAAAAAAAGAAAGCAAAAAAAAGAAATATCGCCTTTTCAAAGAACTGAAAAAAAAAGTTACAGGTTATGTAACTTTGAAATGACAGAGGAAAAAAATGAGGACAGAAGAGGAATGGGATTGTTACAACCCCTTCAGTACCAGAGAAAATTAAGAAAAGAAATGGGAGAAACTATTTCATGATGGATACTGAAGATACCCACGATCTTTCCCAGAGATGTGTGGTAAAGGCAGAAGGTCATACATTCCCTCCAAAGCTCACTAATGAGTTTCTTTTAGGGGTAGGGTAACAAGGTCAGACTTATTCTCATGGCTGATTTAACAATGCTTTTATTGCTGTCTAATATTTTCATTACATTTTCAAAGAGTACAAGAGTTCATATTTTGAAAAAGGCCAAGGAAACACAAAATGTCTACAACTCAATTATGAAAAGGACAAAATGGAAATATTTTTAAAGTCATCAAGAAAAATGTAAGTTAATAAGGATTGTGAATCATTCTATTAAAACTCCAGAACATTCTTATTCCAATTCTCAAAAAAATAAATAGGACTGATCATCTTCAATCCCTCCTCCACTTGGCAAAGGGAATGGTGATTGAAATGATCTTCCAACTAATAAAACAGGGAGAAACTCCAACAAATAAAATGGTTCTTAAAAAATGACAAGGAGAATGGGAATTATAAAGGCCAGTAATGACTAGGAATAATTATAAATGTTATCAAAATACTTAAATTTCTCCTGCTCATATGCAGTTGAACTTGCCTTAATTTCCATTGATACTCTAAGTATTATGCACTAACGATTGTTATTGAAGTTGCTACTTCCTGCTGACTTCAGCCAACATCCTCAACCTCAAGTCCATGTCAAAATATATCCCCAAATAAGGCAACTCGGGGCTAGATATATTCACTTTGAAGCATTGGTGGATGAAGTTAAACATGTGCTTCCAGGGTTCCTACTCAAATGGCTCATGAAGCCTTGGGGAAACATTTTCCCCAAGAAAATCATTGCCATACATGAATGTAAGCAAATCTTCACTAGTTAATGAAGGGACTCACATCCCCATGACTTTCTTTCTCTCCAATTCCCCCCTTCCCCCTCAACTCCACAGAGCTTCTTCCCATGGCTCAGGTTGAAAATCACTTCTATAATCCATTAAGCTATTAGCTTCACATATCACCCAAGGAAATATCAAGGACATGAGCTATATCACAACATGAACACATTAGAAAGTAGAGATAGAAAATGGGAGAAACATTAAGAAACAAATAAATGGTATTATTATCTTTATAATACATGCAACATATCACACCACACACTTCATATGCTTGATTTCTCATGTATCTTCATATCTCAAACATAGTAATCCCTTTCATCTTCACCTAAACCAAATAAAGGGTTTTAGTCTTCATTTTCCACATAGGGAACAAATCCAGGGGAGCTGGATAAAAAGCCTAACCTCTCAAAGGTAGTAACTAATGCAACTGGAATTCGAGCATTAATCTATATCCCCAAATTTCTGTTTTCTTATCCCATTTGGGGCTCCACAAGTCTTTGTTGTTTTCTCCAAAGGAACCAAATGAAATACTAATTCTATCTCAGGTAATATCTTTATCTGGTTTAGTAAGTAGTTAACTGAAAATGTAAATGCTTGGTTGATGGTAATTTCACTTACACATTCTTGGTGAGAATGTAAATTAGTATAGTTACTTTGGAAAACAGTGTAGAGATTCCTTACAGAACTACAAATAGAACTGCCATGTGATTCAGCAATCGTGTTACTGGATATATATCCAAAAGACATGAAATCACAGAATTAAAGAGATACCTGCTTCACCATATTAACTGCAGCACTCTTTACAATAGCGAGGTATGGAATCAAACAAGGCATCAATCACCAGTTGAATGAATAATGAAAATGTCATATATGTACACCACAGAATAATATTCGGCCATAAAAAATGAAAGTGTGTAATTTTCACTGTTGGAACTTGAAGACATCATGTTAAGTGAAATAAACCATATGCAAAAAGACAAACGCCACATGTTTTCCCTCATAAATAAAATTTAAAAAAGAAAAAAAAAAACTTGTTCTGAACACAGAATGGGTAGGAGGATTTTAGATAATGACCACCAAACCAGAGTTAGATCAAAGGAATAAGTTCTTAATGTGATACAGCATAAGTGGGTGACTGTACTTAGTGAACAAATAGAAGAAAGGTGTTCCAATCCTTCAATTGTAAAATTATATCAAAAAAGGGGAAATGTTTAGTCTGAATTGTTCAGTATATGCTGTAAACATGTATTGAGATACCTCACGGTAGTCCATAAATACATATAGATATTGTTAGCAAAAAATTTTTCTTTTTATTATTTTTTATTTTTTTATTTTTTTATTTTTGACAGGCAGAGTGGACAGTAGAGGGAGACAGAGAGAAAGGTCTTCCTTTTTGCCGTTGGTTCACCCTCCAATGGCCGCCGCGGCTGGCGCGCTGCGGCCGGCGCACCGCGCTGTTCCGATGGCAGGAGCCAGGTGCTTCTCCTGGTCTCCCATGGGGTGCAGGGCCCAAGCACTTGGGCCATCCTCCACTGCACTCCCTGGCCACAGCAGAGAGCTGGCCTGGAAGAGGGGCAACCGGGACAGGATAGGTGCCCCGACCTGGACTAGAACCCAGTGTGCCGGCACCGCAAGGCGGAGGATTAGCCTACTGAGCTGCGGCGCCGGCAGCAAAACATTTTTCAAAGAAGAGAAACAAACTGACTGAAAATCAGAAAATTGGATTCTATACATCATAAATGTCTTGTGACATTGAGTAAGTACCCAGCTTCCTTAAGCCTTAACTCATGCATAAAAGAGGAGGAACTAGACTCACCAGAATGTCCTGAGGCTGGGTGACCCTGATCCATGGTTATAGAGAGGGGTGTAGTGATGTCTCATGCATGCAAACAATGACTTTCAATAATGCAATGCTTGTTTATTTAGTATAACATCATAAAGGCTAAAGAAAGGGGCATAGGCAAAAATAAATTTCTGTCTCATTCATTTAAGTGTGTCCAGTGGAATATAAATCCTGCATTAATTTGATATATCATATATTTTGAAACACACAAACAAGCTTTTCTTTAGAAGTTGGAAATATTATATGATTCCTTTTTTCCTTGAACCCTTACTTCTGTTCCACTTTCCATAAAATATTTTTTCTCAAATTAATAGATTTTTATACCTAGAATCCTTTATTGATGATTATATAATTATCTTTGACAATAGTCTACATAAATTGAAATTTGTAACAGTGACTGCAAGGCTCTATGTTAATTTTCTTCTTCTGGATTGAACTGTTATTACAATTATTATAAATACACAACTGACCAAAAAGCAAAATCACATTCATATTTTATACATTTATAAGATGTATTTTATAAGTATGAAATACAAGCATTTTGCTTATGGCATATTTTGTTGTGTTTTAAATTTACTTTACATAAACTAAAAATTCACTCTAAGTGCATTTGCTGATGCAATACTTGAGAGTTCTCATCCCTGTTGCCATTAGTTCATGTGTATGTAGATGAGAATCATTGAATTGTAGAAAGAATTGTGGTTCAACATCAATATTATTTCTACTTTTCATGTTAAGAAATATAAGCCTTGAGAAATATTATTCTCAAAAATATGTAGTTAGGACTGGAAATTTTATTACATGGAATTCATCAATTCTTTTTTTAAAAAGACTTATTTATTTTTTTGGAAATCAGAGTTATAGAGATACAGAAATCTTCTGTCCACACACTGCACTCCCCAAATGGCCTCATGTAACTCTTTCAATCATATCATAGTTCTACACTTATATCACACAATGATAGCTCACCAAAAAATATTTTTGCTTCCAATTAATTGATAATTCAGTTCCTCCTTCATTATTTTCTGAAATGTTTTTAAAATTCAGAACAAATTGACTGGAAAATTATTTGTTATACATCTCTTGAATCACTGCTCAATTTATATTAACATTGATAACAAGATTTGTAAAATGATTACTAATTATGCTCACAACTAGAAGTAATATTCAAATATTAATTTGTTGAAGGCCGGCGCTACTGCTCACTTGGCTAATCCTCTACCTGCGGCACCAGCACTCCAGGTTCTAGTCCCCGTTGGGGCGCCAGATTCTGTCCCGGTTGCTCCTCTTCCAGTCCAGCTCTCTGCTGTGGCCAGCGCTCTGCAGTGGAGGATGGCCCAGGTCCTTGAGCCCGCACCCGCATGGGAGACCAGGAGGAAGCACCTGGCTCCTGGCTTCAGATCGGCGCAGCACGCTGGCAGTAGCGGCCATTTGGGGGGTGACCCAATGGAAAAGGAAGACCTTTCTCTCTGTCTCTCTCTTTCTCACTGTCTAACTCTGCCTGTAAAAAAAATATATATTAATTTGTTGAAAGTGAACACTCAACCAATCCAACAGGAGGGCTAGACATTGGTCTTTGTGCTGAAGTAGGGATCCTGCAGACGCCCCGTATTACAAGGTCTTAACTTCACAGTTGTGGATTGTGAAGTCTGACAAGTGCCAGGGGCAGAACTAAGGATGCAGTAGGGCTACACATTTACCAACCTGCATGAAGATTTGTCATTTTGACCAAGATTTAACATTTTTACCAAGGAATTTTTTGTGGCTATGTTTGCTTATTATTATAATATACTCAGAAAGGCTAGGGGAAATGAAAATATTTCAGTTCACCTTTGTCATTACAATATTTTTAATAATGCACTTTTTGTCTTACTCTATATTTTCTATTTTCATCATTACCTTGGAGCTTCTGATTGAGCTCACTCAGTTACAAACAGCAAGTACCATCTATTCTAATGGAAAAAGCCAATCTTCACGATCAGAAATATCAGGCTAGCTTTCTGTTAGGAAAAGTCTAGCATTCTCTCTTCAATTTAAATAGCTACATTGAGATGCATTCCCATGACAACCATTTCATTTCTTAACACTAATGGATAAAACATGGCATTTGGTCACAGTGAAATAAGGCACAGTGGCCTTCAGGACTTTGCACTAACAATTTTGTTTTTCCTTTGTTCTCAAGGGAGCCTCTCCCTGGAGGCACATGTTCTGTAGCAGCAGCCCAGGGGATGACAGAGAAGAGGTTATTACAGAGAAATTGTGAGCATGTCTGCCTTCTCCTTTAGCATGTATGAATTCTGGGAACCTCAACATGATCAGATACCCCAACCTATCTTTATGTTTTGCCCTTAAAAGAATCATCTATAAGACAAGGAAAAATAGAACTCCAGACAGCAATAGTCTGGATGCTTCATCTGTTATTGGTCTGCAGGTGTCATACACCCCATAGGAAAATGCTTCTCAGAAAAATGCTCCACAGGTGAGAGGTAGGTGTTTTCCTGCAAAGTGGCAGTGAGGAGATCATGAAAGGGTAGGTGAGTGGAGAAGGAACTAGATGCCATGACCACCACAAGTTGGTCCCCTAGCAGATGTGCCACAGGAAGCAAGGATCTGGAAATTAATTCCTTTAAAATAATTCATGCTCAACTATTCTTGTGATGCTTGTGTGTGTAAATACAAGTGTACAAGCACTGCAGTTCAAAAGCTACTAGACTAGATCATCTTTAAGATTTTTATTTTTTGAATCGTGATGTACACAATATTTTGGTCATTTTGTATAACATAATGATAACTAAGATTGGAGCAAAAGTTTTATGTTGACCAACATAGGACCTTTGCACATAAAGACTTAGACTATCATCCTATACTACTCAGGGTGGGGCTGTGAATTGTTTCCAGCATTGCAGACAATTTCCCTGAGTCATCTTTCTTCCTTTCGGTCTCTCCCAGAAGACGTTTGTCATGAGCTAATAAAAGGAAGTGCAGTCTCTAGGTGCAACAACACAAAATTCTATGGCAATTAGAGTGATAACTTGGACCTCTTGATGTTTTGAGTCAAATACAGTGATGTGTACGTGATGCTCTGGGATCTGTGCTCTGGTGATAATTGGATCTGAAAGAATAAGGAGTCAGGTGACTAAGAGAGGTAACTGAAGAGAGGAGAGAGTTATGTGTGTGGATGTAAAGGAGAAAACAAGTCTGCAAATAATTCATACTCTCATAGGCAAGAACTGTTCTATTGCCGGCTTCACAGATGTGGTAAATTTTGATGGGGCGGTTATGGCTCTGAAAGTCAAAGACTTAAATCTTGCTTTCTCAGAATCACTCTGTGTCATGGCATCGAAGAACCTATTGATTTCAGACATGCTAAAGTGAAAAGTTGATAGTTCACTTAGGGGTGGTTAAGTAAAGTCTTATGCTTGGTTTGTTTCATAAGTTCCTAAGTTATTAGAAGATTCTAATTGATTAAAAATTGAAACACAGAGATTTGGCTGATTTTGAAAGATCTTCAATCTTAGAAAGAAATATATTAGTTTTGCTTCACTATTGGAAATCTCATTCTAATAATTGGAACACTTACATCTCATAGAACCATGATTTTACGTATATCTTAGACATGTAAATGTCCTTGAAAACCATATGTATAAGATTCATCCTTAATTTTCATAAATTATGTATTAATTTTTTTAAAAAAATGGTTAAATAACAATGTAAAATAGTGCAGCCATTATGGAAAGTAATTTGGCTGTTTCTTGTAAAGTTAAGCAGGAAACTACCATATGATCCAACAATTCCACTCTTGGATACCTACTACAGAGAATTAAAAAATGCTCAAATGAAACAAATGAAAGCTTATACACAACTGCCCATAGGTGTACTAACCTTAATAGCCAGAAGGTTGAAATGGTCCAAGCATCCATCAACTGACATGGTTAAATGCATTGTGTCTATCCACACAATGGAGTGCTGTTCAGTTATAGAAATAGTGAAGAAATGATAGATTCCACAAAGGAATGGACCTTGAAAGAAACCATGCACAAAGACAACATACTATATAATTTAGTTTACCTAAAATATACAGGATAGGTAAATTCATAAAGATGGAAATCAGATTGGTGGTTGCCAGAGACTGTGCAAAAGTAATAATGAGGAGTGTCTACTTAGTAGATATGGTTTTTCCTGTAGGAGTGATGAAATGTTCTAGAACTAGATAGTGGGGATGAGTCATCAACATGCCAAACAGACTGTCACTCTATTGTACACTTTAAAGTGGTTAACATGGTTAAGTTTTTTTATATTTCATTTATTTATTTGAAAGGTAGAATTACAGACCCAAAGAGAGAGAGAGAGAGAGAGAGAGAGAGAAAGAGAGAGGCAGGTCTTCCATCCACTGGTTCACTCCCTGAATGGCTTCAACAGCCAGAGCTGGGCCAATCCAAAGCCAGGAGCCAGGAACTTCTTTGGGGCCTCCCACACAAGTACAGGGGCCCAAAGACTTGGTTCATTTTTTGCTGCTTTCCCAGGCCATAAGCAGCGAGCCAGATCTGAAAAGGAGCAGTGGGGACATGAACGGTGAAAATATTGAATGCCTCTATATTTATATTATGAATAGGTTACGCCACTTTTTAAGACTATCACACATGTGGCCAGCACTTTGTGATAGCTGGTAAAGCTGCTGCCTACAATGCCAGTATTGCATATGGGCACCAGTTCCTGGCTGCTCCACTTCTGGTCCAGCTCTCCGCTATGGCCTTGGAAAGCAGTGGAAGATGGTTCAAGTCCTTGGGCCCCTGTACCCACGTGGGAAACCCAGAAGTTCCTGGCTGCTGGCTTCGTATTAGCTGAGCTCCAGCTGTTGCAGCCATTTGGGGAGTGTACCAGTGGATGGAAGACCTCTCTCTCTCTCTCTCTTTCTCTCACTCTCTCTTCTCACTCTCTCTCTCTGCCTCCCGGTAACTCTGCCTTTCAAATAAATAAATAACTCTTTCGAAAAAGTCTATCACAAAAGTGCACACACACACATACACACGCACGCAAAAACTTGCTAGACTTCCCAACTTTTTCCTCTCACTCAAGAACAAATTACCAAACTTTACCCTTCATGGCACTCTTTAAGTGCCATTATGTTTAAGAGCCAGCTCTTTTTTTAACAGGGGAAGAACAAAACAAAATCTGAACGATCCCATTTAACCTATGGAGGAATAACAGAATCTCACAAGATGAATGGAGAAATAAATGTCTGATATAAGGGAAGTAGAAAATCAATCTCTTCTCCTCCCAAGTGGAATAGGTAGTTTATACCAACTCTTTCCAGTTGAATACAGGATCTCTTTCTGTCCTTTCTGTGTGGGCTCTATTCCTTTCAACTCCCAGTCCATAGCTTCCTGACACAGTTCTGCCTCAGATTCCACTTAAGTCATTAATTCTTTTTGAGTTTTTTTTTTTTTTTTTTGACAGGCAGAGTGGACAGTGAGAGAGAGAGACAGAGAGAAAAGTCTTCCTTTGCCGTTGGTTCACCCTCCAATGGCCTCTTTTTGAGTTTTTAATGTGCATTTTGCTTGACTTTTAGGCTGAGTAGACTCTGTCAAGAAAAATAGAGAACTGGGCAAGTTTTCTGTAGTCATGTCTAGCTTCTTTTCTTTACTCTTTGATCTTCAACAGTACCTTGGGATTACGGATGGAGTAGATGTTAGGTGTGTGTACATTATGTCACTGTCAGCCACTAACAGTCCAGCGAAAACAAAAGAAGGTGCTGCTTTGTGTACTAGCATTTTTCAAGGCACAAAGTTTGTAGAAGGATAACAATATTTTCAGCAGGGGGTTATGACTATAAGAAATTCAGATTGCTGAAGGCAGACTTTTATTCTAATTATACATTAAGGATGACAAAGAAAACAACTTTATGAGACAAAAAGGAAGCCGAAACACTCTTCATATAATAACAAACTTAAAATTTCTTGGCCTTAACACAGGTCTTGTGCCTTATTTACTTCTCAGTAATACAGAAAATTGAAACTGTTCTGAAAATAAAGAATGTTTCTTTTCTCCTGAAAGAATCAATATATTTATATTTTCTGTTCTTGTTTCCTGGTTTGTAAATTCAAAATACAAACAACTCACTGACATAGGGAGAGTATGAAATTAGTAAAAATAATTACTGACACTTACTGAACGCTTGCTATATGCCAGCTACAGTGCTGAGCATTTCACATGTGTTGTTCCTCATATCAACCTTACTAGATAGGCAGTCTTAATACCTCTACTTTATCCATGAGGAAAAGACCCACTAAAAGAGTAAATAATTGCTCTAAGCCTCAGATCCAGCAAGTTGGTTGGATTTGAACTTGAACAAGACAGTCTGGCTTCAGAATCTGTGCTCTTTAATTTCTGTTTTTGTTTTTTTTAAAATGTATTTATTGTTTTATTTATTTAAGAGACTCAAAGAGAAAGGGAGACAGACAGAGTGATCTCGTCTGGTTCAATCCCCTAAATGATTGCAAAGGCAATGGCTAGGCTAGGTCAAATCTGAGAGCCAGGAACTCAGTCCATGTCTTCCAAAATGAGTGGAAGGGACCCACTCACTTCTTCCATCACCATTGCCTTCCCAATGTGAGTTAGCAGGAAGTGGATTTGGGAGCAGAGCTGGGACTCAAAACCAGGCACTCAATATGGGATGTGGGCATCCCAACAGGTAGCTTACCTGAGAGGTCAAACAACACCAGCCTCATCCCGTGCTATTAACTTCTATGCTGTACCACGCGGTCATTTGCAGACAGGAGGGATTTGAGACCCTTGTTGCATTTCTCTCTCTCTCTCTCTTTTTTTTTTTTTTTTTTGACAGCCAGAGTGGACAGTGAGAGACAGAGAGAAAGGTCTTCCTTTGCCGTTGGTTCACCCTCCAATGGCCGCCGCACCGCGCTGATCCGAAGTCAGGAGCCAGGTGCTTCTCCTGGTCTCCCATGGGGTGCAGGGCCCAAGCACTTGGGCCATCCTCCACTGCACTCCCGGGCCACAGCAGAGAGCTGGCCTGGAAGAGGGGCAACCAGGACAGAATCCGGAGCCCCGACCAGTACTAGAACCTGGTGTGCAGGCGCCGCTAGGTGGAGGATTAGCCTGTTGAGCCACAGCGCCGGCCTCCATTTCTCTTATTTGTAGAGCGGTGTTAACAGTTTTGCTGAGGGCATGAAGATGGCATCTTCAAGAGGAAACAAAACTTACTGTTACAAGTTAATCCAGGAATCACACATGTCTTGAATCCTATTCTCAAGGTAGAGGATCATCCTAAACTATTCTTCAGCTAGGAAAGGACTAGTTAGCCAAGGAAGGAAACCTGGGGAGAACAGCACCATAGAAGAGATCATTGTTTTCTGAGGCCACTTATGCTCCACCTATATCTCGGGACAGAGCAGAGCCACTTCCACCTGGGACATGGGGAAGCTGGAAAGCAGCAGGAAGTGAAAAGGTAGTGCTGTGCCCAGTCATAGCAGAGTTTGATGTAAAAGGGAAAATTACTAATCCTAAATCTCTTAATTCATAATTCAATATTTTTGATTGTTAGAGATAGTATTATTAGAATATCAGTGATCTTGATTGCTGGTTAATTTGGGACTCCTCTTAAATTTTTGTGCCCAAGGAGAGTTTCTTATTCACCTTAACCTTTCTAACCCTGAATCCTGCTCTGGTGGCTGGATGGTCTGGGTTTAGTGCCAACTCCCTAATATAGCTGTGTTTACTTGGCAAAACTACTTGGACTTGTTCTCCTCAATGAAATGAACGTAAAACTCCCTCTCCGCTACAGGGCTATTTTATGACAATCAAAGGAGCCAATAGGAAGAGAAGTGCTTTGCACATAAATGCAGGTGAGAGGCAGGTAATGCAGAAATTGTGCCAAGTTAATTGACCTTGAACTGAATTCCCCTTTTGTCTACTACAGATTATCAGTGCTTTCACAGTGAAAATTAGTGGTACCCCAGTTGGATGACAGGCAACAGAGAGAAGGAAGTAAATTCTGTGAAGGGAGCAGACCAGACTCTTAGGGCTTCAAGTCTGTGCTCCTGTTGGGAATGATGAATTCTGTTTTTGATGCACCAGTCTTCTGTGTTTGCATATGACAGGCAGGATACATATTGTTAGGAAAAATGAGTCATACTTCTCCATCCCCAGGAAGTGCTTCAGAATTAGTGTTCTCTGATAATATACAGTTAACCACAACAGAAAAGGAGGAGGCATAAACAGATTCATGGCAAGGGAAATGAAGACATCAGACAAATCAGCAGGCAGTTCTGCCCAGAAAGAACTAGGTAGAGTTGGCAAGGGTCTCTTGACCTCACAGCCCTTCCTGAAAAATATGTATCTAAGGACAAATAGAAGTGAAGCAGCAGGTTGCTTCTGTTTGTATCTGATTTCAGGTCCCTCAATGGACAATGCTATGGGTGCCGATTCAAGTCCTGCCTGCTCCACTTCTGATTCAGCTCTCTGTTATGGTTTGTAAAAGCAGTAGAAGGTGGCCCAAGTCCTTGGGCCCTTGTACCTGCATGGAATACCTGGAAGGAGCTCCTGGCACCTGACTTCGAATCTGTGCAGCTCTGGCCATTGTGTCAAATGGGGAGTGAACCAGAGGATGGAAGACCTCTCTCTCTCTTTCTCTCTCTCTCTCTCTCTCTCAATCTGCCTCTTCTTTTCTCTCTGTGTAACTCTGACTTTCAAATAAATCAATAAATGTTTTTTTAAATGACATACATTTATTGCATTGTAATTCACAGTTACAATTTTGGCACATCCTAACTGCATCCTCTGCTTCAGGATTTAGATTGACTAGGGCAGGACTCAGAGGCCAGACTTGGTTTCTTGCTTATGGGCTTTCCCAACATTGCAGCTTACTTCATCAAAATATATAACTCAAAAAGGGGGAAAGGAGAGAGAGGGGAAAGAGAGAGAGAGAGAGAGAGAAAGAGAGAGAGAGAGAGAGAGAGAGAGAGGATGAGATTGCTAGCAAAACAGAGGACAAAAGCATTTATAACCTAATCACAGAGGTTTCATCTCATTACTTTGGTCAAATACTAGTGTAAGAAGCAAGGCACTACCTCTTGCCCACATTCAAAGGGAGGGGATTACACAAGCATATGTGAACAAGGGGGACATCATTAGGAGTTAAGCCAGACGTTGTCTACCACATCTCTATGGCAAGCTCAGAACTTCATGCTGAAGATATGGTGAGGAATCAAACAAATACAGCTGCCTCTGAACTTCATCATTTGTGTTTGAGATATTGAATTATAGGTCTCCAGGAGACATCAGTTAGATGGAGAAAGGAGATAAGGTCGCAGGTGGAAGATAGAGAGTATCTGATGTATTCCTTAGAACCCTCTATGTAACTGCTAATAATAAATCACTAGAATGCAAAGAATCACTCTTCTGTTAAGCCTGCTACTTCGTATCACTTTACAAAAAGATAGGGCCCTTAATTTCTTTTTTTTTTTTTTTTGACAGGCAGAGTTAGTAATAGAGAGAGACAGAGAGAAAGGTCTTCCTTCCGTTAGTTCATCCCCCAAAATGGCCGCTACGGCTGGCGCGCTGCACCATTCCGAAGCCAGGAGCCAGGTGCTTCTCCTGGTCTCCCATGCGGGTGCAGGGCCCAAAGACCTGGGCCATCCTCCACTACCTTTCCGGGCCACAGCAGAGAGCTGGACTGGAAGAGGGGCAACCGGGACTGAATCCGGCGCCCCAACCAGGACTAGAACCCGAGATGCCAGAGCCGCAGGTGGAGTATTAGCCTAGTGAGCCGCAGCGCTGGCTGGGCCCTTTATTTCTTAATTACAAATGTATTCTAATGCAAAGGTTTCCTGAATTGGTCACACTTGGTTGTGTAGTAAAACTAAAGTGCAAACACCTGTATGTCAGTTTCGTTTTGAAAGCCAATTGGAAAGGGAAGAGCCTGCCACTGGGGGGTGAAGAATGAACAAGAGGAAACTGCTGTCTCCTCATTATTTCAGAGACTCCATCTGCTTGTAAAATAAAGCTAACAATAATGCCACCAAAAGATGCACACATCTTAATTTTAAGAAATTAAAAAAATATTTAAATATTTGTTTTCATTTTATTTGAAAGGCAAAGAAATAAAAACAGAGACAGAAAGATCTTCTATTCACTGGTTAGTCCTTCAAATGCCTGCAACAAGGCCAAATCCAGGAGCCAGGAACTCAGTCCAGGTCTCTTAAGCAGGTGGCAGGGAGCCACCTACCTGATCCATCACCTGCTGTCTCCCAGGGTGTGCATTAGGAGGAAACTGGAACCAAAAGCAGAGCCAGCACTCATAGTACTCCAGTGTGGGATATGGGCATCCCAAACAGCATCTTCATTGCTGCACAAATTTTCAGATTTTGTGAGTGTGTTACCTGTCATGGCAAAAGAAACAGATCTGATTAAGGTTAAGGACCTTGCGATGAGGAGATTATCCTGTATTATCTGGGTGGAGCCAACCTAATCACGGATCCTTATAAGTGCAATAGGGAGGCAGAAGAATAGTGTGGAGAGATGTAATGGAAAGGTCAGGAAGATAGAAGAGGGCTGATAGCCAAAGACTGTGGGTGGCCTCTAGAGGCTTAGAACATCCCTCAGCAGATGGCCAGCAGGCACAGGGAGCCTTCCATCCTGCAACAGCAAGAGGCTCGATTCTGCCAAGCCCTGAATTTCCCAGAGCCTCCAGGAAGAAACACAGCCCTGGAGATACGTTTATGTTAACCTGGGGAGAACGACTCAGACTTCTGACCTAAAGCACTATAAGACAATAAATTGATGTTGCTTTAAGTTATTCAGTGTCTAGTAATTGTTGTGGCTGCAATGGAAAACTCTTAACAGTTATTCATGGGGTCACTATTAGGATTCAATTCTTTAATAGGCATTTAAAGTGTATCTGGCACATTGTAGGCACTGGACATGTACTGTTACTACTTTGACCCTGTAACCTGGGAGCTGTTAGATTATAGATGGAAAATCACAGCCTAGCTGAGAAATGCCTAAGAATGTCTCCACTCTCTTTATTTCCAAATAAATTCATCTTAATGATCACATGTTGTCATGTAAAAAGCCACAAGTTCCTGATGCCAGAACCCCAAAGGAATGTGACCAATAAACACAACTTTAATGTTATTCAGTAGGCTGAATAAAATAACCACTGATCTTTTAGGATTTAGCATTTCACCTCTTGATTCTGGAAATTTTCCCCCGGATTTAGAATAATACATTTGTCACCATAACATTTGAACTGTGTGTCAAACCCACACTCAAAGCTATCATGCATGATGTGTTTCCATATTACTACTTCCAAGGTAGCATGTGTCTGTTTTCATCCCATTCTTTTCTGTTTATTTATGACTTCATGCCTTGGATTTGCGCCATTGACATTCAATCAGCACCTAGCATTGTGCTATAGCATAGCGGGTAAAGCCACCGCCTACAGTGCCAGCATCCCATATTGGTGCCAGTTTGAGTCCCAGCCACTCCACTTCCAATCCAACTCCCTGCTAATGCTCCTGGGAAAGCAGCAGAGGATGGCCCAAGTCCTTGGGACCCTGCACCCATGTAGGAGACCCAGAAGAAGCTCCCAGCTCCTTGCTTTGGATTGTCACTAAATAGTTGCTCAGTAAGTGGTTGCTGGTTAAGATGGAATCACAATAAGAAATAGTGAGGCATTTTCACTTATCTTTTTAATCAGTTTCCATACTTATTAATTAACCCCTAGGGTCAAAATATTTGTAAGCATAAAGACAGGTCTTTAATAACAGTCCTATCAATAGAGTTTGTTAACTAGTGGGGGAGATTAAAATGTGTGCATGAACACAACTGGCATAATATATACATTGTAGGATGGAGGTCTCAAATATTGAAAGTATGTTAAGTAGCATGCAGGATGATTTCAGTTTGGGCAATGACAAAGCACTAAATAACATTGAATCAGAAAGCAATTGTCTTCTTCCTTCTCATTGACAACAAAACTCAGTTTCCTACTAAGGTGTCCTCAATATCATCTTCACACTTGGTTCATCTCCCTTTGCAACCTCAAGAAACCAGCCTGAGACTGAGAGACTCAGGCTGACCCAGTGTGTAGCTGGGATTTAATTATGTCGTTTGGCTCCAATTATATTTATTTCCATGGATACCTTCTGTTATGGCAAGTGAAATGTTCTCCCATTTCAGCAGCTTTGTAATGTTTTCTTTTAAAATGACTTCAGTTAATTCCTTGAAAGCTAAATCTGGCTTCAATTTTTAAAAAAGTAAATACTGTCCCAGATGTTCATTGATGTGGCATCAATTAGAAAAGTAGTACAGGAATAACCCTAGTTAGGGAAAGACCATGATGCACTGGAATGGGTTGCGGAGGCTTAAGGAACAATGTTTGAGAGGAAGGAGACACTACTGCCAGAATATGAGAGGCCATCTGGAAAAGGTGGGATTTTCTCTGGGAAAAGGGAAAGGAACAGGATATGCCCTGGTTAAGGTTACAGCATGTGGGCAGGAGCTTGGAGGCTTCCACTGAGGCAAAAATGGCCTCAGAAGGCAATAAGCAGAGCACTTTCTAATAAGTACAGGTGTGTGTAGCAATGTAGTGCTAGCTATGCCTGCAATGAGATTGTAGACAACCTTTCTCTCCAAGCTAATTCTCTCCTCCCTTGGGTCAAGTCCCAAAGCCAAGAGTCACCTGCTTCCCCTAGATGTCAAACCAGAGCTGCTTTCCCTAGACGTCAAACCAGCACTTGCTCCCAGGTACGCCATGAAAACACCATACAAAGCAACTCTTTCTACTTTGTGTTAGTTCTTTCTAGCTCTGTGTTACTATGCCACTGTGTTTTTTGTCATTTTTGTGGGCTCTCACATTTTCCTCAAAGCTTCTATTTAATGGATATCATGGATAGGGCACATCATTCTCGAATACATTAAGAATCAATTTTTCTATGTATCATTTTGTCCATTGCACATGAAACTAAGTGGTAGTTTTATTCCATTTTCAAGAGCTTAGTAGTCATCCTCCTACTTTAGGAGATGCCATTCATTGATTTCAGGCTGCGAACCCAAGGTTTGTTTAAAAATTATAAACATTTGTGTGATCCCTTTGACTCTTAGACCTATCAGAGCCATCAGTTGTGAACTGAAATTGATCACTTGGACTAGTGAGATGGCATTGGTACATGCCACCTTGATGGGATTGTATTGGAATCCCCTGGCACATTTCTAACTCCACAATTTGGGGCAAGTCCGATTGAGCATGTCCCAGATTGTACATCTCCTCCCTCTCTTTTTCCACTTTTATATTTAACAGGGATCACTTTTCAGTTAAAATTTAAACACCTAAGAATAATTGTGTGTTAATTACTGAGTTCAACCACTAGTACTAGAACAACAACAACAACAACAACAACAAATACTAAAAAGGATAAAGTATTACATTGTACATCTAGAGTCAGGACAAGAGCTGATCAGGTCATTGTTTCTTATAGTGTCCATTTCACTTCAACAGGTTTCCCCTTTGGTGCTCAGTTGTCACTGATCAGGGAAAACAAATGAAATTTGTCTCTTTGGGACTGGCTTAATTCACTCAGCATGATGTTTTCCAGATTCCTCCATCTAGTTGCAAACGACCACACAAACAAGACAAGTGTCTGCTAATACTAACTGACAGAATCAAAAAGGGAGAGAAGGATCCAACATGGGAAGCGGGATACACAGCAGACTCATAGAATGGCAGATGTCCTAAACAACACTCTGGCCTCAGAATCAGCCCTTAAGGCATTCGGATCTGGCTGAAGAGCCCATGAGAGTATTGTAGGCATGGAAAGCCAAGACACCATGGAAAAGAAAAAAAAAAAAGAAGACCTAAATGAAAGATCTCTGCGAGTGAGATCCCAGTGGAAAGAACGGGGCCATCAAAGAAGGAGGTACCTTTCTCTGAAGGGAGGAGAGAACTTCCACTTTGACTACGACCCTATCGGAATAAGATCAAAGTCAGCGAACTCTAAAGGCTTCCATAGCCCTGGCAACTCATGACTAGAGCCTAGGGAGATTACTGACGCCATGAACAGGAGTGTCAAATTGTTAAGTCCGCAACAGGAGTCACTGTGTGCTTACATCCCATGTGGGATCTGTCCTTAATGTGTTGTCTAATGTGCAGTGATGCTATAACTAGTACTGAAATAGTATATTTACACTTTGTGTTTCTGCGTGGGTACAAACTGATGTGATCTTTACTAATTATATACTAAATCGATCTTCTGTATATAAAGATAATTGGAAATGAAAAAAAAAAACACCTGCTGTTAAATTGGAAATGGCATAGAAAATTAATTAATTTTTTTAAAAAATATCATGTAGGATCTCTGTCTTTAATGTGCTATACACTGTTATTTAATGCTATAACTAGTACTCCAACGGTAGTTTTTTCACTTTGTGTTGCTATATGGGGCAAACTGTTGAAATCTTTACCTAATATATACTAAACTGATCTTCTGTATATAAAGAGAATTGAAAATGAATCTTGATGTGAATGGAAGGGGAGAGGGAGCGGGAAAGGGGAGGGTTGCGGGTGGGAGGGAAGTTTTGGGAGGGGGGAAGCCATTGTAACCCATAAGCTGTACTTTGGAAATTTATATTCATTAAATAAAAGTTCAATAAATGAAAAAAAAAATTATAAACATTAAAATGCTCTCTTCTGTGCCTGGGAATGCTAAACCACCTTCCAGTATTAACCATTTATGCTCCTCTGTATGCGTACACTATTCTGAAGAGTAGTGTAATGGCTGAAGTGCATGGACAGAGACATAGAGGCAGTTTTAAGAATACATTTTTTAAAAAAGATTATTTATTTGAAAGTCAGAGTTACACAGAGATAAAAGGAGAGGCAGAGAGAGAGAGAGAGAGAGAGGTCTTCAATCTGCTGGTTCACTCACCAATTGGTTGCAATGGCTATGGCTGGAGCTGCACTGATCCAAAGCCAGGAGCCAGGAGATTCTTCTGGGTCTCCCATGTGGGTGCAGGGACCCAAGGACTTGGGCCATCTTCCTCTGCTTTCCCAGGCCTTAGCAGAGAGCTGGACTGGAAGAGGAGCAACCGGGGCACAGCCAGCGCCCACAGGGGATGCTGGCAATGCAGATAGCAGCTTTATCCACTGCACCAGGCCCAAGGATATCTTTTTTTTAAGATTCTTTAAATTTCATAGTTTTTTAAATTGCATAGATTTAAATGATATGTTTATGCAGCTCTACAAATACATAAGTTTGTTCCTGGACTTTTCATTAATTTTTTAAAAGATTATTTATTTATTTATTTGACAGGTAGAGTTACAGAGAGAGGGAGAGACAGAGAGAAAGTTCTTCAACCTGCTGGCTCACTCCCCTAAACGGCTGCAATGGCTGGAGCTGGGCTAATCCAAAGTCAGGAGCCAGGAGCTTCTTTCAGTTCTCTCACAGGGAGGCAAGGGCCCAAGCATTTGGACCATCTTTCACTGATTTCTCAGGCCATAGCAGAAAGCAGGATCAGAAGGGCAGCAAGCAAGAACGAATGGAGGGGGCCCATACATGATGCAGGCACCGCAGATGGAGGCTTAGACCACTATGCCACAGCGCCAGTCTCTTTTCATTAATTTTAAGTAAATTTTTTTGATAATGCACATGACAACATCTCTTCTTTCCAAGTGGAAGTTGCCTATAGTCTTTCTGAACAACACAGGATAGGTACCCCATTTTCGAATCCCCAGCATGAAGAAATAGGAGGAGTGCCAGGTTAGTGATCTGGAAGAGGAGTACCTTGAGGATTGTGCTGTCTGGAAGAAAAAGAGGAGGTCTTTAAAAACAAAAATAATTTGTCTCTGTGCCTGACATTATCATCTGTGATTAGCAACTAAAATCTTTGAATTTGGGCTTTCACTTTCCATTGTTTTCTTGGTAAAACAGCACAATACATCATTACCACCTTAGAATGAATCAAAAATCCCTTATAGTTATAATGGGGCATAAGACACATAAGTTTTGATAGAAATAAGACATAGAGAAAATTAGCGCATGAAGAAACTGGATTGAAATGGGTTCTCTTTGAGTTCCTGGTGAAGATGCAAAAATAATATATAAAATATTTTATGGTATCAGAATGAACACCAACACAATCAGAATAGAGACAGGTGCTAAACAATTGGTAGGGATAAGGTGGTACCTTCTGCCTGAACATTAGTACTAGAAGAGAAGCCATCATACAGGATGGCACACATGAACAATCCACAGGAACTCAGGTACTATTCATGCATTTGGAATAGAGGACACTGACTGAGTTCTGACTCTATGTAAAGTGATGTATCAAGTGTATGTATATGGGGAAGTTGCTAAAAGAACAGCTTTTTATATTTAACCACCACACATTGCCTTGAAAAGCCGTGATTAGAATGTTTTTCATAAACTGCAGATCTTACAGTGTATTTTAGCAATCAAAAGAGAATGCAATGTGATGTCACTGGCAAAAGCCACAGAGCTGCATCATCCTGTTTCAGCACATAGCACACATGTGTTCTGTACCATGATAGCCCATTATTTTGCAGGTGCTGCTTTGACTGAACTATTTTATACTGAACTCAATAGGTCACGAAGCCCTGGAGATCAGTAAGCAAAAATATCCATTTCAGACCACATGATCATGAGAAACAAGTGACAATATGACCTTCTCAGCCAAAGTCGATTTATTAAGTTCTGGTATCTCCATCTATTTACTGCAAATTGCAAAATTAACAAGCACTTGTCCTTTTACTCTATCATTTATAGTTGGTGTTAAAAAGTGACAAACACTGGTCTTGTGGTACAAGATACAAGCCACCTGCCAAAGTGGCATCCATATGAGCACTGGTTTGAGTCCCAGCTGCTCCACTTTTGATCCAGCTGCCTGCTAATGTGCCTTGGAAAACATCAGAAGATGGCTAAAGTCCTTGGGTCCCTGACACCCATGTGGGAACCAAGATGGAATTTCAGGCTCCTGTGTTGAGGTGGATTCATTTCTGAGAGGAAGAGCGTGGTGGGGGCAAGAGGCGCAGAGTCACCACACAGACCCTGGGAGTTGGGTGAAAGTAGGCCTGAGGCAGGCAGCCTGCAGACTCCTTTATTTCAGTTGCTACAGCTGCTTATATAGTCAAGGCAGCCAATCCGATCAAGGGGTGGTCTATGCCCTAACCAATCACAGCCTGTTGCCAGACTGTTTCCAAAGCCATCCAATCACAGTCTGTTGTCAGTCAGGCTCTATTGTCATGTGGTTTCCGAAGCCATCCAATCATGACCTGTTGCCAGGCAGTTTCTGTTGTCAGCAGCCATCTTGGCATGACCTGCTGATTCCACCACACTCCTGGCTTCAACCTGGCACAGACTTGGACATTGCAGTTATCTCTCTCTCTCTCTCTCTCTCTCTCTCTTTGTCTGTCTCTACCCCTACCCCTCTCTCTCTCTAAATCCGCCTTTCAAATAAAATAAGTAAATCTTTTTTTAAAAGCAAAAAATAATACAGGTGGTAAAAATGATCTATCAAGGAAGAATCACACCTGAAATCACCAATAAAATGGGATATTTTACCCAACAGGAAATTATCTCTTTGACATGCTGGAGAAATAGTGAGGAAGGAGTTTTCTGTGTAACGGTTCGTCAGTTATCTAAGAAAAAAACCTTCTCAATTGAACCATGAAGTTGTAGTGGTGCAGAAAACGTTTAGGTCACAAAGCCATATATTGGGCATGATTATTTTTTTCATGTCCAATATATGTTGTTCATTATTTTGGGAAAAGCACTAGTTTTGCTCAGGGACAATATTTCTCCTACTTTAAGTTTCTAGGTTTTTGCAAGTCTCTCCATCCCTTAGTTCAATGATGAGCAGAGGACTAATGTCACGTTCATCAAAATACTTTGTTCTTTTGGACACAGTGGTAGCTGTAAAAGGGTCATACAAGAAAAGTGAGCTCAATGAGTCAATGAGACTTAACCATGAGTCCTTTATTAGACTGTTACAAGGAAAATTTTTATTCTGTTGGAGTTATTGAGGGGATAATATGTCAGCCTACCATTGTTAGCAACTATCTTGCCAACTAAAAGACAGCCCAAAGTTTGGGTAAAAATGAACAAACTCTAGTGACTTTTAAAGGTCTGTACTTAATTTCATAAACTAGTTATTTGAACTAAATGCCACTTTAATTTAAGCAAAATTGAATAGATTTTCTAAATAATTTGTATTATTTCTTCAGGGGATTTTTGTATCATTATACTCTAGGTGAAAGTTTGAATATCCTTGTTATTTGGTAAAGAAGTTTTCAATTTCAAAATTTGAGACAATAGAAATACTCCCAGTGGCTCCAAAATATCTCCTTAGACACTGGCCAGGTTTTCTGATTTTGAGAAGAACCTAGAGCTATAAGGAGGTAGACAGAGTGAGGGGTCAGTCATGGAAGCAGACCATCTGAAAGAAAGTTTAACTGTTCACACAAGAACATCAAGGTTAATTCAGGAAAAGCTATATATGGTTTTACCAGACAACAGACAGTTATTGTGCAGTTTACCTCTTACAATGCTTTGTCTTGCCAATTAATTGTCTATGCTATCCTTTCTGCTGCCAAACTCTAACACAAAGATAAAAAAAAAAGAAACTCTATTACTGACTCACAAGATAGTTGGAAATTTGTTAATCATAAAGACATGAAAAACAATTAGAAATGTGAAAGAATTCACTTCCTTGTAATTGGAGATGGGAGTCTCAGAGAAAGGAAAAGGTTTCCATATAAGCACAGTCATTTCAAAAAGATGAGTTTCTATCAGGAAATGAGGATAGTCATAAAAACAAATTGAAGCATCCATCTTGACAGACTGGAGGACTATGAGTTACAATTTTATCTTCCCTTAGTTTCAATTGCCTACTCCTAGATGCTTCCTATTTTTTTATTTTTAATTTATTTTTTAAGGAATACAAATTTCATAAGTACAACTTTAGCAATTTGATTATACTTCCCACCATACCCTCCCTCCCACTCACACACTCAATACTCCTCCTCCTATCTCTCCCATCCCCAATGCTATTCTCCACTAAGATTCATTTTCAATTAAATTTGCACACAGAAGTCCAACTCTAGACTAAGTAAAGATTTCAACAATTTCTTTGCACATACACACAAACACACACAAAACTGTTATGTATGATGTTAGTAACCACCCAAAACTCTTGACATGAGCTGCCTAGGCTATGGAAGCCTTTTGAGTCCATAAGCTCCATCAGGCCATAAGCAAAGTGGAAATTCTCACCTCCCTTCAGAGAAAAGTACATCCTTCTTTGATGGCCACTTCTTTCCACTGGGGTCTCATTCACAGAGATTCTTCATGTAAAACATTTTTTGCCACAGTGTTGGCTTACCATGCCCAAAATGCCCTAACAGGGTTTTCAGCCTTAAGGACTGATTTTGGGGTCAGAGTGTTAGTGAAAGCGATTGTCATTCTGTGAGTCTGCTGTGTGGACTGCTTCCCATGTTGGAACATTCTCTCCTTTTTAATTATATTATTATTACCAGAAAATTGATCTTTTTAACAATTAATCCTATCTATATGTCCACTTTAATATTTAATATGATCACTTTAACAATTTAGATGGTTTTTTTACCACCAAATATAATGAGATTTGGATTCCCATGACAAGTTTTCAAACCGTATCCTTAAAAGTAAGTCTGTAAAAATGTATGCAGAACTATATAGCTTTACAGTTAGAAATTTCCTCCTCTCTCTCTTATCCCCACTCTCATTTTCTACTTATATCTACTTTCAATTGACTTTATATATGTATGATTAGCTCTATGTTAAGGAAAGAGTTCAACAAATAGTATGAAGGAAAATAAAAGATGAAAAAACAAAGAAAACAAAACTGTTCCTTGACAGTCAAGACAAGGGGAGCTCAGGTCATTCCTTCTCAAAATGTCAATTTCACTTTTATGGTTTTTCTTTTAGGTGCTCCGTTAGTTCTCATAGATCAGATTGAACATATAGTATTTGACCCTTTTGGACTGGTTTATTTCATGAAGTATGATGTTTTCCAGATTCATCCATTTTGCTGCAAATGACTGGATTTCATTTTTTGTACCACTGTGTAGTATTCTTTAGTGTACATATCCCATAGTGTCGTTATCCATTCTTTGGTTGATGGGCATTTAGGTTGATTCTTTGTATTAGCTATTGTTAATTGAGCTACAACAGATATGGAGGTGCAAATAACTCTTTTGTTTACTGATTTCATTTCTATTGGGTAAATTCCAAGGGGAAGGATGGCTGGGTCATATGATATGTCTATATTCAGATTTTTGAGATATCTCAATACTGTCTTCCATATTGGCTTTACCAGTTTACATTCCCACAAACAGTGGATTAGGGTACCTGTTTCCCAACATCCTCACCAGCATTTGTTGTTTGTTGATTTCTATATGAAAGCCATTCTTAATGGAGTGAGGTGAAACCACATTGTGGTTTTGATTTGCATTTCCCTGACAGCTATTGACTCTGGAAAATTTTCATGCGTCTGTTGGTCATTTGGGTTTCCTCTTTTTAAAATTTCAGGCCTGGATGGTTTCACACTTGAATTCTATCAAGCTTTTAAAAAACTAAGCCCAATGCATCTAAAGCTATTCAAATAATTTAAAGGGAAGAAATCCTATAAAACTCATTCTAAGAGTCCAGTTTTGCCTTAATTCCTAAACCAGAAAAGATACTACAAAGAGAACTATTGACTACTATCACTGATGAAAATAGATTCAAAAATCCTCAACAAAACACTAGCTAATTAAATCCAACAACACATCTGAAAGACCATTCACCCAGAGCAAATTAAATTTTTCCCTAGTAGGCAGGGATGGTTCAACATTCATAAATCAATAAATGTGATATATCACCTCAACAAACAGAAATAAAAACTATATGAATATCTCAATAGATGCAGAGAAAGCATTTGATAAAATACAATATCCTTTCATGATTAAAACCTAAAGCATGATAAAGAAAACTTATGGGATACTTAAGCACATTGGGTATAGAAGGAATCTTCTGCAACACAATCAAAGCAGTTTATGACAGTTTATGACAGCCAGCATCTAACTGAATGGGGAATGTTGGAAGCATTTCCACTAAGAAATGGAACCTGACAAGGATGCCCACTTTCACATTTGCTATTCAATATTGTCCTGGAAATTTTAGCCAGAGTCATCAGGCAAGAAAAAGGAGTAAGATATAAATCGGAAAGGAGGAAGTAAAACTATCTCTGTTTGCAGATGAAATGATTCTAAATATAGGGGAACCAAAAGATTGCACTAGGGGACTAATGGAGCTCATAAGAGTGTTTGGTAAGGTAGTAGGGTATAAAATTAACAATAAGAAAATCAATAGCCTTTATATATGCTAACAATGCTATGGCTGAAAAGGAACTTCTAAGATCATTTACATTCACAAAAGTTACAGAAAAATTAAATATTTTGGGTTAAATTTTACCAAGGAAGTGAAATTTTCATCTTAGAATTAAAGAAAGAAATAGAAGACACCATAGGATGTAAAAATCTTCTATTTCATGGGTTGGAAGAATTATCATCAAAATGTCTATGCTACCAAAATCAATTTACAGATTCAATGTGATCCCAATCAAAATACTAATGAGATTCTTCTCAGATTAAGAAAAAATTATGCTAAAATTCATATGAAAACTCAAGGGATAGCTACAACATCTTATACAACAAAAACAAAGCTGGAGACATTACAATACAAGATTTAAAGACACACTTCAAGGCATTTGTAATCAAAACTACCTAGACTGGCACAAATATAGACACGTACACCAATGGAAAAGAATAGCAACCCACAACTTCAATCCATGAATTTACAATCAACTAATCTTTGACAAGCACACTAAAATCAATCCCTGGAGAAAGGACAGAATCTTCAACAAATGGTACTGGGAAAACTGGATCTCTATATGCAAAAATATGAAACAAGACCTTTACCTTACACCTTATACCAAAAAACATCCAAAAGTAGATCAAGGATGTAAATCTGACCTGAAACTATCAAATTACTGGAGAATAACATTGAGAAAACCCTGAAAGAGATTGGAATAAGCAAAGACTTCGTGGAAAAGGCCCCAGAAATAGAGGCAATCAAAGCCAAAATACACAAATGTGATTTCATCAAGCTGAGAAGCTTTTGCACATCAAATGAAGCACTCAGCAAAGTGAGGAGGCAAGCAACATGAAAGAAAATATTTGCAGACGAGATCGGGCGCATTCAGGGTGGTATGGCCATCAAAGAAGGAGGTACCTTTCTCTGAAGGGAGGAGAGAACTTCCACTTTGACTACGACCCTATCGGAATAAGATCGAAGTCGGTGAACTCTAAAGGCTTCCATAGCCCTGGCAACTCATGACTAGAGCCTAGGGAGATCACTGACGCCATGAACAGGAGTGTCAAATTGTTAATTCAGCAACAGGAGTCACTGTGTGCTTACATCCCATGTGGGATCTGTCCTTAATGTGTTGTCTAATGTGCAGTGATGCTATAACTAGTACTGAAACAGTATATTTACACTTTGTGTTTCTGTGTGGGTACAAACTGATGTGATCTTTACTAATTATATACTGAATCGATCTTCTGTATATCAAGATAATTGGAAATGAAAAAAGACAACCTGGTGTTAAATTGGAAATGGCATAGGAAATTAATTTTTTAAAAAAATGTTATGTAGGATCTCTGTCTTTAATGTGCTGTACACTGTTATTTAATGCTATAACTAGTACTCCAACAGTATTTTTTTTTTCACTTTGTGTTGCTATGTGGGGGCAAACTGTTGAAATCGTTACTTAATATATACTAAACTGATCTTCTGTATATAAAGAGAATTGAAAATGAATCTTGATGTGAATGGAAGGGGAGAGGGAGCGGGAAAGGGGAGGGTTGCGGGTGGGAGGGAAGTTTTGGGAGGGGGAAGCCATTGTAATCCATAAGCTGTACTTTGGAAATTTATATTCATTAAATAAAAGTTTAATTTAAAAAAAAAGAAAATATTTGCAAACTATGAAATGATAAAGGATTAATATCCAGAATCTATAAAGATCTCAAGAAATTCAACAACAAAATAATCCAATGAAGAAATATGCAAAGGACTTGAACAGGCATTTCTTAAAAGAGGAAAGTCTAATGGACAACAGACATATAAAAAATTCTCAGGTTCACTAGCCATCTGGGAAACGCAAATCAAAACAACAATGAGGTTTCACCTCACACCATTTAGAATGACTCTCATACAAAATCAACAATAAATTCTGGCAAGGATGCGGGGGAAATGTTACCCTAATCCACTGTTGGTAGGAATGTAAACTAGTACAGCTATTGTGGAAGGTAGTGTGTAGATATATCACTAGCTGAAATGGAACTTCCATATGACCCAGGAATCCCAGGCCTGGAAATTTATCAAAATGAAATGAAATCAGCATTTGAAAGAATTATTTGTACCCCATATTTATTGCAGCCTGATTCACATTAGCTAAGATTTGGAATCAACCCAGATGTCCATCAACTGATGACTGGATAAAATAAAGTGTGGTATATATATATACATTATGGAATACTACACATCCTTAAAAAAGAATGAAATCCTGTCTTTTGCAACAAAATGGATTCAACTAGAAACCATTATACTTAGTGAAATAAGCCAGTGCCCCTCCAAAACAAATATTATGTTTTCCCTGATCTGCATTAACTAATAGAGCACCAGAAATGTAATATATAGGGGTGATGTTGACATTTTGATCTTTGATTATTGTTTATAGCCCTTGATCTGCTGTTGATAAACAGGGTTTTTTTCTTCTTAGTCTTCATTGAACTCTTTACTTAGAGTATGGTTAATCTTATGGTAGGTTGGAAAGTATCACTAATGTTCCTAAATCTGTATGTGTGAAATACATGAGATTTGTATATCTTAAATAAAATTTAAAAATAAATAAATGAATAAAAGACTCCTAAAGTATTTTTAAAAAGATATTAAATATACAATTTTTGTAACAAAAATTTCAATGGCATGCACAAAGAAATTATTAGTGTGAATCCTCCAAACTATTTGGAGAAACTATCAGGCTGACTGATAAGAAATGCTCCTTTGCTGCAATTATGGAGGCAAAATTCCCAGGAAAAAGGATCTTCAGGAAAGGTAACAAGGTAGGAAACAGGTTTATTGGACCAAATTTCACCACAATTCTATGGGGTTTTGTACCTAATTTGGTTTCCCAGTTTCTTAGGAATTCATCACCAAGGCTTGTTTTTTCTTTTATTCTCACATTTTGAACTTTTTTTTCTTTTATATTGCTTGTTGCCTTTTCCTCTATCAAACCTTGGGGTGTCCTGTTTTCTCTTGGTCCTGTTAGGTGATTCACTGTCCTGTCTAAATCTTGTGATGAGGAACTATGACTCAGCCTGCCATTCTTTGGGGAAAGAGCTGCATGGTACATAAGTCTTTTTGGAAGCTCAGGGTTTTAATCAAGAGAAGACTAATGGCAGTAGTTTCAGACAGGTGTGAAGGACAGACAGAAGATATGGTACCTGATGGCAAGGCTCTTTAAAAGTAAAAATCTTCCACAAGATAAAGTAGATGGACTCTTCCTCCAACATTTTTTGGAACTTGACCAGAGTTGAGAAATAAAGTTTTTCCTTTAAGTTAACCTCATTCTTACATTTCATGAATTGAATTTGATTTGAACCCAGACCTTTACCTGTTAAAGTGTTCTTTCTGGAAATTAAATTTCTTTTAGCAAAAATTATAGCACATTCAGCTGGTTGGCCTTAAATATGAATATTACATTTTTATCCTTTTCTCTAAAATCTCTAAGAGGGCAGGTGGTTAACCTAGTGTTTAAACTGCTAGTTAAGATGCCTGTATCCCACAGTGACGCACTTGTGTTCCAAATGCAGTTCTGGCTCCTCACTCCAGCTCTAGGCTAACACAGACCCTGGGAGACAACAGAGACAAATCAAATAATTGAATTGCTGCCACTCATGTAGGAAATCTGGATGCATTCCTGGTTCCTGGTGTCAATATGTCCCAGCCCAGGCCATTAAAGATATTTGGACAGTAAATCACCATGTGTGCTTGTGTGTGTGTGCATACACGTGTGCATACACACGTGTGTGTGTCTATGCCCCTCTCTGTCTCTCAAATAAAATCTCTATGATGTACTTGAAAATGTTCAGAAGCAACATTTCATGTTCTACTTAGAGGCTGTCACTGGGGTTTAGATATGTGAATGCATGTCAGAAATTAGCCAGCTGGGAACCAGATGTACACTGGTCCTAGTCCATCACAGTTGATGAAAGTTTATATTAAAAATGTATACTTTAATTTCTGCATTTTTGCCATATTTGCCAACATAGAGAATCAAACTCTAACATTTGGCATGTGCATCCATGGCTGAAATCTAATAACAGTTTTGTAAAGACTTTCAAACTAGTGCACATTGTCTTTTTTTCAGAGATCCCTTAAGTGAGAAAATGGAAAAAATAAAAATTTTAGAGTTACACTGAGATATGATTTCCCTCTCTCACATCACTGTGTATTTAACAGAGACAACAAAATCTGCACTGCCAAGATGAGGACAGCGCTATATTGAGAAGTTACCAATGATTTCGGAAAATATTTTCCAGACTCATGGGAGGGACACATACAGCAAGACTAATTGATAAAACATAACTTAGACATGAAGTCACTATGGAATATTTGCTGTGCATCCATTGCCAAGGGAAAGCCGTTAGGACTTTGGATCAGAGACTTCTTAACTCTTCTGATTAACCAGTAGGCATAATAGCTCTGGGGCTATCCTTGTTTGTATAAAATAAGATAATAACAAAGAATTAATTGGATTTTGTGAAATATGTAAGAAATATCCGTTAAAGTTAGCATTTTAGGACCAAAATTCACAGAAGTGGTCAGATAATTATATTTTTTTTTTTTTTGACAGGCAGAGTGGACAGTGAGAGAGAGAGAGACACAGAGAGAAAGGTCTTCCTTTGCCGATGGTTCACCCTCCAATGGCCGCCGCGGTAGCGCGCTGCGGCCGGCGCACCGCGCTGATCCGATGGCAGGAGCCAGGTGCTTCTCCTGGTCTCCCATGGGGTGCAGAGCCCAAACACTTGGGCCATCCTCCACTGCACTCCCTGGCCACAGCAGAGAGCTGGCCTGGAAGACGGGCAACCGGGACAGGATCGGTGCCCCGACCGGGACTAGAACCCGGTGTGCCGGCGCCGCAAGGCGGAGGATTAGCCTGTTGAGCCACGGCGCCGGCCCAGATAATTATATTTGTTAGAGATAGTTGAAGAAGCAAGTTTAGGTAAGGTAAATGTCAGTTTCCAGAAAAATACTTTCTTCCACTAAGTGCTAATTGAAATCCTTTTTGTGCCTATTAAAAGGTAATAAGTGTTTATGATCAATTCCTTTGTTTTTTTAGACAGAGCAACAATATTTGTTCCTTAGGTGTAGGCTGTTATATGTGTTGGAATAAAAATGTTTTTTCAGAGAAGTCTTGGAATATGATTTCAGACATCAAAACATTAAATTTAGCTCTTAGATCTTAATTGTGCTAAGATAAAATTGTAAAAATGTCAAATTACAGTTTGTAAACATCCCCCCAGACCACTACCACCACAACTTTGCATGTGTCTGGGAAAAGAACAAAAATTCAATCAAATGTGGGGCTGTTCCAGGTGTTCTTAGCCATGTCCTGGGAAATCTCCAGACATTCAGTCCTGGAAACACTGGGTAAATTCCAGAGCCAACCTAAATATATTAATCTGCTCCAAAAATAATCAGATTATTTGGAATTTCTAGCTCAGGCTGAGCCCGTGAGCCCCACTCATCTGAAAAATCCAGCCATCCCACTCATTATTATTATTTAGAACAAGCCTGTATTCCCCCTGGATTAATCTGGGATAGAACCTCAGGAATTGTCTTGGGATTTAACTATCCAAATTAATAAGGTAGAGAGCTAGCTCTTTCAAATTCTCAATGTCAACTCCTATTGCGTTCACTGTGTATGGCAGCTGTCTCCGAGTTCACATCTGTTTGAAATATCCAGCATTTAAAGCATAAGTAGAGCCACTGAAATCATTGATCCATCTTCAATGGAAAAACTGCTTAATTATCTTCCATGCACATCTAAAACTGTCATGAGTATGTGCCCTAAGCTTATGTATCATCCACATCTGTTCTTCCACATTTGTTCCTCTATGCACTAGGTGGCTAGCTCATATGAGTCAAATCAGTTTCCTTCCAATGGGATGGCTTCCAACTGAGTTTGACCCCAATGGGAAAAAGATCTTAAAGCAGGAGAAAAGAGAGTTGAGGTGGCCTCCTCCTCATTTCAACATCACTATTCCTTTCTTCACAGATCCTAGGACTATTAGGCTCTCTTGATATTATTTGCATCCTTTGGCCCTCAATCTTAGGGATATTAATGGCTTCCTCTGTTGCTACTATTTGAGCTCTTCATCATAATTTGTTTATTCACTTAGTCAAACACCTGCCTCTTAAGTAATATTTAAGTGTAAGTGTAACTCTGTTTAGGTGAGGCATCCTATCAAAATTATTTTTCCTGGCAGGGATCTGGTAAACTCAAGATTCTTTCATTTCATGCACTGGTCATTGAATCAAATGCCTTTAAAGATTATCAGGCAATACAGTTGAGTGCAATAGCCAAGAACAGTATAATAGAAAATGGTGGGACTTATGAAAATGGAAGTTCCAATTACACTCATAAGTGGGAGAAGGAACACAAGAAAGAAAAAACTACACATGGGGGAACTGAAGTATCAGGTCTTTTATAATGTAGCCATCAGCACTATTTAAATCACTCCCATGCTGGCCGGTGCCATGGCTCACTAGGCTAATCTTCTGCATGCATCTTCAGCACCCGGAGTTCTAGTCCCTGTTGGGGAGCCGGATTCTGCCCTGGTTACTCCTCTTCCAGTCCACTCTGCTGTGGCCCGAGAGTACAGTGGAGAATGGCCCAGGTCCCTGGGCCCTGCACCCACATGGGAGACCAGGAGGGGGCACCTGGCTCCTGGCTTCGGATTGGATCAGCACAGTGCACCAGCCATGGCTGCCACTTGGGGGGTGAACCAACGGAAAGGAAGACCTTTCTCTCTGTCTCTCTCTCTCTCTCTCACTGTCTAACTCTGCCTGTCCAAAAAAAAAATCACTCCCATGCACCCCTCCCTCCTAAACATAAAGCTTATTTTGGGTTTCCAAGAAAGAGATAATTGCTGATAGATTGTAGCCATATTTACAAAACGAAAAATAATGCTAATTACCCAGTTATGGCTTGTATTAAAGCTACCTGAAGTGGTAGATGCCCACAAAGTATATTAAAGTTCACTCTTCATATTTAGGAATGTGGTTGGAACAAACAGCAACATTATGACTGATCATCTTTGGATGAATGTAGTTTGCTGCATGTTGGCTGGATTCAGGCTGAAAACATAGCTGCCATCCATCACAAGAACTCCTACATCCATTATAAGAGCCACTAGGCTTCATGGGATCAAGAAGGTGTTAAGTGTCTTCTCAAGCACTATAACTCATCCATCAATATTTCTTTCCTTAATGAATCTTTTCCACCATCATCTAAACACACTTTAATATTTCCTATCCTTAAAATAAAATCTTTCTTGACCTAAAATTCACTCCAATTACTGTCTCTATTCTCTGCTCCCTATCACCACACCTCTCCTCCTCTTCTCTTAGAATCAATTCTTATCAAAGCTTTATCCCCATAACTATGCTGAAATCACTGTTGTGAAGTTTACTGACAGCAGCCCAATGGTCGTTTTCTGGTTCTAATTTTATTCAGCCTAGAAGTAGCCATTGATCTCTTGATACAGTTCACATGTAGGTCCTTTTTGTGACTTTCTTTAGTTGATTTCTCTACTTCTTTCTGCTCTGCTGTGTGCACCCCTGAGTTTCTTTTGCATGGTCTTCTGCAGTTTCCTGATGCCCATATGTTGGAACCTCCCAAAAACCTCTTCCTTATCCACTCATTCTCTACGAAATTTCATCCAATCATATGACTTACATATCATCAACATTTTCCCAATCATGCATTTTTAACTCCAAAATCTTCCCATAACAAAATAATATCTTTCTCCACTTAGAAAACCAACAGAGATATCTAGCTTAACATGAAAAAGCAGTTTTTGATGATCTATCCCAAAAATTCCATTCTATCTCAGCACACCTCCACTCAACAGATGACAAATCCATGCACTCAGTGGTTCAAGCATCAAACCTTAAAGAAGTCATTCTGTCTCTCACACTCACAAATAATTATTTTGCTATTTGCTATGTCACAAGTACCTACGATATAGCCTGATATGTTGTATAGTCATAATAGCTGTTTTCGTTTCTTAATATAATTAAGAAAAAAGAGGTGTATTTACTGGACGAACACTGTAAACTCAATATCAGCTTAAGAAATCTACCCAAAAGGCAAGCCATCATCTCTGTTTCAACTGTGCTTCTCTACCACACAGTTCTTCTACATTATTCTGCCACTGAAGTCCAGTTTCTCTGCTTCTTTACTCAAGGAAGTAGACAAAATTGCCCTCCAAATCCGGGATATAAATTGAGTACATAAAATCTCATTGCCCTTTCAAATTGGTATCATTTCTTATTCAGTCAGTTGAACCAAATGAATAGCATCCCAAAAGGAAAATGTAACCATAATACTGCATGAGTTGGACTTCAGAGCTGTAAGAAGAAAAGTCAACTTTATTCTAATTCCCTTTGTTACCTTAAACTGGCTCTGTTAGTCATTCTTTCCTACTTTCCCTGTAAGAAAACAAGCAGATTTCATGGCTTCTCTGATGACTTTTGGATATTAAAAAATCATTAAAAAGTTCATTACACATTAAAAAGTTCACTACAACCTAAAACCAAAACTGAAGTCTCATTTCTAATTTAAAATGTTTCTCTTACCTCTTACTCTCTTGCCCCCTGGCTTATATTCCTTAGTTTTCTGTAGTCAGCTCCAGATGAAAAATAATTAGTGGAGAAGTGTAGGATCTTCTTAAAATTGAAATCTGGCTTTGGAGGTGGCAGATACTTGTTTTTTATGTGATGTTTTGTGGTTCTTTGATGGTCTGACCTCTTGAGGGACCCCACTCCTAGCACAAGCACAAGTTCCCTATGGGCCACAGCTTCCAGTGGTGAAACCATCCAGGTGAACTTTTGCATTAGGCTCTGCAAAGAAACTAAACCAATGGGAGACTGTGTTGGCTGGCGCCACGGCTCAATAGGCTAATCCTCCGCCTGCGGCGCAAGCACCCCAGGTTCGAGTTCCGGTCGGGGCGTCGGATTCTGTCCCGGTTGCTCCTCTTCCAGTCCAGCTCTCTGCTGTGACCTGGGAGTGCAGTGGAGGATGGCCCAAGTGCTTAGGTCCTGCACCTACATGGGAGACCAGGAGGAAGCATCTGGCTTCTGCCTTCAGATCAGCGTGGTGCGCCGGCCGCAGCACGCTGCAGCGGCCATTGAGGGGTGAACCAATGGTAAAGAAAGACCTTTCTCTCTGTCTCTCTCTCTCTCTCTCACTGTCTACTCTGCCAAAAAAAAAAAAAAATGTATGTGTGTGTGTAGATAGATAGGTTGATAGATAGATGGGTAGATAGGTAGGTAGGTAGGTAGATAGATAAATAGATAGATAGATAGAAAAATCTTTTCACATGATCATGGAGGCCATGAGCCAAGATCTACAGTCAGCAAACTTGAGGACCAGTAGTGTTTATAGCATATAAACCCATCTAAACCCAAAGGCCTGAGAACCTGGAAAGACAATGATGAAAGATCCAGTCTAAAGCTCGCAAGTTCAAGACCCTGGAAAAGCTGATTTTTCACTTTAAATCCAAAGGTAAGAAAAAAGACTAATGTCAAGTTCAAGCAGTTAGGAAGGATGAATTCCCTCCTTCTTTGTCTTTTTTTTTTCTATTTAGGCCTTTAATTGGTTTGATAAGTCCACTCACATTAGGGGAACCAATCTGCTTTATTCAACCTACAAATTCAGATTACATTCTCATAAAAAAAAAAAATACTTTTACAGAAACACCTGAACAATGTTTGACAAAATGTCTGGGCATGCTTTGGCTCAGTCAAGGCAACACAGAAAATGAACCATAACAGCTTAGTAGTTGGAGATTATTTCATAATGTATGTAGTTTTTTCTTATTATTTCATGTGTTTTGAGAGAAACACATGAAAGCTTATGTGCTTGCCTTGACTTGTCTAGTTTGCCACTGAGTACTTTCCACTAGTTCTGTTTTGGGGATGGTCTTGAGAGCCTCGCATATGCAGACATTCCCAGCTGAGGTCAGGAAGCTGCCCTTGCATGTACCCTTGAGGAGTCCCCATCTTTTCCAAGTGGTTCTATTAATGAACTTTCATTTGAGAAGGAAAGAAGGCTTCAATAAAGTTCTTCTCAAAAAAATGTCTACCATCAACCTTCATCCAAATTAATCTTTCATTGCTTTTTATTTCCTGCTGATGAATTATAAGAATTTCAGAACCAATCTTAGGCTATTCCCTTGACAAGTGCTGAATGAATGACTTACATCCCATTTTATGATGTGTGGATTGCCTTGATGCCATTGTTTTCAGTTTTGGATCCTCAGCTGAAACTCTTAAATCATGTTACAGGCATGACTTTCCCTTTGAGCTAGATGTGTTTTATTAGCAAAAGAGAATTGCAGGTGGGAAATTTTCCCTAAAATATTCCTTCCACAACTTCTTGCTTATATCATGGGATTCTTGTGAGTACCCAAATGAGACAAAGATTATAAAACAGACTATGCATTTTAATTTTTTTCAAAACCAGCTTCCAAGGTGAAACTAAGATGAATATTTTTCCTTCTTATGCGCTCTTACAGAGAATACACAGCAGACTAAAGAATAAAAGAGAGTAATCTCTAAGGCCACTTATAGCACTCCAGAATTCAGGCAGAGGTAGAATTAGAGTTCTCACAACTCCTGACAAGAAATGTTCAGTAACATGGGGAGTTTTGGGGGCTGCTCAGCAACTTGTAAATTCATTAGAGGCAGAAGTAATGCCATAGACTGCAACGTAAACCCTATGACCCCAGATTACTGACTTAAGAAGGAGCCAATTTCTTTCCTTCATGGGTAGGAGTTAAATGTAACCTTTGCTCTTGTCAAGGGCAGTAACTCCCACTGAACTAAGAAACCAAACAACCCCTTCATTTTATACTTCCATAACCAACTATATCCTTACAATTCAATCATAGTATTTTATCTATATTCCAGTTACTGTACTACATCTAAATTTTATCATATTCCTGATGAGTTTATAGACTTCATGAAAGTTCAGAAACAACCTGGTGACTAAGGCAGTAGTTTCATTCTTGAGAACATAAACTTCCAAAAGGGAGATTATCTAGGGAATCCAGCAAATCAACATGTAGGTAGTTAATATTACTGTGGTGCATCTTTGTAACAGTGTCGTATTACCTATAACTAATTCAATACTTCCTCAGTCACTAACTTCAGCATTCTAGGTGTTACTTCTCTAGTGTTAGTAATGGTATCTAGTGTGAACACTGCTTCATCTTACACATTCTTTTACCATCTCTAAAGTGACCCTACCTTATTCAATCAGAAAACATTACTTGCATACCAAAACTGGAAAGGCAACTTGGTAGGTGATAGGAATACAAAAGGGACTAAGGTGGCCGGCGCCATGGCTTAACAGGCTAATCCTCCACCTTGCGGCGCCAGCACACCAGGTTCTAGTCCCGGTTGGGACGCCGGATTCTACCCCGGTTTCCCCTCTTCCAGGCCAGCTCTCTGCTATGGCCCGGGAAGGCAGTGGAGGATGGCCCAAGTGCTTGGGCCCTGCACCCGCATGGGAGACCAGGAGAAGCACCTGGTTCCTGGCTTCGGATCAGCGAGATGCGCTGGCCACAGCGGCCATTGGAGGGTGAACCAACGGCAAAAAGGAAGACCTTTCTCTCTGTCTCTCTCTCTCACTATCCACTCTGCCTGTCAAAAAAAAAAAAAAAATCCTTAAAAAAGAAAATCCTCAAAAGGGACTAAGGCATGATCCCTGATCTCATGGTACCTATGATTACTTTGAGCTAATCCTGTACTATGAGCTGATATGCAGATACACTCATGAAGCATGAAATTTAAAGAATAATGAGGATTCTGATAGTAAGAGTTGGGGAACCTTCTAATTTGACACTTATAGAAGCTCAGGATTTCTCCAGACAGAGATACTCATTGGTCAAATTCCTTAGAAATCCAACATTGAAATTACTGATGCCTTAAAGTAAGATTTCAATTGCCTATGTGACAAGGATTCATTTTACTAATAAATACCTAATTTTGATCGAATTCAAGGAATTTGTTATCTTGGATTATTATTGTCCTTTTACAATGAAGTGAATAATTTTTTCTCTGTATTTATTGTTATAAGTCTTATTGTATTTCATCCTGAGTTTTTATTTTCTTTTACATGGCTAAACAATATGAAATACGTATATACTATATTTTCATGCCTCCTTGCAGGTTAGTCATTCCTCTTGAAATACTCTTCTTTCTCCCATTGCATATCCCTGGTTCTTTGCACATTTTTTTTTATTTTAGTTCAATAGATTCATATGCCTTTTATTCCAAGAAGCCTTCTTTGGCTACTTTCTTTTTATATGAATTATGTATCCCTTTTGGACACTTTTAGCCATCTTAGACATATACCTTCCATAATGCTTACCTCTTTACATTATTCCTAGTGGGTTCTCTGATTTCCTATGCTTGCTCTGCTCAGATAGAATCATCTTCATCATCTTTCAGTTCCCAGTGACTAATACAACATCCAGCACAAGAAGGCATTCATGTTTGTTGAATGACTGTATGGATAAATGAGTGATGTGGGAAAACTGAAATTAGAGTCCAGCACTTCTCATAAGTCTAATGCCATTTTTATATATCTTACGTTAAATTATTTCAAAAAATACAAGTTTTCTTAAATTCCAGGATAGTAAAAATATGTATTCATTATGGAAAAGAAAGTCCAGGAAAATGCTGCATTTTTTTTAGTTTCTAGGGATATATGAGCATGCTTGTACTCTTTAAATATTCTTTATGTTGGTTGAAGATAAAATCACATTACAAAAGTGTCTCAACAGGTTTCAGTAAGGGCTAAATCTAAGAGACTGAAATACGAAAGAATTAAATTTAAACTTTCCTGTATTTGGAGGGGTATATGTAGCAAAAGCATAGCTAGAAACACTTATAGAAACTCAGAACTTTTCCAGATATGAAAGGAGAACCAAGAAGAGATAGTATCTGTACTCAGTGGTCAAATTCCTTAGCAATCCAACATTGAAATCATGGACACCATAAAGTAGGACTTCAATTGCCTCTGTGACAATCACTCATTTTACTGGTATATCGGTCCTATCACAGCTACAGAGGACTTGAAAATAATTTAGAGGCAACCTTAGTTATATATATTTATATAAATACACACAGATATAGATAGATAAATATATAATATATTATATATTATATATTTGCATTTATATATATTTATATAAATATACACAGATATAGATAGATACATAGAAATATATATATATATGTGTGTATATATATATATATATATATATATCCCAGGAATACTTAATGTCATCTTCAGTTGTGTTAATGAAGTGGTTGTTTCTGGAAATGAGGTTGATAAAAATCCCATTCTACAATTCTCTGTTCAGACTACACACTCCTGTGTTGGTCTTCAGAATAGAATGTGATTACCAATGAAAAGATGTGAAAACATTGAAAATGAATTTACACATGGATATTTTTAACAGAATCCATTTCCAGATTATTATTATCTATACTTATTCCTTTCTAAACTTTACCTGCTCGAGTAGTCAGCCATGGCCAAGATTCTTAATTAACTACCACACACTTCCATATTTTTCTATGTTGTAAAAGACGTAGCTTTCATTCATCCATTGTTTAGCAATGATTTGTTGCCTAAAGGTTTAAAAACCTCAGAGAAATAAAAAAGAAGTTAAAAGAAAAAATAGACAATTCTTCCAAGTAATGGTAATTTATCAGATACTCTCTCCATTTAACTTGTTTAAAGCAACTTAAAATAAATTTTACCTTTGTTTAATAATTTTTTCAACTTTTATTTAATAAATATAAATTTTCAGAGCACAACTTTTGAATTATAGTGGATTTTCCCTCCATAGCCTTCCTCCAACCAGCATCCATCCCATCTCCCACTCTCTCTCCCATCCCATTCTTTATCAAGATTCATTTTTGATTATCTTTATATACAGAAGATCAACTTAGTATATGCTAAGCAAAGATTTCAACAGTTTGCACCCACACAGAAACACAAAGTATAGAGTACTGTTTGAGTAGTAGTTTTACTGTTAATTCTCACAGTACATCACATTGACAGAGGTCCTACCTGGGGCGTAGGTGCACAGTGACTCCCATTGTAGACTTAACAATTGACACTCTTGTTTATGAAGTCAGTAATCACCCGATGCTCTTGTCATGAGCTGCCAAGGCTATGGAAGCCTCTTGAGTTTGCCAACTCTTATCTTATTTACACAAGAACATATTCAAAGTGGAAGTTCTCTCCTCCCTTCAGAGAAAGGCACCTCCTTCTTTGATGGCCGTTCTTTCCCCTGGGATCTCACTCACAGAGATCTTTCATTTAGGTCATTTTTTTTTTTTGCCACAGTGTCTTGACTTTCCATGCCTGAAATACTCTCATGGGCTCTTCAGCCATATCTGAGTGACGTAAGGGCTGATTCTGAGGCCAGAGTGCTGTTTAGGGCATTTGTCATTCTATGAGTCTGCTGTGTAGCCTGCTTCCCTTGTAGGATCATTCTCTCATTTTTAATTCTATCAATTATTATTTGCAGACACTAATCTTATTTATGTAATCCCTTTGACACTTAATCCTATCTTTTTGATCAATTGTGAATTTAAACTGATCACTTTAACAAGTAAGATGGCATGGGTACATGTCACCTTGATGGGATTCAATTGAAATCCCCTGGCACGTTTCTAGCTCTACCATTAGGGGTAAGTCCGAGTGAGCATGTGCCAAGCTGTGTATCTACTCCCTCTCTTATTCCCACTCATATTTTACAGAGATCACTTTTCAGTTAATTTTAAATGCCTAAGAATAATTGCATATTAATTAAAGAATCAACCAATGGTATTATTTATTAGAATTTGTAATATGTTTGTGCTTTGATCAACTGTACGTTATCAATAATATTTAATGTATATTTATAAAAGTAACACATAGATCTTTTGAAAGCGAAATGAAAATGAAAATTATTTCATTAGTATACAGAGGTATTAGTGTCACTAATATATGACATTCAGTATAAAAGTATAGTACATTAAAATAAACTTTAATAGAGAAAATAGAATAAAAATATGATTTCAAAGAGAAATTAAAGTGAATCCAAATCATCAAAAAATAAATATATGTGTGTATTTTAAAAATAGATCATGGTAGTTATTAAGTTGGCTTCATGTTTACATAATTTGAATATATTAAAAAGAATAGTGTAACCTTTTTATTTTGAAGTCAATGTTTCCAATATACTGAAAATTATATCCACTGTGACTATGAATACTTTGAAGGAAAAAGTTTTCAATGTCTACCTATAAATGTTCAAAGGCGTACAGTGTTTGTCAATGTTCTTTTATGCAATATGAGCAAAACATCTTACTCCCTTGGTGAATCGTGTTTAATTCTGAGCATAACACATTAAGAGGGCTATAGAGAAACTAAAAGATATTCAAGGAAGGATAACAAGATAGCAAAAGAACTTGGAATCATCTCATACAAAAATACAAAAAAAAATTTTTAAGAAAAAACTCATGAGCATTTATGTGGAGGAAGAAAAGGATCCACAGGCACAGCACAGTGATCTTCAGTTACCAAGGAAATGTGTTTGCAGTCTTCAGGGCTGGTCAAGAACTCATGAGTTTAAAATATGAGTGTTTTGGTTTGGTTTCTATTTTAATTTCCTTAAGAACAGATGTCACTTTGGTCCCCACTACATATACAGTGCTCTGATGCAATGCTTGGCAGGTGCACAATAAATATCTGTAAACTGAGTAAGTAAATTTAGTTTGAGAAACAATTTCCCAGTGTGAACACTGTCCTGAAATTATACAGACTACCACAAGAGCTCCCTTCAGAAGACTTGTTCAATTTTAACTTTCAAGGAGATTAACACAATAGAGTACCATTGGATAAGATAGGTGTTTAGATCACCTTCAAACATCTGCTTCCAAATTCAGGATTTCTCCTACATGAGAAAGAACTACACATTAGAAATGTAAATTACTACTAGCAAAATTATATTCTGTATGGGTACAGTTATGAAATAGAGATTGTTTTTGTATCTGACATTAAAAATGAATATTTTGTGCAAATAAAAGTCATTTTAATAATGTTAGGGAATGTTGAATTTGAGATGGACATCACTAATTTAATTGGGACAATTTCAACAACCAGAATCAATTATAACCTTAACAAGAGTCAGGTGGCTGTGTCAATTTCTTTGTAATCGTGTCTGTGACTCCCTAATTCAATAATTATGGCCAATATATTGAATTTTCCATCAAGACTATCTTAACTGGATCCAATTAAAGAAGGCATCTGGATGCCTTTTGAAATAAGCAGCAGAAATTTAATTGAAAGAACTTGTTGATGCCATTTATTTCCAGAGGACTTAGACATGCTTCCAAATGTCTTTAGTAAGAAATTATTATCGTCTGCACTAGTAACAATAAAGTGAGACAAATATGTAGGTGATATGTTTCAAGGTAAAAATGAGTCCACGCCATCCTGATGCCTTGAAACTTTGGTTGTCTCTCCCCACCCCTATCCTTCCACTCTGACTCTTCATCCCCATCTATTCTTAACCTTGGCTTACTGAGCTCCTGGATCTCTGTAATAGAGGCTGAGACCTGACTGCTGGTAATGCTTATTCTTGTGATACCACGGACAGCTCCTCCTTCTCCGTCCCAGTCAAGGACCCTATGATATAAATCATTTTGTTATTCCCTTTTCTGGAAAACAGAAAAATTAGGTCATAAAACAGTTATGTAGAAAAGTAATTCACAGGAGTCCTGTGTCTTTAGTGAAGTCTTCAACAGGAGACCACAGTAATCCTATAATGAGCATTCAGAAAACTTAGTCTGAGTCTTAGTCTTATTGTTAACTATATTTCTCTGGTTTCTTTTTCTGGCTCTTAGTTTTACACATTTTTAATAATTTGAGACAGTAACCATTGTATGCTATCCACACTGGAATATTAACTCTCTGGTAACTATCATAATATGAATAGTATAATACAGTTTGGGATAAGGAACAGCCACCTTATTTCATTTTCTTGTTGTCTCTTCTTTTCCTTTTCACTCTTCTCAGCTAAACTTTGCACTTAAAATGATTTATTCATTATTCATTATTTTCCCCACAGGGAGTACTAGAAGTCTATAAACTAATCAATTGTTCCATCTCTATGATAGAGCAAAAACAGTTGAGTTCTTTTGTCGTATCCTTTCAACCCAAGATAATCTGCCAAAATCATCATCTATTCTGGCTATCTGCTTTCCAACCTGTCTTGCAGCTTCTCTTGGCACACAGTACTCCTTTTTGAACCTTTACGCCAGAGAATCACAAAAAGAGGACAGGGAACAAACACCCTAAGATCTCTGTGGCATTATATCTCCATTAGTGAGAGCACATGGATTGTTATTCTCCTTGCTAAAGATGGTCTGGCCTATTTGTTGTTCTCTACTAATTTCATGAGCTTATCTGGACTAAGTTCAAGTTCTTGGAATGAGTGGTCACTTTTTGACATCAGTATTGCCCTTATACTCACCTCTCTTTTTTTTTCCTGTTTCATCTAAAATCCTTTCCTTGAGAATGAGTGTGTTGAAAGTGAAAGAACACAGATGGTGAAATCATAAAACTGTTACTGAATTCTATGTTCATTGATTGCTTGATAAGTGACCTTGGACAAGATATTTACCCTTTGTGAATCTGCTTTCTTATATAATGGTGACATAACAGCTACATGAAACAAAACCACATGAGCAAAGATGTCTTCAGAAACTAGAAAATGAACAATAAATGACAATGTCTTTGTACCATGCATGATCTGAGAGCTCCCTTGTCAAATGCAGTATTATCACGAAACACATTGTATAGTAGAGATAACCATTTCTATTATAGAAGATATATAATTATAACATTTCCAAACATTCTCTTTGTATGCAGCATCTCATGGGTAAAATGTGAAACAACTGTACAAGACAAACAAAAAAAAAGAGAAAAAACCTGGAACAGTATTTTGTACTTTATTTCAAAGTTTTCATCAATTATGTTCCTAAAAAGAGTATATTATTTACAAAAAAATTAAAACCACAATGAACTATGTTGATGATTTAATCATTGTTTTAGAATTATATACTTATACTCAGGGTTTTTTTCTCTTTTGTTAGCCCTTAAAAAGCACATCACTATACAGGATGTTTGGACATATTATTACACAACTGTTCTAAGTTAGATATTAGTATTATCCTCTGGACAACAAAACTAGATGTGTATAATCAGAATGCAATATTGTTAGTTAACTTACTTTTTTCCCTTTGTGCAGTAATAAGCATCAATAGTATTCAATGACCATTTCCACTATGGTATATATTTATTAATATTATATTTTAATATCAGTGTTTTGAAATTTCTGAATGTGAAATATTTGCCATATACTCTTGCAAACTATGGAATCCTAAAAACTTTAAAAACAGAGAAGAGAAACTTGATCACCATATCATGACTCTTGAATGTTCTCTGAGATAAATATTTCAAAAGCACACAACTCAGCCCTTTAAAGTATAAGCAAAACATGGGAAAATATTCTCTTTCTCTATTTTACTTTAGTTACAAATACTCAGGAAAATAGCACATAATCTTTGCCTGGACGTACTTAAAAATTTTATTTAAAAAATAAAAAAGTCAATGGAAATGAGTCAGATTAAGAAAAAGTGGAATAATTGGACATGTATTCTCATGTGGAAAACAAGTAGAGGAGACTGGTGCCAAGAATGCTATTGAGGCCAGCGCTGAGGCTCACTTGGCTGGTCCTCCACCTGCAGTGCTGGCACCCCGGGTTCTAGTCCCAGTTGATCCTCTTTCAGTCCAGCTCTCTGCTGTGGCCCGAGAGGGCAGTGGAGGATGGCCCAATTGCTTGGGTCCCTGCACCCACATGGGAGACCAGGAGGAAGCACCCGGCTCCTGGCTTTGGATCAGCGCAGCGCTGCATGGCGGCCATTAGGGGAGTGAACCAACGGAAGGAAGACCTTTCTCTCTGTCTCTCTCTCACTGTCTATGACTCTCTCTCTGCCTCTCTTTCTCACTGTCTAACTCTGCCTGTCCAAAAAAAAAAAAATAGAATGCTATTGGATTATGTCTTTATTTTGTATGTCTATGATTGAACATCTTAAACAGGATAAATTACAAAGATCAGAGATGCATTTCTTTTAGTTCTGAGACAAAGATGTCTAAGCTTGAAGGAATGGCATCTGGCAAGGGTCTTCTTGTGTTATCCCATGGCAGAAGAAGGAACAGCAAGAGAGCATTAAGGGAGGAGCCAAAAATCCTTTCCTCAATAACACACCCCTGAGATAAGTAAGCTACTCTTGAGTAATATACTCATGAGGGAAAAAGCCCTCATGACTGTATCACATATTAAACATCCCACCTCTCATCACTGTTACACTGGGGAGTGTTTCCAGCTCATAACCTGTGGGGAGCATATTCAAACAATAGCAGCTTGTTGGTGAACAGGATGAGCCCTCTCATTCATGGAAAGAACAGATGCAGTAATCTACCAAGAGGAAAATGTCGCACAAATCTCCCACTACCGTTAGAAGATCCATCAAAACCCAACAGGACTGCTTCATCTCAGATCAGAAGTTTCACAGAATGCAGATTAGAAATTCCCTTCTCTGGCATATCCAGCATATCTTAGAAAGCAGTATGGAAATCTCTGCATGCCTACCTTGTCTCAATAGCTTATTCACACTTTGAGAATCATTTTTAATGCTCTTATTGTCTTATAAACTTCTTAATCATGTAGTTGTATAGCAAAGCACTTCAACTATTCAACTTGATATCTTAGTTTTCTTGTTATAAGAAATGATACCTGTTCATTTTGCTTGTTATAAGAGATGATATGAAAAATAGAGAAAGATATAAAGAATAAAACGAAAATCACCTATGATCCTATCCCATAAATAAACCATTACTAACAATTGATGAGTGTAAATTTTGTTTTGAAGCCCTTATAATATAATGTAACAAGGCAATAATGATATAATGCAATAAGCTTGTTTGTATTTCAATGGTATTCCAACTGAAAAATTCATTTTGAAGACAAAACTTTAATTTGTCTAATTTCTAATTATAATAATATACTTTTATAAAGTATATAAAGAGATAAATATAATCTAAATGTTTAAGTATACAGGGGGAGAAAGCAAGTGCAAAAGCATGTATAGTATATATAATATATAAATAAAGTAGTATAGTATACTATTTTATGTAACATTTTGAGATAAGATATTTAATGTTACTACATTATATGTGGATTCATAATGGAAAAATGGATATAGATTTATGATACTGATTATCCCTGCAGATGTTTAAATGAGAACAGAGAGCTGAAATTTCAGATGTGTTAGGAATTTTTTACTTTTTTTAGAAAATGAGACATGAGAGTGATGAAAATGTTCATTATCTTGATTGTGATGATGGTTTGATGAGTATATATGTGTACTAAAACAACAAATCATACATAATTATATGTAATATATGGCGATCATAACTCAATCAAGTTGTTAAAAATAAATGTTTAAAAGTTGCATAAATAAAATGTAACAAAACATACTATGGGGGACAGCATTGTGACATAGCAGGCAAAGCTTCCACTGGCAATGCCAGCATCCCATATGGGCATTGAGTCATCTCTCAGTTGCTCCACTTTGAATCCAGCTCCCTGTTAATTGCCCAGGAAAAGCAGCGGAAACTGGCCCAAGTGTTTGGGCACTTGCCACCCATGTAAGAGAGACCTGGATAACGCTCCTGGCTCCTGGCTTTGACTTGTTCCAGCCATGGCCCTTGGGGGTCATCTGAAAAGTGAAGCATGAAGCAGCTCTCTCTCTCTCTCTCTCTCTCTCTTTCTCTCTCTCTCTTTCCCCCTCTGTGACTCCTTTAAATGAGTAGATCTTTTAAAAAAAGATATTATGGTAGAATAAAATTATGGCAAATGGTGGCCTATGATATCTTCCTCAGTACTTCTTTGCAGATCTAAGAATATTTTATAAATATAAAATATTTCTGTTATATGACTATATAAAATATTTCTGTTATATGACTATATAAATATATCTATTTTATAAATATAAAATATTATAAACAGAAAAAATACTATTTTATCTAAAAAGATAAATAAGTATAAGATGACACAAGCTTCTCCTTATTTTATTCTAAAAAAAATTATCATTTTGCAAAATGTTGACTTTGTGCCTGGTGGGCTATGGCAGCAAACGTGCTTCTAAAATAAGCACTGCAGGACAACTTCAGAGGGGTCCAAAATTTGTGGATCTCCATCAGTGTGATAAGAAATACTTTTGAGTGCCATTTTACTCTCCACAGGAGAATTTTTGTTCTCTTGATCAAGGGACCAGATATGTTTTTGTCCGCATTAAATTGTTCACCTATATTAAAATAGTTATTGTGGAAATTTCCTGTGACATTCAACAAAGTTTTCAGATACCAAAGTCTTCATGTAAACCCAGGGGCTGAGTGTCTTTGCTGGTCTTATCATCCTTTGTCTCAGTGCCTCTGCCTCAGCATTTTTCCCATTTGATGCTTGCTGTGTGTTCCTGCCAGAGCTACCTCCCAACAAGTTTCTACTTCCCATCTGTGCAATAGGATTATATAAATTGCAACCCTATTCTTAGGTTTTTGTCTTTGACTGGATCAATGAACACATATGAAGTTTTTAGAGCAGTGGCTAGGATATAATAAGCACACAATGAATGCTTAATATAGAGTGCTTCAAAATATTTTTTGGAAAGTGGAACTAAAGATGTTTATTTAGGTATGAACAATGTTTGAAATCCACTCATTTTTTTCATAATGCACATTTTTCATGAACTTCTCAAAGACTAATCATGTGTATGGATTTCCATTTTTTTCAACAAAGTTATCATTTAATTGCATTTTCCAAGAATTTATTGAAGTAACCTCATATATATTATTATATATAAACAATTTTATTGTGATAAAAAATAAATATTGCAGTTATCACAATTCCCTTCCTCACCTCTCAAGAAATAATCATTTGTATTTACTGTCTCTGAGATCAAGTCAAACATTCTAAGTTTTCTATCTACCATTTTAATGACTTTTCAAACCTCCTTTTTTTTTTAGCAAAAAAATTTCTTTAACCAATCCTACCCCATTCTCATCCTAAAAGAATATTTCCACCTTTTCTCATCTGACCTTCCAGAAACCTCCTCTGTTAGCATTCCCAGCACAGCAGAGGCCTTTATCCTTCACTTCTATATTCCGCTTGCTCCTAATTTCTAAACTGCTCAGGTTGACACTTGGGACACATCCACAAAAGAGAAAGCAGAACAAGCTGTGCATGAGTCCATTTTCTGCTGCTGCTATAACAGAGTGTCACAGGCTGGGTGACTTAAAAATGAACTGAAATGGGTTGGATCACAGTCCTGGAGGCTGAGGGCTTCCTTGTTTCTGCATAATCACATGGCAGAGAGACAAGGAACATGATAGAAAGGGGCTGAACTCATTCTATGACATCAAATCTACACTGGGCGAACTGAATTGATTTACTCAGTTGAGCCTCATGGCCTTATCTCTTCTCATTAGGCTCTAACTTCCAGCATGGTTGCACTGGGGATTAAGTCACTAACACATACTTTCTGGAACACACATTCAAACCATACCACAGTGTGGTTTCCCTAATTAGACTGAAAACTCCTTAAAAGAAAGGACCATCCTTTCTGCATTTTATGCTTCCATGTTTTCTGGAAATAAAATTTAGTAGGAACTCAGTAATTGGTGGCTAAAATAAACCTGGTGGTATGAATTAGGAGCAAGAACAATCACACTTTCGCAACAAGTTTTAGGTTACTTCAAAATCATTCTCAAACACTTTCACTTTCTCATTTCAAGATCAAAGTTCGATAACCATATTGGCCTGGGTGAAGCCCGGTGATTACACACTCCCAAGAGAGATGTAAGGGGGAAACCAAGAGAGAGCCTAGCAGTTAAGGTTGTTGTGATTTTGTGTTCTTAAAAATAGAGTCGGGGCCTGGTGCAGTGGTGCAGCAGGTTCAGCTGCTGTCTGCAGTGCCAACATCCCATATGGACACCGGTTCAACTCCCAAGTGCTTCACTTCTAAGTCAACTCTTGGCTACTGTGCCTGTGAAAGCAGAGGGGATCAAAGTGCTTGGGCCCCTGCACCCACATGGGAGACTGAGATAAGCTCCTAGCTCCTGATTTTGGTGTGGCCTAGCCTTAATGTTGCGGCCATTTGAGGAGTGAATCAGTGGATGGAAGATCTCTCTCCTCTCTCCTCCTCACTCTCTGTATCCTTGGCTTTCAAACAATTTTTTTTTTGACAGACAGACTGGACAGTGAGAGAGAGACAGAGAGAAAGGTCTTCCTTTTGCCGTTGGTTCACCCTCCAATGGCCGCCACGGCTGGCGCGCTGCGGCCGGCGCACCGCGCTGATCCGATGGCAGGAGCCAGGTGCTTCTCCTGGTCTCCCATGGGGTGCAGGGCCCAAGGACTTGGGCCATTCTCCACTGCACTCCCTGGCCACAGCAGAGAGCTGGCCTGGAAGAGGAGCAACCGGGACAGGATCGGTGCCCCGACTGGGACTAGAACCCGGTGTGCCGGCGCCGCAAGGCGGAGGATTAGCCTAGTGAGCCGCGGCGCCGGCTCAAACAAATATTTTTAAAAATAGAGTTGACTTCTGCCTTATAATGAAAAGCACACACAGGTGATGTGGCCAGGGTCAGACCTGGACAAAGTAGAAAACAGTAGCTATTTGTTTCCAATATCTATATGCACCTTCATTCATGGTCCCAGTATCATTATGCTGTGCCTAACTGTCTCAGGGTATTCACTCAATGCTTCATTTCTGGGTATACTTTTGGTTTCCTATAGAGTGACTATAAATGTACACTGTTTATTATCTCCATGTTATAGATGAGGGAACTGGTAAAGTAGATAGAAGTGGCTTGCTCATGAATTTACCATGAGTGCATTAAGGATTCTTACGAGTTTCAACAGTCTCTTAGTGGTGTTTTTTGGTTCCCCCATATATAGAATCATGTAATCTGTAAACAGGGATAACTTGACTACCACCTTTCCAATTTGTATCCCTTTGATTTATTTTTCTTGCCTAAAGGCTCAGGCTAAAACTTCAAGAACTGTATTGAATAGCAATGATGAAAGTGGATGTCCTTCCCTGCTTCTTGTATGATGTTGCCAGTGGGGTTGTCATACATTGCCTTGATTGTGTTGAGGAATGTTCCTTCCATTCCTAATTTGTTTAAAGCTTTCATCATGAAGGGATGTTGTATTTAATCAAATACCTTCTCTGCATCTACTGAGATAATTATATGATTATTATTCTTCAATTTGTTAATGTGCTATGTCACATTTACTGATATGCATATGTTGAAACCTCCCTTCATACCAGGGATAAATTCCACTTGGTCTGGATGAATGATGTTTCTGATGTGTTGTTGGATTTGATTTGCTAGAATTTTATTAAGGATATCTCCATCTATGTTCATCAGGTATATTGATCTGTAGTTCTCTTTCTTTATTGTACCTTTTTTCTGGTTTTGGAATTAAGCTGATGCTGGATTCCCTCCCTTTAAATTCTTTTAAATAGTTTGAGAACAATTGGAGTTCATTCTTCATTAAATGTCTGGTAGAATTCAGCAATGAAGCCATCTGGTCCTGGGCTTTTCTTCAGTAGGAAGGTATTTATTAGATTCAATCTATTAGATTTTATTAGATTCATTAGATTTATTAGATTCAATTTATATAGATTCAATCTCTATTTTGGTTATTGGTCTACTTAGATTTTCTATGTCATCATTACTTAATTTTGCTAAACTGTATGTGTCCAGGTAAAGTTGCAGGATATAAAATCAACACACAAAAATTAATAGCTTTTGTATACACCAACAATGCCATGGTGGAGAAAGAACTTTTAAAATTCATTCAAAATAGCTACAAACAATTTAAAGACCTTGGAATAATTTTACCCAAGGAGATGAAAGATCTCTACAATGGAAATTATAAAACAGTAAAGAAATATAAATAAAGAAAGAAATATAAGGGGACACAAAAAATGGAAGAATCTTCTATGCTCAAGGATTGCAAGAATGAATAGCATCAAAATGTTCATACTACTAAAAACAATTTACAGATTCAATGTGATCCCAATCAAAATACTAAGGACTTTCTTCTCAGATCTAGAAAAAATGATGTAAAAAATCATAAGGAAACACAAGAGACCCTGAATAGGCAAAGTAATTTAAAACAACAAAACCAAAGCCAGAAGCATCACAATACCAGATTTCAAGACATACTTCAGGGAAGTTATGGTCAAAGCACGCTGGTACTGGCATAAAAAATAGACATGTATACCAACAGAACAGAATAGAAACACCAGAAACCACACAACTACAACCAACTAATCTTTGACAAAGGAGCTGTAGCCAATCCTTGGAAAAAGGACAGTCTCTTCAACAAAAGGTACTGGGAAAATTAAATCTCTCCCTGTGGAAGTATGAAATAGGACCCCTACCTTACATGTTATACAAGAATCCACTCAAAATGAATCAAAGATCTAAAACTACTACCTAACACCATCAAGTTATCAGAGGAAAACAGCAGGAAACACTGCCAGAAATTGGCAAAGGCAAAGACATCTTGGAGAAGACCTTAGTATTACAGGCAATAAAGACAAAAATAGACAAACGGGGTTACATCAAGCTAAGAAGCTTCTACACTGCAAAAGAAATACTCAACAAAGTAAAAAAGCAACCAACATAATGGGAGAAAATATTTTGAAACTATGCAACTGATAAAAGATTAATATTTAGGATCTATGAAGAGCTCAAGAAACACAATAACAACAAAGCAAATAATCCAGAACAGGAAATTTTCCAAGGATGAAATACAAATGGCCAACAGACACATGAAAAATTCCTCAAGATCACTAGCCATTAGGGAAATGAAAATAAAAACCATTGAGGCATTGCCTCTCTTCAGTTAGAATGACCATCATCAAAAAATCATCAAACAAGAAATTCTGGCAAAGATGTGAGAGAAAGGGAACCCGAATACACTGTTGGTTAAACACTAGTATAGCCATTATGAGACAGTATGGGGATTCCTCAGAAGTCTGAACATATATCTACAATATGACCCAGCCTTCCCAGTCCTGGGAATTTACCTAAACAAAGTGAAATCAGCATATAAAGGAGTCATGTGTACCTCCATGTTTACTGAAGCTAAACTCTTATAGCTAAGATGTGGAATCAACCCATATGTCCATCCACTGATGATTGGATAAAGAAAATATGGTATATATAGAATCCTATTCAGCTGTAAGAAAAGAATGAATCCCTGTCTTTTGCAACAAAATGGATACAAATGATAACTATTATACTTAGTGAAATAAGTCAGTCTCAAATAGACAAATATCATGTTTCCTCTGATATGCGGTAGTTAATACAGAATACCAAAAAAAGCATAGAAATGAAATGGTCATTTTGGGATACTATTGTCATTTTTAGTTCTTGTTTATACTCCTGTGATTAGTTATGAATAAAGTCTTGAATATAGACTGGATTAAAAATATGGCTTTGCAAAAAGTGATGAAGAGATGGGAGGAAGGGAAGGGGATGGGAGGGGAGCAGGAAAGTGAGAATAGTGTGGTTGTCTTCTTGGAACTGTACCTATGGAATATATAAAATTTGTCCTCTTTATATTAATAATTTTAAATATATAAAGAAAAATTTACCCAACTTGTGGATTATTAAAATGGATACTATGTTACAGATTATTTCTGTGAATAGTTGTGCTTTGAATTCGAGGGAAAAAAAATAATGGAAACAAGTCTCCAAGCTGGGATTATTTCACTCCAGGGTTCACTGAGCAAAATGCCTTGTGCAGCTTCCTGCCTGGGGGTGGTTACAATTTGTTGGGAATGCCATCTGGAGGGGTTGAAATTGTATTAGACTGTGATTAGGTTTGGGCTTCTCCTTTGTCAATTATTTCAGACCAGAATTTTCATTCTAGCTAGATAGACACATTGACACCTGAAAGATTAAGTAGATACCCCAGCCAGGTTAGTTCCTATGCACAGTAAGTTTTAAATCAGTCTTACAATTTTTCTTGTTTCAATGTTCTCAAAAATTTGTATCTTTGTTAGTGGAAATCATTTTTCCAAAGCAATTTTCCAAAATCATTGGGTTTAGATATGTCATTACTAAATACACTGGAAGCCCCAGTTTTCTGATAGTGAGCAGGAAAGGAGGATGAGGGTAGCTTTCCTATCCTGAAACCTCATGTATAGGACAGTGAGGGGAGCTTTAGCTTACAAAGCCAGGCTGGAGCGTCTGCTAGTTCTCCTTTGCCTCCATGAAAGTGAAAAGCAGTTAGATTCTGGGCCACCCAACCCCGACCCCACATGGAGACTGTTTTGCCAAAGTCTTTGATTCCCAGCTGAGGGACTCCGTGATATTGAGAAAAATACATTTATCCCAACTGTATTTTTATAAAATATGGAACCTAAACAAATCCAAATATACAATAGTGCAACAAGATTTTCTAAGCAGGCAATATTACCTACCAAGATCAATGGTCCCCAAAACCACAATAAAAGGCACAAAACATAAAATAGAAATGCACAATGCAGTGCAATACTTCCACCTAGGAGGTTTGTAAAAATAGTCCCTGGGGTGCATTTCCATACTATTGTTTATCTAGAAAGGCTGGGAAAAATAAATAAAAACCTGAGTATACTTACAATAACTTTAGTACCAATTTTACCTTTTAAAAATTATAGTTTATGAAACCCCTGGCTTTTACCTAAATCACCCCAAATTAGTCGCATTTTTCTTAAGCAGTTAAGAAACTACTTAATCTGGCATTGTGATTTCTGGCCATTCTGGGTCACACAAGCATTTCTCAGTAGCCTTCCATGGCAGCATCTTTTTTTTTTTTTTTTTTTTTGGACAGGCAGAGTTAGTGAGAGACAGAGAGAAAAGTCTTCCTTCCATTGGTTCACCCCCCAAATGGTTGCTATGGCCGGCGCGCTGCGCCAATCCGAAGCCAGGAGCCAGGTGCTTCCTCCTGGTCTCGCATAGGTGTGCAGGGCCCAAGCACTTGGACCATCCTCCACTGGCAGCATCTTCTTAGTCCTTGGGATTGTGTCTACTAATTTTGTAGGATCCAGAACAAGAGCAGGTGTGCTGGGAGGACAAATGTTAAAGACGTATTAAAAAGGGTTTGTACTGAGGAATTAGAAGAAAAGTTTGCGCCTGTACATTAAAGATATGCCACACATCTGAACAATAGCTATTCAGAAACAAAAAGCCACTAAATACCCTTCATGTACCGTGCAATGGCACATACCTAAAATCTCAACACATCAAAAAATCTATGTGAAATACAGACTTAATTTCTGCTTGAAAAACAATTGAGAATCAAAGAATTTAACCATTCATTCAAGATTTAACAGAAGGTGGATTAACGATAGGGAAAGCTAGATGTGTTTTATTGATTGCCACAAATATATTAATAGGAGATGTAATAATAGGGAAATCTGGGTGTGGCTCATTCATTGTGACAAATGCATCACAAAATATGAAATGCTGTTAATAGGGAAAGCTGGGTGTGGTTGAGTGATTGTGACAAATATGGCACATTAATATAAGAAGACACTAACAGGGGAAGCTGGGTTTGGAGTATACCGGGCCCTCTGCACTAGTTCACAGTTTCTGTATTATAAATTTAAAACTATTCTGAATTTAAAAGTTTTTTTTAAGTAATCGAGTCAGACAGCCAACTAGAATTGCCTAATTAAGATGTCATTTCTTTTTCTCTACCATGGTGTTTTTTCTCCAAAGTAAGTTTTCCCCATTTTAATTATACTTCTGGAAGCCCAGGCTTACAGCTATCATTCATTTTATATTTAATATTTTCCTTGCACTTTCCAGACTAGAAAGAAATTAACAGCTATGGTGCCATGGGAGTGTGAAGCCCATATATCCTTGAAGAGACCCTACAGTAGAGGGGAGCATTGCTGACCAAGCCCCAGCTGCCACTCCAGTGGATTCAGCACTGACTTTACACTGAGGCCATACTTCCCAAATGTCAGTAACTAAGCATGGTGGATATCCTTTCTCTTTCTCTCTCCCTCTCTCTGTCTAGCTCTACCACTCAAATACATAAGCTTTTTAAAAAATATCCAGAAGAATTTTCAGACTAAAAAATAAAATTACCACAGGACTTAAAAGATTAGGGATTGGGTAAATAAAGAGATTGTTTTAGATTTTATGATACTAAATTTTAGACAATAATATGAACTAAAGAATAAATGTAAAATAACATTTTATTTTTCAAATTGAAAAGATGTTGAGTTTAAGCTTATATAATGGTTTTTGAAAATCTTACAAATAAATATACATGTTAATTAACAAACGCATGTTTGCTGAGAATAAAATTAAAATTCATATGATCAACTTAGCAGTCTTCTCCTTTTGGGGTAAACTAACAATAAAGTGCATTTCTAATATGTGAAAAAGTCACTTTTAAAAGTTATTGTCATTTTTCATTTTTGCTGTGGATTTTTTTTCCCCATGAGTAAACTAAAGCAACTGTTTGGACTTTGCTTTCCTGGCTCACATGATTGACAAAGCATGGCTTTTCCATTTCCAAAGTCATAAAAAAGGATCAATCAAGTAAAGTTCCTTACAGCACAGTGATCTCACTAAGACTCTGAACAGGTTTTACATGTTTTGATTCAAGTTAATACCAACAACCAGCCCAGTTGTACTTCACAGAGTCCCAGAAGTACATGCATGGTTAAAAAAAAACAGGAGAGGAGCGGCAAGATGGCGGAATAGGAAGGGAGCACATTGATAGTTCAGCAAGACACACAGGTTAATAAAAGTGGAGATACTGCAGGGTCAAGGAAGAGTAGGGGAAGAAACAGCAGAGGAAACTCTTCCGGAACTAGTGATTCACAGTGGACCTGCGTGGAGAGCGTGGGAGCCCAAGTTCGGGACACCAGCAGCAGACTCAACACATCAGCGCTGGAACGCGAGGTGAGCCGAACCTCAATAGCCCGAGACACCAGCGGGCAAGCGGAAAGAGGAGGCTAGAGGGAACGAGGCTTGAAACTCTGTGGGGAAAAGTTCACCAGGCTAACTAGAAGAGAGAGAGGAAAAAAAAAAAAAAGTGACCGATACGGGCACGAGTTTCTCTCTCTCTGCTCACCCCTCAAAGGCGAGCAAGACAAAGAGCAGGCGCCATTTTGGACATACGTCATAAGCAGGGCGACCTCAGGTCAGCACCAGCCCTGAGCCTAGCGGAAACACCTGACTCTGGGGGGAGGGGTGAAATAACAGGAGATTAGGATCTAACTTGGCAATCCAGTGGGAGACTGCAGGAGAATTGGAGCCCACACCGAGGGCAGCAGAGATTCCCTGTGTGGTCCTTGGGAAAGAGCTTCCAATCTCTGGCTCCTGTGGGTATATCATTCGCCTGCTAACTACCTCCAATTACGTTCAGCTGTGCGGAATTACTTCCGTTTTGAATCAAAAAAAAAAAAAGAGAGAGAGAGAGAGAGAGATTTACCACACCTAACCTGGGAGTGTCATCTTTGACACACCCTCAACCCTGAGGAACCAAACACAGCTCTCAGTCCACACTTATCTCAAGCCTCTAAGGCTCCACTGAAAGCAGACAGTCCACTTAATATAGAGCCATAGTGTAACAAGAAAAAACACCACAGTGAAGAAACCAAATATGTCCAACATGCCATACAACAAACGCAAAAACCGAGGTAACAAGAACAAGGAAGACACTATGACGCCCCCAAATGAAAAAGACACCCCAATTCGAGATTATGAAGATGATGAGATAGAAGAAATGCAAGAAGCGGATCTCAAAAAATTGATAAGAACATTAAGAAGTTCTCAAAAACAAATTCTTGAACTACAGAAATCCTTAATGGACAAGATAGAAAATCTCTCTCGTGAAAATGAAATATTAAGGAGGAATCAAAATGAAATGAAACAATTTGTGTGACCTGAATCTGTGTATCATGTTTTAAACTTCTTGGTAGAAAGAAACTAAAAACATTTCATATGGTTGTGTTTAAGTTTACTGGTTAAACAAACTACACCATGTTAGATATTTAAGAGGTGTTTTCAAATACATGATTCTAAAATTTATAGAAGGCATTGGACCTGCTGGTAAATGTTTTCTTAAGTTGTTATCTAATGGTTGAAACGGTTTGCTAAGTATTCATGTGATATTGCTATTGTCAGCAAGTGATCTAGGACTTGCTCCCTCATTTCTCTATTCTAAGCACAACTTGTTCTTTCATTTCTCTATTCTCTTCAAGGTAGGAAACTAATTCTATTATGAAGGAATCTGTAGGACGTACAATTTAATCTTTAGACCTTATAAAAGAGATGGCTAACATGTTTCTGTAATAGCATAGCCAAAACAAGAACTTAAATAATAATCTCATAGCTAGATTCACTTCGCCATCAGCAAAGTATACAGTAAGTAGAAAAAACCTCCCTTTCAGACCAAAGGGAAAGAAAGTTTTAAAGTCAGAATATAATTTTCCTCATGGGCATTGTCTACCCTAGAAAAACTACTACAGAACATGCATGTGACTATAGACTTGTCGTTCAGGCCACCGAAGATTAGAGATGGGACACGGGCACTCCCTTGACTTGCATCCTCTGGTCTGCTTGAACACAAACCAGGAGGAAAAGAAAGCTCGGCATCAGAAGCAATGGGTGGCAGGCCGATTAATGGCTGATCTGTACAGTGATCTGCCCTCATGGAGACTCAACAGGCCAGTCTACTGCAGTGGCTTTCAATGTGGTAAGCCTGGGCTTCAGCAGAAGTCAGCTTGTAAAGAGCCCTGGCAGCTCTGCCAAGAGTTGGATCTCTGGAAATGGACCTGCCCTGGAGTCGAAGGATGCCCAGGTCAGAGCCACAGAGCTTATTGGCTCTAAGCTGAAAAGCCCTTCACTCAGCCCAACTTCCAAAGTGACCACTGCAGCTGAGGGGATGGCCAAGCAGGGTCAGCAACATTGCAGGCAGAACTTTAAATTTCTTGTTAGAAATGCCACCTGCTTTACCTGGCCAGCTCTCCTCCCAGCCCAGCCAAGTAATGAAAGTCAACAGAGTGCCTTCCCCTAGGAGGTTCACACCTCCCTTAGGATATACCCCATGTGAAGAGATAGATAGGCCTGGGTCTCTTAACTTACAAGGCCTAAAGCCCACCAGATTATTATCAAGCCCCTTCTATCAGGTTCTATTTGCCTCTCAATCAGAAAAATTCCTTGTAGCTTAGACAGCACCTTTCTTAGCTCCTCTAATAATGACTCTGTCCTTTGTTCTAGACCCTGTCTAGCACACTTGGGCCTCATTCCTTTGTAATCATAACTTCTACTCTACCACCAATGGCTCTACTCCCAACCTGTGTGTACTGATGGTCCTCTTCCCCACTTAATGCTGTATAATTGTTCAAACCTGGTAAATGCCACTCTTAGGATCATTGGTTACTATCCTCACCCTGTCTTTTATGACCTTGTCTAAATATGATAGAGTCGGCAAACTTGGAAGGCTTCCATAGCCTTGGCAACTCATGACGACAGCCTAGGGTGGTTACTGGTGCCATAAACTAGAGTGTCAATTTGTTGGGTCAACAACAGGAGCCACTGTGCACTTGCTCCTCATGTGGGATCTCTGTCCTTAATGTGCTGTCCATTGTGATTTAATGCTATAACTAGTACTCAAACAGTATGTTTCACTTTGTGTTTCTATGTGGGTGCAAACTGTTGAAATCTTTATACTAAATTGATCTGTATATAAAGAGAATTGAAAATGAATCTTGATGTGAATGGAAGGGGAGAGGGAGCGGGAGAGGGGAGGGTTGTGGGTGGGAGGGAAGTTTTGGGAAGCAGAAGCCATTGTAATCCATAAGCTGTACACTGGAAATTTATATTCATTAAATAAAAGTTTTAAAAAAAAAGAAAAAAAAAAGGAAATTATCTAGACCAATGGTCTGATTTTACTGCTGACTCATTGACTTCACAGCGCTATTCTCTGACAAGCATTCCCCTCTCAAATCCTACAGTTCCTTAATGCAACAGATTTTCAGATTCTTTTTGTAATGAAGGAGAATTACCAACTAACCCTCGAACATATGTGAAAATCAGCTCACTGCAATCTCAAGGGTGGTTTCCTGTTGTACAATGATAGGAGATGACTTTGAAAGAGCCCCTTTGAGACAAATATAAGCCAAGTCAGATTTTAAGATCCTGTAAGAAGAGGGACAAAATGTTATTACAAGTGGATCCCTTTCAGGAACTTCTCAAGCAATGAAAATTTGTCACAGTTTGGACAACACTGTCAGTATGTCAGTATGGCATAAAAGTGCATATTCTCCTCCTTTGTCTCCCCTCCACAATGGACAATCAACACCATACCCCCTGGGCAAGCTCAATGTATTGTTCCTTCATGGGTATGCTTTGGAATTTCAGCTTGAGCCACATACCCTCTGTTGAACAAAACACAGAAGGATATTGATGTACTGGGACCTGAAGAGTAGCAGAGGGGCTCTGAATGATCTGGAGCGCCGGAGACTTTTACATTTTTCTTTGGAAAATAAAGAGTTTTCCACTAAAGAAGCAATAAAACAATTAAATGAATGGTATTTTTAAGCTTCAAGACTTCCATTATAAAAAATAACAAAATAAAATCATCAAGGCTTTCTCAGTGGAGTATTTATCTTTTTTTTATTTTTAAATGACACCTTAAAAGTGAACATACAGCGATATAAAATGGCACATTAGGGAGTGGCATGCTTTGCAGGGATAGGGAGAAATAGTGAGGAGAAGTTTAGGAAATATACACTCAACAGAGATTAGGAGAGAAAGACAACTGGGAAGCCCCCTTGCGGAGAAGAACCAACTTAAACTGGTGTGGTGAGCTGGCAGCACTTTTGAGAAGTGGGAGGGGACCACAGCAATCTGGGGGTACAGAACCAGCAAGAGTATAGCACAGGTTCTGTCAAGAACCTGGAGAGCCATCAGTTGTTGGCAGCCACCTGAGGTCCAAGTGGAAGTGCAGAGAGAGGCAGAAGATTCAAATCAAACTCTCCAAAACAAAACCCACAAGCCAACTGAGAGAGAAGAGTGGGCACCATTTGAAATCAGGACTACAATCAGGGAAGCCTGTAGGTGTGCACATAACCACCCACAGAAAGGGGGCACATGAATGCAGAGCTGGCAGCAGTGGTGAGCAGGTGTTTAGCCAGTGACTGTAGAATGTGATCCAGAACTAAAAATGGAGGGAATGGCCCACAGCCCCCACTGTCTCAGAGATCAACCGGGAAGTGGCTGGGTAACTACCAGAAACAAAGGGCACCTACATCAGCAGCATCTGGGGGAAATTTGGGTGCTGAGACCTTGAGGCTAGGTGGCTACATGAAAAGCAATCAGTGCCTAGCTGAAGAAAATGGAAGCATACCAAATAAATGAGCTATTAATGCTTCTCAACGACCTAGATTATCAACAACAAACCAAACCAAAAACTAGTAGGAGGAAAGAAATAATGAAAATTAAAGAAGAAACAAAATTGAAACAAAAAAATGCAAAGTCAGTGGAATAAAAAGCTGTTTTTTGAAAAAATAAACAAAATAGATACATCATTGGCATAACTAACCAAAAAAAAGAAGGAAATATTCCAAATCAATAAAATCAGGATGAAATACGAAATATAACAATAGACACCACAGAAATAAAAATAGTCATCAGAAAGTACTGCAAATAGCTATATGACAACAAATTGGAAATCCTAGAAGAAATGGATAGATTCCTGGACACATACAGCCTACTTAAATTGAGCCATGAATACACAGAAATCCTAAACACATCCATAACCAACATGAAAATTATAACAGTAATAATGACCCTCCCAACAAAGAAAAGCCCAGAACCAGATAGATTCACTGCTGAATCCACCAGACTTTTAAAGTAGAACTAACTCTAATTCTTCTCAATCTATTCAAATTCTTTCTTATCACTTTAATTCCTAAACCTTAATTCATTAACCCGAAAAAGATGCAACAGAAAAAGAGAACTATAGATCAATTTTCCTGATGAACATAGATGCAAAAATCCTTAACAAAATACTAACCAATCAAATCAAACAATGCATCAGAATGATCATTTGCCCGTCCCAAGTGGGATTTATCCCTGGTATGCAGGGATGGTTCAACATTCACAAATCAAACAATGTGATACATTACAGTACCAAACTGAAGAACAAAAACCACATGGTTTCTCAACAGACACAGAGAAAACATTTTATAAAATACAACACCCATTAATGATGAAAATTAAGCAAATTGGGTATAGAAGGAGCATTTCTCAACAGAATGAAAGCAATTTATGACAAACCCACAGCCAAAATGCTACTGAATGGAGAAAAGATGGAAGCAATCCCATTGAGATCTGGAACCAGACAAGGATGCCCATTCTCACAATTGCTATTCAATATAGTCCTGGAAGTTTTAGCCAGAGCCATTAGGCAAGAAAAAGAAATCAAAGGAATACAAATTGGGAAGGAGCAAATAAATTATCCCTATTTGCAGATGACATGATCCTATATACTGGGGATTGAAAAGACTCCATTAAGAGACTATTGGAACTTACACTAGAATTTGGAAAATAGCAGGATATAAAATCAACACACAAAAATCAGCAGCAGATCATATATAACTGTGGATGACAAAAGACTTTAAGTCGCCATGTTTAAAATTATAAACTCATCAACCAACAAGAGGCACTTGCTTACTTCACAGTATTTTTGAAAGCACCTGTAGGATTTTACAAGTATTTAACCCTTTAGGCCTCTGGGGATTTCTCATGAAGATGATGAGATCGAAGAAATGCAAGAAGCGGATCTCAAAAAATTGATAAGAACATTAAGAAGTTCTCAAAAACAAATTCTTGAACTACAGAAATCCTTTAAGGACAAGATAGAAAATCTCTCTCGTGAAAGTGAAATATTAAGGAGGAATCAAAATGAAATGAAACAACTAGTGGAACAAGAAATGGTGATTGTGATGAGAAATCATAATGAAGTGAAGAATTCAATAGATCAAATGACAAACACATTAGAGAGCCTTGAAAACAGAATGGGCGAAGCAGAAGAGAGAATATCAGACTTAGAAGACAGAGAACAGGAAAGGAAACAGGCAAACCAAAGAAAAGAAGAAGAAATTAGAAATCTAAAAAATATTGTCGGGAATCTACAGGATACTATTAAAAAACCCAACATTCGGGTTCTAGGAGTTCCTGAAGGCATGGAGAGGGAGAAAGGATTAGAAGGCATTTTCAGTGAGATACTAGCAGAAAATTTCCCAGGTTTGGAGAAGGACAGAGGCATCTTAGTACAGGAAGCTTATAGAACCCCTAATAACCATGACCAAAAGAGATCCTCACCACGACATGTTGTAATCAAACTCACCACAGTGAAACAGAAAGAAAAGATCCTAAAAGGTGCAAGAGAGAAACGTCAGCTTACTCTCAGAGAATCTCCAATTAGACTCACAGCAGACTTCTCATCAGAAACCCTACAAGCTAGAAGGGAATGGCGAGACATAGCTCAGGTACTAAGAGAGAAAAACTGCCAGCCCAGAATACTATATCCTGCAAAGCTCTCATTTGTGAATGAAGGTGAAATTAAGACTTTTCATAGCAAACAGAAACTGAAAGAATTTGTTGCCACTCATCCTGCCCTGCAAAAGATGCTTAAAGATGTGTTACACACAGAAGCACAGAAACATGGTCACCAATATGAAAGAAGGTAAAGGAAGGAAACCTCACAGCAAAAGATCACAGGAAGCTCAATTTCTCTTTGACATAGAATTAAACTCTGATGCTCTGTTAAAGCAATGTGTTAAAGTAATCTATTATGTTCTCTTGATGTCTGTTAAATTCTAATTGTTCAAAAACAGCTGAATTTTTATTAAGAGCTATGGGTTATTTAAATATGTGCTTTTTTCAAAAATTTGAATAATCACCTTGTAACAATGATCAAATTTGGTCTATGTTATGTCATGATTTTAAGAAATCTTATTTCAACCAGATATTTTGGATTTTGAGCCTTCTTGGCATTCTTGACAGGCATTCAAAAAATCAAAGTTTCAAACAATCTGGCCTCTAAAATTTCCAGTAAATCCTGGACTTTGGTTTTTCCAGTTTGGGCCCAACTGAAAAAATCGAAGGACCTATGTCTCTCATCTTATAGAGACACCAACTAATCAGTCTATTTGGAGTATATTAGAAGGACTGTCAAGATGTGATGTGGTACCAAACTTTAAGTTTCTATAATGTAAAATGCTATTAATACAAATGTTTGAGAATTAAAAAGTCTAATGATCTTGTGTTACTAGACATGATAGTTATCTTAATGAGAAAGCCCCAGAGGTTTAAAGGGTTAAATACTTGTAAAATCCTACAGGTGCTTTCAAAAATACTGTGAAGTAAGCAAGTGCCTCTTGTTGGTTGATGAGTTTATAATTTTAAACATGGCGACTTAAAGTCTTTTGTCATCCACAGTTATATATGATTTGCTGCTCATAAAACTAAAGTGTTGTTGGCTCTGAGTTTAGCTGTCCTCCTATAGGTTCCTATGGACTTTTTCCAGCCACTTTTATTGTATTCAGTACTTTGGGATGGCTCTGTAAACAGATGAAGCCAATAATGTATCAACAGTACCAACTGAGAGAAAGTATGGTTAACTGAGGTTACTAAAAACAAAAAGCAATTCAAATCAATTGGCAATCGACAAAAAGAGTTAAAGATTTTAAAAGCTATTATTAAAATTGCTATATTGGTCTATTATGCTATATTATATGTGTGTACATATTGTATGTCCATATGGGGAAATTTTATTAAGAGTTTTATTTTAAATGGCTTATAGATAAGATTGTCCATAAATTTAAGCTGCTAAAATCAATCAAAGACACATTTTAATTTGTGGGACCTGAATCTGTGTATCATATGTTTTAGATTTGTTGGTAGAAAGAAACTAAAAACATTTTATATGGTTGTGTTTAAGTTTACTGGTTAAACAAACTACACCATGTTAGATATTTAAGAGGTGTTTTCAAATACATGATTCTTAAAATTTATAGAAGGCATTGGACCTTCTGGTAAATGTTTTCTTAAGTTGTTATCTAATGGTTGAAACGGTTTGCTAAGTATTCATGTGATATTGCTATTGTCAGCAAGTGATCTAGGACTTGCTCCCTCATTTCTCTATTCTAAGCGCAACTTGTTCTTTCATTTCTCTATTCTCTTCAAGGTAGGAAACTAATTCTATTATGAAGGAATCTGTAGGATGCACAATTTAATCTTTAGACCTTATAAAAGAGATGGCTAACATTTTTCTGTAATAGCATAGCCAAAATAAGAACAAAAATGATAATCTCATAGCTAGATTCACTTCACCATCAGCGAAGTATACAGTAAGTAGAAAAAACCTCCCTTTCAGACCAAAGGGAAAGAAAGTTTTAAAGTCAGAATATAATTTTCCTCATGGGCATTGTCTACCTTAGAAAAACTACTACAGAACATGCCTGTGACTATAGACTTGTAGTTCAGGCCACCGAAGATTAGAGATGGGAAACGGGCACTCCCTTGACTTGCATCCTCTGGTCTGCTTTAACACAAACCAGGAGGAAAAGAAAGCTCGGCATCAGAAGCAATGGGTGGCAGGCCGATTAATGGCTGATCTGTACAGTGATCTGCCCTCAAGGAGACCCAACAGGCCAGTCCACTGCAGTGGCTTTCAATGTGGTAAGCCTGGGCTTCAGCAGAAGTCAGCTTGTGAAGAGCCCTGGCAGCTCTGCCAAGAGTTGGATCACTGGAAATGGACCTGCCCTGGAGTCGAAGGATGCCCAGGTCAGAGCCACAGATCTTATTGGCTCTAAGCTGAAAAGCCCTTCACTCAGCCCAACTTCCAAAGTGACCACTGCAGCTGAGGGGATGGTCAAGTAGGGTCAGCAACATTGCAGGCAGAACTGTAAATTTCTTGTTAGAGATGCCCCCTGCCTTTACCTGGCCAGCTCTCCTCCCAGCCCAGCCAAGTCATGAAAGTCAACAGAGTGCCTTCCCCTAGGAGGTTCACACCTCCCTTAGGATATACCCCATGTGAAGAGATAGATAGGTCTGGGCCTCTTAACTTACAAGGCCTAAAGCCCACCAGATTATTATCAAGCCCCTTCTATCAGGTTCTATTTGCCTCTCAATCAGAAAACTTAATTGTAGCTTAGACAGCACCTTTCTTAGCTCCTCTAATAATGACTCTGTCCTTTGTTCTAGACCCTGTCTAGTACACTTGGGCCTCATTCCTTTGTAATCATAACCTCTACTCTACCACCAATGGCTCTACTCCCAACCTGTGTGTACTGATGGTCCTCTTCCCCACTTAATGCTGTATAATTGTTCAAACCTGGTAAATGCCACTCTTAGGATCATTGGTTACTATCCTCACTCTGTCTTTTATGACCTTTTCTAAATATGATCAGAGTCGGCAAACTCGGAAGGCTTCCATAGCCTTGGCAACTCATGACGAGAGCCTAGGGTGGTTACTGGCGCCATAAACTAGAGTGTCAATTTGTTGGGTCAACAACAGGAGCCACTGTGCACTTGCTCCTCATGTGGGATCTCTGTCCTTAATGTGCTGTCCATTGTGATTTAATGCTATAACTAGTACTCAAACAGTATGTTTCCCTTTGTGTTTCTATGTGGGTGCAAACTGTTGAAATCTTTATACTAAATTGATCTTCTGTATATAAAGAGAATTGAAAATGAATCTTGATGCAAATGGAAGGGGAGAGGGAGCGGGAGAGGGGAGGGTTGCGGGTGGGAGGGAAGTTATGGGGGGGGAAGCCATTGTAATCCATAAGCTGTACACTGGAAATTTATATTCATTAAATAAAAGTTAAAAAAAAAAACTGGATATCCACATGGAGAAGTATGAAACAAGGCTCATACCTTCAATCTTACACAAAAATTCACTTAAAGTGGATTAAAGACCTAAATCTATGACCAGATGCCATCAAATTACTAAAGAACATTGAGGAAACTCTTGAACAGACACACAAAGAGTTCTTGGAAAAGACCCTAGAGGCACCAGCAATCATAGCCAAAATTGACAAACGGGATTACATCAAATCAAGAAACTTCTGTACTGAGAAAGAAATACTCAGCAAAGTTAAGTGGCAAAATGGGAGAAATTGTTTGCAAACCATACACCTGATAAAAGATTAATAACCCAAATATAAAAAAGGATTAAAAACTCCAGAACAACAAAACAAACAACCTAGTTAAGAAATGTGCAAATGACTTAAACAGACATTTTTCGAAAGAAGAAATCCAAATTGCAAGCAGACACATGAAAAAATGCTCAGGAAAATGCAAATCAAAACCACAATAAAGTTTCACCTCATCCCCGTTAGAATGGTTTTCATACAGAAATCAATAAACAACAAATGCTGGCAAGTATGTGGGTGAAAAGGTGTCCTAATCCACTATTGATAGGAGTGTAAACTGGTAAAGCCACTACAGAAGACAGTCTGGAGATTCCACTGAAATCTGAATATCAACCTACCATATGATCCAGCCATCCCACTCCTGGGAATTTACCCAAGGGAAATGAAGTCAGCACATCAATGAGTTATATGTATCCCCATATTTACTATAGCTCGATTCACAACAGCTAAGACATGAAATCAACCTAAATGCTTGCCTACTGAAGACTGGATGAAAAAATATGGGATATGTACACCATAGAACACTACATAGCAGTTTAATAAAAATGAATACAGTAATTTGTGACAAATGTATGAACCTGGAGAACTATACTTAGTGAAATAAGCTATTCCCAAAGGGACAAATACCATATGTTCTCCCTAAGCTGTGATAATTAATAGAGCACCTAAAAGGTAATTTGTAGAAGTGAAATTGACACTTTGAGAAGCAATGACTCTAAACAGCCTTTGTCTTGACTATTGAAGTGCAAGTTTTTTTTTCTTTGTTTGTTTGTTTGTTTTAACAGGCAGAGTCAGTGAGAGAGAAAGAGTGAAAGGTCTTCCTTCCATTGGCTCACCCCCCAAATGGCTGCTATGGCCAGCACTGCGCCAATCCGAGCCAAGAGCCAGGTGCTTCCTTCTGGTCACCCATGTGGGTGCAGGGCCCAAGCACTTAGGCCATCCTCCACGGCACTCCTGGGCCACAGCAGAGAGCTGGACTGGAAGAGGAGCAAATGGGACGGAACCGGCACCTCAACCGGGACTAGAACCCGGAGTGCCAGTGCTGCAGGTGGAGGATTAGCCTAGTGAGCCGTGGCACCAGCCAGTTGTTTTTTTTTTTTTTTTTTCATATTATTTGTTGAACTCTTTACTTAACATTGGACCCCAGTGGAAACAAGTGGTCATGATAGAAGAATGTACTTTTCTCTGAAGGGCAGAAAGAACTTCCACTTTGCTTATGACCTTGTCTAAATACTGAAGGATTTTGTGTATTCAAAAGGCTTCCATAGCCTAGGCAGCTCATGTCGAGTCTTGGGTGATCACTGACATCATACATTACATAATAGTGTTAATTGTTAAATTAACAACAGGAATCACTGTGCACTAACTTCCCATGCAGGACTTCTGTCCTCAAAGAGTTGTATTACAAGAGTTAACAGGAAAACTTGTTCTGAAAGATTTACTTCATTTTAGTGTATTAACTGGAAGATATTCTTATGTCTCATAAGTTATAGATAAGTGTTAGCACTTATTATGTTAGCACTACATTGTTTGTTTCCTTAGGTGCTTCTTCAATTAATTATAAAACTTGTTGTCAAAGAAAAAAAAGTCTTCCATAGCCTTGGCAACTCATGACGACAGCCTAGGATGGTTACTGGCGCCATAATCTAGAGTGTCAATTTGTTGGGTCAACAACAGGAGCCACTGTGCACTTGCTCCTCATGTGGGATCTCTGTCCTTAATGTGCTGTACATTGTGATTTAATGCTATAACTAGTACTCAAACAGTATGTTTCCCTTTGTGTTTCTATGTGGGTGCAAACTGTTGAAATCTTTATACTAAATTGATCTTCTGTATATGAAGAGAATTGAAAATGAATCTTGATGCAAATGGAAGGGGAGAGGGAGCGGGAGAGGGGAGGGTTGCGGGTGGGAGGGAAGTTATGGGGGGGGGGAAGCCATTGTAATCCATAAGCTGTACACTGGAAATTTATATTCATTAAATAAAAGTTAAAAAAAAAGAAAAAAAAGTGAACATACACATTTGTAGGTTTCCATGTGACATACTGATACATGTGTATAATGTATAATTTCCAACCTGTGTAAACATATCTACCTTCTCAAACATATATCATTTCCATTATATATATATATATATATATATATATATATATATATATACACACACACATGCTAGGGACTTTTCTGAGTGCTAGAAATGTACCTGGGTAGCAAAGAAAACAAACTCCCTCTCCTGGAGGGGCTCACATCCTAATGGAGATATCAAATTATAAATCATTGCGTGGGGGGGGGGGTTTACTAGTATCAGTGATAATCGTAAAAAATATACACACGATAACAGCATAGAGGGAGATTAGCAGCACATATTTAAGAACATAGATCAAAGAAAGTGTTTCTTTAAAAGGTGGCATTTGGACAGATCCCATTAAAGGGAACAAAAGAATGAGTCCTGTATAGTTGGCACTTTGGGATCATTTTGGGCGTACAGAATACCAGATGCAATGGTCCTAATGCATGAGCCTGAAAGCAAACTAGTGCGGCTGAAGCAGAGTGGACAAGGCGGAGAACAGAATAGGTAGCAGAAAGTCAAATCATATAGGCCTTTCAGGACAGAACAAAGACTTGGGATTTTACTTTGAGTTAAATAGGGAGATGCTGCAGATATTATACAGAGATATGACCTTTTTAAAGGATTGTGTTGGCTTCTATGTAGGCAACAATGGGGCAAGGGTGATCGTTGAAGAGCTGTTAGGAGGGCATTGCATTGGTACAGGTGCACGAAGGTGGCTGGGTCTAAGAACATATGGGTTATAAGACACACTACATTCATAATCTCTTCTTAAGATAGTTCTGATGTGCTACTGATGGAGCGGATGTGTAGTACACAAAAGCGAGAGTCAAGGATGCCTACAAAGTTTGCACCTGATTAATAGAGTATGTGGTAGTACAATTTGCTTTAATTCATCCTTTAATGAAAAACACTGCCCTCAAATGTATTACTCTCTGTTCCTGCCTTGCTAAGGATGAGTAATAAAAAAGTCAATCATTGCTGTTTATCTGAAGATCTTTAGAGTGACTCGGGCCATTATTTTACATTTTTGTTTCCTATATATAGAATAGGGTGCCTTGTGAATTATTCTGAGTCGGTGATGACAAGACAGCAGACATCAGAAGTGGCTTTAAAGAAACCTTTTTAAAAGATTTATTTAAAAGTCAGAGTTACAGAGAGAAAGCAGAAACAGAGAGATCTTCCATCCACTGTTTCATTGCCCAGATGGCAGCAACATCCAGGGCTAGGCCAGGCCGAAGCCAGGAGCTTCTTTCGGGTCTCCCACATGGGTAGCAGAGCACAAGTACCAGGGCCATCTTCCACTGCTTTTCCCAGGCCACCAGCAGGGATCTGGATCAGAAGTGGAGCAGCTAGGAGTCGAACCGATGTTCATATGGCATGTCGGTATTACAAACAGCAGTTTTACCCACTATGACACAATGTGGATCACTTTAAAGAAAATTTTAAAAATAGCAATAATACATAAATGCAAGCTTTTATGTGGCCATTTTTTCTTTGAAATAAAGAGCAGAGAAAAACAGTTACACATCCTGTTGAGTTACACTTTCTGTATTCTTTTAGGGATACTTAGCTTATATTATAACAAATTCATCAGTTTATAAAAAACATCTTGATGTATGGTCAGTGTAATACAAAGGACACTCTAACCCTGACAGCTACTACAACAACTCTTGTGAAAATTAGCACTTCCGCTCTGGAGTCAGCAGTTCCACAACCTTACATTTTGTGTGTGTGAGATTTTCATTTCTTCCCCCAGGAGGTAAATATGACAAGATGACATTAAAACAGAAAGAAACAAAAAAAATTATCTGGAGGAAGGGCCAAAAAAGTCACCAGTGAAAGCACCCATTCCCCTTGGTTTCACACTGTGAGGCTTCAGTTATTACCTGCCATCCTCGAGAAAGAAAAATTGAGGGAGGAAAATAGACTGGAACTCCCGTCGGGCTTTCATCGAGGTAATAACACAGTATCATTTTCTTCTAGTATTCCATGGCTGCTGAGAAATACCCTGGCAAACCTTGGCAAGGTTCTCAGCATTGTAATTTTCCCAGTGGGAGCAACATTGCTTGCTTGTATCCGCACTGGTCTCTTACGCCACAGAGAAGCTAGCTACTCTACAGGTCTACCTGTAAGCCCTATACTCTCTCATGGTATAAAATTCTTCCATTATAATTTTTACCACCTGCCTCTGATACACCTGCTGAGACTGACTCTCTAGGGAACCTTACATGATATTTAAACAACACAGCCAAGCTGCCCACATGGCATGCCTAACCCTACTTGTCTTGTTAATATCTTCAAAACAATTTAAGAAATTACCTAGAACAAATGAATAACTTTGAAATTTGACTAACTTAACAGAAATATGTTTTCTGTAAGGCTAAACATGTGCATATATTGGTAGCATTAATGCAAGCAGAGACTCCACTAATCCACTGAAAAAGGATTTAAATTCAGATTTCTGAACACAATTTAGCTTATCCTGAGACCTATTGATGCACAAAAAACACAGATTAGCACAATTTCTGTTTTAGCCAAAACAGCTTTGTATCCATATTTTCTTTCTGATATTTAAAAAAAATAATTTATGGAGAACCCATTGTGTACAGAGGGCTGTGCCCATCATTATGTAAATAGATGCCTGCATTCTAGTTCAAGAGTACATTAGTGTCCTGTTGCTGTTGTGCCAAATTATCACTAACACAGTGGCTTAAACTGACCCAGATGCGGTAGCTGAGTTCTGGAAGTCAGAAAACAAACAGAGGTGTCTGCGGGCTAAAACAGAGACATCAGCAGGATTGTGCTTCTTTGTGGACTTAGGGGAGAATCTGTTCTCTTGCCTTTTCCAACTTTTGGGAGCTGCCCGTTTGTCAAGGCTACAATGCTACTTGTCCTTTGGACTTGGCTTCATTGGTACGTTTCCCTCTCAGACCTTAGCCAGTAAAGGTTTTCCACTTTTAAGGATTCATGTGATTGAATTGAACTCTCCCCACTTTAAAGTCCTTAACCCTAAACATACCTGCAAATTCTCTTTTTCCATAGAGTTAACCTAACCACAGGTTCCCATAACTATGGTGTGAACATTGGTAGGTGGTGTTTTCTCTGCCTTCCCCAGAGAGACATGACAGAAGCCAATGTTCATATAAAATAGTGTTGAATTCTAAAGTTTCTTTGAAGCTATTAATATCTCAATAAGAGTGAATATAGAAATAGATCCTTTTTATTTTTGTCTCAAAATGTTTAGCACTTCTAAAACTAATATTCAAAGTTTGACATTTAGTATTTGATCTTGGAAGGTAAAAATATATGGAATGAGTTTGTATCAGATAAACTCATTTCAAAATACCCAAGGTATCAGCTTACTCAAGCATCTTATATCCCTGTGACCTCACTTGTGATGGACTGAATTGTATCCTGCCAAATTCGTATGTTGAAATCCAAACCCCCAGCACCTCTGCTGATGTAATCAGCTAAACAAAGATGAGGTCGTTGTACTGGAATATGGTGGATCCATATCCAATATGATGGATGTCCTATTACTAAAAAGGAGACATCAGACATAGACATATACACAAGGAGAATGACATATGGACCTGGAGATAGAGGTTGAGGTGATACCTGTGCAATCCAAGAAATGCCAAAGAGTTCCAACAATCTAGGTAATCCACAAAGAGTCAGAGGAGAAGCATGAAACAAAGTTTCTCTTATGCCCTCCTAAAGAACCAACTCTGCTGACCCCATGATTTAACACTTCCACACTCTGGAACTGTGAGATAATATGACAACCAAATAAAATGCAACCTATAAATTTGTATGAACAATAGAATGACATTTTTCACTTAAAAGATATCTTTGTCTTAAAAGATATCAGCTTAGTTTATATATAAAATGTGTTACATAGGATAGGATGTACATTAGCCTAACATATTACATATATACATATATATATATAATTTTATTATATATGTAATTTTATTATACAGATATACATTATGAAGCAGATTTGTGTATGTATGCTTTAGGGCTCATTTGCAGGAACATCAATTAATATACCTATCAAAGACAATGTGATGTGAAACATTTTTTTTTCCTTACCAGTGACAAGTGTAATGAATTAACTCTACTTTCTTATCAAGAAAAGTAAGTTATTATTTATGAAATTTGGAGGTAATGTGATTCATAGGCATTTTGCTAAAACAAAAAGTCATTCTAACTGTATACAGATAGTAGTTTCCTAAAATCTTATGTGGGAAGATTGAAACAAGAGAGGATTAACAAACTGAGAACCTACCTAAGCCACACACAGATTTCTGACGCCCAGGAAATGAAATAGTGGAGTGCCTTTTCCCTTTCTTTTCAACACTGCTGTTTGTGGTGATTTGTTCGTTAGGTAAAGATAATTAATCCAAGCAAAAAGCCTTTGAGTGGAGTAACTCACCTTTGCATGTATTTTTTTTTTACCTTTTGTCTGCAAGTGCCTGTGACACACTCAATATTTATGGGGAAGGGGGAGTGCCTATTACATGAACCTGCACATGACATCAGAGAGAGTTTCATTCTGGCTGAGAGATCTGACTCAAGTGCATGACGATATTCAAAAAGAACTCTTTGCTGGTTCATGGCCTTTCACTTGGAGATGGACCTGGGTATATCTGAAAGGTGAAGGGGAAGTGCATGTCAGTGACATGGAGGCCATGGACCTTCTGAAGCTCGGAGTGGAGGAACAATGGGAAGACCAGGCTCAGGACAAGCAAGGTGACTGGCCCAGGATCATGGTTTGCTTGGGATGGGAGCTCCTGGGGCTGACCATCTATCATTTGGGGAAAACTCAAGCATTCAAGAACACAGGGCCCGAGAGCATCTGCTTGCTGCCCCAGTGGACAGCGTAGTGAAAGAGTTTGCTTTGGCAACCAGCTGCTCATCACTAGGGACAGACAGCACTGACAGGCCCTTCCTATTGCCAGAGTCACTTTTAAAACTGTGCTGGCTGCACAATTCATTGTAGTATCCAAGATCCTGGAATATCTGCTTCCTCCCCATCCTCTACCACCACAGCAGCTACCACCCTCTCTCTCGCTTGCTCTGTTCCCTGGAAGGCAGATCTCCTTTCTGTTCATCAGACCCTCAGACACACTCCGTTATGGCCTCCACGTTGTCCTGCCCACCCTTGCTGAGGAACCACATGTCCATCTCTCCCACCTTTATAAGCATTTTGCTCAGCACCGTCTTTTCAAAGAAGCTCATTTGTACCACCTGATTCATGGGATTGAACTGCCCAGCACCTGCATGTCCTGCTGCGCTTATCCATTCTATTTTCTAAACCTGTTGATGATGTTTATAATCCAGATGTTAGAGGGTAAGCTCTGTGACATTAGAATTATTTTTTATTTTTGTTTTTGGCTTTTGTTTTATTCTTAAATAGACCCAAGTTGCCTAGAACAGAGCCATACATGGTATAGGTACTCGGCAAATATCTGTGGAACTGGGCTTAATTACTACTGAGACAATTTAGGAAACAGCACATGGTTGGTGCAGTGGCAAAGAAGATAAGGTCATCACCTGAAATGCCCACATCCCTTATGGGTGCTGGTTGGAGTCCTGGCTCCACTTCCAATCCAGCTCCCTGCTAATGCACCTGGGAAAGCAGCAGTATATGGTCCAAGTTCTTGGGCCCCTTCACCCATGTGGGAGACCCCAATGAAGCTCCCGGCTCCTGACTTCACACCAGCCCAGCTCCAACCATTGTGGCCATTTGGGGAGTGGACCAACAGATGGAAGATCTCTCTCAGTCTCTCAAATAAATTAATAAATCTTTAAAAATAAAAAGAAAGAAAAAAAAAAAGAAATGGCACAGCATAACGCATCTCCAAGAGAATGAATCATAAGGAAGGTTCTAGGCCATTTGAATGCACAATTAATTAGTCCCTGTTGACCCCTGCAATGCCCTATTCCTGGTGAAAAGAGGTAAGAGGCTGAAACACTTGGCAGTGGGACAGAGTCACAAAATCATGAGCCTGTTTCAGAGCAGTTATGTCCCTTAGCACACATGATGGTTCTATGCCAACGCTGCCCCGTTCCTTCCAGGGTTCTGGTTGCCAGGAAGGGGTTCTTAGCTGGTAGGCAATGGCCTTTCTCAGTACTGCATTCAGTAAAATTGCAGGCACTGAAGTGTCCCAGAGCTCATCCAGAGGAGGTAACCACACAGCATGACACTAAGGGTGGGCATTTAGTGTAGTCTTGAAGTTATCATCTGGGATGCCCACATACCATATTGGGTTTGAGTCCTAGTTCCTCTCCTGATTCCAGCTTCCTGCTAATACGCAACATGGGAGATATCAGCCTATGGCTCCGGTCATTGGGTCCCTGCCACTCAAGTGGGAGACCAAGATTGAGCTCTTGGCTCCTGTGTCTGGCCTGGGCTAGCCCCAGCTATTGTGGACATGTGGGGAGTGAACCAGTGAAAAGGAAACATCACTGTCTTTCAAATAAGCAAAAGAAATTAATGATTTTCAAAATATTTCAAAAATATTGCATCTATTTTGAACATGTGCAAACTTAAAAAAATAAGCACAGAAGCCTTGTGGCATAGCAGGTAAAGCCACAGCCTGCAGTGCTGGCATCCCATATGGGTGCTAGTTCGAGTCCCGGCTGCTCTACTTCCAACCCAGTTCTCTGCTATGGCCTGGAAAAGCAGTAGAAGATGGCCCAGATCCCTGGGACCCTGCACCATGTGGGAGACCAGGAGGAAGCTCCTGGCTCCTGGCTTCAGATCAGCATAGCTCTGGCTGTCATGGTCAACTGGGGAGTGAACCAGTGGATGGAAGACCTCTCTCTCTGCCTCTCTCTCTCTACCTCTCCTCTCTGTGTAACTCCGACTTTCAAATAAAATAAATAAATCTTAAAAAAAAAAAAACAAGCATGGCATTGTATTTGGTTTTTCTTTGGCCTTTTATCATTTTACTTCTCTTTAAGGCCCTTTGTCAGAAGTCTAATGTGGCAAACAAAAGAGTGGACATGAGGGAGGCTCCACAGAGCTACCAGGAGATCTGATAAGAGGATAACACCATTACTTCATCTTTTCTTCCAGATTGAGTCCCAACCTGACTTAGACATAGATTTATTTCAAATGCCTCACATTTTTTTAATTGCACAATTTTTCCTCACACATATTCCCCTGCTCTCACAAAGCTGCAGTGAAGCTGCCAGTCAATACAAGGTCTTATCTGAAGGCTCCAGTGGTGATGTGCTTGCAAGCGCACTGGACTGATTGCCGACGGAATTCAGTTCTTCCAGGGTTTTGGATGGAGGGCCTCAGTCCTTCTTTGGCCGCCAAATGGAAGTGGCCCTCATTTCCACTTTGTGTGACTCTATTCATAGGGCAGCTCACAATGGAGCAGCTTGTTTCCTCAAAGCCAGCAGAGGAGAGAGTCTGCTAATCATGTATGGTATCCCACCTTATCCACCATTTCGTTTTCCATGATTTCAACTACATGATTTCAAGTTACCCACGATCAACTATTTTTGTTACAGTATGTTGTTATAATTTTTCTGTTTTATTATTAACTATAGTTCCTGATTTGTCTATGAACTAAACTTTATCATTGATATGTATATATTGGAAACATGTAGTATATATAGGATTCAGTACTACCAGCAGTTTCAGGAATCTCCTGCAGGTCTTGGAATGTGTCCTCCACAGGGAAGTGTGAGGGGGAACTACTGTACAATATAGTCAGAGAGATGACAACCCATTAGCTTTGCATATTCTCTTGGACAGAAGCATGTCATAGGACCAGCTGATATTCCAGGAGAAGGGGCTGATTGTAGCATGGATACCTGGAGACAGAGATGAGAGGTCACTGAGTTCACCTTGAGTCTGCCAAGCCACCTACATGGGGGCAGAGACTGGCCTCACTGGGAAGATGCTTGAGAAAAGTGAATGCAAACGTGATAAGATCCGTGAAGAGAAATCCATGGTGCTGTGGTACATTTTCATAGGGGAATGTGAAGTAGATAACTTAGGAGATGAGATTTTTCTGAGAAACAATTGAATTGAATTTGGAGTAGGAGTTAGGTAGTTAGTTTTTAAATTGTACCTTCCCTTCCTTCCCCTCTTTTCTGCCTGAGACACTCATTTCAATCATAGGGCACAAAAGATGTTGGGAACATTGTATTTTACATTAGATGAACTCATTCTAGAAATGTGCAAGAATGTATCATCTTCTTAGTAGGAATAAACAGTGCTTTCAAAAGGAAAGGAATTAGACATCTATCATTTCCAAGATTCTCCTTTCTGGAGACATCATTTCAAAGTTAACAAAGCAGAAAAAAAATCTTTATAAATATATATATTTATATATATGTACATATATATATATTTGTGTATATATATATATATATTTTCAATAGTTGTGGGATTGAACTAACCACATACCCAAATGCAGCAGTCCTGGCCATTGAACCCATGTGTTTTTGTTTTTCTCCTGTTTTCTCCTTTAGGTACTCAGATCAAAGTAAATAACAACACCTTTTAATTCATCTTACATTTAAATGAGAAATTCAAGATATATGAATTTATATCAATCCATAAAAGACATAAAATATTATTTATAAATGATATGTAGAAAAGCAATTATCCATTTCTTGAGGATATTAGGAGATAATTAGAAAAAGTAGCTATTATTTTCTTATATAACATGGTGGGAGAGTTGGGAATGAGCAGTTGTCATAAGAATGAGTTTTTGGCTCTTTGTCTTTTGTTCCCAAATTATAGGGGCTTGTTCTGAGTCCTTCTATGAGAGTTAGCTAGCCTCTCTATATACGTTGCTCCCATAAACCCTTCCCCATTTTCCATTGGCCTCTCTGTAGTTTTTGAATCAGTGCAGCCAACGAAGCTCAGAAGGAATCCTCCTCAGAGAAGCCAGGCAACTCAGCTTGTAGAGTTGGATGCTAATCCTACATCAATACAGTGGATTTGAAGGAGATTCCATTCCTTCCTAGAAGAAAATTTTATGAGCCATGGCACTGCTGTAAATGGCCCTTAATTATTTCTGAATTTAAAATATATTCCAGCTATATGAAACACAATAATTAGCCATCCAAAAGAAGTGGGTCATGACATTGTTTGCAAAATTGGGGTGATAGACATTCCTGTCATCTAAAATAAACACATGGGTTTTATTTTGTGTTTTTACCCTCTCTTGGAGCATTTCATACTTTGAACTATATGAGCATTACTGACCCAGAAGGCCAGAAGTATATTAACAGGATCTGGTGCCGCATGGTAGCCACAGATTTTGATTCTCAATACAGATAACACTTTAAAAAATTCATGAGGTGGGGCCAGCACTGTGGCATAGAAGGTTAAGCTTCTGCCTGCAGCGCCAATATCTCATATGGTGCCAGCTGGAGTCCCTGCAGCTCCACTTCTGATCCAGCTCCCTACTAATGCACGTGGAAAGCAGTGGAAGATGGCCCCAGTGTTTGGGCCTCCATACTCACCTGGAAGATCCAGAAGAAGCCCCAAGATTCTGGCTTCGGCCTTGTCCAGCCCTGGTCATAGTGGCCATTTGGGGAATGAATGAGTGAATGGAAAATCTCTCTCTCTCTCTCTCTCTCTCTCTCTCTCTCTCTCTGTCTTTCCATTTCAAATAAAAAAGTAAATCTTTTTAAAAAATTCATGGGAAAATTTCATTCTTAGAGTTGCTAATTTTGACTGGACTAATAAAGTGGGTATGATAATTTGGCACTATTTTAAAATAAATAATCATACAAAGATTTTCTCACCTTGCTCAAAATTGAGAGTTATATTTGAGATTATTCATTGAGATGCTTTAAAATGCTCACTTTATGCACTTTTGATGTTGGCCAGAACAGAGTAATTTGCAGTAGAACAATGTTCCTCCAGATAGAAACTAGAACAACAAGATAAAATACAAAAGCTGTCTTATTAAAGTCTCCAAGTGCTCATTCATCAATTATGAAGAGTGGGGCTAAGATCCTAGCGAAAGATGGGCTGCCTTTTCTCTGCTTTCCTTTGTTGACTCTTGACACGGAAAGAAGGCTGGGAAATCAGTTTCCTCTTAGGGGATCAGAGAAACCAGCACAGCTATTTACAGTCACATGGGACTAAGTGACAAAATCGGTAGGTCTCTCAGAAAAGATTTCTCTCTTAGGACCTTAGCTGAATTATATAGCTTTATATAATGGAGAGCTAAAAAGTTAAAGCTACAAACCAGGAAAAACAGAACACATTATGCTACAGTCTCATGGGACCAAAGAACTAGAGCCCAGGTTCTATTAGGAATGAGTAGACCTTACTGGTCACATCACATTCTCCCTGAAAAGCCATTGAGGAACAAGAACAAGCAAGAAATACACTAGGACTTTCCTTTGTCTTTGAGAAATTAGCTAGGAGGGGTATGATGGGGGATTCTGAGGTACTTGGACAGATTCACTTAGTAAAGATTCAAGGAGTGTGACACTTATGTGTGTGTTTATTGTATACTATAATTCAATTAAAATGTTTACTCTAAAAGAAGCTGGAAATCAAGGGACAGCTCCTGAGATTTCCTTTATTTAAAGTCCCCATACAAATAAAAAGAATCCAGTGAAAGAATTCCGAAGAGATTTGATTCTACAGGAATGATTGATTCAGAGATACAAGGAGGAGGGCTTCCAGGTGCTGGAACTGATCTACATCTTGACTATGGTGGTTATGTGACTGTGCACATTACAAGAAGTCATTGGTGTGTGAAGTTAACTTTGTACTCCTCACTGTTCTAAGTTGTTCAATAAAAGAAGCTGAGTTACTGTTAGAAATAAAGCTAACCAATCTCATCTATTTTAATGGAAAGGTATTGCTTCCTCTTGGTAGCTGCTTCATGCTCAAGAGCTAAACTTACAGTTCATTTCTCTGCTCATTGACTGGGACTTGAAGATGATGAGAATTCAATGAAAAAAGATAAGTGGATTCTGTTTACAAGTAAAAGCAGTGAGAGAAAGTTTATTGGCTACCCAGGCAATAAATACAGGAACTAAATAAATATGGGAACTAAACTAAAACTTATGGAGCAATACTAACATGATAAAAAGCCCTCAAAGAGTTTTACAATCTAGATGAAAGAACATAACATATTGAAATACATAAAACATTACAAAACAACATAGGAGATAATATAGTGCCATGAAGGTAACTTTCTCTGAAGTACAGCCAACTTGAAGATATAATTTTCAGTTCTAAGAGAGCTTACATTCCCTATTTTTCTTCCACTTTTATTTTTACTTTGCGGAACAAAGGGACGTGAGGAACATGTAAACACATCTGAAATGTATTTGTTAAATTCCAAGTGGATTTCTATTTTTCACAATGACATTTCAATCATATTACGGAAGTTACATAATGGATAGTAAATTCCTTCTCTTGGGTTAAAAAAATATGTTAAGGCTGACTTATGAACATCATTAAACTTGAAAAGTAAAATTCTAAATAATTAACCTGGGAAGAAGCTAAGTTTTATTGCCTGTAAAAAGTACAGAAAAGGAAAAAGGATCCAAGTCACTTCTCTTCAAATGAAAATGTCTTTGGGAGAAAAGAAGTGAGATAATAGGAGTCAGACAGGAGCAAGAGTGTTGCATGGATAAAGCACCTTATGTCTATCCTAGAGAAATACCCTGACTTCCTGCCACAGCCTAGGTTAATTCATGTTGTCCCCACATCCTATCATGTCTAACATTGATCTCTGTTAGCAATAAGGCTAGGTCAGACAACATAGACTGGGCAGAGGGTAGTGGGAGAAATATTGGATGTTGCTCTCTCTACCAATCACTGGGCATGCCAGCCAGTTATGGTGGAACGTGAGACATGCAGATAACTATGAGACTACTAGTTGGTGGGGTCAGGCGGCAATATGGGCAATTGCTGCTAAAGTAAACATGAAAGTGTAGGAAATTTAAGCTGAGCTTTCCTGCCATAGTCTGTTTGCTCTTCTAAGGTAGTTTTGTTAATTTGATTTATGGTATAAACAGATAACTATTTTATTGTTTGTTTTTCTTTTCATTAAAATCTTTCAGCAGCAATGAGCTCAGAGAAGCATGTGTGTTATGAATTAAACCCAATACCATTTATTAACAAAGTTGATGAAGAATGCATAACTTGGATGAAATATTTCTCAGTATTGATCACCCACAATTGGGGATCATAGGAATAATGTGGACCATGTAGCAACCGTAAGACTCAAGTCCACTAATAATTTGTCGGAATCTACCTTAAACATTACTGTTCAATAAGAATCTGTCCCAACTAATAGATTAGCAAATGTATTTGCAAAAGATAATATATATCACTCCGTGCATTCTAAGGCAATTTCCCTTATTTTCAATACCAGCTTTTCATCTTGTGTAAAAAATAGTGAAATGATAGCTGCTAATATGTTAGCTCCATTAACAGAAGAACTTTGTGAACACTGAAACAAAGTCAGTCTTATATAACTGTCATTGGATGCCTCAAATGGAAAAATAATGAAATTAATACCAAAAATATTCAATTTTTTTCCTCTAAGCCATGGAAACAAAGGGGTGATTTAGAATCTAATATTGAAGATGAAAGTTATGTTTTGAATGTTGTTGATAATATGAATACAATTCTGGTGAAGTATAGTATCATGGTAAAAGTGATATTTTTATTAAACTAAGAAATCTATAGAGCAGAAATGTACTTGAATTTTATTATTTAGTGCACACAAATATTAACTACATCCAAATGAACTGCAGTATTCTTCTAATAGGGATAAAAGTTCCATAAGTCAATATATACAAATATTTTCCTATAAACACAGTAAAAGTAACTGACTTTCAAGCATTTTGCAATGAAAATATACTGAATTTTTATAAACACTTCTCTTTTATTGCATGCCAATGTGGATTTTTAAAATATTTGAATTTTGGAACACTTTCTTTGTAAATGAACCTGATTGTCTAATACTGAGTATTTTGTAAATAAATACCTATATTTTCATTCAAAATAAGTTATAAATCTTTACTACAACTACTCAATTAATGGTACACTGAAAACTTTCAGCTTTCAGAGATATCAGAAAATTGCTATTGTTTAAAAATAGAGTTTATACAAGCAGGTGGTTATTTATTGAACTTTAATTCAGTAAACTTTGGAAAGATATGAAGAAATTAAACACCAGCAATAAATACACTCCTAGTGCAGTTCATTCTGTGGAGTTGCCCTTGGGAGAAGAAGTCAACAAAACTTCTATACCACCAATGAAGAACTCCCATGTTTAACTGAAGGCTTTTGTCCAAAACACTGATTCATAATTGACCAAAAATGGCAAAAAAATTGATAAAGAGTTGAAGAAGATGATTCACCACAAATCTTTAATATACTGACAAGAGTTAGGAGTTTGAAGAAGGAATTGAAAGTAATTGACCAGAGAATCCATTAGGACAGTAAGAACTAGAATGCATTTGAATATTCCCTCTGTGCTTTGCATCTCACAGCACTGTTTAATTTTTCCTTCACAACAACACTGTGAGATGGGAATCATTATTAGCCAAAAATTGATTGATGAAGAAAACTGAGGCCAAAATTGTTCTGTAGATAGCACAGGTATAAGTGGCAGAGTTTAATTCCAATGCCTACAAGAACTCAAGCCTTAATTACTGCTGGAAAGCAACCAAGCAAGCAAATTGTTGAAATAGATCTGGCTTCTGAAAGGAGGATTATTTTTTTTCTCAATATAGTCATGTTACATTATATTTAGTTGTCTTTATTTGAAAAGACATTGATAAAGCAAAATATTTTGAAGTTAAGAACATGAAGCACTATAATCAATTTCTTCCCACCATGTTGCTTCCAGTGGTCTTTCCCATTCTCACTGCATCACTCTGCCCCTATCTGGTGGTGGCATGTATATACAACAAGACAGAAAAATGAATCCACATTGGATAAGCCTGTAGCCTAACTGTCTCCTTCATTATTACCTAGAACACTAAGGATTTCCCACAATTTAATCATAAATAAATCATAGCCCTGTGGTGGATAGTGTACCTCCCAAACTAGAGGAGAAAAAAACAAAGAGGGGGCACATTTTTTTCTCTTCCTATTTGTCCTGCAAAGACATCCTGTAACAAGATGACAGAGAGCAGGCGCCATTTTGTACATACATAACAACTGTGCCAGCTCGTGTCTGTGCCCAGCAACCAGCCAAGCAGAGACTTCTGAATCTGGTGGGGATAATAGACAGGGGTCTGGGTGCTTATGACCACGGGAGGCTTGTGTGCTGGGACTGTGAAAACACTAAGTCTCAGTGGGAAGAATTGCGGTGTGGCTGGGACATTGGACAGTCATTGTGGGAGGCTCTACACAATCATGGCTCCCTGGTTACATGGCGAGAGACATTGCTGGGAAATCTGAGATTATACTGAGGACTGCACAGAGCCTTTGTGTGATTCTCGTGACAGAGCAGATGAATAATATACTCACAAGGGCTAGTGCCCAGGCCTTGCTCTTTTGAGGAGGGAGCTAATCAGAGTCTACACCAACAAACAAAAAGAAACCTCCCCTCTGATAAAGAACAAAAAAGGAGATTTACTATGCCAAACCTGGATATGTCACCTTAGACACACTCTTTAAAATGGAGCTCTGAACAGAGCACCCTGGCTATTCCCACCCCACAGTTCTAGGTATTCCTTGAAAACGAAAATTCTACTAATCCAATCAGTCCAAAGATAAAAGCTACAATAATGAAAAATCAAAGAAGAAACCAACAAGTATTCCCACAAATGCTGAATAACAAACACACCAATCCAAGAAACAAGAATAAGGAAGAAACCATGACACTCCCAAAAGAACACAATACCTGAAAATAGTTTGGGAAGATGAAGAGATTGAAGAAATGCCAAGAATGCAATTCAAAAAAATTGATCATAGAGTTACGTAGAAGCACTCAGAAGCAAATTAATGAAATAATGAAATCCATACATGACATGAAAGAAAATTACTCTCATGAAATTCAGATCTCAAAGAGAAATCAAAATGAAATCTTATAAATGAAGAATGCAATAGAACAAATAAAAAATACAGTGGAAATCTCTTAACAACTGAATCAGTGAAGCAGAAGAAAGAATATCTGATGTAGAAAACAAAGCACAGGAAATTATGCAATCAGACCAAACACAACATGAAGAAATTAGAAAACTAAAAAACACTGATGGAAATACACAAGATACTATCAAATGATCCAACATTTGGGTTCTAAGAGTTTCTGAAGGTGTGGAAAGAGACAAAGGATTATAAGGACTTTTTAGTGAAATAATAACAGAAAATTCCCCCAATTTGGAGAAAGAAGGGGGCATCCAAGTACAGGAAGTACATAGAACTCTTAACAGAATGACCAGAAAAGATCTTCACCGTGACACATTGTAATCAAATTCTTAACAGTAAAAAAAAAAAAAAAATAAAAGAAAGAAAAGAAAAGAAAAAGAAAAAGAAAGATTCTAAAATGTGCATGAGACAAATGCCAGATTACTTCCAGAGGATCTCCAAAGACTCACAGCAGTCTTCTCATTAGAAACTCTATAGGCTAGGAGAGAATGGTGAGATATATTCCAAGTCAAAAGAGAAAAAAAATGAAAATTCAGAATAATATAACCTGCAAAGTTCTCATTTAGAAATGAAGGTGAAATAACTACCTTCCATGACAAACAGAAACTGAAAGAATTTGTCACTACCTGCTCTGCCCTGCAGAAAGGGCATAAGGATATGCTACACACAGAAACACAGAAACATGGTCATCACTATGGAAGAAGGCAAAGGAAGGAAATATCACAGGAAAAGTATAAAGGAAATCCAAGGTAAAAAATAGGAATATTTATGGGGAAAAAATGGCAGGACAAAGTTGTTACTTATCAATAGTCACCTCTCCAGTTAAAAGACACAGACTGGCTGAATAGACTAAAAAACAAAACCCATCTATCTGCCACCTACAAGAAACACATCCCCCCAACAAAGATACAGACAAACTGAAAGTGAAAGGACTAAAAAAGATATTCCATGCTAACAGAAAACCAATAAAGAGCTGGTATAGCCATCTTAATATCAGACAAAATAGACTTTGAAACAAAAACTGTTAAAAGAGACAAAGAAGGGCACTATGTAATGATTAAGGGATAAATGCAACAGAAAGATGTAACTATTATAAACATATTTGCACCAATCAAATATGCACATATTTGCACATATTTACACCAATCAAATATGCACTTGATTATTTAAAAGAAATGTTAAGGGATCTAAAGGGAGATTTAGACTCCAATACAAGAGTAATGGGAGATTTCAATACCCTACCTTCAGCAATGGATAGATCAACCAGACAGAAAATCAGCAAGGAAACCACAGAGTTAATCGACACTGTAGACCAAAAAGAACTAACAGATATCTACAAAACTTTCCATCCTACAGTTGCAGAATACACATTCTTCTCACCAGTGCATGGAACCTTCTCTAGGACTGACCACATGCTAGGTAATAAAACAAGTCTCAGCAAATTCAAAAACTCAAAATCATACATTGCATCTTCTTGTTTTGTACTGGAATTAAGCTGGAAATCAGCAACTTGGAAATCTCTAGAACATACGCAAACACATGGAAACTGAAGAACATGCTCCTGACTGGTCATAGGAGAAATCAAAAGAGAAATCAAAAATTTCTGGAAACAAATGAAGATGACAACACAACATATCAAAACTTATGGGGTACAACAAAAGCAGTGTTAAGAGAAACACTTACAACAATTGGTATCTATATCAAGAAATTGCAAAGGCACCAAATAAATCTGCTATCAATTCTTCTCAATGATCTAAAAAGCAACAGTAAGCAAAAACAAAATTATTAGGAAAAAAGAAATAAATAAAATTAGAGAAGAAATCAACAAAATTGAACCAAAAAAAGACCAAAATTGATATACTATTGGCCCAACTAACCAAAATGAGAGAGAAGACCCAAATCAATTAAAATTAGAGATGTAAAAGGAAATGTAACAGCACACTAAACAGAAATAAAAAGAATCATCAGAAATTATTACAAAGAGCTGAATACCAACAAACTGGGAACCCCAGAAGAAATGGATAGATCCCTGGACACATACATACTACTAAAATTGAGCCAAGAAGACAAAGAAAACATAAACAGACACGTTACCAAGACAGAATTCAATCAGTAGTAAAGACCCAGCCAACGAAGAAAAGCCCAGGACAGATGGTTTCACTGCTGAATTCTACCAGACATTTAAAGAACTAACTCCACTGCTTCTCAAGTACTTCAAAATAGTTGAAAGGGAGGGAATCCGCCGAAATTCTTTCTACGAAGCCAGCAGCACCTTAATTCCTAAACCTGAAAAAGATGCAACAAAGAAAGATAACTACAGACCAATTTCCCTGATGAACATAGATGCAAAAATCCTAAACAAAATTCTGTCCAATTAAATCCAACAGCACATCAGAGAGGTTATTCACCCGGACCAATTGGGATTTATTCCTTGTTTGCAAGAATGGTTCAATATTCACAAATAAATTTATGTGAGACATCACATTAACAAACTGAAGAACAAAAACCATATGATTATCTCAATAGATGCAGAGAAAGCATTTGATCAAATACAATACCCTTTCGGGATGAAAAACCTAAGCAAATTTGGTATAGAAGGAACATTCCTCAACAAAATTAAGGCAATCTATGACAAACCCACAACCAGTGTCCTAATGAATGGACAAAGTTTGGAAGCATCCCCAATAAAAATCCGGTACATGTCTGGAATGCCCATCTCACCACTGTTACTAAATATAGTCCTGGAAGTTTTAGCCAGAGTGATTAGGCAAGGAAAAAAGAAATCAGAGGAATACACATTAGGAAGGAGGAAGTCAAACTAAGTCAGATAATATGATAATTCTTTATTTAGGGGATCCAAAGAACTCTACTAAGAGACAGTTGGAACTCATAGAAGAGTTTGACAAAGTAGCAGGATATAAAATCAATGTATAAAAATCAACAGCCTTCATATACACAGACCATGCCATGGCTGAGAAAGAACTTCTTAGATCAATTCCACTCATAATAGCTACAAATAAACAAATACCTTGGGATAAATTTAACTAGGATGTCAAAGATCTCTATGATGAGAATTACAAAACATTAAAGAAAGATTTAAAATAGGTTACAAAAAATCGAAAAATCTTCCATGTTTATGGATTGGAAGAATCAATATGATCAAAATGTCCATTCTTCTGAATGCAATTTACAGATTCAATCAAATTATGTATACAATATTGGAATATACAATATTCCAATCAAAATGGAAACACAGGAATCCTCCAATAGCTAGAGCAATATTACACTACAAAAACAAAGCCAGAGGCATCACCGTACCAGATCTCAAGATATACTACAAGGCAGTTATATTCAAAACAGCCTGGTACTGGTACAAAAACAGATGGATAGACCAATGGAACAGAATAGAAATGCCAAAAATCAATCCAAGCATCTACAACTAATTTATATTTGACAAAGTAGCTAAAACCAATCCCTGGAGCAAAAACAGCCTCTTCAACAAAAATGGATTTCCACATGCAGGACTATGAAGCAGAACCTTACCTTTACAAGAAAATTCATTCAAAATGTATTGAAGATCTAAATCTATGACCTGATACCATCAAGTTACTAGAGAACATTAGGGAAACCCTGCAAGATATTGGCATGGGCAGAAAGTTCTTGGAAAAGACATCTGAGGCACCAGCAATCAAAGCCAAAATCAACAAATGGGGTCACATCAAATACTTCTGTACTGCAAAAGAAACGCTCAGAAAAGTGAAGAGGCAATTGACAGAATGGGATAAATTATTTGTAAACAATGCAACTGATAAAGGATTAACAACCAGAATATATAAACAGATCAGGAACTCCGAAATAAATAACCCAGTTAAGAAATGGGCCAAGGACCTAAACAAATTTTTCAAAAGAGGAAGTCCAGACGGCCAACAGACACATGAAAAAATGTTCAGTATCACTAGCCATCAGGAAAATGAAAATCAAAAACACAATGAGTTTTCACATCACCCCAGTTAGAATGGCTTTCAGATAGACATTGATGAACAAAAATTGTAGGGAAAAAGATACCCTAATCCACTGTTGATGGGAATGTAAACTCGTAAAACCACTATTGAAATCAGTTTGGAGATCGGCTCCGCAGCTCCGGTTCTAGTCCCGGTTGGGGTGCCAGATTCTGTCCTGGTTGCTCCTCTTCCAGTCCAGCTCTCTTCTGGAGCCCAAGTGCTTGGGCCCTTCACCTGCATGGGAGACCAGAAGGAAGCACCTGGCTCCTGGCTTCGGATCGGCACAGTGCGCCGGCTGAAGCGGCCATTTGGGAGGTGAACCAACAGAAGGAAGATCTTTCTCTTTGTCTCTCTTTCTCTCACTGTCTAACTCTGCCGGTCAAAAATAAATAAATAAAAAATAAAAAAAATAGAAATCAGTTTGGAGATAACTTAGAAAACTAAATATAGACCTATTATATAACCCAGTTATCCCTCTACTGGGAATTTATCCAAGGGAAATGAAATGAGCAAATGAAAAAGTTACCTGCACCCACATGTTTATTGCAGCTTAATTCACAATAACTAAGACATGGAATCAACCTAAATGCCCATGAACCAAAGACTGGATAAAGAAATTGTGGGATATGTACTTTATGGAGTACTACACAGTAGTTAAAAAATAAAATGAAATCCAGTCATTTGCAACAAAATGGATGAATCTGGAAAACATCATACTTATTGAAATTAGTGAGTCCAAAGGGACAAATACCAATGTTCTCCCTAATCTGTGATAACTAATAGAACTTCTAAAAGGACATCTGTAGAAGTGCAATTGACACTTCAAGATGTAATGACTTAAACATCCCTTGTCTTGACTGTTGAGGAACAGTTTTTGTTTTTTTTTTTTTCTTAATGGGGGAATGGGACAGGAGGAGGAGGAGGTAGGGTGGGTGTGGGGATGGGAGAGCAGGTATGATAGGAAGAATCACTATATTCCTAAAGTTGTACTTAGGAAATTTATACTCATTAAATAGTATCTTCTGAAAAAAATAAAAATACAAAAGCAAGTTTATTAATTTAAAATATACTACCTGTCAAGAAACATTTTAAAGTGAAATAAACCAGACACAAAAATATAAATATCACGTGTTTTATTTAATTTGTGGTAGCTAATATACGGAGTACAAAAAAAAACCTGAATGCATAAGAGTGAAATTAGCATCTTATGGTTTGAATATTGTTTATTGCCCTTGTCTATATTCCTGTGGACTAAAAAGAAATGTCTGTATTGTTTTACTTGTTGAGTACCATAGCTAGTGGAACATTAAGCTTGTGATTATAAAGTAATTTGGAAGTATGTCATTGCAAAAAATAAAACAAAAAAAAGAAGGAAAGAGAAGAAAGGGATGAAGGGAAGACAGTACATTAAGTCTTAAAATTGTACGTATGAAATACATGAAATTTGTTCTCTTTATATCAATAAAAATAAGTTATTAAATAAAAGAAAAGAAAATATGGGCCAAGTTGAATTACTTCAAAGATTTATTCACAGTGTTACGTCTACCTCTAATCGTTAAGCAGGTTCTTCTTTTTACATTTTTATTTAAAATAAATAGAGAAACAGGGAGAGGGAGAAACAGAGAGAGAGAGAAAGAGAGGTCCCATCTGCTAGTTCCCTCCTTAATTATCTGTCAGGGCCCAGGCTAGGAGCCAGGAATGGAACCCAGAACTCCCACACAAGTGGCAGAGACCCAATTATGTGAACCATCACCACTGCTTCCCAGGTCCTGCATTAGTACGAAGGTGGAATTAGGAGATGGAGCCAGGAATCAAATCCAGACGTTCTGATGTAGAACACACTCACCTTAACCGGTGACTAAACTGCTGGGCCAAATGCCAGCCCTGCATAGATTATTTACAAAGAATCAAGAGTCCTATTTGAAATTGAGCTGATCATTTTGATGTTAATATGTATGTACAAAGGAAACAGTAAAAATGAAAGAGAAAACAAGAAAACAAATTGTGGTAAAAATGGAAATGCCCAATTTGAAAAATATTTTATATGACTATGTGAGAGGATGATGCCTCAACTCTCCTACAATTAATTATCTCTAAGTGGTCAGATGAATGTCTAGATAAATTAGCTTGATCCAATTACTATTCACTTAAGGTTATTATCTCAGTTCATTGGAAAAAAAAATATCAGGCATGTGATAGAATTCTGTGGCTTATGAAACCTCTTCAAAACTAGTTTAATTGTTACTGTGACCAGAATAATGCCAAGGTATTTTAGGTCTACATATACAAGTATTAGGGCCAGTAGCCCACCAAACAGGACAAAAATATAGTGAGAGTTCTTTGGCCAAAAGTGCCATGAAATCCTTGTAAATATACAAGAAGATAAAACGCCAGCCTTTCTGAAAGGATACCATGAAAAAAAGTGAGTCAGACTGTGAGATGTGTCTAATAGGATATTTCAAGGAATAGTATTAATAAAAATATAGTTCTCATTCACACTCAACTACCCCTGCCACCTTCTACCATCTATAGGATTTGGGGTCTCCCTTTGGTCTTCCGTACTATCATTTCTTCCATATCTGCTCCAGAGTTTTGAACATGCTATCTACTGTGCCTGGTACATTCCTGCTCCCAACTTTTCACCAAATGGAGTTCCTCTTTTAAGTTTGTCTATCCTTCCCAAGACAGAGAAAGGCACTTTGGCCATGGGAATCCCTAGCATTGTTACATACTATGGTAGAGCATAAATGTAATTCATGGCAATGTCTTGTTTACATGTGGAGATCTCCCACTAGTTTAAAGTGTTTGTTTTTTTAATTTAAGACCATGAAGTATATTCAATGAGTAATCAGAGCACCCAAGATGGCATTTCATAAAATGATACATTAAATGCTTGATGTTTACTGAGCATCTACTATGTGTCAAGAACTGCTCTATGCAATTTAGAAACAGTAATAGGGGCAGGAGTTTGGTGTTGTGGTTATGAAGCTATTTGGGATGCCTGCATTCCACATCAGTATGCCTGGGTTTGAGTCCTGGTTCTGCTCCCAATTCAAGCTTCTTCATAATGCACACCTGGGGGATAGCAGATGATGACCCAAGTGCTCACATGGGAGGCCTGGATTGAGTTCTAGATTCCTAAATTCATGATTACCCAGTTGTGGCCATTGTGGATCCTCAGTGAAAAACCAGAATATGGAAAATAAAAATCTCTCTTTCTCTCTCTCAAATACATATCTGTCTCTCTGCCTTTCAGATATAGAAAAAATAAATTTTAAAAATACATATTGAGGGGCCGGTGCCGTGGCTCAACAGGCTAATCCTCCGCCTAGTGATGCCGGCACACCGGGTTCTAGTCCCGGTCGGGGCACCGGATTCTGTTGCGGTTGCCCCTCTTCCAGGCCAGCTCTCTGCTATGGCCCGGGAGTGCAGTGAAGGATGGCCCAAGTCCTTGGGCTCTGCACCCCATGGGAGACCAGGAAAAGCACTGGCTCCTGCCTTCGGATCAGCGTGATGCGTTGGCCGCGGCGGCCATTGGAGGGTGAACCAACGGCGAAAGAAGACCTTTCTCTCTGTCTCTCTCTCTCTCACTCTCCACTCTGCCTGTCAAATATATATATATATATATATATATATATATATATATATTGAGAAAATGAACAGTAAGATATTTAATACTCCTTCAGTCCTATGGTGATATTACCCCCAAGGACATAGAGGATTTTGGCCAGTGACCCAAGGCACTGCAGTTGTCAAAGTGGTAGAAATGGGATTCAGAAAGAGAAGTCTGTTACTGCTGAGTCCTGTCTGCTCCACTCTGATTACACATTCATTGAGATATTAATAATCTATGAAGGAGGACGTTTGTGCATTCTCATAACAAAGAAATACTCAGGGTAAGGGTTATCTTTAGCTTGATGTAGCCTCAAGGATAACACTGGAATTATCCTAGCAAAGTCTTTCCTTTTTTGGTGGTCAATGAGACTTTATTTTGGTGGAGGTAGAAAATTTTTAAAGATTGATTATGGAATTAGAGTTTCAAATCCAAGTATGAAGGGATCAAATCTGGCATGTGATAAGTGACATCCTGTAATCTCTTCTCCAACATCCCAAAGGAGTATATGCATAGCAAGGAGCTCATGGTCACCCACAGCAGACAGGTGTCTTCAGAGTTGTTATTAGAAATCTTGTTTGATACATCTTGCCTTTCTTGAGTTGAAACCTGCCTTCATATTCACCCTACTTCTACCATATCTCCTCTTCAAGCTCAGCATCCCCAGTTCCCACAAGTGCTCCTGGCTTTGTTGTCAGGTCCCTTGTTGTTCTCCTGTGAACAAAGCTATTCAGAGTCAGATCAAGGTGAGAGGGAGTACCTGCTCAACTGCCTAATGAAACGATGGCCGCAAGAATTGTTCTCAGATTCTTGATACTCAGAACTAGACCCTTTTACTGCAGTGTAAGAGGAAGTAAACATTGCTGGGATAAAAATGGAAGTGTGGAAAATGTCCACACCATTTCTATCATTGTGCACAGTAAAATTACCCAGGATTTTGGAAGGAATTTCTTGAAGATTAGTCATAGCAAGACTATCTCACAAAGTTACCAGTAGGGATTTAGAAAAAATTAGAATTGTACTAGATGACATAAAAAATGCTCACAATATAATGGTACAAAGGAATACAGACTATGGATGATATATAATAATGATAACTATGTGTGTTTCAGATTTAGAAAACTAAACAAGTCTTGTAGAAGGATTGAATAATGTGTATTTTTTCACAATTTTCTAAGTTCTCTTAAGTTTCAATATATTTTTCCAACAATCAACAGAGAAACAAAATGTAAAAAATATCTGAATAAAATTATTCTCTAAATTATAAGATAAACTTAATAAAGATGACTATAAAGCCAAGATAAGTAATCATGCATGTCATGTTATGTGTGAGTATGGGTGTGTGTGTGTGTTTGTGAAAGACGAGACTGAGATGGCAACTTAAGCAGGCAAGGTCTTTTATGCAGAGAAGTGAAGGATATTCAAACTATAGAAGACCTTTTATGTACACAATGGTCCTAAAATTGAGTTGGGAAAAGCATAAAAGTTATTTATTAATAACACAACTGAAATGTATTTCATGGACAATTGGGACCAGAAAAGAACTCTGCAGAAAGATAAATAATTGAAAGCTGGAGGGATCAGTAACAGTGACCTGATCCGTCTTTTAAAGGACATGTAGGATGCATCCCGAGGAGAAAGGAGCACAGAACAGAATCCTGAAGCCAGAAATGTGTGTGCTGGGTTCATGGGACACAGGGAAATCAGTATGATTGGAGCAGGGAGTTCAAGCAAAGAAACAATATCAGGGAAGTGTTGGACTAGAAGCCTTGGGCTGAACCAACATCGGGCAGGTAGGATATAACAACTAGAATTAGAAATATGCTGAAGGTTTTCAGGCTTGTTTTTAGGAAATAGAATGAACTGGTTACAGAATTTTTTTGTCACTATCAAAATAAATTGGATGTATTTCTCCAAATGAGAAGCAGGAAACTCATTTAAGGTACTCAAAAACATCTAATCCTGTGGCTGATAAGCATGTTTTAATGCAAAATATAAGCATGGAAACAAAGAGCTGAATGAGTAGCAGTTTGAGAAAGAAAACTGCATGGAATACTCTGGATGTGTAAAGGAAACTCAAGAAAAAAATTTTAATGAGTTCATGATTCGGAATTTGGAGGTCTTGGGGATTAAAGGTATCTCTCTGGAAAGAAAGGAAGACGAAGAGGAAAACTGATATAGGAGAGCAGGAGGGAATTTCTTTTTAGACATATTTGATGACAGATGCTGAAATTAAAATTCCCTTCTGACAGTTGGGACTTGGGGACAGATGTCAAAAGATGTCATTTGAGAAGGCAGCAAGTGAAGCCTGTGGGAAGTACGGAAAGCTGAGCTCTGTCCAGACTTTGAGATTAGCAGGAATAAGTGCTATGGACAGAGGATGAGAAAAATCAGCCTCTGAGGAGGGCACAACCCACACCACAACTAAGTAAAGAATTTGCCAGTGCCAAATAGGCTGAGAAAGCAAGGCAGGGGTACTGAGTTGAGCCATTAAAACATCACTGCTGTAGTTGGCAAAGATAGCTTAGCTTTGTAGGGTGCAGCTGTCACTCCTACCTAAAGGTGGGGAGAGATGGATGGGCAGGGGAGAAGAGAAGGCTTTCGTCTCCACCAACTCTGAAAATTCTATGTGGTTTTAATGTTGTTGAAGGAAAAGGAGCAAATCAGAGGTCAGAACTGCTACATTTTATGGGGATCAACTTAATTGCTAATAAAAACTTTAAAAGCATTTTATGTTTCTTCTAGAGGCTTGATTTGTCTGGATCTTGATTTGTTGTCGCTTAATAGTCACTCTAACAAACTAATTTAAAACTATATAATTATGGAATGTTTTTAATAGTTCATGAGATTCACTCTGGCCTACTTAGGTGAGGACCTAAACACTCTGACTCTCAAAAAATAAATAAATCTTTTAAAAAAGAGAGAAAAAAAAAACTTTAAAAGCAAGGCAGTCTTCATAAGAGGATAGCCATAAAGTTGAGTTATAAACAGAACCCTACAGAGATGGCAAAGGTGATTTTACCTTTCCTTTTGGGTTGACTGTGTTCAGATATTAAATACGTGAACTGATTCAGTCTTCTCTGAACCCATCATTCCAAAATGATTTTTCATTTCACTTAAAATTCAATTATTGATAAAGTCCCATGCAGGTGATGAAGTAACAGGTAGACAAAATGCCTGATTTTTTTCCTAGTTCATTAGCAGTAAGTATTAACAAAAAAGTCTCACAATACAATCCGAGTTGCCCTTTCATTCAACAGATAAAAACTGAGTGCTTTCTCAGTATTAGCACTGAGTATAACAATGAAACAAAGCAAAGCATATGTTCTGGTGAGAGTCAGACTAAAGACTGTAGAGGGAGCAATGGTGGATAGAAAACACAGAGCCTTCCAGGCCATGATCAAGCTACTAAGAAGACTGAGGCTGGGTGGGGGACCAGGGAGTGCTGGAGGCTCTTTTTACAGAGAAGTCAGAGAAAACCTCATGTGACATGAAGTGAGAGATGATATGGGTAAACCATGAGAGACATTCCAGGCAGAAGGAATGGCTGGTAAAAAGTTGCTGAAATGACAGAGAGGCTTGTGTACCTGAAGTCCAGCATATGTGTGGAGCCAGAGAAGAGGTGGGGTGGTGGGAATGGTAGAAGGTGAGTTCCGTGCCCACTGGGTGGTGGCAAGTCATGCAGAAGTTAGCAGAATCTTCGGCTTCAACCCTTTAGTGTCATAGGCACCCATCCTATAAGCGATTTTGAGTCAAGGAGTGAGGGGACGGTTTCAGCTTTAAAAGAATCATCCTGGCAACTCATAAAGAATCCACTGTAGATCAGAAAGCAGCATGGGTGGACTTAGCATGACCAGCTAGAAGGCCAGGGCTTAGATCTGGGCAAAGGATCATGGCATCTTGGGTTGGGTTATAGCATTAGTGGTGGTGAGAACTCATTGATTTCTGGTTACTGTTGGAAAGTAAGGCCTTCAGGATTAGTTCATAAACTGGACTATGGATGTAAGACAAAGAATACAGGCATAGATACTTTCAACACCAGGACATGGAATTGTCATTCTCTTGGAGCTGAAAGATTGCACAATAATAGCTTTTGGAAGAGGTGGCCAATTATTTTCCTATGGCCTATGTAACAAATTACCACAAACCAGGAGGCTTAAAATAATCAGAAATGGATTTTCTGTCATATATTTAGAAGCTGGAAGTCATATCAAGGTGTTGGTAGAATTATTCACTCTCCCAAGATAATCCCTCCTTGCTTCTCCCACCTTCTGGTGGTCCCTGGTGTTCTTGGTCTTCTGACAGCATCACTCCATTACCTACTTTCATCTTCCCATGGTCTTTTCCCCTTGTCTTTGTTCCCTCCTTTTCTACCACTTGTAAAAACACTTACCATTGGTTTTAGTGCCTACCCTAATCCAGAATGATCTCATCTTGAGTCCATAACTTACAAATTCCAAATAAAGTCACATTATGAGGTTCCAAGAGTCCGTTGCTTTTAGGGGGACACAACTACACACTTATAGATGGGAAACAAAAAGTTCTACTTGGACATGCACCACTTAAGATATCTCTTTGATATCCTCAGAGGGGAGCCAAATAGACTGTTGAACTTACATTTCAACTTCAAGAGAAAAGTTTCGGATAGAAGTAAAAACTTGAAAATCACCAATGCATAAACGTTGTGTTTCTATTACAACACACTTGATTAAACTATGTGAAACATGTATTTATTATTCTGAATAAAAATCAGAAATCTATTTTTCTAACTTTTTTTTTGGCAGGCAGAGCTAGACACTAAGAGAGAGAGAGAGAGGTCTTCCTTTTCCATTGGTTCACTCCCCAAATGGCCGCTACGGCCAACTTCCTGCACTGATCTGAAGCCAGGAGCCAGGTGCTTCCTCCTGGTCTCCCTTGAGCCATCTTCCACTGCCTTCCCAGGCCACAGCAGAGAGCTGGACCGAAAGAGGAGCAACCAGGACAGAATCCGACGCCCCAACCGGGACTAGAACCCAGGGTGCTGGTGCCGCAGGCAGAGGATTAACCAAGTGAGCCACGATGCCAGCCTCTAAGTTTTCAATATAAAATTATTTTATTAGAAACTATGGCCAGAAAAACAGAAGCGAAGCAAATTAATAAATGAAGTACATGATATTTGAAGCCCTCTGTACTACAGGATAATGTTTTATGAATCTGGAATATTTGTGTCTGCTTTGGGCCATTAATAACGAAAAGTACATTGTGAAATCAACCATGTGCATATCATTATTCCAAGAATTGAACATTACATATCATAATAAATTCTCTAATATTCCATTGCCATTAACTCGTGTTCTGGATTCATACTGCTAATATTCCATCTCTTGTTACTGATCTCTTAAAAAGAATCAAATTAAAACTGAGAGAGAATCTAAAATATCAACCCTACAGGCACAAAAGTTGATTCTAATAAGAATGTCTAGGAAATTGAAAAACAAAGTCTTCCTTTCAATAGGAAAACAGCCACAGAGTGAACAAAAGAAAAGTCTATTCATTTAAGAAGATAAATAAGCAAAATTATTATCAATTTGATGTTCAGTCTCCTGATTTTTTGGAAAAGGTGAACGTTTTATACATTAAGCAGTAAAACAATCACATGTATAATCCATGGTGTTATATAAGGCTTAGAATAATTCCACTTTACCTAATACAGAAATAACTAGTAAACTCAACTAGTCTTGTCAAGTGTTCTCATTTATCAAGTAGTCTGGTGAACATAATGTTGCCATAGAAGTCATGCATGTGTTTACATTTGCAAAGTATCTGAGCAATGTAAAGTCAACAGCATTGAAGCTTGTGAAGAGGATTACTTGAATTTCTTTAGTGTAATTGTAAGTTCTGTGGTAGCTGATAGTGATTCAAGGGATCATTGGGAACACCAGTCATTGTGTTAATGAAATATGGCAACAGTAACTTACGGTATGGAGGAAGCCAAACTAATAACGCTTTCTGCATATTCTGTGAGAGACATTTCATGACTTCAAAATGAATCCTGTGTCGTAGAGTTTTTCCTGGAGAAGGGATTGTGGAAAGAGCATAGCTGAATACTTCCATGGTTATTTTATCTAACTCCAGTTCTAACCCACCCAAATGGTAGACTGTTTTAGAAATTGAAATACAAATGTTAACACTATAAGAAGTTATGTGGTAACAAATTTGAAAAACTAGAGGAAATAGTTCATTCACAAAAACCATATAATATACCTAAGTATAGAAATATCATTGGAGTTCTATGCACTAATGGCCAGCTCATTCTCATAAAATTCTGATGCCATCATCTACCCATACTGCCGATTATGATTTATCCATCCATAAAGAATAAGAATCAGCATTTTCCATATTTATGATCCTGTGGTCCTCCCTGTATCTCTACTGGTAGTGTTTCAAGCACCATAGAAATGGTGATAGAGAGAGAGACTCCTTGATAAGTAGACAGGAACCATAGAGCACCTCCCCCACCATCTGTAGATGAGTCTCAGGGGACCTGGGAAAAGTCGTGCAATCATCTTCTGTGAAGGATGTTGACGCCATGTGCTACTCATTGCAATCAAGCTTTTTCTGTGCTATTATACTTGATGCAGGTAAGAAGAATTTTAAGTATCTTGAGGGAAAGTTTCATGTGCTTTCTGTTATCTTTATTGAATTTCAACTGCAGGCTTAACTTTTACCAATTAACCAATCAAAACTGACATTCTCCCAGGCCAATCTTGAGAACTTCCTCTTTTTCAGTTTATAAAGTCCCCAAGACAATCAACCCTCAAGGGCTCCTTTCTTCAGGGACCCTTCTTGGCACTTTCAAAATGTTTTTCTTTTGCTTTTATTTTCTCTGCTTTCTTTCAATAAACTACTTCTGCTTTACACACTCTTTCTTGTCCATGTTCCTCATTCTTTGCGGGTATAAGACAGCGACCTGGCGAATAAAAACAATTGTGATAACCATAAGCTCCTACAACATTTCTGGGAAAGGGTGAGTAAAGATGGACTAACTCTGCTTCTTTTCCCGGAGATCCATGCCCTCTACCATAGTCCAATATCAATTAAAGACACTGGCACTCTGTCATCCAGTTAACAGCTATTAGCATAGCTGCCAGTCAGAGAGCAAGCTTGCAGGGGCACAGCTAATTCCCCACAATTTTTGGCACTGGGAATGTTGGTCTTGTTCTGCCTCAGTTTCCTTTCACAGAAATTTGACCAAAGCACTGAGATTGGACTAGGGTCCTATAGTATAGTATAGGGTCCAGTACAGGGTTCTGGCCAGGGTGGCTCCCGGCATAACCTGAAGGCTCCCTGATTGATTCAAGACTCCAAACTCTCATTAAAGTATTGGACTAAAACCTACACTCCTCACTCCCTTTCCTTCCTGTTTATTAACCCTCCTCACTCCGTCTCAAATGTAAGAAAGTGAGGGGGCTGGACAGTTTTCCCCACCTAAGCTATCAAGTGAGAGTCCTTAATCTATTAACCATTTTTAAACTGATAGATTTTCTCTTTTCTATGAAGTTTACATTTTATTGATGACTTTTTCTTCAGGTCTTGAAACAGGATTGCTTGGTTCTCTATTGCCTGGGAGAATTGAGGATTTTTATTTTATTTTTTTTTTAGATTTAAAAGCAAGATTAAGAGCCAAAGACCTCTAGTCACAGTCTCAGGGGGATTCCAAGAGAGGCAAAACCCAAAGAGGTAGGTGCTTCTGGGGTTCTGAAGTACAATTTTGTGCTTGACATTCAGTTATAAGGTGGGGACAAAACCCATCAAAAGACCTGATTTGCGATCTTTTACCCTGTCTGGCTTGCTCAGGATGAAACAAAGAGCCATAAAAAGGGTGGGATACCTAATTCGCTTTACAGTAAACTGGGAGCTCAGAAGGAATTGCCACTCCCTTGCTATTCTTGTGATAGGATTGGAAGTTTTAAAGGAGTCCACAGGCAGGTACTTTGACCTTTCTAAAAGTTTGCACCCTCAATTTCCACAGGGACCATACTGACTGCCTATTAATCCATCTGACTCCTCACATTCCCCCACACACAGGAGAATGGACCCTAACTTCTGTTAGGGGAACTTGGCAATCACCACTCTGGCTACTTCATTTCTGAAGAGAGGAATTATTTGGGAATGGCAGTCAAGACAGGGTTCCAGCCAGAGGTGGATCTTCAGCAGGAGGAGGCTTCTTGAGGGGGACAGCAGTGCCAGCTTGGATAAACTGCTTCCATCTGAGGTTTCATGTGAATGGCCATCTAGAATTTCACTATTTCAAGTTTGGAGAAAAGAAATTTAACAAGCAGTTTAAACTCACAGGGTCTAAAACAAAGGGCAGAGTCATTATTAGAGGCCCTAAGAAAGATACTGTCTAAACCATGGGAAAGTTTTCGCATTGAGAGGCAAATAGAAACTGACAGGATGGGACTGATAACAATCAGGTGGGCTAAGGCCTGGCAAGGTATATGTGAGGTCCAGACCTATCTCTTCAGGTGGGATACTGGAAGAGATATCATAAGGGAGGTGTGACCCTCCTTAGGGAAGGTACCTTGTTGATTTCTGTTACCTAGCTAGTCTTGGAGGAGAGCTGGCCTGATTAGAAGGTAGGTGGCATCTCTAAAAGGAAATTTACAGTTTCACATGCAATGTTACCGACCCTACTTAGCTGTTCCCTCTACAGGGGTTGCTACTTTGGAAGCTGGGCAGAGTGAAGGGCTTTTGTCAGCTCAGATCCAACAAGGTCTGTAGTTCTGACCCAGGAGTCCTTGAACCCCAAGGGCGGTTCCATTTTCAGTGACCCAGCTCTTGGCTGGCAGAGTTGCCAGAGCTCTTCAAAAGCTGACTTCTCTGTCTATCTGAAACCTTGGCTTTCCACATCCAAAACCAATGCCATTTGTCATGGACTGGGCTTTTTGGTCTCCTTAATGGCAGATCATTGTGTAAAACAGACAGTGATTGGCCTGCCACTTGTCTTTACATTGCTACCACAGCCTAGCTTGCTCTTCTTTCCTCCTGGTTTCTGGCATAGGAGATTACAGAAGCAACCTTTAAGAGGATATAAATCAAGGGGGTGCTCAGTCCCATTCCAAATTCTGATGGCCTAAGCTAGAAATCTGCAGTCAGAGGAATGTTCTGATAGTGGTTTTTCTGTGAGGTAAACAATGCCCATGAGGAAACCTATGTCTTCACTTTAACAGCAAATATGGTGACCACCTTATCTATAAAATTTGAAGTCATTAGTAAAATTCTCTCCCTTTGTTTGGTCTGATGGGTAGGTTTTGCCTGTGAACTGTGCCCATGGCAAAATGAATCTAGCTGTGAAATAATAATTTAAGTTCTCATTTTGGCTATTCTATTATTCAGAAAAATGTTAGCCATCCCTTTATAAGATCTAAAAATCAGACTACATCCTAGAGAGTCCTTCATTACAGTCAGTTTCCCATCTTGAAGAGAATAGAGAAATGAGGGAACAAGTCAGCCTTCCCAGATCACTACTGACAATAAAAATATCAAATGAAAACTTAACAAGCATTTTAACTGTTAATTAGCAACTTATGAAAACATTACCTGGAGGTCCAATGCCTTTGATAAATTTCAAGACAAGAATACATGTATTTGGAAACTCTGCTTAAATATCTAACATGAGTGTAACTTGTTTGACTAGCAAACTCAAGTACAAACATGTCAATGACTTAAACATTTTTAGTTTCTTTCTACCAAAAAATTTAAAACATCTGATAAAGAGATTTATGTAGGTCATGCAAACCAAAAAAGTATCTTCAATTAATTTAGCAGTTCAAATTTATGAGCAAGCTTTTACCTATAAGCCAATTAAAATAGAGCACTTAATAAATTTTCCCATGTAGACGTACAATATGTACACACATATTACATAACATACAAAATAAAACAATAAATCAGTTTCAGTCTCTTAAAAATCTGGTTTTTAATTACCATAATTGATTAGAATTACTTTCTACTCTTAGTAACCTGAATTAACCATACTTTTTCTCAATTGGAATATATAGTCCATCATTGGCTTTATCTGCTTACAAAGCTATCTCAAAGTACTGAATACAATAGAGTTCAGGGAAAAAGAGTTTCTACGGAACCTAAAAGGGGACATATTTAAACACAGGACCAACAATGTTTTAACTTCATGAGCAGTAAATCTGATTTTTAGTGTTTGGAGAATACAAAACTGTGGGTGATAAAAGGTTTCAAATAGCCATGTTTAAAATTACAAACTCATTAACCAACAAGAAGAGGCACTTGCTTATTCCACACAGTATTTTTGAAAGCAGCTATAGGAATTTATAAATCATTTAACATTTTTAGATTTATGGGCCTTTCTTGTTAAGATAACCATCATGTCTGATAACAACACAACAAGATAATTAGATTTTTGTAACTTTTAGACATTTGCATCAGTAGCATTTTACATTATCATAACTTAAAATTTAGCACTGCTTCACACCTTGACAGTACCTTTAATATAGTCCAAATAACCTTATTAGTTGATGTCTCTGCTAGATGAGACATATATCCTTTGACATTTCCAGGGGCCCAACTGGAAATATCAAAGTCTAGGAAATTTGGAACTTTGATTCTTTGAATGCCTGACAAAGATGTCAAGAAGGTTTAAAGTATCTGGTAGAAATAGGATCCATTAACATCATGACAATATAGATCATATTTGATCATTGTTACAAAGTGATTACTCAAATGCTTTAGAATGAGTATATATTCAAACAAATCATAACTCTTAATTTAAAAATCTCAGCTATTTTTAAACAATCAGACCTTAACAGAGACATTGAAGAACACAATAGATTGCTTCAACAGAATACAAAAACTGTCTCTTTGGTCATCCCAAAAATCATAAATAAAACCTTAAATGTAAGAGTTAAAACATGGAATAATCCCATAACTTGGAACAATTTTGCAATTTTAACAGAGTCAGAACTAGGGAACAGAAAATGGCTTACTGGAGCTTGCTAAAAAACTGACAGTCACCAATTAAACAAAAACTTAAAAGGAGATGCTGCAGCTTTTAAACAGATTTTTAAGACTATTTCAAAATATTTACTATCATATATGCATCACAAAAACTTTGCAAAAGCATTGCAAAAACTTCATTGCTTTAAAAGAGGATCAAATTCTAGTTCAATGTAAAAGATAAATATACTAATAACTTTTGCATCCAAAAATTTCTCTTTGAGAACCTTCTATGACTTGTCACACCTCCTACAACTTACTTAAATTTTACTATCTTTTCTTATTCAAGTCTCTTTCCTTCTTAAACTTTCTTACCAAGAACATATTTCTATACTCATGACTTTTTCCATCTGTTGATTTCCTTGACTGACATTTTGAAATAGCCCTTTAGAATCTTCAAATTAGAAAACATTTTCTAAATAAGATAACACATTGAATTTCAACCTTAGTTACTTTCAAGTGGTGTTGAACTATCTTCATATGGACAATGTATGAAAACAAACGTTAACAAACCCAAATAGTTTCTCCGTAGAATAAAAGGTAATAAGAGTACCAAAGTTTACATTTAGACACATTTATCTCATTTACCTTTATCCAGTTGGCATTTAGCAATTACAGCTAGATGACTGAAGATACTGATATTTTATCAGACCTCTATCTGAATTAAGGTCAAAGTTATATTTTTGAAGGAATTCTACTTCTTTTTTCGTAAAACTCTAGCTATAAATCAGTGACATACAAGAGGTTGCAAAATCCACCCTAGGTGGGCTCTAACAAGCACTGATTATGCATTGCTATTTCATCAGAAACCTGTTAAACCAGTTGTAAAACAAGTCAGCAAGTTCCAAATCAAAATTCTTCAAGGGAAAATATTCAAAGGAGAGAAATTCCTTTAAACCTAATGTCCAGTTATAGCTGAACTAAATTCTCATGCACGAAATTGTTATTTACCAAAGATATCTTTTTAGTTTAATTTTAATCTTTACCCACCCCCATAAATAAATAAACGACCTTAGGCCAGCAATGCCTAGTCAATAGTCAGCTACTTGGGACTGCCTCTGAAACAAAAAGTTCAGGCATCTTCCAGACAGATCCCAAGGGTGACAGTGGGCTAGGGGCCAATGTGCTAGAGACAAGACATGCATTAGAGATTGTTCACCAGTTTTTAGGTTTAACGGAAGAGGCCATCCATCAGAGCAGATGGGCATTCCTCCAGAGATTCCTAAGGAGAATCTGATAGGTGACAGAATAAAGGGCAACAACCTACAGGAGGCTCTTGTAAGATTCCATGAAGAGGCAGGGTAGAGGGAGAAAAACTGTAGGCCCTGCAAGAAGACAATAACCTTATACTCCAGAGGAATTGAGATTTAAAGGAGTTAGCACTATCTACCTATTTTTAATTGAATGATTACTGTAATTATGATTAGATCTGTCCACTAGCTTTAGTTAAAATACTCAGGTTAAATGGATTATTACTACTTTTACTTTGTCCAAATGTCTTATATGTCTGAGAATTTTTCAGATTTAAATCTCTAAACTGAGTCTTTTGACTTGAGGCTTACAGTTGGAGCCGTGAAGTTTCAAAAGCTCTGACTCTATTGGGAAAATAATAACTGTTTCAGTTAATTTTAAATGATGCCAAACTTGTTTATGTAAAGGTTTGATATCTTATGTTCCATAGTCAATGAGACACGGAGATGCCTTTTCTGTCCTTCTCTCAAATCTGTGTCTCCCCTCTTTTCTTAGTATGACTGTGAAAGGCCTCTTAGAAAAGCATTTATTCAGCTATTTCACCCAGCCCCTAAGCTGTTACTAAGAAGGCTTGCTTTTTCACACATGTCTTCCTGATCCTACCATAGAGCCCAATACCTCATCTAGAGCTATCGCTCAGCCTGGATGGGAAACACCATCATCATAGCTCCATGACAATTCTTATGCCTTCTAATTGCAACAGGTATTAATCCAGAGATTTGGACAGTTCAGGGAAATATTGGATTAGCAATAACTGCCCAGCCAGTGCAGATTCATTTTAAGGATTCCTCCTCTTTTTCCTATCAAGAACAATATCCCTTAAAGCCAGAAACCTGACAAGTGTTAAAAGTCATAATAAACAAATTAAAGTCATAAAGACTTTTAAAATCATGTAAGAGTGCCTGTAACTCTCTGATCCAGGAAATACAAAAGGAAAACAAAGAGTGGGGGCTGGTACAGGATTTCCATCTTGTTCATGAGGCTGTGATCCCTATTCATGCAGTGATCACTAACCCTTATATTTTACTGTCTAATACATGAGACTAAATCATTTAAATTTTAGAATTAAACAGTGTCTTTTGGTACACCCTTACACCCTGACAGCCAATATATGTTTGCTTTTGAAGATCCCTCAACTCAGCCCACTCAGTTAACTTGTGTTGTGTTGCCACAGGCTTTATCCAAGGACCTGTTGGAATTTTTTCATCCACAAGACACTGTTCTACAGTATTTGGATGGTACTCTCTGTGCTTAGACAGAGTAGGGTTCCCAAGAAGGCATTATGGCCCTTTCCAACTTCCTGGTGAAAAGAAGCCTCCCATAACATACCTAAGCTTGATCTGATCCAAAGAAATTAGGGTACTGGAAGTAGACAGAATTAAGCCCTGAGCCACAATTCCAATTCCTACAACACTTAAACAGCTCAGATACCCATGGGAGTCCCAGAATTCTATCCTGTCAACTCTAGATTCCTGGATACAGAAAAATAGCCTGTCCCTTTTTACGAAGAAGAGATACCCATGCAGCAGGGATGCACATGTTGACATGGTTCCCAGAGACCCAACAGTCCTGTATGCAACTTAAACAGGCCTTGTTTGAGGCCCTGGCTTTTAGCTTCTCAATGAGCAAAGTCTTCAATCTGTATGTAACAGAGTGAAAAGGGATGGCCTTAAGGGTATTGACCAAACTTAAGGGGCCAGATCAGCAGCCTGCAGGCTATCTCAGCAAAGATATCACCCACCATAAAATGACAAGGTCACTGGTCTCAAAAAGAAGCCTCTGGTTAACAACCACCTTTTAAAATACCAGGCGTCATTGGCAGAGAGCCAAGAATTCCACTTCAAGATTTTTCCTCTCTCAGTCCTGCTACTTTTCTCCCAGAGGAGATGGAGAGCCCAGAACATGACTGTAGAACAGGTTCCACACTTCTTTACAGACAGAGAGGACTTCAAAGAGGCCTCAGTCATCAGAAAAGACTGATAACATCCTCAAAAGACGCCTCAAAAATCTCTCAGGAAACTCATCTCTCTCTCCTGCCCATAGCCTTCTTCTGTATCAGAAATGTGCCCTCAAAGTTAGGTATGAGCCTTTTTGAAATGCTATAAAGTTGTCCTTTCCTTATTAATGATCTCCTAATGGACAATGAGACATCATATCAGATCAATCACAGCGATTGCAAAATTCCAACAGGCTATTCAAGATCTCCTGGAGACAAAACTCAAGGTATCAGAAAGTCCCAAGTTTACTCCACGGGACTCAGTGTTATTCAGGATCATTCCAGCTCATACTTCCTCTTGAGAAAAAGGTACTGAAATTCTTTGAACTCGCAATGCAGTAAATGTGAAAGCCTGAGTTTCCAAACTAACTTCAGATTTGATCCCAGAGGACAACCTTGATACCCCCAGGAGCACGAATATTCCTACAAAGCCACTGAAATACTCAAACTTTCTTTTAAAAAGAGATTTCTTATGCACATTCGTCCCCACGCTTCATCCCTTAAGCCCATCATCAAAATTCAGTTATTTGAGGAATAGCCTTGCTACTTAGAGTCCTAGTTATTTTCATCTTATGGTTCACTTGTCATCTCCAGTAATGGTACAGTGTCGTGGGCTAGACTTCACATGGCTTTAACCCCACTTGCTGTGCAACACAGTGAGGGCTTGCAAACATCACTCTTATATGGCTTGTTTCCTCACGACTGGAGGCTGTCAAACTCCAGATGGTGCTGAAATGAAAACCCAGATGCAGACGTTCTACCAAAGACCCTTGGACCCAGAGATACCCAGGGTATCTCTGGAAGAGATATCCAGATTGCTGCCTCCAACATACCATCTCCTGCTTGAAGCAGCCAGAGTGGTCATTTCCCGTTTCTCCCTAAGAGCGGTTAGCATCACCTCTTCAGAGAAAGGCACTGACAGAGACTCACAGGTAGATATACAGGGACCAGGGGTCCCTTCCCCACGAATTGGAGATGAGTAACAGAGGACCTGAGGAAAGTCAAGCAACCAGCTTCTGCAAAGGATTTTGATGTCATGTGATATCCTTCTAATCCAGGTTTCTCTGTGCTGGTGTAACTGATTTGTGTAACGAGAATTTTATGCATCTTGGGGAAAAGTTTCATGTGTTTTTTGTTGTCTTTATTAAGTCTCAATTGGAACTTTCACCCAATTAACCAATCAAAACCATTCTTCCCCTGGACAAATCATGATAACGTACCCTTTTGCAGCCTATAAAAAACCCTAGACAAGGCCGGCTCCATGGCTCGCTTGGCTAATCCTCCGCCTGCGGCACTGGCACCCCGGATTCTAGTCCCAGAGGGGTGCTGGGTACTAGTCCCAGTTGCTCCTCTTCCAGTCTAGCTCTCTGCTATGGCCCGGGATGGTAGCGGGGGATGGCCCAATTGCTTGGGTCCCTGCACCCTTATGGGAGACTAGGATGAAGATAAACCGGCTCCTGGCTTCGGATCGGCGCAGCACCAGCTATAGCGGCCATTAGGGGAGTGAACCAACAGAAGGAAGGTCTTTCTCTCTGTCTCTCTCTCACTGTCTATAACTCTCTGTCTCTCTCTCACACTATCTAACTCTGCCTGTCAAAAAAAAAAAAAAAAAAAAAAAAGAAAAGAAAGAAAAAAACCCTAGACAATCAACCTTCAATGGCTCCCTTCTTCAGGAACTCCTCTCAGCAATACTAGGAAATTTTCCCTTTGGTTTTGTTTTTTCTGCTTTCCTTAAATAAACTGCTTCTGCTTTACACACTCTTTCTTGCCCATACTCCTCATTGCTTGTTTATATGAGACATGAACCTAGTGGAGAAAAGAACTGTGGTAACCATAGTCTCATGCAACAATGGTGTCTCTCAGAAAGCCACATGATGTTACTCCTGGCAATTTTAAGGAAAGCTGTAAATACATGGCTAGGAAGTATTAAAAGTCTGAGCTGTGAAGAAGCACCTTCTATTCCCCACCAAAATTAACCTCCAGGACAAAGTGCCTGAGTCTCTCATTGTTAAAGACTGCTTCTAATTCAGGGATAGAACAATAATATCTTCAAACCTTTCTGCAGGAAAGTCATTGTGTCCCAGATGACTGTAGTTGGCCATCTACTTACTGAATAATCCACCTAAATTCTGGCAGTGTGTTTGCTATTAATCATATTTTTATATTGTGATTTCTCACCATTTTGTTGTATTTTATTGATAATGCTGGAGCTGTATCAGGGACTTTTAGTCCAGCCCCTCTTTATTCTTTCTTATTTCTTATCTTTTTAAATGACTATTTAATACTACAAAAAAGACACTAGATTAATAGCTCAAAATATAGAAAGCCGTCTAAAAGTTTATAAGCTTTTCTATTAAGGAAAATCATATTTCATCCATTGACTTCATACAAATGAACAACCTATTACATTGTAGAGAAGTCCAATAAGTTAAGTGTAAACTTTTTCTAACCATTTGAGTAAAAGAAATTTTGTGGTGGAATGAGCCAAGAAGTAAACTAAAACAATCTGTTTCATAAAACAGTAAGAGCAAGAACAAAGACAGCCAGCGCCGTGGCTCAATAGGCTAATCCTCCACCTGCAGCTCTGGCACCCTGGGTTCTAGTCCTGGTTGGGGCGCCAGATTCTGTCCCGGTTGCCCCTCTTCCAAGCCAGCTCTCTGTTATGGCCCGGGAGTGCAGTGGAGGATGGTCCAAGTCCTTGGGCCTTGCACCCGCATGGGAGACCAGGAGGAAGCACCTGGCTCCTGGCTTTGGATCCGTGCTGTGTGCCGGCTGCAGCGCGCTGGCCACAGCGGCCATTGTGGGGGTGAACCAATGGAAAAGGAAGACCTTCCTCTCTGTCTCTCTCTCTCACTGTCCACTCTGCCTGTCAAAAAAAAAAAAAAAAAAAAAAAAAAGAACAAAGACACAATTTCATTCATGTTCTCCAAACATGAAATAACCCTGGATTTAGCCACAGTTTTCAAGTTTTACAATAAGAGCCCTGAGGTGAAAACTATCCCTCCAGGACTAGTTTGGTATATACATTAATGATTTAAGTGGGGATACAACTGAGCCTACTTTCACAGGAGAGGAGAAATTCATGCACAACACACAGACCATGTGTACAGTTGCTAAAACTTCTAGGGAGTTAAGAATTCTAGATAGCATTTGCTCAGATAATTTGCTTCTGAGCAACATTGTCATGAATTCCTTACCTGCATATTGACTCAGATGGCCCAAAAGTTGGCCATGTCTGTTTCACTAAAGAAAATACAGGCATATTGAAACTTAACTGGAAAGTGATCTCTGTTAAATATAATAATGGGAATAAGAGAGGGAAGAGTTGTACAACTGGGGACATGCTCAACTGGACTTGCCTCAAATGGTAGAGTTAGAAACATACCAGGGGATTCCAATTCAATTCATGTACCAATGCCATCTCACTAGTCCAAGTGATCAATTTCTGTTCACAATTGATCATAATGATAGGACTAAGAGTCAAAGGGATCACATAAACAAGACTAGTGTCTGCTAATACTAACTGATAGAATAAAAACAAGGGAGAGAAAGATCCAACATGGGAAGCGAGATACACAGCAGACTCATAGAATGGCAGATGTCCTAAACAGCACTCTGGCCTCAGAATCAGCCCTTAAGGCATTCGGATCTGGCTGAAGGGCCCATGAGAGTATTTCAGGCATGGAAAGCCAAGACACTCTGGCAAAAAAAAAGTACCTAAATGAAAGATCTCTGCGAGTGAGATCCCAGTGGAAAGAACAGGTCATCGAAGAATGAGGTACCTTTCTCTGAAGGGAGGAGAGAACTTCCACTTTGACTATGACCTTGTCTAAATAAGATTGATGTCCGCAAATTCAAAAGGCTTCCATAGCCTTGGCAACTCATGACAAGAGCCTAGGGAGATTACTGATGCCATAAACAAGAGTGTGAAATTGTTAAGTCAACAACAGGAGTCACTGTGCATCTGTCCTTAATGTGTTGTCCAATGTGAAGTAATGCTATAACTAGTACTGAAACAGTATTTTACACTTTGTGTTTCTGTGTGGGTGCAAACTGATGAAATCTTTACTTAATATATACTAAATCAATCTTCTTTATATAAAGATAATTGAAAATGCATCTTGATGTGAATGGAAGGGGAGAAGGAGGGGAAGAGGGGGTAGGAAATGGGAGGGTTGTGGGTGGGAGGGAAGTTATGGGGGGGGGAAGCCATTGTAATTCATCAGCTGTACTTTGGAAATTTATATTCATTAAATAAAAGTTTCAGAAAAAGAAAATACAGGCATAAATATATTACCTCTAATTTTAGTTCTGGGTTGACCTCTAGGGAGGCTATGGTTAAGGTTCTTCTATCATGGAATTACTGAAATCAGAGCATTGATGCCATAGATATCATCATCAGGTTGATGAAAATGCACAAGAGCACCAAATCTGGAGATCAAAAGGGAACCCAGGTCCAACCCAGCCTGATACTGACATTAAGATATCTCCATGTTACACAAAGGGCAAAACCAGGCATAATGAACTTCTACTAAGGATTCATCAAATTGAAAGAATATATGTGACAATAACATTCAAAATTTTTTTAGTTATTTGTGTAAGAACAGACATCATAAAACTGCAACTTACTGTATTGTTACATTTATTTTTAAAAATGTATTTTAGGCCAGCACTGTGGCTCACTTGGCTAATACTCCGCCTGTGGTGCTGGCACCCTGGGTTCTAGTCCCAGTTGGGGCGCTGGGTACTAGTTCCAGTTGCTCCTCTTCCAGTCCAGCTCTCTGCTGTGGCCCAGGAGTGCAGTGGAGGATGGCCCAAGTGCTTCGGCCCTGCACCCACATGGGAGACCAGGAGGAAGCACCTGGCTCCTGGCTTCGGTTCAGCGTGGTGCGCCAGCTGCAGCGCACCAGCCATAGCAGCCATTACAAGGGTAAACCAACAGAAAGGAAAACTTTTCTCTCTGTCTCTATCTCTCTCTCACTGTCTAACTCTGCCTGACCAAAAAAAATGTATTTTAATCCACTTGTATTGTCTATAACATAAGCATCTTATCTCATATAGAATTTTTTAATGAATTTATGTATGCTGTTGAAACATAAAGAGAAAACACTTTATCTTTTTCTATACTATAACTTAAAGCATATTAATCTTGATTCAGATGCATTTTCAAAAACATCTTAATGAGGCTCCATAAAGGATTATATGAGTGAATCATTTTGCTTGGTGAAAAATGCTGTGTTTTGCCTAAATGACATCTACTCTTTGTACTGTATTATCACAGAAAGAGACTTTTTTCAAGATAAACTAAATTTCATAAAGTTTTCCTTCTATGGGAAAAAAAAATTTCCTTTGGAAAATAATATCATAAAGATCAAACCACATTTTTCAAGAAATCTTTACCAAGCCTGTGAACATAGACAAAATGTAGATTTTTTAAAAATAACTAATAACTTCTATGTGCTTAGTTTTTTGAATTAGAACTAAAGATAATAAACTAAGGTGAATTTGTTAGTGTAAATGGTGTTTCAATACTGGGTTTTGAAAGCATAATTACTCCAGATCAACTCCATTTCTTGTCACCACAGGGAAACATATCGTAGAGTCAGGAGATCCAAAGGCCCACTCTTAGTCAGTCTTGGGGCTGATGCCCACTGGGGAGATTTCTACACCCAATGTGTCACAACTGAGCCACAGAATTCCTGATGGGGATTCCCTTGCATCCTGGAGTCAGATCACCATGGTTAGGCTACAAGTATAGAGACCAGAATAAGCCCCAGGTTTGGGGGAAATACTTCACTTACCATTAAAAATTACCATTTGTTTTAACTTTGTTTTAAATTATAACATTTAAACCTGCTTATTGAAAAGATTTTAAAATTACTTGAAAGCACAAAAGTGAAAATGTGGATGACTGATAATTTTATTCTTCAGAAAAATCTCTCTCAACATTTGGTTAGTATAATGTAATATTTTTTAGATACATATGTTTATGAACAAAATTACGCTCACACTCTATTGTCCTGCAAACTTTTTATTCTGTTTACCAATAAATTTTAAACATTATTCCATTTCATTAATTTTTAAAAACACACCATTTTTTTAGCTTCTGCAGAACTGAATTTTGGAATATATCATATCTTATTTAGCAAAATCCCTACTTTGCCATGTAAATAATTGTAAAATGAATTTTCTTGTAGAAATCTTTCATGGCACATTCATGATCACTCTGCTTGCCTTTATTTGACAAAACCAATTCCTCTTCAGCTTGTTTATAAGCATCACATAATCTTATTATAATCTTACTGTGTATATACTATATATTATATGATCATTGTGTATAGAATATAGATTAATATACTATGTAAACATAAAGTATACATATAAAATACAAAGAACTCCATATATTTAATGTGTGCTTTAGAATCATACAACAGCTGATGCTGACTTTTAACACCCTACACAATCTAGTGTCTACCTACCTCCACACTCATCTAATAAAGTACTTTCCCTTGCCCACCACACATTGACCATTCCTGTTCCTACTTTTGGGATATTTTATTAATGTTTCACTCTGTCTGAATTCCTACTGCCAGATATTCACAGAGTTAACACTCTCTCACATTTTGTATCTCTAAGTAGAGATATTTTGGGTGATATCTCTGACATATTCAGTCTTAAGTAAACCCTTAGAATCTCCTTCAAATTATAGTTTATTTCCTGCAAAATGTGAATTACCATCTTATATTTTTCTTCCTCTGCTCGTTGTTTCTCTATCTCCCCTTTCTGATGGGATATAAGCTCCATAGAAGAGGCTCCTCTCTCCCAAAGTGCAGAGCAGTGGTTTCCCTATAAGAAGAGTTCAATAATTTTTGGTGAATAAATGCTTTGTTTTCTCAAGAAGTAGAATTTCAAGACTGAAGAATTTAATAAAACCTATTAAGAAATCTTCCTTTTAGAGAATCCTTCAGCCATCCAGAATTTTGTCTGAAATTCCAACTGGAGTATTGGATAGTACAAAGAAGGAAGATGATCATGTCAGTTGCTAACACCCAAAGGACTGCCACAATTCCTAAACCTGACACTTGCATAGAAGATTGTCACCCCAAACACTTGCATGAAAATGTCAAGGGAACGTTTCTTTAAGTTTGCTGTTCACTATCCTTTACCCTGGCTCTATGGATTCTGAAGTAAACTCAAAGCTTTTGCTCCTTTATGGACATAGAGAATGAAGGCAAGGGATAAGAATTTAGATTTATACTTACATGAAAAAATGATCATTTAAAGGAAAGGAAAGAATTTCAAGCAATTATTCTTTCATTTATTCAACTAACATTTTTTTTTTGACAGGCAGAGTTAGAGTGTGAGAGAGAGAGAGAGAAAGGTCTTCCTTCCATTGGTTCACTCCTCAAATGGCTGCTATGGTCAGTGCGCTGCCCTGATCCAAAGCCAGGAGCCAAGCGCTTCCTCCTGGTCTCCCATGTGGGTTTAGGGCCCAAGGACCATCCTCCACTGCACTCCCGGGCCACAGCTAGACTGGAAGAGGAGCAACCGGGACAGAATCCAGCACCCCTCAGGCCGGCGCCATGGCTCAACAGGCTAATCCTCTGCCTTGCGGCGCCGGCACACAGGGTTCTAGTCCTCGTTGGGGCACCGGATTCTATCCCGGTTGCCTCTCTTCCAGGCCAGCTCTCTGCTATGGTCCCGGAAGGCAGTGGAGGATGGCCCAAGTCCTTGGGCCCTGCACCCACATGGGAGACCAGTAGAAGCACCTGGCTCCTGGCTTCGGATCAGCACAATGCGCTGGCCGCAGTGCACTGGCTGCAGCGGCCATTGGAGGGTGAACCAACGGCAAAAAGGAAGACCTTTCTCTCTGTCTCTCTCTCTCCTATCTACTCTGCCTGTCAAAAAAAACCAAACAAACAAACAAAAAAAAAAGAATCAAGCACCCCAACCAGGACTAGAACCCGGGTTGCTGGCACCGCAGGCAGAGGATTATCCTAGTAAGCCAAGGTGCCGGCCTTCAACTAACATTTTTGATAACCGACATTATATTGGGCATTGGTCTACAATGTGGCAAAGAAGAGAGAAAGGCAATGACACTGGTATTGTTTACATTATTATACATACTGAAGTGTGGGGTTTTGGGAGCAATGTAGGTGATCCTGTGCCTGGCTGGAAGACTGTCTGCCTAGCCTATGCAGCAGGTCAAGAGGGCATAGCACACCATGCCACCCTAAGAAAACCCTGGTTGATGACTCAGCACACTGAGACCCACCCATGACTTGACTGCTGGCAGGTGGCAGGGGCATCAGGCATATTTTCCCCACCCCCACCTCCTGTTGCGGAGCCTTATGAAGCTCCCGGGTGTGACCCAGACACATAAGGCCACCTGGAAGGCTATGTGACCTTCAAGCTGATTGGAGAAGTGTAGAGGTGCCAGTATCGGTTTTAACGTACAGAATTAGTGTTGCTACCCTAAACTAGCTACTCCCCTTTGCCTGCCCTATAGAAACTTGTGCCTGACTGCTAATAAACAGACATGTTCACCAAAACTGCCTCTAGTGCCTCTTGTCAAAGAACATCGTTGCTCCACCATCCCTACAGTGTGGGCCTTGCAAGACGAGCCCGTAGAAAAAGATATTTTTTGACCAAAATTACGTAGTTCCTTCTATTAGAAAATGAATTCCTCTTGCTGTAGTCTTAATCAGTCTCATCCTACTGAGTCAATACAGTCTAACATTATCACTTACTGTCTACATTACTCATTAGGTATACATTAGTCATCCAATGTGGATTAAGAAATGAGATCTAAGCATTTAAAGATTTGGAAAATTTTTCTCTGATTTTATTTCTTAAGACACAGACAGTTCTCATGTCCCACTGTATTCCATACAACATAGCCTTATATAGAGGTTGCTTTACTAAATTGCACTAAATTGTTAGATGCATATTTTTAAACCATTTGAGTAATTTGAAATAAATACACCTCTAAGGACTGATAGTGCCTTACAAATTGTTTGTTTTTTTTTTTTTTCCTTTCTTGGTGCTATCTAAAATAAACCTCACATCATACAACCAACAGTGATTTAAATTGAATACAAGGCCGGTGCCGTGGCTCAACAGGCTAATCCTCCGCCTAGCGCGCCGGCACACCGGGTTCTAGTCCCGGTCGGGGCGCCGGATTCTGTCCCAGTTGCCACTCTTCCAGGCCAGCTCTCTGCTGTGGCCAGGGAGTGCAGTGGAGGATGGCCCAAGTGGTTGGGTCCTGCACCCCTTGGGAGACCAGGATAAGCAACTGGCTCCTGCCTTCGGAACAGCGCGGTGCGCTGGCCGCAGCGCAGCAGCCGCGGCGGCCATTGGAGGGTGAACCAACGGCAAAAGGAAGGCCTTTCTCTCTGTCTCTCTCTCTCACTGTCCACTCTGCCTGTCAAAAAGTAAAAAAAAAAAAAAAAAAAAAAAAAAAAAGAATACAAAAATACTGTAGTGATACTGAGTTATTGCACATTTCTAAAGTCCTAGAATTCTAGATGCTAACAGAATGGAGGGGCAGGAAAGTGGGCATATAGGAAACTCTCTTAGTTGATTAGTTCTTGCTGCACCTTAGTGTGGTGGTAAAGTGTTATAAGAGGTTTCATTGCCTCTCCTGCTTTGTTCTCTGAAACATGTCTGTATGAGTCCAGCCCTGAATGCATGTTTGCTAACTCCGTGGCCTTAACAAGTTTCTTAGCTTTATTGTGCCTTTTTTGGAAACTACTTTATTCAGTTGAATTTAATTTTTTTTTTTAACAGGCTGAGTGGACAGTGAGAGAGAGACAGAGAGAAAGGTCTTCCTTTTGCCGTTGGTTCACCCTCCAATGGCCGCCGCGGCTGGTGTGCTGCGGCCAGCGCAGCGTGCTGATCCGAAGCCAGGAGCCAGGTGCTTATCCTGGTCTCCCATGCAGGTGCAGGGCCCAAGGACTTGGGGCCATCCTCCACTGTACTCCCGGGCCACAGCAGAGAGCTGGCCTGGAAGACCGGGACTAGAACCCAGTGTACCGGTGCCGCAGGTGGAGGATTAGCCTATTGAGCCGCGGCGCCGGCCATGAATTTAATATTAAGTGAATTTAACCACGTAAAATACTTAGAATAGCACCTGGCAGAGGAAATTGTTAATATTTTTTTCCTTTCTAAGCAATATCAAAATCTGCTCTCATCTTTTCCATCTCCTCCTCTTGGAAATAGAAGGTACACCAGAAGGAGCCATTTGTTCTATACCATGTGGCAGGAGGCTATGTTCAAAATCAGAGAAGCAGGCCGGCGCCGCGGCTCACTAGGCTAATCCTCCGCCTAGCGGCGCCGGCACACCGGGTTCTAGTCCCGGTCGGGGCACCGATCCTGTCCCGGTTGCCCCTCTTCCAGGCCAGCTCTCTGCTGTGGCCAGGGAGTGCAGTGGAGGATGGCCCGGGTCCTTGGGTCCTGCACCCCATGGGAGACCAGGATAAACACCTGGCTCCTGCCATCGGAACAGCGCGGTGCGCCGGCCGCAGCGCGCTACCGCGGCGGCCATTGGAGGGTGAACCAACGGCAAAAGGAAGACCTTTCTCTCTGTCTCTGTCTCTCACTGTCCACTCTGCCTGTCAAAAATAAAAAAAATAAAAAATAAATAAATAAAATAAAAAATAAAAAAAAAAAGAAATAGTTTAAAAAAAAAAAAAAAAAAAAAAATCAGAGAAGCAAACAAAGCAGAGGACTTCTCACCCTCAGCAGTCTTGACATCTGTGACCAAATGATTCTTTAATGTGGGGCTGTCTGGACATTGCAGGATTTTTAGCAGCATTCTTGGTCTAACAACTAGTTACCAGTAGCCCTCCTCAATCCACAGGCTATAATGATCGAGAACAACTCTAGGGGCCAGTGCTGTGGCGTAGCAGATAAAGCCATCACCTACAGTGCTAGCATCCTGTATAGGCAGTGGTTCAAATTCCATCTGCTGCACTTCTGGAGCAGGCTCCCTGCTATGGCCTGGGAAAGCAGTAGAAGATGGCTCAAGCTCCTGGGCCCCGGCACCCATGTGGGAGACCTGGAAGAAGCTCTCGGCTCCTGGCTTCGGATCAGTGCAGCTCCATCCATTGCAGCCATCTGGGGAGTGTACCAGTAGATGGAAGACCCCTCTCATTCTCTGCCTCTGCCTCTCTGTATCTGTGCCTTTCAAGTAAATTGATAAATATTTTTTTAAAAAAACTCTAGATATTGCAAGTATTTTCAAATTCCTCCACACCCCACCATCACCCTCCAGGCAACCACTGTTTTAGTGCTTGCAAGCCAGTCACCTGGTATTTCCTTTATCTTTAAAATGGAAATATCAACACTATATCCAATCTTTGCAAAAATGAACCACTGTACAAGGAAATCAATGTCCATACTCTAAGGACACTATAAACCTAACACGAATAATTTTTCCAATTTTATAACTGCAATGCGGTTTTAATGGGTACTTTTGAGAGAGAGTTAGTGCTTCCATAAAGCTGAGATGAAACATGTCTAAAAACAATTACCACACTGCGGAGAGCTGGGAACAAGTTGTCTTGAGCAGAGTGTGGGATTTTAAAGCAGATACAGAAGCAAACACCTTCCTAAGGCCAGCACAGGGTCACAGCAGTGTGGGTTTGTGTTGAAGGCAGACCTTTAAATCTGCAAGCTCTAAATACACCACTTCCAAGGTTATAAATTGGTGATATTGAAGAATAGTTATAGAATGTTAATCTTTGACATATGTGTCTTTCTGTGCCAATTTTTTAATGTACAAAAATATGTGACTAGGGCTTATCTGATCAAAATGGTGGCCATCAAAGTTCTTCAACTCCCCCTACAGTACCTCCTCTTCCCTCCCAGGTGCCTCATTCCTGCCCAACCTGACTCCATAGTCCTTTCTGGAATCCATGTTTCACTACAGTGCCTCCTTGTGGATCAGAGGACCTGACAAGAGTTCCCTGTGCTGAATACCCAGTCCCCTCAGCAGTACATTCCTCGTAAAGTGCACCATTGCTGGGGCCAGTGTTGTGGTACACTGTGTTAAATTGAGCTTGCAGTGTTGGCATCCTATATCTAACATGCCTGAGAAGTAACAGAAGTCGGTCCAAGTAGTCATGCCCCTGACAGCCTTTGGGAGACAGGATGGAATTCCTGGGTACTGGCTTTGGCCTGATCCAGGCTTGGTTGTTGGGACAATTTCGGGAGTGAACCAAGAGGTGGGAAATCAATCTCACTATCTCTCTCTCTCACCCACCCCACTCCTTCATATAAGTAAATAAATCTTAAAAATAAAAATAAAGTGAACCATTGTTTAACCAACAGAAAAAAATTTTCATATACACCAGAGTTCTTAAAATATTCTTGAAAATTGAAATACAAGATTATTTTGGCTCAAAAAGTTGGAAATCCATCTATAGTTTTATTCATAATCTGCATTTTCCACAAACTTGTTGAAGACCCCTTTGTAATTCATTGAAAGAGTGGAAATAACCTTGAAAATCAAACGACTTAGATTTACCAACACTCATCATGGTTTTTTGTGTGATATATTGAAGAAGTAAGACCACTTTGCCATCTTTCTCACTCGTTAACTAGGAAGAAGATGCTATTTCCTCCTGAAAGCACTAGGTCATTGTAAGAGCTGAGATTCAGTCTTATCTCTGATTTGGCACACGTGTGCTATGGGGATGCATTTTCAAATGGCATTTCCTTTTTCTAAAATCCAGCTAGGTTATCTAGCTAAAGCTGTGAAATGTCAGTAACCTATGTCTTCTAGACCAAGTGGCTGGAAGGATGAACATTTCTTTCTTTGAATGTTATGACAAGAGAATTCTGGCTTCATGTGTAATAATATTCATTGGATACATTTACTAAGTGCTCAACAATCAAAAACATGGAACTTAGTGCTTTACAACGCATTTTCTCACTTAATTCAACTATAAATGACACTGGTAACATCTTTTCAAAAAATCAACTGTATTTATATTTGTTTGCAAGTTTTAGAACTTTCTTTTGCTCTGACATTACTTTATTTAGTCTTTAATTTAATGCATTACATAAAAATTACGGGTAATTTCTGAAAACTGCTTAGTTTAAAAACATTTCAATTATATCTCCCATAGCCTTTCTCTTTTTTTGTAACCTATAACCTTTATAAAACTTGCAGTCATCGTGCACTGCACTCTTTCTCCTGAGACTAGTGTGTGCAAAGGAAGAGGCATTTAATAGGATATATTTTTGCTAGAATTAGAAATTAAAAGTTTTGGGTATAAATTTGACTTTCACTTTTTTTCTTTAATTCAACTAATTTGATCTAAAAAGTTTAATGAGTTTAATAACCTGATAATTTTTTAAGATAACAAAGAAGTAACTGACCAGATGAGTCTTACAAGAAATGACTGTGGAGGAGGATAGATGACGATCTTCCACATGGTATGACAAAAGGGAGGAGCTCTTCCAATCCTATTACAATAGTGTTCCTTCTAGTGATCCCCGTCCCAACAGAGGCTCAAAATTCTCCCATGAAATTGCATTTCCCTAACAAGGGTAAAGTGCATTTTATCCATTTTAAGATATTCTCATAATTTCTCATTTCTAAAATCTGAATATATTTTATAATCAATGTCAGTTTATACATTTAATATGATAGCATTCCATTGCACTCGATTCCCAACAAGAAAACTGCAAAGTCAGTGATGTTTCTTGCAATTAATGGCATCTTAGCATCAGGGAACTGTAGAATTTGGAGTACCTTGGAAATTAGTTTTAGCAGAGAGAGCCAGATTGATGCTCACTTACAGAGCTGGCCACAGAGGAAGGGCTAGAAATGAAAGGAATTGCATTTCCGAGGAGCAGAGGTGGAAAGCAGAGCAGCATCACAGCTTACCTGGCACTGTGGGAGCTGGAGTTTCATCCTGAAAAATCTCTTTTTTAAAAAAAGTATTTATTCATTCATTCATTCATTTATTTGAAAGGTAGAATTACAGACAGTGAGAGGGAGAGACAGAGAGAAAGGTCTTCCATCTGCTGGTTCACTCCCCAAATGGCTGCAATGGCTGGAGCTGAGTTGTTCTGAAGCCAGAAGCCAGGAGCTTCTTCCAGGTCTCCTCCGTGGGGGCCTGGGGACTTAGGCCATCTTCTACTGCTTTCCCAGGCCATAGCGGAGACCTGGATCAGAAGAGGAGCAGTCGGAACTAGAAAACAGTACGAATGTCAGTGCCGCAGGCAGAGGATTAACCTTCTGTGCCACAGCAATGGCCCCATGAAAATCTTTTGAAATCTACCTGTCTGATTGGCATACAGGTGAAGTATGGCCCTTTGTAACATTGTATTAACCTGATACAAAATATCTTCAGATTCAATGAAATGTAGGAAAAAAGAAAAGAGGAAAAGAGGGAAAAGAAAAAGAGATCAATTCCCCAGAGAATCTTTAAATTCACTAATAATAATGTAAATTCTGTTACTGTGGATCCCTTTCTTGAAACTTGAGTCCCAACTTCCAGAATCTCCCAAATTTCCCATGTCTGGGTGGAGGGAAATGCGCTTTCCTTAACAATTTGGAATCTGAGATCCTTATAACACCACCTTCACCTCTGATGCCAAGACAGGACCTCAGGCTACCATTTCTAAACTGGGGCTCATCAGGAGCTTCTAAAAGGTTTGTGAACCCAGAACACTTATACACATGTTTTTCTTTTATTTTCTTTCTGTTACGTTGGAAATTATCTTCATAGGAAAGACAGTTTAATGTTAGTTTCTGCAGTGGTGCTGCTATTTCTAATCTAACAAGTACAATGTGAGACATGACGCGATTTTGCAGCAAGAGAATGTAAAACTGCCACCACTTCCATGTAATAAGAGGATACTTCACAAATTTCATGGGTGATATGATGGAAAGATAAGTTTAGTTTGGTGCAATTTTTAAATCTATGCAAAGTTCTTTCAAAGTATACATTGCTCTTGGGCTTTTTGACATTTCGTTAAAGGACTCATCAATGTAGAGTAATTTTAAGATTAATTATGGCATAAGTTTGTGTATGCCTTCAGCTTCTTGGATTAAAAATGTCAAAGAAAAGAGAGTACTAAGAGGCTCATGCATACAAAGGTCTTACTTTTTCTCTAAAATATCATGAACATTTTATTTTCATGAAACTTATTTTCATCAAAGCCAAAGAAGTGCCCTATGTCACCAACCGGGAAATTCATCCTACAATATGGATCCTTCCCAGGAGAGGATTCAATTGCAAAAAACTAGAGCTTCAGTAAAACCTGGATATGTCCCAACATGAAAGTTTCATATTTTCATGGATGATGGTAAAAACCCAACAGTTCTTCTGTCCATGCAGCTACTCTGAAGGAGGAGTTTTGGGAGGCCAAACCTAATGAAGATGGAGTAGCAGCTGTGCCTCCTCCAGTCAAGGGAGAGAAATCTGCAGACACCCAGGACACCCAATGCTCCGTGTAGCTACTTCAGTTGAGACCTCTGTAAATGCAAAACAAGGATTCACACTCTTTCCATAGCTAGCACAGATTCAAAAATGAAGGCTTTCCAAGATAAACTCACAGACTCTGTACAAGAGAATCGCTTCATTTATCTGTTCAAATGTTTAATGCACATTTGCTGTGTGTCAATAACAACCTAGGTATCAGGTATACAGCACTGAACAAAACAGGATTCCTGCCTTATGACACTCCCTCCCTTCTCTTTCCTTATAAAGAAAGTTATGGGGCTTGAGTTCTCTTTGCTACTGAAGACTTTTCCAAACCAGAATTTTTACAACATGTTCCCAAAAAAAACCAGAAAGTTGAGATTGATGGCATGCCAGTGAAAACACATCAAAAATCACTCCATGATTTTATCTGTGTCTCAGTCACATGATGATAGCCATCCATCTAATTCTGAACAAGATTAACATTTATATCTCAGAAGGCAATTGGAATTGGTTTCCTTTTTTCATAAAAGAGTCATTAATTTGTACTGGAAATGGAAGAATAAGAAAGAAGTGTATTGTTGTAAGATTTTTAAAATATTCTATACTAAAGAAATAATATGCCAATGCAGCTGTGTATGTGTGTATATATGTGGGCATTTGCATTTTTCTGAGAAAAGCACCCACAGATGCCATTATACTCTCAAAGGAATTAGAGATTCCAAATGGGGAATGAAGGAGCATCCTTAAAAATCACTTCCTAGATTATAAGAATCCCAATCTTGCAAAGTATAGTAGTTTCCAATGAAGTTACTTATCACAACTTTTTTTTTTTTTTTTTTTTTTTTTTTTTTTTTTTTTTTTTTTTTTTTAGTTAGACAGGGAGATAGAGACAGAGAGAAAGGTCTTCCTTTTTCTGTTGGTTCACCCCTCAAGTGGCCACTACGGCCGGCACGCTGCACCAATCCGAAGGCAGGAGCCAGCTGCTTCCTCCTGGTCTCCCATGAGGGTGCAGGGCCCAAACACTTGAACCATCCTCCACTGCACTCCCGGGCCACAGCAGAGAGCTGGACTGGAAGAGGAGCAACCAGTACAGAATCTGGCGCCCCAACTGGGACTAGAACCCGGGGTGCTGGTGCCACAGGCGGAGGATTAGCCTAGTGAGCCGCGGTGCTGGACAATCACACCCTTTTTAATCTGTCATATTCTGTTCTCAGCTTTTTTCTATCATATTAAGGCTTCTATGAACTTTTGCTTCTCACTAGTATTTAATAACAGTATTTTGTTATCATTGTATTCTTTGTGGTTACTTTTATTTAAAACAAGTAATGCTTGTTTTCAATAGAAATACTGTTAAAACTTATCTTTTATATTTAATTAATTTGTAAAAGAATATTTTCTAGAGAAATATTAAGTTATTATACATTAGGGAATATATTCATTCAACTTGTTGAGGGTAGGAGTCAAAAGACCAGAAAATGGTTATTTTAGGTATCTGTTCTAACACAATAAAAATTATTTAGTTGGAAACTGAAAAATTTAGAAAAGTAAAAACTATGGGAATTTGGCAAGTAAATCAAATCCAAGGAGCTGGAGTGAGTTCACGTATTATGATTTGCACAGGAGTGTGGCTATTTTAAGAGAAAGAGTGACATTCTATTCTTATTGATGTGCCCATCACCTGGACAAAAAATCAACAAAGAAAAACAGCCAATCTACACTATGGGCCAAATTGACCTAGTAGATATCTACAGAACAGTTCATCCCACAGCTGCAGAATACATGTTCTTGATGAGTACATGCGATTTTCCCTAGGATAGAAGATAAACTGAGCCATAAAGCAAGTCTCAACAAGCTCAGAAAAACTGAAATTATAACGTATATTTTAAAGACCACAGTGGAATAAAGTTGGAAATTAACAACGTAAGACACTCTAGAAAATATGCTAACACAAGAAAAATGAACAACATACTTCTGAATGAATAATGGGTCATAGAAGAAATCAAAAAGGAAATCTAATAGTTCCTAGAAATGAATAAAGATGACGACACAATCTATTAAAACTTGTGGGACACAAAAGAAGTGATATTAAGAGGGAAATTTCTAGCCATTAACCTACATCAATAAGTTAGAAAGGCAAATTTTAGCAAGAGCAATTAGAGAGGAGGAGAAAATAAAAGGTTCAAAACTAGAAAAAAGGAACTCAAAATCTCAATGTCTGCAGATGAAATTGTGCTGTACGTGGAAAAACCTAAACTCTCCATGAAAAATTATTAGAAATTATAAACCACTTCAGCAAATTTGCAAGTTACAAAACAAACATATCAAAAACACTAGACACTAGCTTTGTTGTAGGCTAATAATGAACTCACAGAAAGAGACATCAATAAAGAAATCCCATTTACAATAAAATCAAATGTTTAGGAATAAATTTAACCAAACCTGTAAACTATCCATGCAATGAAAATTATCAAACTTTGATGAAAGAAATCATCAAGGACAAAAAAGATGGAAAGATGCTCCTTTCTCATAGATCACAAGAATCAATATCATTAAAATGTCTGTACTACCTAAAACAATTTACGGATTCAGTGAAATCTCTAGGAAAATACTAATGGTATACTTTACAGAATTAGAAAAAGCAATCCTAAAATTCATTTGGAATCACAAAAGATCCCAAATAGCCATAGCAATTCTGAGCAAGAAAAATCAAGCTGGAGGCATTACAACACCTGATTTCAAAGCATATTACAAAACTATAGTAATTAAAACAGCTTGATACTGATATAAAAACTGATACACAGATCAACAGAACAGAATAGACAGCTCAGAAATTAATCCACAAATATACAGCCAACTGATTTTTGACTAAAGTGCTCAGACCATAGAGTGGAGTTAGGATGATATCATCAAAAATGGTGCTGGCAAAATTGGATGTATATATGTAGAAGAATGAAATTAGATCCATACTACTCACCATATATAAAAAGTGACTCAAGATGGATTACAGACCTAAATTTAAGACCTGACACTATGAAGTTGGTAGAAAAAAATGTAGGGAAAACATATCAAGACATTGCTATAGGGTATGACTTCTTAGACAAGACCCCCAAAGAACAGGCAACAAAAGCAAACCTAAATAAATAAGACTATATCAAACTCAGAGCTTTTGCACAGCAAAGGAAACAATTAATAGAGTGAGGAGATCACCAATGGAATAAGAAAAAATTGTTTGCAAACCACTTCTATGACAAAGTATTAACATTCAGAATATATCAGCAATTTTAAAAACTCAACAACAACAACAAAAAAAAATCCAGTCAAGAAATGGGCAAAGGACTTCCATAGATAGTTATCAAAAGAAGAAATACAAATTGTCAACAAATATATGAAATGAATGCTCAACATTAATGACTATCAGGGATATATGCAAATCAAAGCCACAAAGATATCACCTCATCCCTGTTGGAAAGGCTAAAATCCAAAACACATAGAATACCAAATGCAGATAAGGATGTGAACAAAATGGAACACTTATATACTGTTGGTGGGAATATAATTAGCACAGCCACTGTGAAAAACAGTGTGGAGATTTCTTTAAAAACTAGAAATATTCTTGCTATATGATCTAGCAATCCCACTACTAGGTATATACCCAAAAGTCTTGAACACGATGTATTCAAGAGATCTTTGTACCATGATGTTTTTAGCAGCACTGTTCACAATAGCCAAAATTTGGACTCAACCAAGGTGTCCATCATCAGATAAAATAATAAAAACAATGTAGTGCAGACTTGTCCTGCAAGGTCCATGAACTGCGGGATAGTGGGGCGACGGCATTCTTTGACAAGAAGCACTGGAGACAAGTTTCAGTAAATATATCCATTTTATTAATGATCAAGCACACCTTTTAAATGGCACACAGAGGGGGTGTAGCTAATTCAGGGCAAGACTAATTCTATAGGATGAATCCAATATTGGTGCTGCTATGCTTCTCCAATCAGCTTTAAGGTCATTTATCCTACTGGCTTCCCAGGTGGGCCTGGGCAACACCCGGGAGCAGTTAACCTGATTGGTCTTTAATAGAAGGCAGGGGTGGAGGAAATTTGCCTGGGGTTCCTGCACCTGCCAGTAGTCAGGCCAACCTCCTGCATGGGCTAGGCAGATAGTCTCACAGGATCACCCACAAATGTAGTATATCTATACAATGGAATATTATTCAGCTATTTAAAAAGAATGAAATTCTAGCATTTGAAGCAAAATGGATGCAACTGGAGAATATTATGTTGAGTGAAAGAAGCTAGACCCCCAAAAGACAAATATTGCATGTTCCCCCCTGTATGTGGGAGCTAAAATTTAAAAACAGAAAACACGAAAAAATGCCTGTGTCTATCAGTAATGCTGCAAATATAGTTTCGTAAAACTTTGTTTTATACCTTTGTCAAACCAATGGTGAAGAATGTTATACTACTACAATTTTAATGATCTTTAAATTTTACTGTATATGGGTGAAATGGTCTTTCCATTCAATTATTGTTTATATCTGTATCTATATTTCCACTAAACTATGGTCATTTTGCGCTTAATTTGTTAAACTTCATGTTCTATGAAGTATTAAGTCTTTTTATTGTAAAGTAGTTTTTTTCATTTATTAAACTTTTATTTAATGAATATAAATTTCCAAAGTACAGCTTATGGGTTACAGTGGCTTCCCCCTTCCCATAACTTCCCTCCCACCCACAACCCTCCCCTTTCCCGCTCCCTCTCCCCTTCCAATCACATCAAGATTCATTTTCAATTCTCTTTATATACAGAAGATCAGTTTAGTATATATTAGGTAACGATTTCAACAGTTTGCCCCCATATAGCAACACAAAGTGAAAAAAAATACCGTTGGAGTACTAGTTATAGCATTAAATAACAGTGTACAGCACATTAAGGACAGAGATTCTACATAATATTTTTTTAAAAATTAATTAATTTTCTATGTCATTTCCAATTTAACACCAGGTGTTTTTTTTCATTTCCAATTATCTTTATATACAGAAGATCGATTCAGTATATAATTAGTAAAGATCTCATCAGTTTGTACCCACACAGAAACACAAAGTGTAAAATACTGTTTCAGTACTAGTTATAGCATCACTGCACATTAGACAACACATTAAGGACAGATCCCACATGGGATGTAAGTACACAGTGACTCCTGTTGCTGACTTAAGAATTTGACACTCCTGTTTATGGTGTCAGTAATCTCCCTAGGCTCTAGTCATAAATTGCCAAGGCTATGGAAGCCTTTAGAGTTTGCTGACTTTGATCTTATTCCGATAGGGTCATTGTCAAAGTGGAAGTTCTCTCCTCCCTTCAGAGAAAGGTACCTCCTTCTTTGATGGCCCCGTTCTTTCCACTGGGATCTCACTAGCAGAGATCTTTCATTTAGGTCTTCTTTTTTTTCTTTTTCATGGTATCTTGGCTTTCCATACCTACAATACTCTCATGGGCTCTTCAGCCAGATCCGAATGCCTTAAGGGCTGATTCTGAGGCCAGAGTGCTGTTTAGGACATCTGCCATTCTATGAGTCTGCTGTGCATCCCGCTTCCCATGTTGGATCCTTCTCTCCCTTTTTGATTCTATTAGTTAGTATTAGCAGACACTTGTCTTGTTTGTGTGATCCCTTTGACTCTTAGACCTATCAGAGCCATCAATTGAAAACTGAAATTGATCAAATTGTACATCTCCTCCCTCCTTTATTCCCACTCTTAAATTTAACAGGGATCACTTTTCAGTTAAAATGTAAACACCTAAGAATAATTGTGTGTTAATTACAGAGTTCAAACACTAGTACTAGAACAATAACAACAACAACAACAACAAATACTAAAAAGGATAAAGTATTACATTGTACATATAGAGTCAGGACAAGAGCTGATCAGGTCATTGTTTCTTATAGTGTCCATTTCACTTCAATAGGTTTCCCCTTTGGTGCTCAGTTGTCACCGATCAGGGAAAACAAATGATATTTGTCTCTTTGGGACTGGCTTAATTCACTCAGCATGATGTTTTCCAGATTCCTCCATCTTGTTGCAAATGACCGGGTTTCACTGATTCTTACTGCTGTATAGTATTCTATGGAATACATGTTCCATAATTTCTTTATCCATGGCCGGCGCCTCGGCTCAATAGGCTAATCCTCCGCCTTGCGGCGCCGGCACACCGGGTTCTAGTCCCGGTCGGGGCACCGATTCTGTCCCGGTTGCCCCTCTTCCAGGCCAGCTCTTTGCTGTGGCCTGGGAGTGCAGTGGAGGATGGCCCAAGTGCTTGGGCCCTGCACCCATGGGAGACCAGGATAAGCACCTGGCTCCTGCCATCGGATCAGCACGGTGCGCCGGTCGCAGCGCACTGGCCGCAGCGGCCATTGGAGGGTGAACCAACGGCAAAGGAAGACCTTTCTCTCTGTCTCTCTCTCTCACTATCTACTCTGCCTGTAAAAAATTTTTAAAAAAAAGAAAATTTCTTTATCCAGTAGTTTTAAAATATGTTATCTTGAAAACTAAAGAAACAAATGGAGGAGGGGAAGGGTCGGGGGAAGGTAGGGAGAGAGGGAGGAAGGGGAGGGTGGAGGAAGGGAATATCATTATGTTCTTAGAATTCTACCTAAAAATCACATTGAACCTGTCAAAAACTAACAAAAATTAAAATAAAAATTAATAAAAGAAATGGGAAATGCATCAAATAAATGATCTAGCAATGCATCTCAAAGACCTAGAAAAGCAAGAACAAACCAAACCCAAACTAAGTAGGAGGAAAGAAATAATTAAAATTAGAGAAGAAACAGACAAAATTGAAACACAAAAGTTACAAAGAATAAGTGAAATGAAGAGCTAAATTTTGGGAAAAAATAAAATTGATAAAACATAGGTCCAACTAAACAAGAAAAAAGGGAGAAGACCTAGATTAATAAAATTAGAGGTTAAAAAAAGAAAAGTTACAAAGGATACCACAGAAATAAAAAGAATCATCAGGAATTATTACAAATACCTTTATGCCAATACATTGGAAGATCCCTAAAAATGGATAGATCTCTGGACACATATAATCTACCAAAATTGAGTCATGAATACATAGATAACCTAAATAAACTAACAATCAAGACAAAAATTCAATCACTAATAAAGATCCTCTCAACAAAGAAAAGCCTGGGATTAGATGGCTTCACTGCTGAATTCTACCAATTTTTAAAGGATGAACTAATTTCAATTCTTCTCAAACTATTCAAAACAATTAAGAGGGACGCAATCAATCTTCCTGAACTCCTTCTATGAGGCAACCAACACTTTCAATCCAAAACCAGGAAAAGGATACAAAAAAATAATTACAGACAAATATCCCTGATTAATATAGAGGCAAAAATCCTCAACAAAGTACTAGCTAATCAAATCCATTTCAGAAAGTATTAGCTAATCAAAGTACTAGCTAATTAAAGAATGATCACTCACCCAGACCAAGTGGGATTTATCCCTGGTATGCAGGAATATTTCAACAAATGCTAATCAATAAATGTGATACATTACATTAACAAATTGAAGAATGAAAACCATATTATTAATTCAATAGATGCAGGGAAAGTTATTTTATAAAGTACAACAACATTTCATGATAAAAACCTTAATCAAATTGGTTATGGAAGGAACATTTCTCCACAAAACCAAGGCAATATATGATAACTCACCAGCCAGCATCATATTGAATGGGTAAAAATTGGAATCATTTTCACTAAGATCTGGAAGCAGAAAAGGATGCCAACTTTCATCATCACTATTCAACATAGTTCTGGAAGTTTGAGCCAGAGCCATGAGGTAAGAAAAAGAAACCAAAAGGATGCAAATTGGAAAGGAGAAAGTCAAATTATCCATGTTTGCAGGTGACATGATCCTATATACAAGGAAACCTAAAAACTCCACTAGAAACTATTGGAACTCAGAATTTTGTGGAGTTTCAGGATAACACATCAGCACACAAAAATCAATAACCTTTGTATACACAAACAATGGCATAGCTGAGAAAGAACTTATAAGATCAGTAACATTCAGAATAGCTACAAAAAATTAACCAAAAATGTGAAAGATCTCTGCAGTGAAAAATTACGAATAAAAAAATGAAATAGAAGACTACAAAAACAGAGGCATCTTCTATTTTGTGGATTCGAAGAATTAATCTCACCTAAATATCCATACTACCTAGATTCAGATATGATCCCACTCAAAACACCAAGGACATCATTCTTAGATATAGAAAAAATGATGCTGAAATTCATATAGAAACACAAATAGTCAAAGCAATGATAAATAACAAAAACAAAGCTGGAGGCATCACAATACTAGACTTCAAGACATACTTAAGGAAATTATAATAAAAATTTTAACCTGGTATTGGCACAAAAATAGACACACAGACCAATGGAACAGAGTAGAAAAGAAATTAATCCACCTGTGTATAACCAGCTAATCTTTGACAAAAAAAGCTAAAATCAATCCCTGGATAAAGGAAAGTCTCTTCAACAAACAAAATTCCTGGGAAAAGTGGATCTACATATGCAAAAGTATGAAACATGACCCCTACATTACACTGTATGTAAAAATCAATTCCTGATGGATCCAGGATCTAAATATATGACCTGATTCCATCAAATTACTAGAGGAAGGCTTCTGGAAAGCTCTGCAAGGCATTGGCATTGGCATTGGCAAAGGTTTCTTAGAAAAGATCCCAAAGCACAGGCAATAAAAGAAAAAATAGACAAATGAGAATATATCAAAATGAGAAGCTTCTGAACTACAAAGGAAACACTCAACAAAGTGAAGAGGCAACCTAAACAACGGGAGAAATTATTTGCAAACTATTCAGTTGATAGAAATATAAATATACAGGATCTATAAAGAGCTTAAGAAACTCAACAACAACAAGACAACCAATTAAGTTAGAAATGGATAAAGGACATGAACAGACATTTTTCAAAGAATGAAATTTAAATGGCCAACAGAAATCTGAAAAAATGCTCAGGAACACTAACCATCAGGGAACTGCAAATGAAAACCACATTGAGGTTTCACCTCACCCCAGTTGGAATGGTTATCATCCGAAAATCAAAAATAAATGCTAATGAGCATGTGGGAAGAATATGTTAAGTCATTCTTGGGGGGACTGGTGCTGTGGCATAGCAGGTAAAGCCTCTGGTTGCGGTGCCAGCATACCATAAGGGCACTGGTTCAAGTCCCGGCTGTTCCACTTTCAATCCAGCTCTCTGCTATGGCCTAGGAAAGCAGTACAAGATGGCTCAAGTCCTTGGGCACCTGCACCCATGTGGGAGACCCAGAAGATGCTCCTGGATCCTGGCTTCAGATGAGCGCAGTTCCAGCCATTGCAGTCAATTAGTGAGCGAACCAGCAGATGTAGACCTCTCTCTCTCTCTCTCTCTCTCTCTCTCTCTCTCCCTCTCCATCTCTTTGTGTGTGTAACTCTGACTTTCAAATAAATAAATATTTTTTTTTAAAAGAAGACATTGTTGGTGGGAACCTAAACTAGTACAACTATTATGGAAGACAGTATGGAGATTCTTCAGAAATCTGAAAATACATATACCATGTGACCCAGTCATCCCATTGCTGGGAATTTACCAAAATGAAATGAAATCAGTATATCAAAGAGTTGTCTGTACCCCCATGTTCAATACAGCTCAATTCACAATAGCTATGATATGGAATCAACCCAGATGTCCATCAGCTGTTGACTGGATAAAGAAAATCTGGTATATATATATATATATATATATATATATATATATACACACACTACAGAATACTCAGTCAAAAAAAGAATGAAATCCTGTCTTTTGCAGCAAAATTGATGCAACTAGAAAACAGTATGCTGGGGCTGACACTATGACATAGTGGGTAAAGGCACCATCTGCAATCTCGGCATCCCATGTGGGCACCAGTTGTAGTCCCAGCTGTTCCACTTCTGATCCAGCTCTCTGCTATGGCCTGGAAAAGCAGTAAAAGATGGCTCAAGGCCCTGGGCCCCTGCACCCTCATGGAAGACCCTGAGGAAGCTCCTGGCTCTGGATCGGCACAGCTCCAGCCATTGCAGCCATCTGGGGAGTGAATCATTAGGTGGAAGATCTCTCTCTCTCTCTCTCTCTCTCTATATATATATATATATATATATATATACATATACGTCTGCCTCTTTGTAATTCTGCCTTTCAAATAAATAGATAATCTTTTAAAAAATGAAACCAATGTGCTTGGTGAAAATAAGCCATTACCAAAAGGACAAATATCATATGTTTTCTCTTATATGTGGTAGTTAATATAGAATATCAAAAAATGTATGGGAATGAAACTGCCATCTTCTGATTCGATTGTTGTTTTAGCTCTTGTTTATAATCCTGTGTAACTGTGGTCCTTATACTTTTTGCTTGTTGAATACTATGGTTAGTGGTACATTAAGCCTATGATTATAGAGTGGATTGAAGTCATCTTTTTTGCAAAACTTAGAAGAACAAAAAAGAAAGGAGGGGAAGAGGGGGACAGAGGAAAAGAGAAAGGAAAATATAGTTATCTTCCTAGAATTTTATCTATGAAATCTATTCTCTTTATATTCATTTTAAAATATGAAAAAAATAAAGATAAAAAAGTACCTGGTCCCAAAGTGAGTCTCCACTAAAACCTGGTCCATGGCATGGGCTAATTCTGTGCTTAAGGTACAGAGCAAGATATCTAAGGAGAAAACAGGGAGGATCGTCCAGGCAGGGGAACAACATGAAAATGGGAACACGGCAGAAAGAACAAGTCATGTTCACAATATTAAACAGAACACACTGACTCAAGAAGATCCTTATAGGGTAGCAGCAAAGGGTGAACGTGAGAGAGGAGGGGTGGGTCTTGGGTATTAGGAGGTTGAGTTGCAGACCCCACCTCCGAGGGCTTTAGTCAGACAGTTAATCTTGTACTTCAATGTTTTCTTTGCTATGGGAACCTGAAAAACATGGGGTAGTTTTTCACATGGACAGAGCGCAAAGGAATACTATGAAATATCCATGGCCCCTTCAGCTTATCACCTTACTTTTTATCGGAATGGTTTTCCACAAAGTTCCAGACATTGATTGCTGTTTGCATTCTGTTCTTCATGAGCAGGAGTGATTTAAAAATGAAGTATGAGCTACTGCTGCCTGAGCCTCCTGACTCAGATGTTCCAGAAATTTCTGCTTCCAGACAAGAATCTCAGTTTTTGCATTCTTTTTTGCAGCAGCATATGCCTTTTCACATCTCATATTTCATCCAAAGAGAAAGGTCACCAAAAAGAGTCTTTTACCATGCAGCTGACATTGATTTAGAAGCAGCTAATTAAATTTAAATCCAGTCAGAACTATATGAGGCTTTGGACCAAAATATCTTTTCATCAAAAATGTGTTTTGAAAAAGCAGAGAAGCTACAAAATCTTACATCTCCCATTGAGCATGTGTGTCTTGGTGCAAACAGAAACCTTAAGCTCCCTGCACTAATTATTCCTATGAGCCCTTAGTTTCATAACCTGCCCTGTCAACACTCTGAAAAATAAAGAAATAATAGCATCTAATAAACCCTCTAACCTGGAGGAAAATCTAATAAATGCATCAATGTTTAGGAGCGGCCCAATCTAACACTGACTCAGGTTGTGCTTGGGAGCAAGGCTTCTGTTTAAGTGCATGTTAGATATTAGAATAATGATCCAAAGGAAACTTGTATGTATATACTAGGGTGTTTCAAATATTCATGGAAAATGTAATTGAAAGATAAGAGTATTTTAAGGCAAAATTTTGAAATTCATGCTTAATTTTTCATAATATAGCTTCCACAAGCTTTTTGAAGAGCTCATGTGTGTTAATGTGTTTATCTGTGCATGTGTTCATATGTGTTTGTACACATGTATGTGTGTTTGTATGTCTGTGTATGCATCTGTGCTTATGTGTGCACATGTATGCATGTGTTTTGTGTGTTTATGTGTATATGCTTATGTATGTTTACATCTGTATATTTATGTGTATATCTGTGAGTTTGTTTAGTGTGTATGCTTGTGTGTGTTTGTGTGTGTGTGTTATTGGCTCTATTTCTCTGGACCAATAAAAGAAATGATTATGATCATCATCATCAATTATACATAAAACACTGATGCTTCTGACATGCCATTAGTGTAGTGTGCATTTTTAGTTGATTTTTCAAACAATGTGTGGAAGGTTTTCATAGGTCCAGCCTCGCTCTTGACTTTCATTTACCCGTGACTATCACAAATATAAGGAGGTTTAATAAAACGCTCTTGTGACAAAAGTAAGTTTGAGGAAGCTTGCATCTTAAAACTTTAGCTCCATTCTTTTGACCAAGAGCATTACCTCTGCTTTGCCAAAGAGCCCTTACTCCATCCCCAAACCTCAGAAATCATTACTGTATTATCATCCTGCCACATTTTAACAGTTCTTCTCTATTCTATGTTACAGGAATGAAAGAAAGGAGGTCAAAGCAGGTTGGAGAGCCAGCAGCATATGAATTAATTTGTTTTGGTGGGTATCAGGTTTCTGCTCTTTATCTAAGGATAAGACAAGAAAGAACAGATTTAGATGAGGTGAAGATATGAAATAGTGGGGAAAACTCCAGAGGTAGTCTGTTTTCTCCCCTAAAACTTAGGTATAACTGAATGAGGAAATTACAAAATGAGACACACAAACAAGTGATGAAAATATGAGACTATAATCTACCTCAATGGTAACTGAGTAGTATAAATTAAAATAATAACCAGACATCATTATGCACTCTATCAGATTGGCAAAGACTTAAAAAATGCTAAGTACCAAGATTAAGAAAAGTGTAAATTGGTATGACTTTCATGATGACTAATTTATGTATATAAACATATTCCTCCAAAAATGCATATATATTAAGAAATTAATCTGACAAGTGCACAAAGATGTATGTACAAGTTGCTTGTTGTGGTAATTTATAGTACTGAAAATGGAAATCTTTTGTTAAATTTTGTTGCAATTGATGAACATACATAGACACATCATTATTACTCATTATATTATAATGCTGGATACAAATCAATATATATTTGTTCAAACCCATAAAATATGCACCACCGAAAATGAAGCATAATGGAAACTAAAATAATTTTTAGTCTGTTTATTTTATGGAAACTACTATATTCATCAGGAACTGCTAGCTCTTCAGTGCCTGATTTTTGTATATGACAGGATGAGGGAAGGGGATTTAGCATGCTTTAGAGACCCCTTCATTTCTAACACTTAAAACACCTTTCTACTTACATCACTTTCTAAAATATTTAAGTAAACAAATTTAAAAAGAGGAAGGAAAAATGTTTACATGGACATCAGTTTACTGAAAGTTGAGAGACGTAACTTTTTAGGCAGAATTGCTCCTGTTTTTGCCCTTTGGGCACATTTATGTTTCTTCTGCCTAAAAGCAGAACCATGTTCTTTGACTCTTGTTGGGATCTAGAGACACTTTCTGGTTCCACTTCCTCTGAAGTCAGACACTAAGTCCTCCTCCTCAAAGTTACACAATTCTTTCTCAAACCTCACTTTCTCTCTCAGCAATATTCAGACATAGTTATTTCAGCTGTGTGTTATTTGTTTAGAAAAAAAAAAAAATGTGCCCCCAATGAGCTTGAGGGAAAAACACTCAAGACAAAGGAAGTACAAATGTCCCTCAACTTACCATGGGGTTAGGACCAGAAGTTACATCCGGACAAACTGATCACAAGTTGAAAATGTCATTAAGTCTAAATGCACCTAACCTCAACAAGCGTCAGCAGCACCATGCACTGTATTGTCAGATATTTCCCTTCATGATCACACTGAGCAGCTGACTGGGAGCTGTGACTGCTGCTGCCCGAAAACACGAGAGAGCATCTTCCTATGAGAAGCCTGGGAAAAAGACCACAACTCAAAATGCGAAGTACAGCTTCTACTGTGTGTGTACAGCTTTTGTACCAACATGAAGTAAAAAGGTTGCAAAGACTTCTTTTTGGGTTTTTTTTTTTTTTTTTTTTTTTGACAGGCAGAGTGGACAGTGAGAGAGAGACAGAGAGAAAGGTCTTCCTTTTTGCCGCGCGCTGTGGCCGGCGCACCGCGCTGATCCGATGGCAGGAGCCAGGTGCTTCTCCTGGTCTCCCATGGGGTGCAGGGCCCAAGGACTTGGGCCATCCTCCACTGCACTTCCGGGCCGTAGCAGAGAGCTGGCCTGGAAGAGGAGCAACTGAGACAGGATCGGTGCCCTGACCGGGACTAGAACCCGGTGTGCCGGCGCCACAAGGCGGAGGATTAGCCTAGTGAGCCGCGGCGCCGGCCAGTTGCAAAGACTTCTAATCACTGTTAGTTGGAGACTGCATTGTCTCTTACTCTTGCATATAATTTTTTAAAACTTTTTGAGAAACAGAGAACAGAGAAAATTCCCATAACTGGTTCACTCCCCAAACCACAATGGTTAGGGTTAGGCAAGAGCCAAAGCCAGCATCTAGAAACCCCATCCAGATCTCCCATATGGATGGCAAGAACCCAAATACCTGAGCTATCACAACTTCCTCCAAGAACCTGCAGTAGCAGGAAGCTGGAGTCAGGAGCGAGTCCAGAATTGAACCCAGATACTCCAATGTGGATACAGGTACCTTAACCACTAAGCTAAATACTTGCTCTCTGATATTTTTTTGATCCTCTCAGAATGTGGTCCTTAGGAGGGAAATGAGTTTAGTATATTAGAATAATTTGGATGATGAATATTTATCAGCCAAGAATGGTCAAGTTTACTCACTAATGTCTTTAAGGCCCTGTATCCAGGAAACTTTTATCCTTATTTATATCTACTACATTATTCAAAGTATTATTTGCATTTCTATAACAGTATGTATAATAACTGGAAAATAATGCATATTTTACAATGAGAAGCAGTCATGATTCTGTCACTTGGTTAGGCTTACCCCCTATGACACATAATCTACTTCTGCATTGAATCTAAAGCCTCAAAAAAAAAAAAAAAGTCAAAACTCAGACATTTCATTAGGATGAAACAAAGAAGAGAAATAAGTTAGAAAAATTTTAGGGCAGAATATCCCTAGGTATGAAACCTTTCTCAGTGGTTTTCTGAAAGTAACTTTTCATAATCCTTCTACTGGTAAGACTGAATTAATCACACCATTTTGACTAATCTCTTACATCTTAAGGATGATTCAATTCACCACTCCATTTCTAAGGCCTGAGAGAATTTCTAGAAATTTGACACACACAAAAAGAAATGAATCAAGGAAAGAGAAAGTATTCAACTAAAGGAGATACTGCCACAGGTAAGCTTCCAGACTAGCTTTGCCCCCAAAATAAAGAAAAGGAAACTTGGGTTTTATAGTTAATCTTTACTTAGAAAGTAAAAAAAAAAAAATGGTTTTAAATCCTTCCAAATGAAATTCAATGTGCAACTGAGAGCCTGTGAATTTGCAAAGTGGCAGATATGTGTCCTCTCCTGCCTCAACAGTGTGACTTTCAACAAGAAACCCACCCCGTCTGGGTCTTGGTTTCCATTTTTGTAAAAGAGAAAAAAATATTACCTATTCCATAGGCTTCATATGAGGAATAACAGTTAATTGCTGCATTAGTGACCTATCAATCACTATCTAACAAACCACCCAAGGTCATTTCTCACAAACCTTTGAGATGGCTGGGTTGACTCACATGGGCCTACTCTTGGAGCTGTCTTCATCTGCTGAGTCAGCTGGAGCTGGAGAATTTGTGATGACCTCGTGCACATGTCTGAGACCCTGATGGGAATGGTTGTGAGGTTGGGCTCTCTTTTCACACTGTGTTTCATCCTTTTCTTATTGGGCATATAAGCCCCAAGAAAGTGAAGATAAAAACTAGAAAATATCTCAAGGTTTAGGCTCCAGATTCCCAAAACCATCATGTCAACCACCTTCTAATGTGATGTAAGCAAGTTACAATGCCCGCCAGAGGTCAAAGTGGGTAAATGGTATTCAATGTCAAGTGCCAAGGTATGAATGTTAGGGTTTTCCAAAATACATACATTGGATTACTAATCCCAAGATGATGATACTAGGAGGGAAGGATATGGAGAGATTATTATGCCATGAGGACCCCATCCTCATGATTGGAATTAAAGTAGCATCTTCTAAACTAGAACTCGGGGGCTCAATTTACCCCTTCCTCCACATGAGCACACCATCTGTGAACCAGAAGAAGGGCTCTCACCAAACACTGAATCTGAATCTGCTGATGCCTTGCTCTTGAACTTCCCAGTGCCCAAAACTGTGAAAAATAAATCCCTGCTGTGTACAAGCCACCCAGCTTGTGGCATATTGTTGTCGCAGTCCTACGAACACAGAAAGAATGACAGCACCATATTACAAAGAGATGTGAGCATAAGAAACTGTTAATCATTGGGGTCATTATGATGATTCCCCTCCTGCCTTGCAGTCTAGGAGCCCTATTTTCAAATTGTGAGAAGTTTAACAGAATCTTTTATAATCCTACTGATTGGAAAGTATGGTAAGTTATTAAATTCATGACACTCATTGAATCGCACTTTTCCATGTCCATAACTTTATGCATTTGCCTTTCAAATTGACACTTGTCATGGGACTTGCTTTGGCCAAAGGAACTTCAACAAGTAGAATACAAATGGAGATTTGACTGAGGGCTTCTGCAGCAGAGCTAGCACCACCTTACAACTGCAATGTCATTAGAAACAAAATCTATGGTGAAAAGCTACCTAAGAAGAGGAGGTAAGCTGAGCTGAGATTGTGGAAGTTCCATCAGATGGATGCAGCTCAAGAGTGAGCCCAGGTAAGACCAAGAGGACCATGCCCTCAGCCCACAGAGCTACATTGACTTTATTTGCTTTAAACTACAGGGATTGGAACATATCACAATAGATAATTGAAATCCAAGGGGCCAGCATTGTGGTGTAGCAGCTAAAGCAGTACCAGAATTCCATATGGGAGCCTTATACAAAATCATTAGCTCTGCAATTTGAAACATATCATAGAAACTTCTCATTTCAAACCTTGAAAGATTCAGTGATAATATAATCAGAAGTCATCAAAATATCTTTTTTCTATAAAATTCTTTTTTAAAACATTTTACTTATATATTTAAACAAAAAAATATCTTATTAGGATAAATTTACATTACTCACTTAAATCTATAGATTTTTCTCAGAAAGCTAATTAAGAAAAAGCACAATTCCTTTTTTTAACTCTAAAAATATAAATCCAGGTTCATAATTGACCATGGAAGAATTTTTGTAGTTTCAGCTTACAATTAATTGATATATTTTCTTTTTTTTTTTTATTTTTGACAGGCAGATTGGACAGCGAGAGAGAGAGACAGAGAGAAAGGTCTTCCTTTTGCCGTTGGTTCACCCTCCAATGGCCGCCGCGGTAGCACGCTGCGGCCGGCGCACCGCGCTGTTCCAATGGCAGGAGCCAGGTGCTTCTCCTGGTCTCCCATGGGGTGCAGGGCCCAAGCACTTGGGCCATCCTCCACTGCACTCCCTGGCCACAGCAGAGAGCTGGATATATTTTCTTCCTATACAATGACCTATGACTTATTTTCTTTCAATAATAAAGAAAATCCTTATATGAAACAGACAAGTAGTTGTAAATGTTCAGGTCATGTTCTACTCACATTGGAGGCTCAGGACACTGAATGGTCAAGAGAAACATGATAATTTGTTCGTTAAAAATATGGACACATCAGTCCAGGCAAATGCATGACTAGCTGTTTCCAATGAGTTTATTATACAAATATTTAAACATATTACATTAACTATTTAAAGAGAATGCTCTTTAAAAAGTTTAAAATATATGTTAAAAAAATTCAAATCAAATGGTTGTAGAGCCTTGAATATCCTCGATGATGCTATCATATTCTTTGAAATTCATTTTGGAAACTGCTATACCACTTAGAAACTGCTTTGGTTTGTTGCTGATTCTGTTCAAAACCAAGAGAAGCTGATCGGTACTTTAAAAGAATTACTTTTCCCAGGTTTCTGGTGTCAGTGCATCTTAAAACCATTTACTAGACTCTTCAAAGAATGCTCCTGCTAGTTTCTTCTTTATTTGACAACAATATAAACAACAACCAAGAAAAAAAAAAAAACTTAAGGAAAGGAATTTTCTAGCTAAAGAAATACCACTGTTAAAATTGAACGGTATTTTTTCAGTTCGTTTGTATGAACTGGCAGTGTACTTAAGACTTCAGCAGGGGTCTGCACTTTATCAGATCGGCCAACAGGAACATGCTCTCTTGAAAGCTTCGGTTTACCTTCACAACCATGTTTGCCACGGCTGCCAGTTTAGCAACAGGAAGCTGCATGGTCTTTATCCAATTTTAATGAACTCTTTGCTTTCCAAAAGGGAAGCCTAACGACAGAAATGTCTTCAAGGAAGCCAGGTATTAGAGTGTGACTGACTTTTGGAAGGAAATAAAAAATTCTGCTAAGAAAGTAGACTGATCAATGCAGCCATGCTATACTGTTGCACTATAGGCACAGCCACATGGTAGAAAGAACTGGGTCATTTTCCACTGCAAGACATCATCAATAGTGAGACATTTCACAAAAATGTGGAAGAGACATGCATCTAGAAGCTAGGAAATCTGGAATTTTACATAATTCCTTCCTGGGTAGGGGAGTTGGGTAAAAGAAAATACGGAATAAAAATGTCAGGAATTCATTCATTCAACAAACACTGAGCTACCTATGTGCAGCCACTGAGGATGAAGCAGTGTGTGAGGCAGACATGATCCTACCCTCTCCAGGAGACATACATGCAAAAGGACAGAGTGGAAAACCAAGAGGAAGATGCTAAAAGGAGAATCTTTGAAACTCTAAGACCATTTGCAGAACACTGTTTAATTCTAACTCATATCTACAGTGTACTTAAAGTACAATAAAAATAGTAAGGTGAGGTCATGATGTGACTGAGTTACAAGTCTTTGGCCTTCAGTTGTGGTAGCCCCATGTATGAATTCATTGTGATTCAGGTGGGGCTCACAGGCTAAGATATATGAGAAGGGAATCTGTTCCTAAATAAAGATACCTTTTACAGAGATCAAAGGGCTGGTATGTAAATCAGAATGCCAATTTATTAATTTACACTAAGATAAAAAACTATTAGATAAACCAGCACAAATGATGTGTTTCATCTTGCCTCAGATAGAGATACTCGAGAAACCAAACTACAACCACAAACATTTAGATGAAATTCTCTACTAAGGCAGCTTGAGCCTAACTTTCTTAATGCCAACCTTGCCTATGAGATTATATGGGAACTTTTGATTTTGGTTGTCTCCATGCCTCTGCTATCAGCCCACCTCCAATCTGCTAACAGAAAACATTCCCCTCACCACAAGGGTGGGTATAACAACATTTAGCTGACTAGGAAACTCCCATGCCCTCCTCCAAAGTGATGAGTTCAAGGGTGGCAAACCTGATCAAGCAGAATTCATTTCCAGGATGGTCTCCTTAAAACCAGGAGCAAGGACCTCTGCTTCTAGGGAGCAATTCATTGTTGCCCTCTGAATTTGCAACAAACCCTGAGTAACCCTTAAAATCATTTAATATGACAGCACTCAAAAACATAGCTCTTCTGAGAGAGTTTGAAATGCCCCCTATACTTCTGCATTGCATGTTCTCTTTTCTTTTATATGAAATATTCCTTCAAAAGAATAGCACCAACTTAGATCCAAGGACTTTATTGCAGGGTATTTCACATAGTCATTTGGGTAGGAAAACAAAAACTATGAAAGCACCCCTACTGTACTCCAGACATGGAACTAGACACATGCAATTCAGTGTTAAGTAAACCACTTTCACTCCAAAAGTCAACATAACTAACATGGTGCAATAGAAGTCTATAAACACAGTTTATATGGTTTCTTAGATAAGTTAGTTAACCCCTCTTGCCTCAATCTTATCATTGGTTAAAATCAGAATACTAGCATCACAAAGTATTATAGAGATTAAATACAATGTGCTTAGAAGAAGGTCAGGCCCTATAGTTTGTAGGCAATGAATTTTAGTTATCGTTAATGCTCTCTTAATTGTCAACCACTTTCTCATTATTAGTAGTGGGAACCAGGCCTGGGCTGGGGTGGGAAAGCTTTCCCTGAGGAAATGGCACTTGACTTGAGTTGTGAAGAGTTTGCAAGAGTGTTCTCAGCAAAGGAGTGGAGACAAAGCTCAAAGAATTGGTGATAGGACCTGTGGAACCTCAAGAAACTGAAAGAAGGCTATGTGGTGAGAACATAGGACTTGAAGAGGAAGTAGCTGGGCAATGGGGCCTGCCAGGGACTTGACTGTGAGCCCCATGTGATACAATCATATGTGCTTTTTTAGAAATCATTCTGCATCTTATGAAAAATAGATTGAGGGTAGGCAAGAGTAGATGCAGGAAACTTTTTAATGAGATGTCATAATTAAGTGGTATAGGGCAGTGACAGTACGTATGAGAGACAGAGATTCAGGATTGGCTTTAGGAGGCAACAGTGAGAGAAACAAAGAAATTTGAATCTTCAAATCAACCTACCCATGAAGAATGGTTCCTGTCTCAGACTCACTGTGGCTTCATTTATATAACAAGGCATTCCTCAAAGAAAATGATGTCCCAGACTCCATTGGCAGCACAAGATTGTGTAAAATACCCAGCACCAGCCAAAGGATGGCAGGGCAAGATGCCATTGGCCCAAAGGGAGTGTTTACTGGTCAATCTGATAGGTTGACCCGTTTGTATACTCCCAGCAGCCATCATGCTCTCAAGGCCTCTGAAAGTAGTCAGATGCCCCAAATTCTGACTCAGAGCACTAAGGTCAACCTGGGCTGTTAACTTGTCTGAATATAAGTAATATAAATATTACTTGAGAAAATGCAGTGTTATTATGATTAAGTAAAACCATTCATTCTTTTATAAGTTAACAAAGTATTGCCTGGTGAAGTCCCATATATAAAACTTTAAAGAATGGAAATTACTTAGGATGTTGATCTCAAACTAGAAGCCTTAACTTGTTTGACATGCATGTGTGTGTGTGTGTGTGTGTTTTGAGATTTAAAAAATGTATTAGAGTCAAAGACCTCCAGCCAGAGTGGCGGGGGGGGGGGGGGGGGGGCTTCCCCAAAAGGCCCTGTACCTTTTGGGTACAATTTTGGAGGAAAAAAAAAAAAACTTGACAATCAGACTGGCATTCAGTTATCAGGCAGGGACAAAATGTAAAGGAACTGATTTACAATTCTTTATCCTTTCTGGTGTGCTCATGATAAAACAAAACACCATTCAGAAGGGTGGGATAACTCGTTTTCACAATAAGCTGTGAGCTCAGGAAGAGCTCCCTTGCTATCCTCATGGTCAATTTGGAGATTCCAAAGGAGGGCAGTCTGTTTGTTCTTGCTAAAGATGACATTTTGGGGAAGGAAGCAAATATTTTACACCCCAAATTCCATTGGGAATGCCCTGACTACCTATTAACCCATCTGACTCCTCACATTGCCCTCTTAACACAAATGCACCCTAACATCCGTTGGGGGGAACTGGACGATGATCGCTCTGGTTGCTTCATGCTGAAAAGGGGCTTCACTGGGAAGCGGAGTCAAGGCATCGTTCCAGGAGGTGGCTTCTCAGCAGGAGGCGGCTTCTCCATGGGGACGAAGTGCCAGCTTGCAGAAACTCCTCCCATCAGAGGTTTCATGTGCATGGCCACCTAGATTTGACTTTTATTAAGTCTGGAGAAAATTAATCTAACAAGCAGTTTAAACACGCAGGATCTAAAATCAAGGACAGAATCATTATTAGAGGCCCTAAGAAAAGTGGCTAAACCATGAGCAAGTTTTTTTTTTTTTTTTCCCATTGAGAAGCAAATAGAAACTGACAGAAAGGGCTTGAAAATAATCATATGGGCTCTAAGACCTTGCCAGTTAGGAGGCTCAGACCTATGTATCTGTTTACATGGGGTACATCATAAGTACCCTGTTGAATTTCATTACCTAGCTGGCCTTGGAGGAAAGCTGGCTTGAAGAGAAGGTAGGTGGCATTTCTAAAAGGAAAACATTTTTAGTTAATATACAGTTCTGCCTGCAATGTTGTTGACCTTACTTAGCCATCCCCTTGGCAACAGTGCTTACTTTGGAAACTGGGCCGAGTGAAGGGCTTTTCAGCTTAGAGCAAATAAGGTCTGTGGCTCTGACCTGGAGCCTTTGACTCCAGAGCAGGTCCATTTTCAGTGACCCAACTCTTGGCTGGCAGAGCTGCCAGGGCTCTTCATAAACTGATTTCTGCTGAAGCCCTGGCTTTCCACATCAAAAATAAATGCAGTAGACTGGACTGTTGGGTCTCCTTGATGGCAGATCACTGTGTAAAGCAGCCATTAATTGGCCTGCCACCTGTCTTTACATTGCTTCTGCAGCCTAGCTTCCTCTTCCTCCTAGTTTTTGTTAAAACAGACAAGAGAATAAGAGAATGCAAGTCAAGGAGGTGCTCTATCCCTAATCTTTGGTGGCCTAAACTAGAAATCTGTAGTCACAGGCATGTTCTGATAGTGGCTTTTCTTTGAGATAGACAATGCCCATGAAGACATGCATATTTTTAATAATTTGAATTAGTTGCCAACACTTAAATATACATAAACTCCAAGTGAATAGCAGAATTTTTATCTTTTCTTTAAAACGAAAAAAAAAAAAAAAAACAGTTCTGGTAAAGCTGGACCCACAGAAACACATAACAACAATCAGTTGAAGTTGATGGATGTTTGCCACTTGGTATATACCAGACATTGAGTCCAAGTGGTTTTGTTGGTTTTTTTTTTAATTACTATTTTTGTTGCTTATCTGTGAGTCAACAAGAAGCCGAGTATTTCTTGTACTTCGTGTCTCTACCAAAGTTGATAAAGTTTAAGCTAGGCCAAGATGGACACATTTTTTATTTAATTTTTTTATTTACACAAGATGAACAAATTTTATTCATTTCATATACATAGATTTAGGAACACAGTGATACTTCTCATCCTATCCTCTCTCCCATACTTCCACCCTCCCTCCATCTTCTTTCCTTAGTCTTTCTTTTATGTTTACAATGTTATATTTTCAGTTTGTTTTATAATCATAAGCTTAACCCTCCTCTAAGTAAAGAATTCAACAAATAAGAAAAAAACGCTATTCCTCAACAATAGAGACAAGGTCTGTAAACAGCAATCAAATCTCAAAATGCCAATTTCACTCATACACATTACATTTTTGTATTTTATTAGTTAAGGTATTTTTAGAAAAATTTATTGTGTGCACATTTCTTTATAAAAGCTGAAATGATTTATGTGTCTTCCAGTCAAATTTGTGCCTGAATGGAAAAGTAACTGTGTATCTTCAATCATTTTTATCAACAACCTGATCCCGTAGCCATTGGAATTGTCTTAATTTGGGTCCCCCAAAAAAGAGCCTATAGTAAGGATCAGTTTACTTGAGAGGTAGTCTCAAGAAGCAGATACAGAATGGGGGAAAGAAACAGATAATAAAGGAGGGAAGGTTGCTAGAAACATGTGTTATGGAGGTTACTACATAGGTATTCGGGTCTTTGAGGGAGGCAATCTGAATGTTTCCAGAACTGGATCACAGGAAATGGGAGGATGAGCCACTTGTCCACTAGTTCCTGGATCTCCTTGGTTTGATGGCTGTCTAGCCATCATTAATAGCCTCTCCCTCCACCATATTTATAGAAGACCTGGGGTACAAGGCAGGAAGATGCTCTGTGCTCATCTGAGGGAGATGTTGAAGCAGAAGCGACATCAGAGGCATCATGGAACTACACAATGGCTGAAGTCGGGGCTTGGCCTGGGGTAGTTATGCCAGGCCAGCACTGTGGCATAGTAGGCTAAATCTCTGCCTGCAGTGCCAGTATTCCATATATGGGCACCAGTTTTTGTCCCTGCTGCTCCTCTTCCTATCCAGCTCTCTGCTAATGGCCTGGGAAAGCACTGGAAGATGGTCCAAGTGCTTGGGCCCCTGCACAAACTTGGAAGACCTAGAAGAAGCGCCTGGTTCCTGGCTTCTGATTGGCCCAACTTTGCCCATTGCAGCCATTTGGGAAGTGAACCAGTGGTTGGAAGACCTTTCTCTGTCCCTCCCAATCTCTGTAACTCTACCTGTCAAATAAATAAATAAATCTTTAAAAAGAATTTCAAGTCATAGAACAGGAATGATCACAACTCTTGCGATTCCTTTGACAGAAAGAAGTTTAGACTGCTACACTAAAAATACAACTGAGAGATAGCATGACACAATGGTTCTAAAATGACAAACACTGGGCCCAGAATCTCTGAGTTTGAATACCAGGTTTATGGTTCTTTAACCATCCTGACTTTCATTATCCTCACCTGTAAATCAGTGATAATTATAGCATCTTTTTCATAGAGTGCTTACTAATACACCTGGTATTTAAAATATAATATTTTTTTGTATGGTGGAAAAACATATATTTAGAATTAGCCAGCTGGACTCAGTTCAGATGATCCCAATTTTGTTGGCAACGTCCAGAGCATCATAGTCAGGAGCCAGCCGCACATAGGCCTTCTTCTCTCCGTCAGGTCTGATCAGGGTGTTGACTTTGGCCACATCAATGTCATAGAGTTTCTTCACAGCTTGTTTGATCTGGTGCTTGTTGGCCTTGACATCCACAATGAACACCAGGGTGTTGTTGTCTTCTATCTTCTTCATGGCAGACTCCGTGGTCAGGGGGAACTTGATGATGGCATAGCGGTCAAGCTTGTTTCTCCTGGGGGTGCTCTTCCGAGGGTATTTGGGCTGCCATCGGAGGCGTAGTGTCTTGGGCCGCCGGAAGGTGGGGGACGTGCGGATCTTCTTCTTGTGGCTGTGGACGCCTTTCAGCACTGCCTTCTTGGCCTTTAAGTCCTTTGCTTTGGCTTCGACTTTAGGAGGGGCAGGAGCTTCCTTCTTCGCCTTCGGCGCCATCTTGGTGAAAAAGCTAAAATATAATAATTTTATAAGGATACTTATTATAAGAGTTATAGCCATCATACTTGCAAGACCAATAAGCACTATAAAAGTGTTATTGCTACTGGGTCTATCTTCTTTCTTTTTTTTTTTTTTATTTGACAGAGTTAGACAGTGAGAGAGAGAGACTGAGAGAAAGGTCTTCCTCCCATTGGTTCATCCCCCAAATGGCCACTACGGCCGAAGCTACACCGATCTGAAGCCAGGAGCCAAGCATTTACTCTCAATGTCCCATGCGGGTGCAGCGGCCCAAATACTTGGGCCATCCTCCACTTCCCTCCCAGGCCACAGCAGAGAGCTGGTCTGGAAGAGGAGCAACCAGGACTAGAACCTGGCGCCTATATGGGATGCCGGCACCACAGGCAAAGGATTAACCAAGTGAGCCATGGCGCTGACCCCTAGGTCTATCTTCTTTCACAAACCATTTCTTCACCAGTAATCTAACCTAACATCACATCTCATCTAACTTACAACTGACTCTCTGGTAGAACCTGAACTTATGAACGTGGTTTTTTGTTTGTTTGTTTTTTGTTTTCTGTACCTAGAATCACTTAACAATCTCTTCTGCAGATTCCACTTATTGAAACTAAATACAGCATCTATCCAAAGTCTCTGTATAATTTATAAAATAATGTTCTAAGTTCTGGTTCCTAAAATAGAAGTTTAAAAATAATGGTTTTATTTCACCGAGGAATGACTAAAAGTGTCAAAAGTATCTGGTGTTGGTTTTCTTCATCTTTCAAAGCACCTAAAGGGTTTTAAAAAATCTAAATTGATCTTCTGTATATAAAGAGAATTGAAAATGAATCTTGATGTGAATGGAAGGGGAGAGGGAGTGGGGGAGGGGAGGGTTGTGGGTGGGAGGGAAGTTATGGGAGGGGGAAGCCATTGTAATCCATAAGCTGTACACTGGAAATTTATATTCATTAAATAAAAGTTAAAAAAAAAATCTGGAGATTAACCCAAGGCTGCCAAATTTGTCTTTCTTTTCCTGCATTTTGAGAAACTTCTCTTTATAGCCTTGCTTCTAAGATTGATAACACACAGACCACAAGGGAATCTTGTTACAAAGCATTATGCTGTGCTGGGTAGGCCTGTAGATAGGTAGGTAGCTTCCTGACTTGAGTTTCTAAAACAAAGATTGACCGGGGTAGTGAACCTGTTTTCTGTGAAGGGCTATTTGGATATTTATTACAGCATTTGCAGACCATACAAAATTATCAACTTAAAAATTAGCCTGCTATAGATTTCTTGAAGTTTGAATCCCACCTGCAGTTGCCTTGGCAGGGCCAGATCAAGTGATTCCCCAGGCCTCATATGGCCCATAGGCCAGACATCCCCTACCTTGGAAAGCAATCATGGATCACCCATTGCTATGGGTCATCCACTGAAAGTTCATTAGCTAGAAGTTTGCTCCTCAATGAAGGAGTATTAAGACTGGTGGGAATTTTAACAGGTGAGGTCAAGTGAAAGTGCAGAGGTCACAGGGGAACTCCAGCCTCATGAATGGACTGCCATCTTTTTCAAGAGACTGAGTTCTGTCAGCACTGGATTGGTTTTCTGGGAGTGAGATGGGTCTCCTGGGACTGGATTAGCTACCACCAAGTAGGTAGTTATAAATTGAGCCTGCTGCCCCACCTCTCTCATCCATGCACCCCCTCTTTGCACTTGCTCACTTTCTTTTCTTCTTGCTCACTTTCTTTACTTCTAAAATAGCCAAAGAGTGACACAGCACAGGGACCTTCCCAGAAGCTAAGCAGATGCTGGTGCCATGCTCTTGAACTTCCTTAACTCCAAAACCATGAAACAAATCGGACTCTTCTTGATAAAGCATCCAACCTCAGTATTTTATTAAGCAATGCAAAAAGGACTAGGATACCCAGCCATCAGACCTACCCCGCCTATCCCTCTGATAGTGAACTAAGGTAATTCAACAAAGTAGATGAAAAGTCCGTTTGTTGTGTATGTAGCTTGGTAGGGAAAATGCCTTTTGAAAGTCTGGAAAAATATTTTTCCTACTTTTGTTACATAATAAGTTCTGTAGCAGAGAAAGTGTTTTCTAACTTTATGAGGGAACAAATCATATCAGTTTGTAGAAAACAGAGCTAGCTCATTTGGCTCTTTTTCATTAAACTCACATGTGAGATGCAATTTTCATGAATCTACCATAGTTGGTTGGTTCAGAAATGATTGGCAATAAATATGTTAGTGTAGTTAGAGAAAATGAACTTTTATTTGTCTATAATTTATAATATATTATTGGAAATACATAGTATATTGTTGGAAAAGGATTATCTGAAAAGGAAAATGTCTAGGGTGATTATTAAACCTAAAAGTTAACAGATAGTGGCAAGAATTCACATTTTGCAGCTTTACCCAAAATGGAGAGAAACATATCAAAAAATGGAGAACTAAAATAATTCTGTTTTGATAATTCTCAAAGTGTTTCCAAAACAAATCTTCCCCCCACCCAGGAAGCTTAAAATCATCAGAAGTTTTAAAAATTAATGGATACATACATTAAGAGAAAAATGCACAACTGTTAAGTGTCTAGCTCAGTGAATTGCTGGACAGTGATCACAGTCATATCATCACTGCCTGGATCAAGATACACATCACAAACTTCTTCCTCTTTGCATATACTGCTACTCATCTGGGTTTTTACTCTTTAGCTTTCTCATGCCCAGTCTTTGCAGTTCAAATGCAGCCACATGGAAGTTTTCTATGCATGTATCTTTTGCTTAACAGCAGTTTGAGAAGACTTAACTGTGTCATAATATATACCTGTAGATCAGTTTTCATTAATGTGTATTGTCACATTGTATGAAGGTCCCATAGCTTGCTTATTTGTTTTGGTATTGATGGACCTATGTATGGGATTTTCCAATTTGGGGCTATTGTGAAATAATGTTATAACAAACAAGACTTTTGTTTCATGTGCTCCTGTGTATCTGTTGAAATTTGATTCACTGTGACATGTTTTGCATTTGTTCAATTCCAATGGAGAATGCCATTTTCCCATGCTATATGCCAAAAATGTGCAAGCATTCCCAATATTACATGTTTGGTACTGTCATTATTTGCAGGTTTACCTATGCTGGTGGTTCCACAGAAGTATCCATAGAGGTGTGGTTGCTGGCTGTATTTCCCTATAGGTAATGAGGTAAGCACCTTTTCTTTCTTTTTTTTTTAAAGATTTATTTTATTTATTTGAAAGAATTACAGAGAGAGGTAGAGACAGAGAGAGAGGTCTTCCAATCATTGGTTCACTCCCCAGATGGCCGCAACAGCCGGAGCTGTGCCGAAATAAAGCCAGGAGCCAGGAGCTTCTTCCGGATCTCCCACGTGAATGCAGGGGCCAAATGATTTTGGCCATCCATCTTCTATTGCTCTCCCAGGCCATGGTAGAGAGCTGGCTTGGAAGAAGAGCAACTGGGACTAGAACCGGCGGCCACATGGGACGCTGGCACTTCAGGCCAGGGCTTTCATTCACTGTGCCACAGCGCCGGGCCCAGGTAAGCAGTGGCTGTTTACATCTCTTGCCCCTTCACTTTTTGTTTTTAACTTAGATTATCCTTTATGAAATAAATTTATAAGCATTCTTTATACATTCTCTACAAAAGCTCACTGCCAGTTTTACCTACAAAAATGATCACCTTCCTCATTATAGCTTACTATTCTCAGCCAGTGGTGTTTTTGAGGGTCAAAATTTTAATTTAAATGTAATTTAATATATTTTTCTTTAAATTAGTTTTATATCCTCTTCAAGAAATATTTTTCTTCCTTAAAATTAAGAAGATATTTCCTTATATTATCCTTTAGAAGCTTTATTGTTTTGTTTCCATATTAGATTTAAATGCATCTAAAATTAATTTTGTATGTTAAGGTGTGAATTTCCTTTTTAATATAAGTATATCCAATTAATTTAATACCGTTCCCACCATTCTGCATTGCCCACATTTTTCATAAGTTTAATGTAAGATTTGTTTGCTACTATAGCTTATATTACCATGACCTGAGTAGAGTAAGTCCTCTCAATTTTTATTTAAATCATACATATGTGCCAAACTCAGTACTGCTTTAAAAATATATTGTAGGGGCAACACTGTGGCAAAGTAGCTTAATCCTGGCTGCTCCTCTTCCAATCTAGCTCTCTGCTAAAGCCTGGGAAAGCAGTAGAATATGGCCAAGCCCTTGGACCCCTGCACCCACGTGGGAGTCCCAGAAGAAGCTTCTGGCTCCTAGCTTCACATCAGCGTAGCGCCAGCCAGCCTTTGTGGCCAACTGGGGAGGAACCAACAGATGGAAGACCTTTCTCTTTGTCTCTCCCTCTCACAGTCTGTAACTCTACCACTCAAATAAATAAATAAAATCTTTAAAATAATACATTGTCAAGGGGCCAGTGCTGTGGCATAGCAGATTAAGCCACCATCTGCAGTACCAGCATCCCATGTCTTTGTGTTTTCACATGAGGATGTAAAGTGCATACAACATGTAACTTGTCTGAGTTGTCTGCCACATTATTCTCAACACCATTAGGTATTCAGTAAACATTCATTTAATTAATAAATTAAGGAAAATAGAAAACCTGTATGTCTTCTAAAATATCTCATAGTACATAGTTAAGAATTCAAGATAGTTTTTAAAATAATTGATAATTTTTATGAAGACTTGCCATGATAGACCTGCCAAGATGGTCAGCAATGGTAAAAATAGTTGTGGCTACCTGGTAACAACTTATCTGATAAGGAAGCAAACCAACCCCACCTGTCTATTCTCACTGCCATGTAGTATTTCCAACCTCTTCATCTTTTATGTGGATTATTGCAATTCTCTGCAATTAGTCTGCATACCTTTGGCCGTACTTTTCTCCAGTCTATCTACTGGACCTCTGCCAAGTCCTTTTTCCATCACATCACACAGATAATATCAAGTCCTTAATTTTGGATTTTAACATGAAATTAATGGAAATATCCTCCAAAGTCTTCATGTGGCTTTCAAGGTCTTCATAAACTGTAATAGGAACATAGCTGAAAGTATGTGGCTCATATTTGCTGGATGACTACTCTCAACTACCTACCCAGACTTTCCTACTTTACCCTATCAAGTGTCATCATTATAAAACATACACTCTTCACTAAACAATTCCTGCCCATTAGCAGTTCTGCTTCTGTTGGTCATGCCCTGAAAGTCCTAACCAACATTTCTATGTACTCAATCCTCAGGGTCACTTTGTATGTTTCACTGGTTATATTCACAGATCCTCAGTTGAGATTAATCATTGATTTATTTGAGTTCTTTGGACTATGCAACTATCTTGTATTATTATAATATTTCTTATGTTCTCATTTAATATTCCTCCTAAGAGATTTCCCAAGTATTTCAAAATTTTTTTCTTATAATCTCTAAAATATTTAGAATTCATGAGTCCACTCTTTATGCTGTTAACTATACACAGAAGGTAGGCACGTAGGCACTTAATGAGTGGCTTCTAAATAAATTAATTAATAGAAGCTTTCACACAGCTATTCTCAAACTTATTCAGATTGTAGAACTCCTCAAAATTATATTATTCTTTACTCAATGTGACAAAATCTTGTTAACAACATTTAAAATGACCATATATCATATTATGTTAATTTAGAATTGTAAATTCTGAGATTTATGAATAAAGATTCAGAAATATTTAAAGGGAAGGGAATCAGTGGAGAAAAATATTTTTGGGTAATTTCATCTTTCTCAGGTCAGGAAGTGACTCCCAGTGTTGGTGTTAGAAGTTGGACGGAGTGAGATTCCCCAAGATCATCTGCATGATTTTTGTGATTGCTGCCATTTTGAAGTAAAGGTGAAGTGAAGGTTTAGCCACCACACCTATTACACCATATCAAATCATCACGGGCAACTAAAGATCTTTGGAGATGTGTGCATCTAACAACTGTCATAAAGCACTCTTAATTCTCCTAACAAGTCAGGCAGAAAAGAGTACCGACCCAGACCAGAAAAACACAAATACAAAGCATCTGTTTCCAACATCAGCTCACTTCTACTTTGCCACTGAAAAGTGGGCTTCCAGAAACAGCCAGTTCAATCTGGCACCAAAGGAACAATGACTTAACAACGTCTGTCAAATGACTAAATGCCCAGCTTTCCCCTGCTTGTTGCTGGGCCCTTTCCTTCAAGCAGAGCTGTAGGACTCCGACCCACTCTCGCAGCCCAGAGGGTCCAGAGCTGGGTATACATGAGGCGTTTAATTGGAGACAGGACTACAGGAATAAAGAAAGTCAGAGCTGGAATTGCTTTTAGAGCTTATGACAGGTTTAATTCAGCCTTCAAATGTTTTTTGCAAGGAAAATATTATTTCACTTCTAGAAACCTACACTACTGACGGACTCCAAATGATAGAGTTCTTTTCTCTAGTAGTTCCCCCCATGGCTTCTACTTATTGGGCTCTGTATTTGTACAAGTTGGCTCAATAACCTGACCATCTCATGGACTTGACCCAGCCATCTCAGTATGGGAAGTACTTGATTATTTAGCAGTCACTTATTAAATGTTATTTAAAAAAAAAATCAATGAATTTCAAAGACCTTCCCTCTCTTGGATAATTACAGAACCTCTCTATCAAAGCCTGTCACTAATGTCAATCCAAGCTTGAAGCAAATCAGGATCTTTAATATTTAAAACATCTAACCATGAGGGCAGGATTGCCTTTTCTTGTTCACTACTGTGTCCCAAGTGTCTTGAACAGTGCTAGACATACTGTAGCTACTCAATAAATACTTACATGAATAAATAACAATGACATTTTTCCCTGTGGTTGTTCTTTGTTCAGTAGCACAATATACCAAAACTCTCAATACTTCGTAGTTTATAGTTATTTTAATATCAAAACAAATGCTAAATGTCTTTGAGATAATTTATAGTTGAAAACTAAAAGACGTGCTAACTATTTATTCCTCCTCTGGAATCTCTCAGTTCTATCTTTATATAAGTGGAACAGCAGAAAGCTACTAGACTACATTATTTTTACACCCATATAAATGTCTTCTCAGAATAATAATTAACACATTACCATCTGCTCCTATGTAGATTTGGAATATGAAACCATTGTAGGAAAATGTGTTTAAACTGTATGTAAAATTGCTACTGAAGAGATTGCCAATTAGGTTGCTCATTGTAAACAAATCTACAAAATAAATTTCTCTTAAAATAATATACTTAAAAATTTCTGATTTGACAAGATAAGTGTAGAATTCAGATATCAGGCAACAAAAGCTCTGCAAACCATTATGTTTTGTTGTCATTATTTGTGTGCTTGTTTGGCTGCCCCTCAAAAACCAGAGCATGAGGGAATGTTCCATGTAGATAATATCATAACTCTAATTTCTGGAATGAATGCTTACACAGTGTCTCAAATACAGGAATCCTGATTTTTCATTCTTGATATAAAGATCTATTGTGTGATGGGTCTTCAAAAGACTTACAGAAATCACATATTCCTGATTGGATCCGTTTATACTACATGCATATTTTCAAATAATACACTGTTCCCCATAAAATGTATAAGTATTTACATGTCAGCCAAAAATATTTTTCAAGTAAAATAACTGCATATTATCTTTAAGTTCAATTTTTTCACAGACCATTTGAAATGCTCTCATATAACTGTATGTATCCCTGCCATTAGTCACAGTAAATGAAGTTCTTTTCTTTTCTTTTTTAAGATTTATTTATTTATTTGTATGGCAGAATTAAAGAGAGAGGGAGGGACAGAAACAGACCTTCCATCTGCTATTTCACTTCCCAGATGGTTTCAACAGCAAGGACTGGGCCAGGCCAAAGCCAGGAGATTCATCTGGGTCTCCCACATGGATGCAGTGGCCCAGGCACTTGGGTCATCTTCCACTCTTTTCCCAGGCGCATTAGCAGGAAGTTGAATGGGAAGTGGAGCATCCAGGTCTTCCATCACAGGCAACTTTACCCACTATGTCACAATGTCTTCCCCAGTAAATGCGTTTCTTAAAGGTGATTTCCTCGAACCCTTTGATCAAAGTCCGTCCTTCATCACATGCAAGACCTTACAGTAATTCACAAAGGAGATCCTACTTCTCTATTATCTCCTCCTTCTCTCCTGCTTTGTGTTCCTCCCCAAGCATTTGGTTTCCTCAGGTGCCTTAGTTCATGTTTCTTCTGAGGAACTATGCAATAAATGAACTCACGCTATTTTTTTCACATTACTGTCTACCCTTTCCAAAGTCAGGAATTTATCTAATTGCTAAGATGGTTAGTTCATACTTATAAAACCCAGGAGAATCCCTACTCATTTCTCAACATCATTTAGTGATCTTGTTTCTTATTTCATTGAAGAGAACTACAACTTTCAATCAACAAGTCCAGTCATCCAACTTCATCCGCTCCCTCACACCCTGCCTTCTTTTCTGTTAAAGTACAAATTGACACTATTATTTCTGGAGCCAGGAACTCAAACTGAGTCTCCCACGTGAGTGGCAGGAACCCAAGTATTTGAGCCATCACCATTGCCTCCAAGGTCTGTATTAGTGGGAAGCTGGAGTCAGGAGCCAGAGCTGGGATTCAGGGGCCCTATACACTAGACCAAATGCCTGCCCTAAACTGACCTTCTTCTAAGACACACTTATTAGTCTAGGATCCCATCTCTCTTGCTTTTTTTTTAAATTTTTTTTTAACTTTTGTTTGATGAATATAAATTTCCAGTGTACAGCTTATGGATTACAATGACTTCCCCCTCACATAACTTCCCTCCCACCCACAACCCTCCCCTCTCCCGCTCCCTCTCCCCTTCCATTTGCATCAAGATTCATTTTCAATTCTCTTTATACACAGAAGATCAATTTAGTATAAAGATTTCAACAGTTTGCACCCACATAGAAACACAAAGTGAAACATACTGTTTGAGTACTAGTTATAGCATTAAATCACAATGGACAGCACATTAAGGACAGAGATCCCACATGAGGAACAAGTGCACAGTGGCTCCTGTTGTTGACCCAACAAATTGACACTCTAGTTCATGGTGCCAGTAACCACCCTAGGCTGTCGTCATGAGTTGCCAAGGCTATGGAAGCCTTCCAAGTTTGCCGACTCTGATCATATTTAGACAAGGTCATAAAAGACAGAGTGAGGATAGTAACCAATGATCCTAAGAGTGGCATTTACCAGGTTTGAACAATTATACAGCATTAAGTGGGGAAGAGGACCATCAGTACACACAGGTTGGGAGTAGAGCCATTGGTGGTAGAGTAAAGGTTATGATTACAAAGGAATGAGGCCCAAGTGCGCTAGACAGGGTCTAGAACAAAGGACAGAGTCATTATTAGAGGAGCTAAGAAAGGTGCTGTCTAAGCTACAAGTAATTTTTCTGATTGAGAGGCAAATAGAACCTGATGGAAGGGGCTTGATAATAATCTGGTGGGCTTTAGGCCTTGTAAATTCAGAGGCCCAGACCTATCTATCTCTTCACATGGGGTATATCCTAAGGGAGGTGTGAACCTCCTAGGGGAAGGCACTCTGTTGACTTTCATGACTTGGCTGGGCTGGGAGGAGAGCTGGCCAGGTAAAGGCAGGTGGCATCTCTAACAAGAAATTTACAGTTCTGCCTGCAATGTTGCTGACCCTACTTGACCATCCCCTCAGCTGCAGTGGTCACTTTGGAAGTTGGGCTAAGTGAAAGGCTTTTCAGCTTAGAGCCAATAAGATCTGTGGCTCTGACCTGGGCATCCTTCGACTCCAGGGCAAGTCCATTTCCAGTGATCCAACTCTTGGCAGAGCTGCCAGGGCTCTTCACAAGCTGACTTCTGCTGAAGCCCAGGCTTACCACATTGAAAGCCACTGCAGTGGACTGGCCTGTTGGGTCTCCTTGAGGGCAGATCACTGTACAGATCAGCCATTAATCGGCCTGCCACCCATTGCTTCTGATGCCTAGCTTTCTTTTCCTCCTGGTTTGTGTTAAAGCAGACCAAAGGATGCAAGTCAAGGGAGTGCCCGTGTCCCATCTCTAATCTTCAGTGGCCTGAACTACAAGTCTATAGTCACAGGCATGTTCTGTAGTAGTTTTTCTAAGGTAGACAATGCCCATGAGGAAAATTATATTCTCACTTTAAAACTTTCTTTCCCTTTGGTCTGAAAGGGAGGTTTTTTCTACTTACTGTATACTTCGCTGATGGCGATGTGAATCTAGCTATGAGATTATTATTTAAGTTCTTATTTTGGCTATGCTATTACAGAAACATGTTAGCCATCTCTTTTATAAGGTCTAAAGATGAAATTGTACGTCCTACAGATTTCTTTATAATAGAATTAGTTTCCTACCTTGAGAATAGAGAAATGAAAGAACAAGTTGGGCTTAGAATAGAGAAATGAGGGAGCAAGTCCCAGATCGCTTGCTGACAATAGCAATATTACATGAATACTCTGCAAACCGTTTCAACCATTAGATAACAACTTAAGAAAACATTTACCAGAAGGTCCAATGCCTTCTATAAATTTTAAGAATCATGTATTTGAAAACACCTCTTAAATATCTAACATGGTGTAGTTTGTTTAACCAGTAAACTTAAGCACAACCATCTAAAATGTTTTTAGTTTCTTTCTACCAACACGTTTAAAACATATGATACACAGATTCAGGTCACACAAATTAAAATGTATCTTTGATTGATTTTAGCAGCTTAAATTTATGGACAATCTTATCTATAAGCCATTTAAAATAAAACTCTTAATAAAATTTCCCCATGTGGACATACAATATGTACACACATATAACATAGCATAATAGACCAATATAGCAATTTTAATAATAGCTTTTAAAATCTTTAACTCTTTTTGTAGATTGCCAATTGATTTGAATTGCTTTTTCTTTTTAGTAACCACAGTTAACCATACTTTCTCTCAGTTGGTACTGTTAATACATTGTTGGCTTCATCTGTTTACAGAGCCATCCCAAAGTACTGAATACAATAAAAGTGGCTGGTAAAGTCCATAGGAACCTATAGGAGGACAGCTAAACACAGAACCAACAACGCTTTATTTTTATGAGCAGCACATTATATATAACTATGGATGACAAAAGACTTTAAGTCGCCATGTTTAAAATTATAAACTCATCAACCAACAAGAGGCACTTGCTTACTTCACAGTATTTTTGAAAGCACCTGTAGGATTTTATAAGTATTTAACCCTTTAGGCCTCTGGGGCTTTCTCATTAAGATAACTATCATGTCTAGTAACACATGATCATTAGACTTTTTAATTCTCAAACATTTGTATTAATAGCATTTTCCATTATAGAAACTTAAAGTCTGGTACCACATCACATCTTGACAGTCCTTCTAATATAATCCAAATAGCCTGATTAGTTGGTATCTCTATAAGATGAGAGACATAGGTCCTTCGATTTTTTCAGTTGGGCCCAAACTGGAAAAACCAAAGCCCAGGATTTACTGGAAATTTTAGAGACCAGATTGTTTGAAACTTTGATTTTTTGAATGCCTGTCAAGAATGCCAAGAAGGCTCAAAATCCAAAATATCTGGTTGAAATAAGATTCCTTAAAATCATGACATAACATAGACCAAATTTGATCATTGTTACAAGGTGATTATTCAAATCTTTGGAAATAAGCACATATTTAAATAACCCATAGCTCTTAATAAAAATTCAGCTGTTTTTGAACAATTAGAATTTAACAGACATCAAGAGAACATAATAGATTACTTTAACACATTGCTTTAACAGAGCATCAGAGTTTAATTCTATGTCAAAGAGAAATTGAGCTTCCTGTGATCTTTTGCTGTGAGGTTTCCTTCCTTTACCTTTTTTCATATTGATGACCGTGTTTCTGTGTTTCTGTGTGTAACACATCTTTAAGCATCTTTTGCAGGGCAGGATGAGTGGCAACAAATTCTTTCAGTTTCTGTTTGCTATGAAAAGTCTTAATTTCACCTTCATTCACAAATGAGAGCTTTGCAGGATATAGTATTCTGGGCTGGCAGTTTTTCCTCTCTTAGTACCTGGGCTATGTCTCGCCATTCCCTTCTAGCTTGTAGGGTTTCTGATGAGAAGTCTGCTGTGAATCTAATTGGAGATCCTCTAAGAGTAATCTGACGTTTCTCTCTTGCACATTTTAGGATCTTTTCTTTATGTTTCACTGTGGTGAGTTTGATTACAACATGTCGTGGTGAGGATCTCTTTTGGTCATGGTTATTAGGGGTTCTATAAGCTTCCTGTACTAAGATGCCTCTGTCCTTCTCCAAACCTGGGAAATTTTCTGCTAGTATCTCCCTGAAAATGCCTTCTAATCCTTTCTCCCTCTCCATGCCTTCAGGAACTCCTAGAACCCGAATGTTGGGTTTTTTAATAGTATCCTGTAGATTCCCGACAATATTTTTTAGATTTCTAATTTCTTCTTCTTTTCTTTGGTTTGCCTGTTTCCTTTCCTGTTCTCTGTCTTCTAAGTCTGATATTCTCTCTTCTGCTTCGCCCATTCTGTTTTTAAGGCTCTCTAATGTGTTTGTCATTTGATCTATTGAATTCTTCATTTCATTATGATTTCTCATCACTATCACCGTTTCTTGTTCCACTAGTTGTTTCATTTCATTTTGATTCCTCCTTAATATTTCATTTTCACGAGAGAGATTTTCTATCTTGTCCTTAAAGGATTTCTGTAGTTCAAGAATTTGTTTTTGAGAACTTCTTAATGTTCTTATCAATTTTTTGAGATCCGCTTCTTGCATTTCTTCGATCTCATCATCTTCATAATCTTGAATTGGGGTGTCTTTTTCATTTGGGGGCGTCATAGTGTCTTCCTTGTTCTTGTTAGCTTGGTTTTTGCGTTTGTTGTTTGGCATGTTGGAGATATTTGGTTTCTTCACTGTGGTGTTTTTTCTTGTTACACTATGGCTCTATATTAAGTGGACTGTCTGCTTTCAGTGGAGTCTTAGAGGCTTGAGATGAGTGTGGACTGAGAGCTGTGTTTGGTTCCTCAGGGTTGAGTGTGTGCCAAAGATGACACTCCCAGGTTAGGTGTGGTAAATCTCTCTTTCTTTTTTTGATTCAAAAGGGAAGTAATTCCACACAGCTGAACGTAATTGGAGGTAGTTAGCAGGCAAATGATATACCCACAGGAGCCAGAGATTGGAAGCTCTTTCCCAAGGACCACACAGGGAATCTGTGCTGCCCTCAGTGTGGGCTCCAATTCTCCTGCAGTCTCCCACTGGGTTGCCAAGTTAGATCCTAATCTCCTGTTATTTCACGCCCCCAGAGTCAGGTTTTTCTGCTAGGCTCAGGGCCGGTGCAGACCTGAGGTCGCCCTGCTTATGACGTATGTCCAAAATGGCGCCTGCTCTGTCTTGCTCGCCTTTGAGAGGTGAGCGGAGAGAGAGAAACTTGTGTCCGTATCGGTCACTTTTTTTATTTTTTTCCTCTCTCTCTTCTAGTTAGCCTGGTGAATTTTTCCCCACGGAGTTTCAAGCCTCATTCCCTCTAGTCTCCTCTTTCCGCTTGCCTGCTGGTGTCTCGGGCTATTGAGATTCGGCGCACCTCGCGTTCCAGCGCTGGTGTGTTGAGTCTGCCGCTGGTGTCCCGAACTTGGGCTCCCACGCTCTCCACGCAGGTCCACTGTGAATCACTAGTTCCAGAAGAGTTTCCTCTGCTGTTTCATCCCCTACTCTTCCTTGACCCTGCAGTATTTCCACTTATATTAAACTGTCTCTCCCCCCGGACTAATAGTGTGCTCCCTGCCTATTCCGCCATCTTGCCGCTCTCCCCATCTCTCTTGCTTAGTTGAGGGCTTTGTCTCTGCCATTGGTACCTTTCTTTCGTGCATCATCAATTTGTGTCCTCTACTGGGTATTTCCATACCCAGGCACACCTTCCATGCTCTATATATTTAAACCCTTTATTTGTCTCCTTCAGTCTTGCTGCATTTCTCTGATTCTTCTTCTGGAAAAATTCCTAACATAGTTGTCAACACACAATTTTTTTTGTATTTTTTAAGGATTTATTCACTTATTTATTTATTTGAAAGTCAGAGTTACACAGAGAGAGGGAGAGACAGAGAGATCTTCCATCTGCTGGTTCACTTTGCAAAGGGCCACAATGGCTGGGGCTGGACCAGGCCAAAGCCAGGAGCCAGGAGCTTCATCCAGGTCTCCCACGTTGGTATCAGGGACCCAAGTACTTGGATCATCTTCTGCTACTTTCCACAAGCCACTATCATGGAGCTGGATTGGAAGTAGAGTAGCTGGGACACAAACCAGCACCCATATGGGATGTCATTGTCACAGGTGGAAGCTTTACCCACTATGACACAATGTGAACGCCAATTTTTCCATAATTTTCTACCTTTAATTTTTTTCAAAGCCCCTTCAATAATACTTTTATCCCACTTATTCTCCATCATGAGGTCCAGTGAATCTCATTTTTCTAGACTTCTAGGAAGAATCCGACATCTACAATCATTAAAAAAAATGAATTTGTCACTTCACTTTGTGCAGGTTGTGCTCTTTGCTGTGCCTCCTATCTCTCTGGCCATTTCTTCTCCATTCTTTTGTATCTTTATGGTCCTGTCAGCTGCAAATGTTGATAAACCCATAGACTCAGCCCATAAACTTTTCTTATCCTCTTTTTACATCTTTCCCTTAACTGGTCTCAAACTGACCAATGGTTTTAAATCCTATCTGATAGTAATTCCAGTGTTATATTTGAGCCATTTCCTCTCTAAAATTCAGACTAGCACACCCCTTTACCCACCAAGTATCTTTTCCTAATATCTAAAAGAAATCTCAAGCTTGATGTGTCCGACCAAAATTTTGTTCCTTCCCCAATTCAGCTAACCAGCTCTCATCTTGTAAACAACTCCATTCTTTCACTGGAAGAGGTAAAAACTTTGCGGTCACCCTTAACTTCTCTCTTTCTTTCATACTCCATACAAAATCCATGGGATTCCATGGTTTCCATGACTCTCTTCCATCTCTACCTCTGCAATCTGATACTAAGGCACTATTATAACCCACCTGGGTCACTACAGCTGCCACCTGCATGGTCTCCAAGCTTCACTTTTGCTCCTCTTACCCCCCATAGCCTACACAGCAGTCAAAGAGATTATTCAAAAGTATAGTTCATAAAATGCCAGTCTTGCACTCAACCTTCTACTTCTCAGACTTAGAAAAAAATTTATTATGTTCTGAAAAGTCTTTTATGACCCAGCTCCAGGATATTACCCTGACTTATTTCCTAAATCTCCTCCCTTTCTTCACTCCTTTGAATCCGCATGGCCTCTGCTGATTTCTGTAACAAACTGGCACTGCGTATAATGGGTTTTAATGACCCTTTGTTCTCTGCCTGTAATGGTCAATCATATGAGTCCACCCTTCATTTCCTTTATGTCTCTGCTCAAGTCTCACTTAAGGCAGCTTTCCTGATCACCCTAAGCTAGCACATCTGTAATTCTCTCACCCTTTCTCCTTGATCGTGTGTGAAATATGTAATTGTCTGATTAATATATATTTGTTCACTGGTTGATTTTCTGGTTTCCCAAATGAATAGTACACTCATGTATGGAAGGAATTCAAGCAGTTGTTGTTAATGCAATAGGACCCCAAAATTCTCAAACCAAATACTGTTGAAGAATGAGATGTTCCAGAAACATGAAATTTAGTGGCATTGCCTCCCATTCTCCTTGGCTTCTCTCCCTACTTGGTGACATCCTTCTTGAGAAAAACCTTCCTACCTTACTGGGGATGCTTTATATCCCCAATGCTTTCTTTCAGGCTTCATGGAAGACATTGGTAGATGTCTCCTAACATCATCTTCTCTCATTCTTTTGTAATAATGAAATTCCCAATTTTTAATTGACTCAGATCTTTGATCACTTTCCAGTCAAAGCAATTCATTTTCTATTTTCTCCTGCAGCATCCCAAGCAACTAAGTTAGGGCCAGTAGGAGGAAAGAGAAAACATTGTGTGAAATTTTCTGGGACTCTTTCTAAAGTGAATACCTGCACAATTCCTGCTCCTGAGTATGAATATGTAGTGCTCGAGTTCTAGCAGACATTTAGACTGTAAAGAAAACTGGGACACACCCTGGCAGTGGGGAGCCATGAGCTGGAAGGGTCATTGGTATGTGGAACCAGCATCCTAGATCTGAACCTCTATCACATGAAAGAGACATAATCTATTTTTAAGCAGTTATCTGGGGTTCTTTCCCCAAATTATGCATCTTTCAACACATTTAAGACACTAGCAGCAGCAGGATGGTTCCTAAACTTCTTTGCCCTTACACAGACTCTCTTGAGCTCTAGACCTAAAGACCCTGAGTCTGTTAACGGAACGAAAGCCAAAGCAGAACTCGTCATCTTCACTTTCAAACAGCAGTGATTATACTAAAAATCCCATTAACATCATATTATTTACTTTTACTTATTTACTTTTATACATATATGGTTCAAGTACAGAGAAACCTGATATACTGGTACAATAAAACCCTTTTGAGGGGCTGTGCATAAACAATTTATAACCAGAGATGATTCTCCTCTCCCCAGAAGCAGAGTATACAACATCATTGGAGTTGGAGGCAGACAGCAGTTTCATAAACACTGAAGTCTATGCTAAACCAAGGCCGTATTAAGCTGAGAGACTAGAGTCTAGTATTTACTCTTCATAAGCCAACATTAAAGCATGATATTCACAGCAGCGCACTGAAGATTAACATGGACTATTACAAATAATAGAGTTGCTGTGAACTATTGACTTAATACACAAATGCCCTCCAACAAAGCTTAAAAAGCATGAATAAATTAATGCTGGCTGACGGCCCTGAGGCTTTCCAACCCACTAATCCAATTTGTAAGGTTGTTTCAGTCATAACAGTATTCAGGATGAAGTAGATTCCTTGCTCTCACTTCATCTTCCCTCCGAGACATTTCACTATCACTCCTGCCATCGTCAAGCCCAGACCTGTGACCCTCTGCTCCCTTTGCCCATTCACTGAAGATATCAGCATGAATCGCCCTTCCCCAGGGGCGGGCTTCACTGGTGGTCAGAAAGTTATTAAAGACTGCAGTCTTCATCATATCCTGCCACAGAGCCCTGTCACTGCACAAAACTCTGAGCCAAACTCTGAGCCTCTTCAACTCTTGAGCGCAGCAATTATTCATGAAGGGTGCAGGCGGAAGAGTCCGGAAACTCCCGATCTTCTCTTTGCTTCCAGGCAGCATTGTTACTTCTTACCTTGGGCTTCCAAAGACAACTTTCCTGCTTTTGCTGCTCAACCCAGAGAAAGGCCGTGAGGGTGGATAGGTGAAGAGAAGGAGGGCATGTAACACCAGTCAGGGTGATCATGTGAGTGAGCAGGGTCCATCAACTCTCTAGGGCAAAGGAAGTCAATATAGTTCCCACCTGACGTTTAAAGAAATCAAAAAGATCAAAAATGTTTCTAACTTGTAGCCCAAGCAAAAATCAAGATTTTTTTTAAAGAATTTTTTATTTATTTGAAAGTCCAAGTGACAGAGAGAGGGAGAGACAGAGATCTTTCATTGACTGGATTCCATCCCAAACTGCTGCAACAGCAAGGGCTGGCCCAGGCTGAAGCCGGAGCCCAGAACTCTAGCTTGGCCTCTCATGAGACAAGCAGGGGCCCATTGTTTGCCTTATTGTGTGTATTAACACGAATCTGGATCAGAAGCAGAGTAGCCATGACATGAACCGGCACTCCCATAGGGGAGGCCAGTGTCACAAGTGGCTGTTAACCAGCTGGGCCACAACACCAGCCACAGAAGTCAGGATTAAGACAGAAGTAATTGTTGCATCAAATCCTCTGGAAACAGTGAACTCTAGAAGATGCTGCAAGACTAGGGCTTCAGACACTTAGAAATCCCCAGGCTCCTTGAATCTGAAGGTCTTAATAGCACTGATTTTGCACACATCAGAGGACTACTGCTTTATATCTGCATACACAGAGTTGTAAAACTACTCTACAGAATCCCTGAATCCTTGATGTCCTGCCTGAATTTTTATCTGCAGAGTATATCAGCCACTCATCAATCTTAGCAAGATTTTTCCAGAAGTCACATTAATGGGAGAATGAATTTAAGAGCATTTTTTGTTACTTAGATTTCTCAAAACTATAAATTATCCAAACCTCCTATAATTAATAGACCTTCTCAGACTTTTGTGAGTTCTCAACATAGACTTTTGAGTTCCTAATAGAGTTACCTCTGAGAGAAACTAAATTAATTAAAAATAAGTAAAAGTATATGTAAAGGGTATTTGTGTTTCCAAATATTTTTGAAGTACAAAAATTGCTAAAACAGTGACTTGATCAGCCCTTGTCCTGACTGTTGATGTACAATTTAATACTTTATCTATTTTAGTATTTTTTTCTAGTTAATATTATTGGTTGAACTCTGTAATAAACACATAATTATCCTTAAGTGTTTAAATTTAACTAAAAAGTGATCTCTGTTAAATGTAAGAGTGGGAATAAGAGAGGGAAGAGATGTACAATTTGGGACATGATCAAGCTGACTTGCCCCAAATGGTGGAGTTAGAAATGTGCCAGGGGATTCCAATACAATCGCATCAAGGTGGCACGTACCAGTGCCATCTCACTAGTCCAAGTGATCAATTTCAGTTCACAATTGATCATATTGATAGGACTAAGATCACATAAACAAGACCAGTGTCTGCTAATACTAACTGATAGAATCAAAAAGGGAGAGAACAATCCAACATGGGAAGCAGGATACACAGCAGACTCATAGAATGGCAGATGTCCTAAACAGCACCCTGGCCTCAGAATCAGCTCTTAAGGCATTCGGATCTGGCTGAAGAGCCCATGAGAGTATTTTAGGCATGGAAAGACAAGACATTCTGGAAAAAAGAAAAAAAAAGGACTTAAATGAAAGATCTCTGTGAGTGAGATCCCAGTGGAAAGAATGGGCCATCAAAGAAGGAGGTACCTTTCTCTGAAGGGAGGAGAGAATTTTCATTTGACTATGACCCTGTTGGAATAAGATCGAAGTCAGCGAACTCAAAAGGCTTCCATAGCCTTGGCAACTCATGACTAGAGCCTAGGGAGATTACTGACACCATAAACAAGAGTGTCAATTTGTTAAGTCAACAACAGGAGTCACTGGGCACTTACTCCTCATGTAGGATCTCTGTCCTTAATGTATTGTCCAATGTGAATTAATGCTATAACTAGTACTCAAACAGTATTTTACACTTTATGTTCTGTGTGGGTGCAAACTGATGAAATCTTTACTTAATATATACTAAATCAATCTTCTGTATATAAAGAGAATTGAAAATGAATCTTGATGTGAATGGAATGGGAGAGGGAGCAGGAGATGGGAGAGGGAAGTTATTGGGGGGAAAAAAGCCATTGTAATCCATAGACTGTACTTTGGAAATTTATATTTGCTAAATAAGTCTAAAAAAAAAACAAAAATTGCTAATAAAATTCTCAACAGGAAATTTTGTCTCAAAGATTTGATCAATATTAATGTGAAATAAACTTTGATAATGCTTTTAACACTAAAAGAAGGAGACATTTAGCTTAGCATGTTGAATTATAGCTGTCCATACAATGCTCTCCCCTCATTCCATGCCTAGATGTGTACTGTAGGGTTGTTGTTCTGTTACTGTTGTTGCATTTTGCTACTGGTGTTTAATTTTGCCATTGGCTTTGGAAATACTTGTTCCCAAGTATAGAGACATATAAATGATGAAGGAAATATTTTAAGAAGTATAACCACTTCACTCTAAAAGCTTAGAAAAGCTGCCAGTAATTTTTGGCCCATCTAAAATATTTACACAGGAGAGCATGGTTACATGGGAAAGAGCCATCTTTTATTAATATCCAAAAAGTATATAAAACATCCATGTGGGAAGTCTTGACACTGTGAAGGAAATGCATGGACATTGTGGCACAGCAGGGTAAACCATCACTTGTGATATTGGCATCCCCTAGCAGTAAATCAGTTAGAATTCTGTTTCCTCTGCTTCTGATCCAGCTTCCCACTAATGCACATGGGAGGGCAGCAGACTGGGGCCAAAGTGCTTGGGTCTCTGCAACCAACATGATAGGGCAGATGGAATTGCTGGCTTCTGGCTTGAGATTGGCCCACTCTGGTTGTTGCAGGTATTTGGGGAGGGAACCAGTGGATGAACTCCCCTTTTAAATAAGTAAATAAATCTTTAAAATTGTTGTTTTTAACTTTTCTTTATATTCCTGTTTAACTGTGGTCTTTGTACTTTTTACTTGTTGACTATTATGGTTATTGGTGCATTAAACCTGTGACTATATAGCTTGAAATTATTTTTGAAAAAAATAAATAATAAAAATTTAAAAAATTTTAAAAGAAATGGAAGGAGAGAGGGGGAGAGGTAGAAAGGGAGGAGAGGAAATACTATTATCTTCTTAGAATTGTACCTAAGAAATGCATGAAATCTGCTCACCTTATATAAATAAAAATTTAAAAAATAGATTCTGATAGAAAAATATGAGGATATCGTCCTGAATGTTGATGTACAATGTAATACTTTATCCATTTTAGTATTTTTTTTTGTTCTAGTACTAGTGGTTGAACTCTGTAATTAACACACAATTATTCGTAGGTGTTTAAATTTTAACTGAAAAGTGATCTCTGTTAAATATAAGAGTGGGAAAAAGAGAGGGAAGAGATGTGCAATTTGGGACACGCTCAATCGGACTTGCCCCAAATGTTGGAGTTAGAAATGTGCCAGGGGATTCCAATACAATCCCATCAAGGTGGCATGTACCAATGCCATCTCACTAGTCCAAGTGATCAATTTCAGTTCACAATTGATCACACTGATAGGTCTTAGAGTCAAAGGGATCACACAAATAAGACTAATGTCTGCTAATACTAACTGATAGAATCAAAAAGGGAGAGAACGATCCATCATGGGAAGCGGGATACACAGCAGACTCTTAGAATGGCAGATGTCCTAAACAGCACTCTGGCCTCAGAATCAGCCCTTAAGGCATTCAGATCTGGCTGAAGAGCCCATGAGAGTATTTTAGGCATGGAAAGACGAGACACTCTGGAAAAAAAAAAAAAAAGAGGACCTAAATGAAAGATCTCTGTGAGTGAGATCCCAGTGGAAAGAATGGGTCATCAAAGAAGGAGGCACCTTTCTCTGAAGGGAGGAGAGAACTTCCACACTGACTATGACCATGTCGGAATAAGATCAAAGTCAGCGAATCCTAAAGGCTTCCATAGCCTTGGCAACTTATGACTAGAGCCTAAGGAGATTACTGAGGCCATAAACAAGAGTGTCAATTTGTTAAGTCAACAACAGGAGTCACTGTGCACTTACTCCTCATGTAGGATCTCTGTCCTTCATGTGTTGTCCAATGTGAAGTAATGCTATAACTAGTACTGAAACAGTATTTTTACACTTTGTGTTTCTGTGTGGGTGCAAACTGATGAAATCCTTACTTAGTATATACTGAATAGATCTTCCGCATATAAAGATAATTGAAAGTGAAAAAAAAAAACTTGGTTTTAAATTGGAAATTGCATAGAAAATTAATCAATTTTTAAAAAATATCATGTAGGATTTCTGTCCTTAATTTGCTGTACATTGTGATTTAATGCTATAACTAGTACTCAAACAGTATTTTTCACTTTGTGTTGCTATGTGGGGGCAAACTGTTGAAATCTTTACTTAATATATACTAAACTGATCTTCTGAATATAAAGAGAATTGAAAATGAATCTTGATGTGAATGGAAGGGGAGGGGGAACGGGAAAAGGGAGGGTTGTGGGTGAGAGGGAAGTTATGGGGGCGGGGGAAAGCCATTGTAATCCATAAGCTGTACTTTGGAAATTTATATTCATTAAATAAAAGTTTAAAAAATATATAAGGATATCCCTATATAAATGAGTTTACTTGAAAATACAGAGGTGCCACAGATGGAAAGATACATGTGAAATGCTAGGAACATTCTTCCTGGTGCTACTGTATATGCCAAATAATGTTGTAGCTTTGCCTGAAGGATTTATGTTGGCAATGAATTCAACACAAACCAAAATAACCAGATGTGAAGGGTTTCCTCTAACAAGAGCCTCCAGAAAGTTTAAATTGATGAAGTAAATTTAGACTCCCTTTACCAGGTTCCTCCCACAAACTGAGCTTGACCAGGGTTCTGCTCTACCTGATGTTCCAGGTGTGGTGAAAGAGAGAGGGGCACTGATCTTTGCTTGCATTTTAAAGAATAACCTTAGTTGACAGTTAAGTTCAACCCTCACTTGTTGTCCACTAGAGAATATAAATTTAGAACCACGCAAATGATTCCAGGAGATGTTAGCCAAGGCAGGGTTTGGTTGGCTCTCATAAGGAACTGAGTATTCAGGGAACTTTTACAAAATCCAGAGATTCGCTCTGCTGTCCTTTGCCCAGAATTTCATTGCACCTGACATTTCAGTAGATTTAAAAGCCTTGAGGGAGACCAAATGCTTATTCTAGCTGATATTTACTTCCAAAAAGTCAAAGCTATGTTTATGCTCCCTTTGTGCTGCACACTAAATAATATCCTTGTGAAAAGCAGTGAAATCAGATAGGAAAATATGACACTTAATCAATGTTATGTCAGGGACCCATCAGCCCAAAAGCACAAAGCTGCTGAAACATCTGCTTTGCTTTGCAACATTTTGTTGCCTAAGGGGAGGTACCAATTTTCTGAATTTGTCAACTGGATTTAGAACTAAGTCCATACAGGTTTGATGATGATGAAGACCATCAGGGATGGGACATTTCCCTTAAGCCCTGCCTTGTCCGTGGACCCTATTATTTCAGGCTGTGGAATCAAATGACCTAGGATTCAAATCCTTGTTCTAGTATTTTCAGTTCCTTGATTCTAGACGGTTGCTTAATTTTCTTAAGCTTCAATTTGTTTCATTCATAGGAATGTCAGTACCTAACTTGTAGAGTTGCTACAAAAGCTAAGCAAGAAAATACACAAAATTAACATTAGAAATGTTATTTATAGTATTTGCAAAAATTTATATTTATTTTAAAATGCTTATAATTTGTAAATATACTCTACATAAGGTATAGAATATATTTACAAATATAAATGTTTATGTTATTTCTAAAATGAATGAAAAAGTCTACAGAAATTTTCTCTGCCAGGCTTTAGCAACAGTTGAGGAAAGCTGGAGGCTAAATGAGAGTATGACCCTCAGCCATTTAGGACAATTCCATAGAGATGAACTATCCTGATTCACAGTAGTTCCCAGCCTCACAGCAACAAAACACTCACCTTAAGGACCTGTGAGTCTGCAATTTTATGTTATAAAAACATATTCATTTATGTTTGCTTTTCCAAAAAGAAAAATGACTCCATCTGGATTAATAGGAAGTGTAGGACTATGCCTTTTGAGATCAATGCAGTAAATTCTAGTTAAAATTGACTGAAGTGTCCAGACTCCGCCTCACGGATATCATTGGCCATGTTAGTCTATAAGCACCCCCACATGGTGGTTAAAAATATCCATTAGTCTTAGGTGTTTAAATTTAACTAAAAAGTGATCTCTGTTAAATATAAGAGTGGGAAAAAGAGAGGGAAGAGATGTACAATTTGGGACATGCTCAAGCTGACTTGCCCAAAGTGGTTGAGTTAGAAATGTGCCAGGGGATTCCAATACAATCCCATCAAGGTGGCATGTACCAATGCCATCTCACTAGTCCAAGTGATCAATTTCAGTTCACAATTGATCACTCTGAAAGGTCTAAGAGTCAAAGGGATCACACAAACAAGACTAGTGTCTGCTAATACTAACTGATAGAATCAAAAAGGGAGAGAACGATCCATCATGGGAAGCGGGATACACAGCAGACTCATAGAATGACAGATGTCCTAAACAGCACTCTGGTCTCAGAATCAGCCCTTAAGGCATTTGGATCTGGCTGAAGAGCCCATGAGAGTATCTTAGGCCTGGAAAGACGAGACACTCTGGAAAAAAAAAAAAAAAAAGAGGACCTAAATGAAAGATCTCTGTGAGTGAGATCCCAGTAGAAAAAATGGGGCCATCAAAGAAGGAGGTACCTTTCTCTGAAGGGAGGAGAGAACTTTCATTTGACTATGACCCTGTTGGAATAAGATCAAAGTCAGCGAACTCAAAAGGCTTCCATAGCCTTGGCAACTCATGACTAGAGCCTAGGGAGATTACTGACACCATAAACAAGAGTGTCAATTTGTTAAGTCAACAACAGGAGTCACTGGGCACTTACTCCTCATGTAGGATCTCTGTCCTTCATGTGTTGTCCAATGTGAAGTAATGCTATAACTAGTACTCAAACAGTATTTTACACTTGTGTTCTGTGTGGGTGCAAACTGATGAAATCTTTACTTAATATATACTAAATCAATCTTCTGTATATAAAGAGAATTGAAAATGAATCTTGATGTGACTGGAATGGGAGAGGGAGCGGGAGTTGGGAGGGTTGCGGGCTGGAGGGAAGTTATGGGGGGGGGGAAGCCATTATAATCCATAAACTGTACTTTGGAAATTTATATTTACTAAATAAAAGTTTAAAAAAAATCCATTGGTAATCAGTAATCTTGGCTCTGAATCACTGGGGAAAGTTCCTCATCCAAACTTCAGTTTTTGCATCTGGATTGAGGATCATCTTGCTTCCTCAATCTGTCCCCTGGAGGCTATAGATGGTGTTCTCTCAAGTGAGAATGTGAAGTACTGAAAACCTTTTGGCAATTGCAATACATAGCGCTTCTGTTACACCCTATCATATGTGCAGTAAGAACTCAGGAAGATCTGTTCAAAACCAAACCTATATAACTATTATATTGTCTCCCCCATTTAATCTGTATTGCAATTTACATAGCATGTACTGTATATGTCAACATCTGGAAGCATACCTGGAATGTCATTAAAGCTTGAATTTGTACCTAGGGCTATCACAATAACTTGAAGCAACAGGAATGTATTTGCTCACAATGCTTAAAGCTAGAGAATCCAGTCCTTGAATTTTCCAGCTTCGGATGGATTTGGGAATTCCTTAGCTTTAGCCTTATCTCTCAAACTCTGACTCCACAATCACATTGGTCTTCTGTGCATCTCCTCTGTGCATCTCACCAGGGCACTTACTGTGTTGAGTGCCCCCAAGATAACCAGGGTAAACTTATCTCAAGATCCTTATTTAAGCACATTTGCAAATACTCTTTTCCCAAATAAGGTAATATTCACATGTTCCAGAAATTAAGACCTTGGCATATCCTGTAAGGGTGGGGTTGGAGCTACCATTCTGCACACTGCAGGGCTCCATCACATATTTAAAAGTATTAAGCCGCTTAGATATAAGCTTCCTTATAAGTGAAATCGCCACTGTACAGCCAGCCTTTACTCAGCCCTACATCATTATGGTAAGGAGTAGCTACAGCAGACAAAACAAGACACAACAAGCGAGAAATAGGAGTTCTGCTTCCAAAAATGAATGAACTCATGATAACTGCAAGGCTGGCATTGAGGGACATCAGAAAGCAATGAACTTTCTATGGACCAGGGACATCTGTTTTCTAGGGCTGTACTTACCAAAGTACTACATACTGGGCAGTTTAAACAGAATAAATTTAGTTATTTAATTCTGCATGCTTGCAGCCCAAGATCAAGGTGTTGACAACATTAGTTTGCTCTGAGACCTCTCTCCTGAGATGATAAATGGCTATCTCCTCCCTGTGCTTCCATGTGGTGATCTTGCCTTGTATCAGTGTCCAAGTTTCCTCCCTTTCAAGAACCTCAGTCACACTGGACCAGAGCCCAACCTATGGCTCTCATTGTAGATAAATTACTTCTTTAAAGACTATGTCTCTCTATGACGTTTGTATACCTTAAATAAAAGTTTCTGGAAAAAAAAAATAAAGACTTAGTATCCAATTATAATCCCAATCCCATTCTGAAGTATTATGGGTTAGAAATCAGCACACAAATTTGAGAGCAGACACAATTCTATCAGCATTCTTTTGTCTTAAAGGACTCAGTAGTAAATATGTTGAATTTTGTAAGCTGTGTGATCTTTATCACTACTACTCAATTCCATCAGTGTAGTGTGAAAGCACAATAGACAATTCAAGCAAATGTGTGCGACTGAGTTACAATAAAATAAGCAAAGCGAACTGAGAAATGTGGTTGAAGCGATAAAAATAGCTAAATGACTTTCTAGCTATAGCAACTCATTATTTGGCAGCATTCTTACTCTCTGGTTGAGGGCAAGTTCCTAGTGCTAAGAGTCTCATACAGGCGTCATGAGTGCTCCAGTGTTGCTTTCGTTTTGTTTTGTATTGCTTTGTTTTTCCTTTAAAAATGTTTTATTTACTTTTAAATTTTTTTATTAATATGAGAACAGATTTCATGTACTTTATGGGTACTGATCTAAGATGATAACCATACTTCCCTTCTTCCCCTCCAAACCATGCCTCAATTCTAATTCACCCCTTCCTTTCTCTTTTTTTCTTTAATTTTTGTAAAGACATAATTTTTATCCCCTCTATCATCACAGGCTTAATTCATTGCTAATCATAATATACAACTGGTAAAAATTAGGAAGACCACACTTCCACAGGAGTATAAACAAGAGCTAAAAATAACAATCATACCACATTATGCCTGCTTTATTCCTATACATATTTTGTATTCTATATTAACTGCCACATATCAGAGAAAACATATGATATTTGGCTTTTGGAGACTGGCTTATTTCACTAAGCATAGTGATTTCCAGTTGCAACCATTTTGTTGAAAAAGATAGAAATTCATTCTTTTTTTTATGTCTCACTAGTATTCCATAGTGTATTTATACCACATTTTCTTTATTCAGTCATCAGCTGATGGACATCTAGGTTAATTCCATATCTTAGCTATTACGAATTGATCTACAATGAAAATGGGGGCACAGATAACTCTTTTGTATGCTCATTTCATTTCCTTAGAGTAAACTCCCAGCAGTGGGATGACTGGGTAATATGGTATATATATTTTCAGATTTCTGAGGAAATTCCATACTGTCTTCCATAATGGTTGTATTACTTTACATTCCCACCAAAAGTGTATTAGGATACTTTTTCCATAATACTCACCAGCATTTTTTTTTTAATTTTTGGATGCTAGTCATTCTAACTGGGGTGAGATGAAACCACATTGTGGTTTTTACTTGCATATTATCCCTCATGGCTAGTGAATGCCAGCATTTTTTTTGTGTGTCTGCTGGCCTTTTGAATTTCATCCTTAAAAAATACCTGTTCACCCTGTTCATGTTCTTTGCCCATTTCTTAAAAGGATTGTTTTGTTGTTGTTGTTGAGTCTTGAGCTCTTTATAGATACTGGATATTAATCCTTCATCAATTGAATGTTTGCAAATATTTTCTTCCAATTTGCTGGAGTCCTCTTAACCTTGTTGAATGTTTCCTTTATAGGGCAAAACTTCTTAGCTTTAAGAAACCCCACTTGTCTATGTTGGCTTTGTTTGCCTGTGCTTCTGGGTTCTTGTCCAAGAAATCTTTTCATACGCCAATATCTTGCGGAGTTTTCCTCATGTTCTCTTCTAGTAATTTGATGGTATCAGGTTGTAGATTTAGATCTTTGATCCACTGTGAGTGGATTTTTGTATAAGGTGTAAGGTAGGGGTCATGTTTCATACTTCTGCATGTGTATAACCAAACATAATTTGTTGAAAGGACTGTCCTTTCTCCAGGAATTGATTTTAGCTCATTTGTCAAAGATTAGTTGGTTGTAACTGTGTTGATTAATTTCAGGGGTTTCTAGTCTGTTCCGTTGATCTACATGTCTATTTTAGTGCCAGTGCCAGGCTGTTTTGATTATAACTGACCTGTAGTATGTCTTGAAATCTGGCATTGTGATGCCTCCATCTTTTTTGTTGTTGTTGTTTAACATTGCTTTGGCTACTCAGGGTCTCTTGTGTTTCCATATAAATTTTGTTTTGTTATCATTGAGTTTCTTAACTCTGTATGGATCTTGCATATTAATACTTCATCAATTCCATAGTTTTGCAAATATTTTCTCTCATTCTGTCAGTTGTCACTTCATTTCATTGAGTGTATCTTTTGCAGTGCAGAAACTTCTTAGCTTGTTATAATCTCATTTGTCTATTTTTGCTTTTGTTGCCTATGCTTCTGGGGTCTTTTCCAAGAACTCTTTCCTATGCCAATGTCTTTCTCCAATGTTTTTCTCTAGTACTTTGGTTATATTGTGTGGTAGATTAAGATCCTTGATTTATTTTGAGTTATTTTTACATAAGATGTAATGTTGTGGTGTTGTTTCAGACTTCTGCATGCATAAAACCATTTTTTCTAGCACCATTAGTTGAAGAGACTGTCCTTTCTCCAGGGATTGATTTTAGCTCCTTTAAAATTTAGTTGGGTGTAGATGCAAGGAGTAATTTCTGAAGTTTCTATTCTGCACCAATGGTCTATTTTTCGACTTTTATGACAGTACCAGGCTGCTTGATTATAACTGTCCTAAAGCATGTGTTCAAATCTGGTATTGTGAGGCCGCTGGCTTTGTTTTTGTTAAGCTTTATTTAACTATTCAGGATATCTTGTATTTCCCTATGAATTTTAGTATCTTTTTTTCTAGATGTGAGAAGAATGTTATTGGTATTTTATTGGGAAAACATTGAATCTATAAATTGCTTTTGGTAGTATGGACATTTTGATGATACTAATTCTTCCAATCCATGAACATACAAGATTTTTCCATTTTTTTTGTTTTTTTAAACTTTTAGTTAGCAAATATAAATTTCCAAAGTACAGCTTATGGATTACAATGGCTTTTTCCCCCCATAACTTCCCTCCCTCCCGCAACCCTCCCAACTCCCGCTCCCTCTCCCATTCCATTCACATCAAGATTCATTTTCAATTCTCTTTATATATAGAAGATCAATTTAGTATATATGAAGTAAAGATATCATCAGTTTGAACCCACACAGAACACAAAGTGTAAAATACTGTTTGAGTACTAGTTATAGCATTACTTCACATTGGACAACACATGAAGGACAGAGATCCTACATGAGGAGTAAGTGCACAGTGACTCCTGTTGTTGACTTAACAAATTGACACTCTTGTTTATGGCCTCAGTAATCTCCCTAGGCTCTAGTCATAAGTTGCCAAGGCTATGGAAGCCTTTTGAGTTCGCTGACTTCGATCTTATTCCAACAGGGTCATAGTCAAAGTGAAAGTTCTCTCCTCCCTTCAGAGAAAGGTACCTCCTTCTTTGATGACCCATTCTTTCCACTGGGATCTCACTCACAGAGATCTTTCATTTAGGTCCTCTTTTTTTTTTTTTTTCCAGAGTGTCTCGTCTTTCCATGCCTAAAATACTCTCATGGGCTCTTCAGCCAGATCCAAATGCCTTAAGGGCTGATTCTGAGACCAGAGTGCTGTTTAGGACATCTGCCATTCTAAGAGTCTGCTGTGTATCCTGCTTCCCATGATGGATCGTTCTCTCCCTTTTTGATTCTATCAGTTAGTATTAGCAGACACTGGTCTTGTTTATGTGATCTTAGTCCTATCAATATGATCAATTGTGAACTGAAATTGATCACTTGGACTAGTGAGATGGCATTGGTACATGCCACCTTGATGGGATTGCATTGGAATCCCCTGGCACATTTCTAACTCCACCATTTGGGGCAAGTCCGAATGAGCGTGTCCCAAATTGCACATCTCTTCCCTCTCTTATTCCCACTCTTATATTTAACATAGATCACTTTTCAGTTAAAATTTAAACACCTACGAATAATTGTGTGTTAATTACAGAGTTCAACCAATAGTATTAAGTAGAACAAAAAAAATACTAAAAGGGATAAAGTATTAAGTTGTACATCAACAGTCAGGACAAGGGCCGATCAAGTCACTGCTTCTCATAGTGTCCATTTCACTTCAACAGGTTTCCTTTTTGGTGCTCGGTTAGTTGTCATTGATCAGGGAGAACATATGATATTTGTCCCTTTGGGACTGGCTTATTTCACTCAGCCTGATGTGTTCCAGATTCCTCCATTTTGTTGCAAATGACTGGATTTCATTTTTTTTTTTTTTACTGCTGTATTGTATTCTATAGAGTATATGTCCCATAATTTCTTTATCCAGTCTACTGTTGATGGGCATTTGGGTTGGTTCCAGGTCTTACCTATTGTGAATTGAACTACAATAAACATTAAGGTGCAGGCAGCTTTTATGTTTGCCAATTTAATTTCCTTTGGGTAAATTCTAAGGAGTGGTATGGCTGGGTTGTATGGTAGGGTTATATTCAGGTTTCTGAGGAATCTCCAGACTGACTTCCATAGTGGCTTTACCAGTTTGCATGTCTTTGTCTATTTCTTTAGTGTTTTATAATTTTTCTTGTTGAGAAATTTGCATCTTTGGTTCTATTTATTCCAAGGTATTTAAATTTTTTATAGATATTCTGAATGATGCTGATCTTACAAGTTCCTTCTCAGTCGTGACCTATTGTCTGTGTATACAAAGGATATTGATTTTTGTGTGTTGATTTTTTTTATCCTGCAACTTTATCAAACTCTCTTATGTGTTCCAATAGTCTCCTGCTGGAGTTTTTTGGTTACTCTATTTACAGCATCCTGTCATCTGAAATCAGGGATAATCTGACTTCCTCCTTCCCAATTTGTATCCCATTGATTTCTACATTTTGCCTAATGGTTATGGCTAAAACTTCCAGAATTATATTGAACAGCAGTAGTGAAAGGGAGCATCCTTATCTGGTTCTGTATATTAGTGGAAAGGCTTCCAACTTTTCCCCATTCAATATGATGCTGGCTGTGGGTTTGTCATATATTACCTTAATGTGTTGCAAAATGTTCCTTCTATACCCAATTTGCTTAAGGTTCTTTTTTTTTTTTCATGAAAGGATGTTGTATTTAATCAAGTAACTTATCTGCATCTATTGAGATATTCTTTTGGTTTTCATTCTTCAATTTGTTAATATGATGTATCACATTTATTGACCTGCATATATGGAACCATCTCTCCATACCAGAAGTAAATCCCATTTGGTCTGGGTGAATATCTTTTTTATTTGTTTTTGCATTCAATTAGCTAGTGTTTTGTTGAGGATGTTTGCATCTATTTTCTTTTTTAAAAAAATTTACTTATTTATTTGAAAGTCAGAGTTACACACAGAGAGGAGAGGGAGAGAGAGAGAGAGAGAGAGAGAGAGAGAGAGAGAGAGAGAAAGTCTTCCATCTGATGGATCACTCCCCAATTGGCTGAAACAGCCAGAGCTGTGCCTATCTGAAGCCAGGAGCCAGAAGCTTCTTCCAGGCCTCGCACGCGGGTGCAGGGGCCCACGGACTTGGACCATCTCTCTACTCCTTTCCCAGGCCATAGCAGAGAGCAGGATTGGAAGTGGAGCAGCCAGGTCTCGAACTGGTGCCCATAGGGATGCCAGCACTGCAGGCCAGGGCATTAACCCGCTGTGCAACAGTGCTGGCCCCTGCATCTATTTTCATCTGGATATTGCTCCATAATTCTCTTTATTTGTTGTGTTTTCTCTTTCTGATTTGGAATTAAGGTGATGCTGGCTTCATAGATGGAGATCAGGAGGATTCCCTCCTTTCAATTGTTTTGAATAGTTTACAAAGAATTGGAATCATGTCTTCTTTAAAAGTTTGGCAGAATTCAGCATTGAAGCCATCTAGTCCTGGGATTTTTTTTTTAACTTATTCAATCTCTTGTGCTGGTTTGGTCCATTTAGGCTTTCTGTGTCTTCATGGCTCAATTTTGGTATATTGGATTTGTTCAGAAACCTATTATTTTTCTTAGATTTCCTAATTTGTTGGAATACAGCTGTTTAAAAGAACTTTCAATAACTAAAAATTATATTTGGAAACATATCATAAAATCTACCATCTTAACTGTCTTTAAGTGTGCATTCTAGTAATGTTAACTACATGTGCACTGCTGTTTAGCAGATAACTACAACTTTTTTTTCAGGCATGAATGAAATTCTATACTCACTAAACAACACCTCCCCATTTCTGCTTCCCTATCCCTGCAACTATCGTTCTACTTTATGTTCCTGTGAGTTCTTTATGTAAGTTTGTTATTACATCTGGTTTACTTTACTTCACAAGATGACCTTGAGGTTCACCCATGTTGTGGTAATTGATGGGACTTACTTCCTTTTTAAGATTGAGAAATACCTTATTGTATGTACATACTATATATTGTTTCTCCATTTATCCAGCCAGAACTTTAGATTGCCCCCACTTCTTGGCTACTGTGAATATTGCTGCAATGAACACAGGTGCACAAATATCTCTTCAAGATACTATTTTGAATTCTGATATTTATCAGCAAAGGAAATATGCTTTAATGCTATTCCATTGGAGACTGAATTTTTTCTCTGTATTTTTTATTTTTTCTGTTACTTCATTTTTTTTTCAGGCTGATATTTTGGCATTGTTGATACGTGATGCAGAGAAGCCAAACAAGAAACAAGTAAAGAGACACATTCTCCTAAAAACTCTTTTCTCCTCTTGACTTGTTCTAAATGCCCATTAACAGCTTTTAGATGTGGAGCAAATGTGCCTATTCACTAGAACAATATCATTTTAGAGAAAGTAAGCAACCGTGAAAGAACTTTATTTCTAGGATTTCTTTAACTTAACTTAAAATTTTGCATGAAGACTTAATTTAATTTTCCAGTGTCTTTTGGAGATCTTTGCAATAATTAAGCTAGAGCAAAGAATACACATATTGAAAAAGATATTCCACATAATGGATATGAAGCTGAAACAAATATAATTCCCACACAAAAATGGTATACAGTGTAAGGTATATGAGAAGCAAATTAATAACCACAGAAGATCTAGTAACTAAAAGGCTAGCTAGATTCAATCTCATAGTACTTGTGGAAGAAATGGGAATTATTACGTATTGAAAAATAGAATGGAAATTAGGTGATATTTGTGTCATTAAACTCTCCCTGCAAGGTGGGCAAGCCAACTCAAACCAATGTAATCATGGCTTTTATAACTACAAAGTCTAAGTGTGCAACAGGTCAGGCACAAAGGGTCCATGGTTCCATACAGTGTCATCATTTGTCATGTCTTAGGGAAGATTCTTTTCATGTGGCAAACACTGTGGCCACTAATAACCCAGCACACTCTAGCAATTCCATCAGAAGGGAAACATCCTGCCTGATGGCTCTAGCAGAGAAATTCCAATGACAGTTCCAATTCAAGTGACTTTGACCATGGATCCCTTCTCCAAATTACCACTAGGACAATGCTCAGTAGACGAAATGAGAGTTTTGTCATCAGAAAATGAGTAAATTAATATTAACTGTGAGTTTGGAATTTAAAACAGTAGAAAACAAATAACTCTTGATGGTTTCCAATGAGATGTTAAGTCTTCTATCTACTGATTTACTCTCCAAATGCTTGCAGAAGCCAGGGTAGGACCAGGCAAAAACAAAGAGCCAATAGCTTCATCTGGTTGTCCCACATGTATAGCATGGTTCTAAGTGTTTGGACCATTTTTCACTAAATATCTGAGGCTCATTAGCAGGAACCTGAATTTGAAGACCTGAGTAAGAAGAACTTGAACCAGGTACTCCAATAAGAGATGTGGGCACCCCAAGTAGTGAACTAACCAACTGTGCCACAATTCCCACAGCATATATCCTTCTAATACACTATTTGATTTATGTGGTATCTGTATTGCTCATTGCCTCCTCCTCAAATGTATCAAAGTTTCATGAACATATTTTGTTCATTTATATGTCCCAAGTGTCAGGATTGTTCCTGGAATAGATACTCAAACATTTTTAAAATAGAATGTTAGGAGAGAAAGGAAAAACATTTTGACTTCCTAGTGTCACTTTCTTATCATAGAACTATAATGTATTTCTTTGTCCTGAAGCCACTTCTTGAAGCTTATTATACATTGCAGAGCTCACTGCTATGAATAATTTGGTTGAATATAATTGCAATGGATAGCCCTGAGAGGAGGCCAAATCCCACTACAAATTTTTAAGAGCTGTCCCACGTCTTTAAATGCCCTAAAATTGTAATACTCAAAATTCTATCAAAAAAAGCTGGCCATTAGTCACGAATTGGAAATAGTTTTGCTGTTGGTGTTGTTAAATTGGATGTTTCAATGTGATAGAATCAATTGTGTGAGGATTTCAAATAATTTCTATCTACAGTTTTATACTTTGAAATAGTTATTCCTGGCATCCTAGCAAAGATTCAAGCATCTGTCAAAATTTATACAAAACTTGAACACTAAAGTCTTGAGTTTACAAACAAGCCATAACTATGATCATTGCATCTTGTAGCATCATGTGGCATGTCTCTAACTTTTCCTAACTCATGGGATATATTTTCCCGGAAAATTGGATGTAGTTACATTCCCACATCAATATTCAGAATGATAAAGCCTTCATTAAAAAGCAACACTAAGATAAATTTTTATATTTTATAAATCTTTATATTTAATTTTAATATTTTGCCCCAAAAGGCCATAAGCACACACACAAAATTTTAGATATTTTTATGTGTAGTGGGGTTGGGGCAGAAGTTAGCATAAAGCCCATTCACAAATGTTTGCTCTTATGTGTATGTTGATTATGTGATGAGGAAGCTACAAAGCAGACTTCCACCAAACTTTAAGAGCTGGGGAAGATTCAGGCCATGGGTCTCTGTTTCTATATTGGAAATATCTGTGTGATCCAAGAGTTCATTGTTCCCCATAACCACAGGGTAGTTCCTGAAACAGTAGGGTCTTTTGAAAGAGTACTAGGTGCTTTTTAAACAATAGCACTGGACATCCTGAATATGTACATGAGAGCAATGCCAGATTATTTTCAGAGGATCTCCAATTAGACTCACAACAGACTTTTCATCAGAAATCCTACAGGCTAGGAGGTTATGGCAAGTTATATTCGGAGTCTTAAGATAAAAAACTGTCCCCAGAATACTATACCCTGCAATGCTCTCATTTATAAATAAAAGTGAAATAAAGATCTTCCATAAAATAGGAATTGAAAGAACTTGTCACCACGCATCCAACCCTACAAAAGATGCTAAAGGATGTGCCGCACACAAAAACATAATAATCGCTATGAAAGAAGCTAAAGAAAGAAAATCTCTCAATAAAAGTTCAAAGGAAATTAAAATTTAAAAAATAAGAATATTTTTTGAAAAATGGCATGGTAAAGACACTACTTATCAATAGTTACCTGGAATGTAAGTGGCCATAATTCTCCAGTTAAAAGACAAACTGGCTGAATGGATTAAAAAACCAAACCCATCTATTTGCCACCTATAAGAAACACATCTCACCAACAAAGATGCACACAGACTGAAAGTAAAAGACTAAAAAAGATATTTCATGCCAACTGAAACCAAAAAAGAACTGGTATAGCCATCCTATTATCAGACAATATGTACTGTAACACAAAAACTCTTAAAAGAGACAAAGAGAGGCACTATGTAATGATTAAGAGATCAATTCAACAGGAAGATATAACTATAATAAAAGTATATGCACCTAATTACAGGGCACTTGGCTATATAAAAGAAATGTTAATGTATCTAAAGGGAGACAGAGACTCCATTACAACAGCAATGGGGGATTATAATACCCCAACTACAACAATGGACAGATCAACCAGACAGGAAATCAGCCAGCAAGGAAGCAGCAGAATTAATTGACACTAATGGACCTTACAGATATCTACAGAACTATTCATCCTACAGTTGCAGAATACATACCATTTTCATAAGTGCATAGAGCTTTCTCTAGGATTGACCACATGCTAGGCCATAAAGCAAGTCTCAGTAAACTCAAAAAAATCAAATCATTCCATGCATCTCCTCAGACCACAATGGAACAAAGCTGGAAATCAGCAACTCAGGAATGTCTACAACCTCTGCAAACACACCGAGACTGAACAACATGCTCAGCAGTGAACAGTGGCTCAGAAGAAATCAAAAGAGAAATTAAAAAAAATTTGGAAACAAATGAAGATGACAACAAAACATATCAAAGTTATTGGATACAAAAGTAGTATTAAGAGGAAAGTTTATAGCAATTGGTACCTACATCAAGAAATTGGAAAGGCACCAAATAAACGAGTTATCAATGCATTTCAAGGATCTAGAAAAACAACAGAAATCCAAACCCAAAATTAGTAGGCAAAGGGAAATAATTAAAAATAGAAGAAATAAATAAAAGTAAATCTAAAAAAAAACAATAAAAATGATCAGCAAAATGAAGAAAAAATAAATAAAACTGACACACCATTGGCCCAACTAACCAATAAAAAGAGAGAGAAGAAGCAAATCAATGCAATTAGAGATAAAAAGGGCAATGTAACAATAGACACCACAGAAATAACAAGAATCATCAGAAATTACTATAAAGAGCTGTAGGGCAACAAACAGGGAAACCTAGAAGAAATGGATAGATTCCTGGACACATAAAACCTACATAAATTGAGCCACAAAGACAGAGAAAACATAAACAAACCCATAACCAAGACAGAAATTGAATCAGTAACAAAGACCCTACCAACAAAGAAAAGCCCAGGACCAGATGACTTCACACTGAATTCTACCAGATATTTAAAGAACTCACTCCAATTCTTCTCAAGTTATTTGAAACAATTGAAAGGGAGGGAATCATCTCAAATTCTTTCCATGAAGCCAGTATCATCTTAATTCCTAAACCTGAAAAAGATGCAGCAGAGAAAGATAACTACAGACCAATATTCCTGATGAACACAAAAATCCTGATGAACACAAAAATCTTCAACAATATTCTATCCATTCAAATCCAACAACACATCAGAAATACCCACCCAGACCAAGTGGAATTTATCCCTGGTATTCAGGGATGGTTCAACATTCACAAATCAATCAATGTGATACATCATATTAACAAATTGAAGGACGAAAACTCTATGATTATCTCAATAGATTCAGAAAGAGCATTGGTAAAATACAATATCCTTTCATGATGAAAACTCCAAGCAAGTGGGTATAAAAGGAACAATCCTCAATACAATCAAAGCAATTTATGACAAACCCACAGGCAGCATCATATTGAATGGGGAAAATTTGGAAGCATTTCACTATCAGTCAAGGATGAACACTCTCAAGATTTTTATTCAATATAGTCCTGGAAATTTTACCAGGGCCATTAGAAAGAAAAAGAAATCAAAGGGATACAAATTGGGATGGAGGAAGTCTAGCTATCCCTCTTTTCAGATGACTTGATTCTGTTTAAGGAATCCAAAAGACTCCACCCAGAGACTATTGGAACTCATAGAAGAGTTTGGTAAGTAGCAAAATATAAAATCAATACACTAAAATCAACAGCCTTTGTAAACACAGATAATGCCTAGGCTTAGATTAAACTTGTACAATCAATCCCATTCACAATAGCTATAAAAAAATCAAATGCCTTGGAATAAATTTAACCAAGAATGTCAAAGATATCTAGGATGAGAATTACAAAACATTAAGGGAAGAAATAGAAGATTAAAAAAAATGAAAAAATCTTCATGTTCATGGATTGGAAGAATCAAAATCATCAAAAATGTCCATTCTTCTTAGAGCAATTTACAGAATTTTCCTTAAATATGTTACTCTTTTGGCATGTAGGGTTAATCGCCCATGATGGCAACCCCAGCCATTTGTAGAGGTTTGAACAAAATGTGAATACCATTTTTTGTTTAAAATTACTTTTTTACTCTTAAGAAAGAAAATGTATCTGCCAAGTAAATATGTGTGTTTATCATACATCATTTTCTATATATACAAGTATAGGAAATAAAATACAAATGAAATAAATTGGTTGTTATTTTCCTAAAACTTCTTCCCATTTGGAATTCAAAGTCCTAATAAATTTACAAATTATTGTATTGGTGACATAACATTTTTGAAGAGCTCTTTATTATTGTCTCCATGTTTTCATCAGATACTTAGATACTTATTCTGTAAGTTTTGATTTTTCAGTATATTCTTCATAATATTGTTAGCAACTGAAAGTTTTTGGTCAACACTAGGATTCAGTTCTTTGTCAAATTGTCTACAAATGGTTGAAGGTAGCTTCCAAGGAAATCAGCTGTTTTTCAATCAAATAGGAATTGTAATTAAGTTTGCTAATATGTAAGCACTGAATGTTATGCCCTTCAACTGATAGAAATTGTAAGATAATATCAACTGGAAGGGGGCTGGCGTCACGGCTCACTTGGTTAATCCTCTGACTGCAGCTCCAGCATCCCATATGGGAGCCAGTTCTGGTCCTGGCCACTCCTTTTCTGGTCCAGCTCTCTGCTGTGGCCCAGGAGGGCAGTGGAGGATGGCTCAAGTGGTTGGGTCCCTGCACCCGCATGGGAGACCAGGAAGAAGTACCTGGCTCCTGGCTTCAGACTGGCACAGTTCCAGTCATGGCAGTCATTTACAGGGTGACCCAACGGAAGGAAGACCTTTCTCTCTGTTTCTCTCTCACTGTCTATAACTCTACCTGTCAAATAAATTTTTTAAAAAATTTTAAAAAATCAACTCGAAGATGCATGCTGATTTCAAAGATATTATAAAGTAAAAAAGTGCATCTTTGAATTGATGAAATGCAATAATTTTATCTGCTTTTTGCTCTCCACATAAATTGTAAAATGGGAACAAACATACCAGAAACAACACCAGCCCCCTTTCCATTGCTTCTATGTAAAACTAGTCTTCTAGGATATATACACTATTTTTAATAATTTGAATAGAACAATAGTAAATTATAATCGGGTAGGGGTTTTTTGGTTAAAATTTATTTATTTATTTTAAAAGCAGAGTTACAGAGAGGCAGAGGCTGGAAGAGGGAGAGAGATACCTTCTACCCACTGGTTCACTCCCCAGATGGCTGCAACGGCCGGAGGTACGCCGATCCAAAGTGAGGAGCTTTCTTCAGGTCTGCCACAAGGGTGCAGGGGTCCACGCACTTGGGCCATCCTCCACTGCTTTCCCAGGACATAGCAGAGAGTTGGATCAGAAGTGGAGCAGCCAGGACTTGAACCAGCACCCATATGGGATGCCGGCGCTCCAGGCAGATGGTTTACTTGCTACACCACAGTGCCGACCCCAGTATAATTGGGTAGTTTTAAAAATATTAGTCCAAGGGTGATAAATGTCTATTTAAAGTAACCCAACATGGCCATAGTCATACAAGTGCACCCTCTTTACACAGAAATTCAGTAAGGAGCTTTTGAATGCCCTATCTCAAACTCTAGATTTCAGGAGCACTTGATTTCATTTTCTGAACCATCGGTGTTGCTGAAAACCATGTGAAAGTTAAGGTTAATAAAATCACTTACGAGGTTGGCACCATGGCAAAGTATGTTAATCCTCTGCCTTTGGCACTGGCATCCCATATCTCTTCCAATCCAGCTCTCTGCTGTGGCCTGGGAAAGCAGTAGAAGATAGCCCAAGTCCTTGGGCCCCTGTACCCTTGTGGGAGACTGGGAGGAAGCACCTGGCTCCTGGCTTCAGATTGGCACAGTTCCAGCCATTGCAGCCAATGGGGAATGAACCAAAGCATGGAAGATCTTTCTCTCTGTCTCTCCTTCTCACTGTCTGTAACTCTACCTCTCAAATAAATAAAATCTTTAGAAAATAAAATAAAATAACTTAAAAATCCTTAACAAATAGTGTCTTCACCCATTTGGCTTCCACGGACCAAATTACCTCTAACACAGCAAATAATGAAGAATGTTGTTTAGCTCCAACAACTTAGTACCTAGTTACCTCAAATCCATTTTAGAAGTAGATAAGTATAGATTTTGAATAAATTAAGGACATCATGCCCTGTCTTCATAATACTCTACGTAACTTTAAGGTTATATTTTGCATGACTAAAATCCAGCCTGTTTTTCTCTTAGTGATCAGTTTTAGGAGATAAATACTAACATACTTCTTGACCACAACTAAATTGGCAATTGGAAAAAAAAAATTGAGCCCAGAAATGTTGTCCCACTTATTGCAGTCTGAAAAACATTAGCAGTCATAATTTTTAGTAGTCTCTCTTCCCTGAAGGAGTAGGCACATAGTACACGAAATAAAACCCACAGCTCTTTCTACTCAGCCTGGCACAAAATGCACCAGTATCTGGATGACCAATAATAATCCAGGATTTTCTCCCTCAAACATGCTATAAATTATTGATAGACTCATGCATCAAGCAGAATGGCAGTGGCAAGAGGGTTTGGAGGAGCACTCTGCCAATATGAAGTTGATGCTTGTTTTCAAATCACTATTAATATGTTATATTCTCTTGTATCTTTCAGTAAACAAAAATGGTTTTGTCACTTTACATTACTTCTCTGTTGTTTATTGTGAATGCAGATAAACCAAAGTAATGTCATTAACCAAAACAACCAATGAATTTTGGAATTGCCTAGAAAATGAAACTCAGGCCATAATAATTATCAAGCTTAGTAAACTCTCAAATGCTTTCACATACTGGATATTTAATAGTAGTAGGCTACAATATCCAGTTCTGAAAGCACTGTGTGTTGGTTTCTTCTTTCTTATGGATAAGAATTTTTAAAATTTCCTTAAACTGGAGAAGCCTAGAGGAAAAACTACCTAAATGAGTCCAGAACTTTAAAGTTGTAACTTTTAAAATCTTGCTGCCTGCTTCTTTCCTTTTACAGGTAAGGAGACTGAAGCTCCAGGAGGCTGAATGTTGCCCAAGTTGTTGAAGTTGGAGAACCAAACGAAATACTGGTTCCTGGGCTCCCCAACCAGTGTTCCATCTAATATGTGATGACAAAATGCATTGCTGCAGATTTCAGCTTACACAGAGGTCTACCTTGAGTCACCTAGAAAAATATAACAGAGTCGGGGCAGGCACTGTGGCACAGCAGGTTAAAGTCCTGGCCTGAAGCACCAGCATCCCATATGGGCACAAGTTCTAGTCCCAGCTGCTCCTCTCTAGATCCAGCTCTCTGCTATGGCCTAGGAAAGCAGTGAAAGATGGCCCAAGTCCTTGGGCCCCTACACCCACGTGGGAGACCCTGAAGAAGCTCCTGGCTCCTGGCTTCTGATCAGCGCAGCTCCAGCCATTGCAGCCATCTGGGGAGTGAACCAGTGGATGGAAGACCTCTCTCTCTCTCTCCACCTCTTTCTGTAACTCTGTCTTTCAAATAAATAAAAAATAAATCTTTTAAAAAAAGAAAATGTAACTGAGTCAAACTATTTGGAACAAAGAATTGACATCAGTTCAGTACTTGTCAATAGTTCTATAGCTCATTCCTGACATCAATTAGTGATGCTGCACACTACTTGACTGAGGTGAATCAAGTATTATTAGCTGTGCAGCACAGAGGAAAAATCCACCTATATGTTTTATGTGTTTGTTGTCTAGTTGCCTTGCTTACTAAAATTCACAAATGTGCTCCAAATCCATTAATTTCTAGGGCAACCATGGAACTCTTTAAGAACACAGTTTCTAAATATGGTTTTCAGTCTATCCTAACACCGTAATGTTTTTCCACAACAAACTTGAGGTGTGCACCTATGTCAACCTAAACTTCATTGCCGGCAAATCCTGTCAGTCAGTCAACACCTTTCCATGCCCTACTGTAGCTTTACTATGTAGAAACTGGATACACTGTGTGGGGTTGTTTTGGAGGGAATGAGACAAATCAAGCCTTGTCTGCCTGGAGTTTCTCGTGGAGCCATGCCCATCATTGTGAAACTTCTCTTGGCACTAGTGGATGGGTAAAAAAGATAATAAAATGAGAAAAATGTTTTTATGATCTATTATCGCCAATCTTGACCACGAAACATCCAACTGAGATTTCCCACCCACATACCAGAACCAGAGTTTACCAAACCCACATACTGGGTGCCTTACCCTGTGCAGTGTGCTAGGGATAAAACAGTGCATTTAAAGTGTCTTACAGCCTGGTGGTCTTCCTTCTACAAACTGTTTACTGAGGATAACATAAAACAATAATAATAAGGGCAGCTGGTTGTGTTGATATTAGGAGCCATAATTATTAGTTTTTAATTAAACTTTTATTTAATGAATATAAATTTCCAAAGTACAGCTTATGGTTACAATGGCTTCCCCCTCCCAAAATTTCCCTCCCGCCCACAACCCTCCCCTTTCCCGCTCCCTCTCCCCTTCCAATCACATCATGATTCATTTTCAATTCTCTTTATATACAGAAGATCAGTTTAGTATATATTAGGTAACGATTTCAACAGTTTGCCCCCATATAGTATCACAAAGTGAAAAAAAATACTGTTGGAGTACTAGTTATAGCATTAAATAAGAGTGTACAGTACATTAAAGACAGAGATCCTACATAATATATATATTTTTTAAAAATTAATTAATTTTCTATGCCATTTCCAATTTAACACCAGGTTTTTCCTTTTTTCATTTCCAATTATCTTTATATACTAAAGATCGATTCAGTATATAATTAGTAAAGATCTCATCAGTTTGTATTGAGTATCTACTGTGTTCTGTTGTTAAGTAGAGTTTTATTTTATCTCTACAATTGTTTGAGACAGATATGTAGGCACTACTTTATAAATGAGAAAAATGTGATACCAAGATCTGAAATAATCTATATAAGTTATAGAGCCAGAATTAAACCCCAGCTTGTCTGCTACCAAGTTACATGCTCTCATCCGTGCTGCCCAGGTCACAGCACAAAAGCAGCAAAATAAGAGTAGACACATACCCCATGCCCACCGCCAGCTTCCTTTATCAAAATCAGACCAGCTCTCCATTAGAACCAGGCAAGAGATGAACAAAGGTAGAAGTCAGTCCTGCTGCCCTAAACAACACAAATGAGATGAAGTCTAGAAATGTTTAAAGAAGAGAAACCAGATGAGGGATGTGATAATACCCTGCCGTGAAAGCTAAATGACAGGGAAAGAGCTGTTCCCATAATGTTCACAAACTTGCCAAGGTTTCTAAATGGAGCACTGTATCTCTGTCTATTGGCTCCACATTTGTAAGAAAAGCCAAAGGACTTGTAAATCAACGTCACCTTTTCTAATCCTTGAATCACTAAACAATTTATTTTAGTGCAAATTGTAGTTTACATCGTGGATAAAAGCCCTGGCTTTAGGTTCCAGCTCTGTTCCTTGTCATCTATGTGGGGAGAGGCAACTCAGTAATCACTCTGAACCTCAGTTTTCTCGTCTAGAAAAGGTTTACCATCCTATTTCACAGTATTGCTGTGGGGATTCAGTGAAATTGTTCTGGCAATGAGCCTGGCAAATAATCTATACCCAATGAATGTATCTGCTATTATTAGACATTGCATATCTAGGGACAAACTGTAAGAGAAGTGTGAGAAAGAACTGGGAGAGGTGGTCCTGCCCATCAATGAATATAATTGACTTGATGAGACAAATCATTGAGGAAATCATGCAAGACAACCTACAAGGAAGGGCTCAGCGATGTCAGTGCTGTGAACCAGAGTTTACCAAACCTTCATTGGCACACCAATCCCCTGGTGGTCTTGTTAAAATGCATTTTCTGATTCAGTGTGTCTGGCGTGGGACTGAGACTCTACATTTTTAACAGTATCTCACATGAGGTATCATGTCATTGGTTTATAGACCACATTTTACATAGTGAGGCTGTGGATGCCAGAGGTGGGAGCAGGACCCTTCAGGAGGGAGTAAGCCATCAGAGAAGTTTTGAGAATGGATAAAATGGAGCTAGGGCATGAAGAATAAATGGACATGAGCACCTCTGAAGAAGGTAGTGACCTCCTGGGTGTGGAGAATGCCATAGTAGAAAGAGGGAAGACAGGAGAAGTGCATGGAACCATGAGGAAACATTCAAATTTCAAAGTCTGCACTCTGCCCCCACTCAGTGAGGTGCACCCAGCAAAGCTTTCCATCTCAGACCAAAGCTCTCACCCCTCAGTGGGCACCAGAATTAGTGGGGCAGCTCACAAAATCAGATTTGAGCCCCATGCCCCAAGATTCTGATTAAGCTGGTCTGACTCCATTAAACTTCAGGAGCTTGGATTTCAGTTACTGGAGGAAGGAGGAATAGTATGTAGCCATGCATCTTAAAGTCAGCTGCACTGTTACATTCACAGTACCATCAACATTGCAGAATCTTTAACTATTGAATTAATGAAGGACAAGTCTCCAAAACCATAGGAAACTGAGGTGAAGCATATCTTGGTCCATTACTACAAGGCTTTGGAAATATTTATTAACACTCAATCTGTGTTCCATGGCTTCCAGGCACCTATGCCTCTTGCAAGTGATGGCCAATTTATTATTTTATTTATTTCCAAAGTTCCTGGAAAAATCTAGGGATCATGTCACCAGATCCTACTGATTTGCATGCCCCAGGCTTTCCACATATTCCGTATGTATTTGTTTCTTCTTCTAATATGCTCTTCCTTCAAAAGTAGCTCAGCCAACAATGCATCTCTGATATTTCTGCAGAAGATAAAACAAAGAAGACAGTAAGCATGTCTGTCTTTACATTGGGCTTCTCTGACTCAATGGGAAAGATTTAAATTTTTTATTTCGTTATTATCTTCTACTTGACTGCCTAAATAGCTTTGTGAGTCTTTGATGTCACTCACCAAATGATCCCCTGTTTACCTGGAGCACTCCTTAAATAAAACAATTTTCTTTGACCGTGAAAGGCATTGAATACATATTTCCCAACGCACTTTCTTGAATAATGTTTCTCCAAAGTCTTTCTTGCTTTCTAATGTGAATAAAGGAAAATGGGTAGGAAGAGAGAGAGAGAGAGAGGTGGGAGGAAAGGAGAAAGGGAGAAGAAAGAAGGAGGAGGAGTAGGAGAGGAGGGAGGAAGAGGAGGAAAGCAGAAAACAGAGAGAGAGAGAGAGAGAGAAGAGGAGGGGAGGGGAAGAGATAGGAGGTGAGGGGGGAGTGGAGGGAGGGGAGGGAAACAGAGGGGAGTGGGGAGGGCAGGGGAGGGAGGAAGAGAAAACATGGAAGAAATAATGAAGGAAAAGAAAAGAAAAAGAAGGAAAGATGATGAAAACTTATGCATGAGTTGTTTGAGAAATAATAATGCTTATTGGAAGAAATAATCTTGAGTTAAATATCTCAGCAGAAAAATAAATATAAATAAATATGTAAATATAAGAATAAAAATAAGTATAGATAAATATATATTGACAAATTGGTAAATTCTTGCCAGAGATTAATCATTTTTCTTTTTGGTTTTAAACAGGGTTAATTATTTAAGTTTCTTATTAATGCAATTAATTGCACTGAACACTGTAACATTACAAAACATAGTAGTGTAGGAGCCACTAAATAAAATCTATGTGATTCTAGCATTCAAAAAGGTCTTCAGTGAAGAAATATAGTGTAACTCTGGAATAAAAATTTCCTTAAAATGCAAGGTCTTAAATGTGGAGAGAAACATTAGCACATTATTTCTTGTGCACAATACTTTAGAAGATTTATAAACCTCTCATGCCATTGATCTTTCTCTACTGCAAAGGAGAAAAGTTAGAATAAAAAGAATTTCTTTTTACAATAGTTATAGTTAACACTAATTGTTTGCTACGTGCCCAGCATTGTAGGACATGCTTTATCTGTTTCTTCCTCTTTGGCTTTTATAACAACTGCATGAGACTGGCATAATTTTAATCTCATTTTATGGAGAAAGAGCAAGAGGTTTAGTGGAGACATTGAGCAACTTGACCAAGATCAAGTAGTGAAACTGTATCATGATCCCAGGCTGCCTGACTCCAGATAGCCTAAAATTAACCAAATTGTTAAAGGAAACATTTAGACAAGAGTCACAGTCTTATCTTTCAAATACCTTTGTGCATAGTGCTTATTGTTTTGCATGTTTTTTGAGCAGGAAGTACAAATAAAATCCATCAAAATGAATCTTCCTTTGAATAGCACTAACCATTTACAAAGAAAAGCTTTATTCACATGAATTTCACATAAGTACATATCAACTGTTAATCAAAGCAAAAGCCTAAGGTCATTATGTTTGAAGTTCACCTTTCCGTTAGTCAGAGACTAGAATGTCCTCTAAGACAAATTTAGAATTCCTAGAACTGCCTGACCTTTAATATCCGTGTCACAAGACAAGTATACTTTGGTATCATTATCACATTATCGTTGATATATTTCTGTTATTCATCCCTCTCTGTTCATTAATCAGGCAAACATCCTGTAAACAGCTAAATTTATACAGGAATATAAATAGGATGGAGTTCTTTGGTTATTCACAAAATATCAAGAGATCCATGGGGAAAAAATTATGTGACAAAAACTGACGTGGTGGCAGCTTTTCACAGTCGCTATCATTTGATCTCAAATACATTTTCTTTTCTTATGTGCCATGAAATTAAGAGCTTGAGAGAAAAATAAAGAGTTCAAAAGAACTGCAAATTGTTTCATAATAATCAGCAATGAACTTTAGAGATGAAATAGGAAAAGTATGAAGTTACCCAACAGTAATAGCTGCTTGTTGGGTTTTTTTTTTTTTTTTTTTTTTTTTTTTTTTTTTTTTTTTTTTTTTTTTTAGTGTTTACCGTGTTCTCAATCCTTCATGTGATTACAATTAGTTTGGTCTCTCTGAAAAGAAAAGGTAAATAGGTAATTTATAAGCTGGAGGGAAAGTCAAAAAGAGGATAGAGAAATGAAACAGGGAAGGCAAGGCAGGTGATAAAGGGTACATTGTGAAGCCTGTTACCACTGTAGGAGAATAGAGCTGGATCTTACACAAAGTCCATGCCTCCTAGTTATTCCAACAGGCAAGGGAGCTGGAATATAGTTCTACAAATTTCCTTCAGTCATTATTTGAGAGATGCTTGTTGGATGTTAACTCCCCAGTACCTCAAGCTGATGCCTTCCACACCCTCAGAGAAAGCTTCAGGCAGAGACATAAATGGTGACCACTAGGACTCAACTTGCAGGTGGGAGATAGGACAACTCAAGAGCCTTAGGCAGTACACATATGGCATCTGCTACAGATGATTTAATTTAACTCCTCACAATAACCTTGTTAACTCTATGAGAATAGTGCTGTTATTATCTCCACTCCAAAGACAAGAACATTAAGGCTCAGAAATATGGAGTAACTACAAAGCAATTATGGGGGTTGACCTTACTTCCAAGGAGAACATAGTCAAGAGCTTGCAATCTTAGGTGTTAGTTCAGATTCCAAAATAAACATCTAATGGGTGATTTCACTGCCTCCCAGGGGGAAATAGGTGTCAATAACCTCTTTTCACCTACTGAGATCTGGTGGAATTTTTCTCTTAACATTTTTGTCATGAAAATTCTTGTTTTCTTTTATTATTTCTAGCACAATTTTCTGGCATTCAGTAAGTCTTAAATAAATGCTGAACTAATGAATGAATGGATGAGTGAATGACTCTATATGGTTAGCCATATGTGTGTGTGTGTGTGTGTAAAAAGAACTCTACTAGGTTCCAAAGAACTCTACTAGCTTCTAGTTTAAAATGTTGCCACACAAATTGTACAATTAAACAGTATTATACAGACTTTTCTTTCCACTTGCAGGACCACACAGCTTTCTGAAAAGGTCTCTCAAATATAGCTAGAAGACTCCAGGGAATTTTTTGCAGGCCATTCCAGCCTAAGACCATGTGACAGCTAACATTTTCCCTTCTCTGTTGCATTTTCTGCATTTCCCAGGGCTTCCAACAGGCACCACTAATGTGTGGCTGCCACACAGTACCAAACTGCAGGGTGTTGGTGTGGAAGTAGAGAAGACAGAAGCAGTACTACGCTGCTGGCCAACATTTTCCATGGAATAGTGAGCGAAAAACAAAACAAAATGAACAATTAAAAAAAATCTTTTCGGCCGGCACTGCGGCTCACTAGGCTAATCCTCCACCTGCGGCGCCGGCACCCCGGGGTTCTAGTCCCAGTCAGGGCGCCGGATTCTGTCCCGGTTGCTTCTCTTCCAGTTCAGCTCTCTGCTGTGGCCTGGGAAGGCAGTGGAGGATGGCCCAAGTGCTTGGGCCCTGCACCCTCATGGGAGACCAGGAGAAGCACCTGGCTCCTGGCTTCAGATCAGCGCGGTGCGCCGGCCGCAACGCACGGGTCACAGCAGCCATTGGGGGGTGAACCAATGGAAAAGGAAGACCTTTCTCTCTCTCTCTCTCTCTCTCTCTCTCACTGTCCACTCTGCCTGTCAAAAAAAATGAAAAATGAAAAAAAAAATCTTTTCTGCATTTTTACTCCCAGTTTTCTCTTGCCCTGGGACCTGGTCAGGGCTCCATATGATTCGGAGCCAGAAGGCGTGATCACGTAGGTCCCATGCAGACCAAGACTCTCTCTGGCCACTTTTAGGATGCCTGATTCTTCTTAGCATGAATGCTTTCCCAGTGGCCTTCCTGCTCTGCTATTTCTGAATGCTAGATAACTGGTACCCTATTCTGGTACCTATATTACAGTAATGCTTAAAGTAGATCTCCTGGTATCTTCATTTATTCTTAGTAGGATGATAGGATTCATACTTCATATGCAACATTGCATCTAAAGTTAGGAATATAATTCAATACTGCTATTGCTGGCAGATATGTTCCTCAGTTTCAAACTTGCTAACTTGCCATTCACTGTACTTAAAATATTCTTAGAATATATGCACAATAAAAAATTAAAAATTTTAATTTAAAAATCTGTTTTAAAATTTACCTATAACCCATATTTCGGAATCTGCAAACTCACAGAACATGCCTTCTTGACTTAATCTGACACCGGAGCTTTCTAACTAAATACACGGAGAGGGACAATGTCTCAGCACATAGAAATAAATCTCTAATGAGGAAGTTTGGGACAAATAGGTGGAGATGATATTTTGGTCAGAATTTTCCCTAGCATTTCTAAAATACTATTGTATAGCTAATTCCCATCAATAACATTAAGTGTACAATGACTTTATGGTGCTGAGCAATCAAAATACTGATTTTTTTCAAGTCAAATGGCAATGTGCTCTTTTGAGTAATGATCTTTGCCAAGAATTAAGGAAAACTCACAGAAAGTTTCAGATTTCAGGAACATCAATCTCCCATAATACGTGTTTAGAGATGGATGAACAAAATAATTGGATTTAGCTTTTTACCTATTTTTTGAAAAGAACAGTGTAAACAATTAACCGAATCAGATATAAATGCATTTTTAAAGAATTTTATTTATTTATTTAAAAGGCAGAGTTACAGAAAGAGAGGGAGAGACAGGGAGGGAGAAAGGTCTTCCATTTGCTGGCTTACTGCCCAACTAGCCACAATGACCAGGTCTGGGCCAGGCTGAAGCCAAACTCCATTCAGATCTCCCACATGCGTGGCAGAGGCCCAAACATTTGGGCCATCTTCTGGTGTTTTCCAAGGCACATTAGCAGGGAGCTGGATCAGAGTGGAACAGCCAGCACTTGAACCAATGCTCATGTGGGCTGCCAGCACTGCAGGTAGTGGCTGAACCATCCCCTACAAAAGCCATTTTTAAAATACTAATTAGATCTCTGTAATGTTGGCATAAAACATCATATAGCTCAAAAATATGAAAAAGGTAGAGTTTAAAATAAACACAGTGCCTGTATGACAAAAATATGCAGTTAAGATAAACAAGATTTAATAAAAAAAATATGCAAAATCAGCAGGTATCTGGGAATCACTATTGGGCACACAGCAAATATGAAGAAATTATCATCACCTGTGTATGCACATCAAATTTTATGTTGTACAAGAGAGTTCTGGGGACATTGATGAAGAAATCTTTCAAGAAATATTATAGGGACTGTGGCACAAAAAGTTAAGCTTCTGCCTGCATTGTCAGCATCCCATATGGGTGCTTTTTAGTGTCCCAGCTTCTCCACTTCAGATCCAGCTCCCTACTAATGCCTCTGGGAAAGCAGAGGAAGACGGCCAAGTGCTTGGGCCCCTACACCAATGTGGGAAACCTGAAGGAAGCTCCTGGCTCTTGGCTTCAGCCTGGCCCAGCCCTGGCCATTGCAGCCATTTGGGGAGTGAACCAGCAGATGGAAGATCTCTCTCTCCCTCTATTTCTGCCTTTCAAATACATAAATAAAATCCTTTAAAAAAAAAGAAATGTAGTATTTCCAACACTTGTCAAACAAACTCAGATTTCTATAACTCTAAATCAAGAAGTCATTCCAAATAGTGTGACTGTCCATGTGAAGAAGTTCTAGGGATAACTTAGCCAATTTATTTTATTTGTAGTTCCCTTTTTGTGTATGCAGACCTTACTTTATGTAAGAAAAGCCTATGTTTAAGTAAATATAAAAGCTCTTTAATGTTTAAATGCAAAAATTTAAGTAATAGGAGTCCTCACACTTTAGTTTAATTGACATGACTTTTCCTTTCCTAATGCTACATAGTCAGTGGCATTTTGGATTAGTGAAATGCTACATGGGACACGTCAACAAATTACTTCCTACAATTTCGTTCTTGAAGTGATTCAATGATACCTAAGGTAAATGAGTCAGTTAAGAGTCCTTTGGTTGTAGAACCAAACTAGTGATCCTGAAGACATGACAGAATTCTGACCTTAAATGATAAAGGAAATTTGAAATCCATATAACTCAACAATTCTGGGATTCCAGCAATGTTCATCCAATAATTAAAAGAATGTAACTGAAAGAGCTGATTTCCTTCTATTATTCTGTGGTATCATGTAAGTGACTTCATCCTCAGGGTGGCTCTCCTTTTAACAATGGGATGACTGCAGTAATTGCAGCCTTTACGTAGTCACTACAACAACCAAGTTACAACGGGATGAAGTGAGCTCCTGCAAAATTCACTTTTTGAAGTCCTTACTCCCAATACCTCATAATGTAGGACTACATTTGGATATAGGCCCTTTACATAAGTGATTAAGTGAAATATTAAACACTTAATATGATTGTCATATTAGTGGTATCTTTACATGAACAGGAAATTCAACCACAGGGAGAAACAAAGGAAAGACCACAGGAGGCTACAAATGAGAATATAGCCTTCTGCAAGTCACAAAAGAGGCCTCAGGAGACCCCAACATGCTGACACCCATATCTTAGATGTCTGACCTCCTGAATTGTGGGACAATAAGTTTCTACTACTTAAGCCACTCACTCTGGATATTTGTTATGGCAACTGCAGCAAACTGATACACGAGGCAAAGGCAAGACCTCTCACACAGCCCCTGCAAAAGGGAGGGAGTCTTTATTCCCAGGAACAAGAGCAGAGGTCTCCATTGTTTTGATTAGTTAACAAAGAGATGTTATAGATCTTTTGATTTTACCAACAAAAACCCACCTTCAGAGGAGAAGAGAGTTAAGTTCAGCCAGACCATGGTTTAGGAATGCCTTCCCATCAGGAAGTTTCTCAAGTAAAATTGGTACTGGGAATAGTTTCTAGAAAGAGGAGGCTTAAATTTTGAATCTTGAGGCTTAAGTAATTTTCCCAGGTCTGTATCAGTCAGCAGCTGTGCTTCAACCCAAGTTTGCTTAGCAACGCTGTCTGGTGCTTCCCATGCTTCACACTGTCTCTCTGGGCTGGACAAGCATCTTCTACCTCTTTCTACAGCTTAAGAAAGATTTCTCCATGAGAAACTGTCCTTAGAAGCAGATAGACTTGGAAACTGAGAACAGAAGATGGTATTTCCTAGTAGCACTCAAGACTTGAGAGAGAGAGAGGAGAGAGAGAGAGAGAGAGAGAGAGAGATCAACAATATAAAAGAAGAAAATTACCCCAGTTGTGGATCACGATTGAGTTGTCCCCTCACCCTGACCTGTACACCATTCCAGAAAGCTTCATACCAATTCAGAGAATATGAGACATTTTTCAAATTGCCTCTGAGAACATGATGCTCATGAGTGGCCTAGGATCTATCCTGCTCTTATGTTGTGTCTGTTCTTCTTTCTTCCCATTAACGTGAAAGAGAATGAAGGCCTTTGATGGGGATATGTGGAAGAGGCACACAATACCTTTCTTTTGCCTTATGCTGATCATCAAACCTTTTCAGAACCACAGTTTTCACCTCAAGCAGAACGTCTCATCCAATCTCAGTTCTGGTCCACTTATCAAGGAGGCTTTTCATTTCTGCACCTAACAAAGGATGTTACTGATGAAAGCCCGGACCTCCTTCTGGACCTTAAAAGATTACAAGTGATGGAATACTAGCCATTTACACCTCCTCTCAACTACAAGAGTATTTGTGGGAATGACAACCCCCCAATATTGTGGGAGTCCCATTGTGCCATAGATGCTTTCAAATTGCAAAGTGGGTTGAAGGCAATATGCTTATCTCCAAAGGACAGAACTTTTCTTATCACTTCTCACAAGGCATTAGAACAAGACTTTGGTTTGCTCAGTTCTATTTTTAATAACACCAAATTGGGGCCAGTGCTGTGGCATAGTGGATAAAGATGCCACCTGCAATGCTGGCATCCCTTATGGGAGCTGGTTCAAGTCCCAGCTGCTCCACTTCCAATCCAGCTCTCTACTATGGCCTGGAAAAGCAGTTGAAGATGGCCCAAGTCCTTGGGCCTCTGCACCCACATGGGAGACCTGGAAGAAGCTCCTGACTCCTGGCTTTGGGTCGGCTCAGCTTCAGCCATTGAGGCCAATAGGGGAGTGAACAAGCGATGGAAGACTTCTCTCTCTCTCTCTACCTCTCTGTAACTCTGCCTTTCAAATAAATAAATAAATCTTTAAAAAAAAAAAAAAACACCAAATCATCCTTGAAAACAGCTATCCGAGCACCAAAAAGGAAACCTGTTGAAGTGAAATGGACACTATGAGAAGCAGTGACTTGATTATCCCTTGTCCTGACTGTCGATCAACAACTAAATACTCTATCCCTTTGAGTATTTTTTTTGTTCTACTTAATACTATTGGTTGAACTCTTTAATTAGCACACAATTATTCTTAGGTGTTTAAATTTAACTGAAAAGTGATCTCTGTTAAATATAAGAGTGGGAATAAGAGAGGGAGGAGATGTACAGTTTGGGACATGCTCAAGCTGACTTGCCCCAAATGGTAGAGTTAGAAACGTGCCAGGGGATTCCAATGCAATCCCATCAAGGTAGCATCTACCAATGCCATCTCACTAGTCCAAGTGATCAATTTTAATTCATAATTGATCATACTGATAGGTCTAAGAAGTCAAAGGGATCACATAAACAAGTCTAATGTCTGCTAATACTAACTGATAGAATTAAAAAGGAGAGAACGATCCAACATGGTAAGCGGGATATACATCAGACTCATAGAATGGCAGATGTCCTAAACAGCACTCTGGCCTCAGAATCAGCCCTTAAGGCATTCAGATCCATCTAAAAAGTGCAAGAGAGTATTTTAGGCATGGAAAGCCAAGACACTCTGGAAAAAAAAAAAGGACCTAAATGAAAGATCACTGTGAGCGAGAGCCCAGTGGAAAGAATGGGCCATCAAAGAAGGAGGTACCTTTCTCTGAAGGCAGGAGAGAACTTCCACTTTGACTATGACCTTGTCTAAATAAGATTGGAGTTGGCGAACTCAAAAGGCTTCCATAGCCTTGGCAACTCATGACAAGAGCCTAGGGTGATTACTGATGCCATAAACAAGAGTATCAAATTGTTAAGTCAACAACAGGAGTCACTGTGCACTTGCTCCCCATATAGGATCTCTGTTCTTAATGTGTTGTCCAATGTGATTTAATGCTATAACTAGTACTCAAACAGTACTTTACACTTTGTGTTCTGTGTGGGTACAAACTGTTGAAATCTTTACTTAGTATATACTAAATCGATCTTCTATATATAAAGAGAATTGAAAATGAATCTTGATGTGAATGGCATGGGAGAGGGAGCAGGAGATGGGAGGGGTGCGAGTGGGAGGGAAGTTATGGGGGGGGGGAAGCCACTGTAATCCAAAAGCTATACTTTAGAAATTTATATTTATTAAATAAAAGTTAAAAAAAAGAAAACAGCTATCAGCTTTCCATCAGGCAGGTCTCAGTATTGGATATTTTTCTCAGTCTCTCTGCAACCTCTATCCTTCCCTGGATCCTGGCGAAACAAGCCGTGAGTCATTTCACTGCTGAGAGAAGAGAGAAGGAAAAGAGCAGTCACTGAGGAAATCATAGCGATGGCATTGGAAATGCCCGTTCGATGCCCGCATTGAATCTAATGAGGTCGTTTGCTTTTTCTGCTGAAGATTTAAAAGCATTTTGTTGTTATATAAGGTAGACTTTTACCCTTGAAATGCAATACTGTTGAAATATAAAACAATGGCAAAAGGTCTAGAGTAGAAAACCAGAGATATGATTCTGACTTGGCTCTATAATAAACAGCCCTATTCAGGTCCCTTATAGTAAAATGAGAGTCTATTCTGGCTTTTATTCTATCAAGCAACTGCTTACTGCATCTCCTATTCATGTCAGGCACTGTGCAAGGCACCCACACTGAGGAAGCAGGCAGTGCTGACCTCAGTGAGTCTGGCCTCAGAGAAGCAGATGAGTAGAGAAACCTGTGATCCAGAGGCAAAAGTGCCTTGATAGGAATTAGCACAAATTATTTCATCATATATTATATAACATTATATTAATATATTATGTATTAATATATAATTAATTATATATACTCAATGTATAATATATTATATTATATAACATTATACTAATATATAAATAAGATAAGTAAAAGTTTTCAGTATCTTGCAGTTATGCAAAATCAAATTTTCTAAAGACAAAATATTATAAATGTAATCAGAAGTTATCAAAATAGAATTCTTATCAAACAAAATTCAATTTATCAAAATATAGTGGTATAATTTTTAAAAAGCAGAAATTATGCCAAATGTTAATTTTAAACCATGCCCATGCCCAGAGAGTATAAGTGGAAACTTTTCTAAATATTTGTATAATTTCCAGATTGAGTTCTTCTAGAACTGTTTCATAAAATACACGTTATTTTCAACTATAACATTTTAAATATAATACACTTTCATGGAAATTTTTTATATTTTTTCCCATCACACCATAAGCATTATTTTGATTTAAATGATAGTGGTATTGAATTTAGAATCCAACCTTAATTTGTATAATCCTCTAATAGCAGCCCCAGAAATCCATTAAAGATCACCTTACTTTCTCATTTATATATAAAATACCAATCTGTTCATTCATTTCTGATTTTTTTGTAAATCTTGCTAATTTAAAAAAAATTGCCATTTTAACTCCTGGATTGAAAGCCCTTTCCATGTACTTTACCTTTTTAGATAATTTTTTAAAATTTATATAAGGGGAACAAATTTCATGTATTTTATACATACAGATTGAGGAGCCTAGTGATACTTCGCACCCTGCCCTCCCTCCTACCCAGGTTCCAATCCCCCCTCTTCCCTCCTTTCTTATTCTTTCTTTTAATTTTTACAATGACATACTTTCAGTTTATTTTATAATTATAAGATTAACCCTCCACTAAGCAAAGAATTCAACAAAAAGTAAGAAAAAAATAAAGAAACACGGTTCCACAACAGTAGAGACAAGAAATGTAAACAATAATCAATTCTCAAAACATCAATTTTGCTAATATACATTTTATTTTTTCATACTCCATTAACATAGATAAGGGAAAACATAAGGTTTTTGTCTTTTGGGGACTGGCTTATTTCACTACGTTTTGACTGACATGTAACACTCGTACATCTTTCGAGAATACAGTGCAATATTTTAATCTATGTGTATAAGATAAACTGATTAGAACAGGCAGTAATTTTTCCATTTCCTTAATTTTTTTCTTACATTTGGAGCCTACCAACTCCTTTATTCCAGTTTTATTTATTTATTTATTGGTTTGTTTATATTTGAAAGCCAGAGAGAGACACAGAGAAAGATAGAAAGAGCTTCCATCCACTGATTTACTCTTCAAATGTCCAAAAGAATACTTTTATTGCAGAAATCCAAATTGGCATGGGATTAAATATGACATACCCCTAATTCATAATTTTTGTTTTTATAACAATTTTATTTATCACTCAGAGTAAAGCACGCATGCACACACACACACACAAACACAATACATTTTTTAAATGTGTAAATAATTTTCCAATTTTTTGTTGTGTTTTTTCTGTTTACTATCAGCTTTTAAAATTTGAATGCATTCCTCCATAAATCCCCTCACCTTCCAAAAATCCACAAATCCTTAGTAAATGCTTTGCCTGAACAAAAAATTAGTTTGTTCTCCTATTCTCCTAGAAGCTGAGCTTTTGCTATTGTGTAAGCTCTTAAACTTTTAAAATCCGGCTTTTTTCAGTCCAGTCTCTATCTCCAACCTCTTACCAGTTACTTGGTGCCTGGCTTTTTATCCCAAGTTAAAATCTCTTTTTTAATTTTCTGCCAGTTCAAACAGGAGACTGTCTTTAAAACAGTTTGGTGCATCTTAGTTATTCGGTTTCAACATTCTGTGTCACATTGTCTTCTAGCTAAAAAAAAAAAAAAAAAATCCTGTCAAAATCTCAAATTACAAGTCAGCCACATTACATATATTTCAAAAATACGTATATTTTAACTGCTAGTTTAGAAGACACCTTTTCAGAGACAGGTTTTAAGCCTATATATCTGAGATACCCAAGCTAAGCTTTTTTATAATTTTCAGATAATAGGATTTTTATTTTTTTTAAAGATTTATTTATTGGGGTCGGCAATGTAGCATAGTGGGTAAGCCACTGCCTGCTCTGCCAGCATCCCATATGGGAGCAGATTTGAGTCCCAGCTGCTCTACTTCTGATCCAGCTCCCTGCTAATATGCCTGGAAAAGCAGCAAATGATAACCCAAGTATTTAGGGCCCTGCACCCAAATGGGAGGCCTAGAAGAAGCTCTTGGCTCCTGGCTTTAGCCTGGCATGGCCACAGCCATTGCAGATATTTGAGGAGTGTACCAGCGAATGAAAGGCTTTTCTCTCTGTACTTTTTCCTCTCTCAGATAGATATCTGAGATAGAAATCTTCCATCCGCTGGTTCAATCCCCAAATGGCTACAACTGCCAAAGCTGGGCCAGGCCAAAATCAGGATCCAGAAGATTCATCTGAGTCCCCCACATGAGTGCAGGGTCCCAAGTGCTTGTGTTATCTTCCATTGCTCTCCCAGGCTCATTAGCAAGGAGCTGAATCAGAAATATAGCTGCTGACACTTAAACTGACACCCATAGTGGATGCCAGCATCACAGGCGGCAGCTTCTGTGTCACAACACTTGCCCCAGTAAGATCTTCTCACCTGAAAGCCAGTACAAGCTAAATTGGAGCTGCTCAAATTGTAGCATTACTCAACATCTCTTGCTAAATTAAGATTTTTTTTGTTCTTGTTTAGAGCAGCAGGAATTTTTCTACCTCAGGACTATTATCTATGCCAACTGAAGAAACTCTATTCTGATCTATTTCCGATTGCTCAAAACCTAGGGATTGAAAAGTCAAAGTTAATTTCAGTCAACAGAATTTTCCTATGAAGGAATTTTTGATCCATTTCCCATTGGCTCAGGCACTTGGGCCTTTCCCAGGCACATTACCAGGGGGCTGGTTTGGAAGTGGAGCAGCCAAGATTTGAACCAGTAACCATATGGGATGCAAGCACTGCTGGCAGTGACTTAACCTGCTATGCCACCGTGCTGGTCTCTAAATAAATCTATATAAAAAAAAAAAACATAAAAACACATTGTCTACACCTTCAACACAAATTATCTAGCCTTTCCTCTCAACAAGACTATTGTACATAGTCTATCCTGTTCAGAAATTTGGACACTTCCATTAATTAATATAATCAAAGATTGGATATATGAGATCAGAAAAAGAAATATGATCTATTCAAACATTGGAGATAATCTGAGTTTAGCTCATGCAGAGTGGTCACTCTCTTCAGGTTCTCCTGTCCACTCAATCAGCACCCTATTTCCAACAAAGCAAAAATTTCAGCTATGAGAAGGAAACTGGCTAGAACTTTGTTACTTGGCCACTCTGGTTACTGAAGTAGTCTGTGAACATGTCCCTTGCATCCACTATTATGGACTCTCTTTGTAGAAGAGGGACAGGTTACAGTCAGTCAATGAGCTTCTGTATAGATGAAACCATTCAAGAGAGCTGGCCTGGAGCAATGTGCCCCCTTGGGGAAAACCCTTTGCCTCTCCTTTGCGTGAAAACTCTTCACTCTCCCAGAGGAGAGGAAGGAGAGTTCAGTGTGTTACAAATCTTCTTGACACTTATGAATTGGATGGGGAACATAGCTTCGTCATTGACCTTTGTTCTGAGCCTCAGTCAAGATGTTAGTTGAACTCAAAGTCAATTGAATGGATAGAAAGGAGATGTGAAAATGCAGGACTCTCCATTCCAGGTCATGCCATGCTGAGAGTAGAAACACCAGTTTTTTAAACTCTTGGTATGCCTCTGTGCTTTGCATGATGTTCAGCAAGGAGAGGTGCCCCAGAAGGTCTGTCTCAGTGACAACAACTCCAGGACGGAACTGTTCTTCCTGACTGGAAGAGAGGCCAAAGGCTCTGCAAGTTGGATTTGTGGTAGGACAGGCTGATGCCAAATGTTAGGAGAGGGGGGTGTATGTTCTGAAAGTCGTTGCTGTGGCTCATGGAAAGGCTTAAGCACAATAAAAAAAAAATCCCTAAAAATATTTGAGCCTTAGGAAGCCAAAACAATCTGCCTACTGAGTTCAGTTTCCAAAGGCAGCCATCCAGTTATAATTCTTGTATTCTTATTTCACAACTCTTCATCTCTCAATGCTTGTTATTGGGCCTTTTTAAAGAAATGATGAATTTTAATCAGCAAAATAAAAGATGAATGATTTTAATTTGAAGTCTTACAAAATCAGTTGGAACATAAAAAGGCTAAGTGGAATTTCAAAGGCAATGAGGGAGAGAAAATAAGAGGTAAATATAAAATTTGTTCCCAACACATTCAATCTGTGAATTTTATTAAACTCATCAAATTTCAGACACTGTTCTATGAACCACTCATTAAATTTATTTCTAGGTAATCTGACAAACATTGAGTCTACAGTAAAACAAACCAAAAGACCCATAGTGTAAAGATCTAATAAATATTTATATTTCTGCTGTATACATCTTTGTAGCTGCTGTGTGAACTCCAATAGCTAAAAATAACTAACTTGGTGCTATACCAGTAGAGAGCAATAGGAGTTATGGATATTTATGAGCTCTTCTGGCAATGGAAATTCTTTTGATCTTAATCTTCGTTTCTCCTGTGGTGTAGTCCAAATTGTGATTCTTAATACTTTTCCATCAAACTAACTCTTTATGTGTTCTCCAAGCAAGATTAGTGTTGCCATACCTGTCGTTCAGCACTGTCACTTGATGAGATGAAGCCCAGAAAGTGGTACAGGAAATGAGTGATGACTTGGAGACCTCAGGTGTTACCTGTGCCCCATTGTTGATGTGCTTCGCCTCTCAATTCTTACCTCCCCTCCCTAGAGACGTGCCCCTTCACTTGGAGTTGTTCTGGTAGCAAACACTGGAGTCTAGTGGTGGACAATCACTCTCTTCATCATCATATGATCCTCTTCTCCTTGCCGGTTTTCACGTTGTCTTCTGTCTACGTATGTCTCTTTTCCTGCTCTTCTCAGGGGCACACCAGTCAAGTCAGATTAAGTGCTCACTTCCTTCTAGTATGGCCTCATTTTTATCTATTTAATTATAATTCATAACATCTACAATGACATTATTTCCAAATAAAATCACATCCTGAGTTACTGAGAATTAGGACATCAACATATATTTTGGGGGACAAACTTCAACCCCTAAAAATTTGTGTTATACCAATTTTTTACTATTCTTGAATTAGTTTTAGGATTTTGAATCTTTTTAAGAAAATTTTCCTGAGTCAGTGCTGTGGTGTAGAGGGTGGGGCCACTGCCTGCAAGGCCGGTGCCCCATGGGGCTCCATTTCCAGTCCAGCTCTCGACTGTGGCCTGGGAAAGCAGTGGAAGGAAGATGGCTCAGGTTAACGTGTTGCAATGTGTTCTGTGCACCTTCTCCTCAATGCCTGGGCCTACAGCTTCTGCTGCTTCTCACATTTTCTTCTGGAGCATCCTTTCATCCTGGATAGGTCCCATCGCTGACCATTTTTCCACAAAAGCCAGTCCTACAGCTCCCTCCAATATCCTACACTCAAACATTCCCCAGGAAGCTACAATGAGCAGTGCCAGGATTTCTGGACTCCTCCTCCCTCCTGGTCCCAACTTAACACTGCCTACTGACACAGAAGCAATCCTCTGATTCAAAGGCCAGAACTCTTAGATTCAAATGCTGACTCTATATTTTATTATGTGACCACAGCTGATTAGAAAACTGCTGTAATCATGATATGTCATAGCGAGGTCAATAATTGTAACTACCTCATTTGGTCTATTATTGAGGGAGTCAAGTGAAATTAAATGATATAAGACATTTAAGCTTTATGCTCACTAGAAGTTGGTTGTTACATTTATTACTTTTATTATTATTACTACTTCTACTTAGAACATATTCTCCTTCTCCTCCTATTCCAGGAATGGCACTCAAAATGTTTTTCCTGTATTTTGCCACAATCACCTAAGAAATAAGGAATCCTTAGGGGGTGCTCATGAATAAGTGTTCCTGGTGGCGATGTGGCATGTAGCATTTTCCTTCTGCTCTGGGAAGGCCCTTTATTCTTTAACACCAAGGGTACCTATCCCAAAGATGCTGTTTCTTTTATCCCCAATGTGCCAAGCCTGCACCATTCAGATGCCCTGGGGGCTGCTTTCAGGTGTATGAGTGTGGCCGCTGACCTTAAACTCTTATTATGCTAATAACTCTCTGTTTCTCATCTCTCTGCTTCCTCTTATTCCATGGCTATAACAGGTACCAAATCATATAATTCATTGTGAGAGCAGGCACATCCTACAACCATGTCTTGGAAGAGATTGGTAGCAAAATTGATTTCTGAAATCCACTAACAAGCAATGAAGCCTGAAATGCAGGTTTTTCTAAATTCTTTTTTCATACCTTAAGCAAAACTAAGTAATACAATCCTGATCATGGACTTTAATCTAAGCTATTTAGTGGATAAGGAAGAGGCAAATAACACAAGAGCAGCCAAATACTTTGTTTACTAAGAAGCTGTGCTGCAAATGCCTTCCTGTGCTGTGATGTAAGGGAAGCTGAGTTAATCGTGTCGGGGTGACTTCAACAAGCAGCTTGTGGCTAGGTAACCAACTAAGGCCAAGTTCTCAAGTCATATTTAGTCTGATTGCTCCCTGGTGATTATAATACAGGATGAATTCCTCTGTTGGGTTTTCCTGCCTCTCCCGCTCAATTTCACAGTTGCTTCTTCACTATTGAACATAAAGAGATTAAAAACGCCTTTGTTCTCAAATTGCTTTACTGTAGAACCTGTCTTTATGCAAGGGAAATGAAAATTTCCATATTCAAATTAATGTCATGTTTCTGAGGTATATTTGAACAATTGTGAGGACTCATAAAACATGTGATAATTCATGAATAATATCTGTTGTTAATCACTTCAGATACAACTGAACTGACAAGGCAAAAGGGGCAACTTTTTTCCTCTCTTCCCATCTTAGACTGAATGTTTTGCTTCTAACCCACTAAGAACCCAGTGCAACTTCTAACATTTTGAAATATTAGTTGATGTTTTCCTGGCATTGTTCCACAATTCAGGATAGCTTGTAGCTTGAATTAGATAAAAGCGCCTCCAACAATTTCTAAATTTAAAAGCAGGAATGAGAGCCTTTTTCTTCCATATACATTTTTTTTAACTTTTGGAATCATTGACCTAAAACTGTGAATTATAAAACTAGGAAAAAGAACAGGAAATTATTTTTTTTTTAAAAAATACAAGGCTGGAGTTAAACAAAATAGTTATTTTTTTAAAAAATATTTATTTAATTATTTGAAAGAATTACAGAGAGTAGGCCGGTGCTGTGGCTTAACAGGCTAATCCTCCACCTTGCGGCGCTGGCACACCAGGTTCTAGTCCCGGTTGGGGCACCGGATTCTATCCTGGTTGCCCCTCTTCCAGGCCAGCTCTCTGCTATGGCCCGGGAAGGCAGTGGAGGATGGCCCAAGTCCTTGGGCCCTGCACCCGCATGGGAGACCAGGAGAAGCACCTGGCTCCTGGCTTCAGATCAGCGAGATGCGCCAGCCACAGCAGCCATTGGAGGGTGAACCAATGGCAAAAAGGAAGACCTTTCTCTCTGTCTCTCTCTCTCTCACTATCCACTCTGCCTGCCAAAAAAAGAAGAAGAAGAAGAAGAATTATAGAGAGTAAAGGAGAGACAGAGAAAAAAGAGAGATCTTCCATCTCTCCTCAACAGCCAGGGCTGGTCAAGGCCAAAGCCAGGAGCCGAGAACTCCACCCAGGACTCCATCATGGGTGCAAGGGCACAAACACTTGGGCCATCTTTCATTGCTTTTTGAGGCACATTAGTAGGAATCTGAATTGAAAGTGGAGCATCCAGGATTCAAACTCGTACACTCATGGGATGCAGGCATCATAGGCAGCAGGTTAACCTGCTATTGCACTGCACTAGCCACCCTTTTTTTTTTTTTAATTTGTTTTTTAAGGAATACCAATTTCATAAGTACAACTTTTGGAATATAGCTATACTTCCCATTATACCTACCCTCCCACCCACAATTCCATTCCTCCTCTCCCTCCTCCCTCTCCCATTCCCAGTCCCATTCTCCATTAAGATTCATTTTCTTTTTTTTTTTTAAGATTTATTTATTTACTTGAAAGTCAGAGTTACACAGAGAGGAGAAGCAGAAAGAGAGGTTCACTCCTCACTTGGCCGAAACAGCTGGAGCTGCACTGATCCGAAGCCAGGAGCCAGGAGCTTCCTCCAGGTCTTCCCACATGCCTACAGGGGCTCAAGGACTTGGGCCATCTTCTACTGCTTTCCCAGGCCATAGCAGAGAGCTGGATTGGAAGTGGAGCAGCTGGGTCTTGAACTGGCGCTCATATGGGGTGCCAGCACTGTGGGCAGCGGCTTTACCCACTACGCCACAACGCCAGCCCCTAGATTCATTTTCACTTAACTTTGTACACAGAAGACCAACTCTATACTAAGTAAAGATTTCAACAATTTGCACACACACAAAAAAATTTTAAAAACTGAGAACTAGTTTTACAGTTAACTCTCATAATATAATTCATTGAGGAAAGAGGTTGTGCATGCAGAGTTAGTGCACAGTGACTCCTGTTGTTAATTTAACAATTAACACTCTTATGTATGGTGTCAGTGACCATGCAAAGCTCTTGATATGATCTGCCTAAGCAATGGAAGCCTTTTGAGTCCATAAACTCCATCAGTGTTTAGACAAGGCCATAGCAAAGTGGAAGTTCTCTCCTCTGTTTAGAGAAAAGTACATCCTTCTCTGATGGCTGCTTCTTTCTGCTGGGGACTCACTCATTTCACATAAGACATTTTTTGCCATAGTGTCTTGGCTTTCCATGCCTGAAATGCTCTCTGAGGCTTTTTAGTCAGACCAGGAATCCTGAGGGCTGATTCTGAGGTCAGAGTGTTACTTAAAGTAATTATCATTCTATGAGTCCGCTGTGTGGACTGCTCCCCATGTTGGAACATTCTCTCCTTTTTAACTCTATCTATTACCATTACCAGGCACTTGATCCTATCGTTATGATCACTTTAACACTTAATTCTATCTGTATGCTCACTTTAACATTTAATATGATCACTTTAACAATTAAGATGGCATTTTTACCACTAAGTTTAATGGGATTTGGATTCCCATGACAAGTTTTCAAACTGTATCCTAAAAAGCCAAGACTCTGTGACAAAAAAAAATCCTACACAGAGAATCTCTGTAAGACCTCAGAGGAGCAAAAGGGTCATCAAAGAAGGAGACACTCTTCTCTGAAGGGAAGAGAACATACACTTTGCTTATGGCCTTGTCCAAAAACTTTTAGAGTCTATGGTCACAAAAAGGTTTCCATAGCCTTGGAAGACCATGGCAAGAGCCTCGGATGATCACTGATGTCATACAAAAAGAGTGTTAATTGTTAAAGGAACAACAGTAGTCACTGTGCACTTGCTCCCCCAGTAGGACCTCTGTCCCTATTAAATTGTAACTGAGAATTGACTGCAAATTCTCTCCCCAAACTGCACTCTGTATGTTGTGTGTGGGCATGGGTGCAAATTGTTGAAGTCTATGATTAGCATAGAGTTGGTCCTCTGTATATAAAGTCATACTAAAAATGGTTCATAATGAAGAAGGAGATGGGAGAGGGAATGGGAGGTAGGAGGAGTATGGGGGAAAGAACCACTATATTACTAAAGTTGTATCTATGTAAAAATGTATTCATTAAATAAAAATTTAAAAAACTGTATCCTTAGATGTAGGCTTGTAGAAATACATGCAGACTTGTACAGCTTTATAGTTACAAACTTCTTCCTCCTTCTCTTATTCCAACTCTTATTTTTTACTGAGGTCTAGTTTCATTTGACTTTATACACATATGATTAACTCTGTCAAGTAAAGAGTCAAATAGTAAGAAAAAATGAAAAAAAACAAAAAACAAAAAAAAAATGAAACTATTCCTCGACAGTCAAGTCATCCCTTCTCGAAGTGTCAATTTCAGTTCTACAGTTTCCTTTTAGGTGCTCTATTAGTTCTCATAGATCAAGGAGAATATATGATATTAGTCCCTCTGGGACAGGCTTATTTCACTCAGTATGATGTTTTTCAGATTCATCCATTTTGTTGCAAATAACCGGGTTACATTTTTTTTCCACTATGTAGTACTCTGTAGTGTACATATCCCATAATTTCCTTAAACAGACTTTGGTTGATGAGTATTTAGGTTGATTCCATGTTTAACTATTGTTAATTGAGTTGAAATAAACATGGAGCTACAGATAACACTTTTGTTTATTGATTTCATTTCCCTTGGGAAAATTCCCAGGAGTGGGATGGCTACGTCATATAGTAGGTCTATACTGAGATTTCTGAAGTATTCCCATACTGTCTTCCATAGTGGCTTTACCAGTTTACATTCCCACCAACAGTGGATTAGGATACCTTTTTCCCCACATCCTCGCCAGCATTTGTTATTTATTGATTTCTGTATGAAAGCAATTCTAACTGAGGTGAGGTGAAACCTCATTGTGATTCTGATTTGCATTTCCCTAACAGCTAATGATCCTGAGATTTTTTTTTCATATATTTGTGGTGCATGTGGATTTCTAATTTAGAAAAATGTCTGTTAATTCCTTGGCAGATCTCTTAACTGGGATGTTTGTTTTGGAGATTCTTGATCTCTTTGTATATTCCTGTTATTAATCCTTTATCAGTTGTATAGTTTACAAATAATTTCTCCCATTCTGTCAATTGCCTCTTCACTTTCCTGACTGTTTCATTTGCCATACAGAAACTTCTCAATTTGATGCAATCACATTTGTTAATTTTGGCTTTGACTGCCTATACCAGTTTTTTTTTTTTTTTTTTTCCTTTTAAGCCTTGGACTACATCTTGTCATTTGCTTCTAGCTTGTAGGGTTTCTGATGAGAAGTCAGCTATGAAACTAACGGAGAATATCTAAAAGTAATCTGTCATTTCTGTGATGCACATCTAGTCTTTTATTCATGTTTTATTGCAGAAAGTTTAACTACAATGTGTCATGGTGAAGATCTTTTCTGGTAACGTCTGTTCAGTGTTCTATGTGCTTTTTGTACTTGAACATCCCTTTCTTTCTCCACATGTGGGAAGTTTTCTGTAGTTATTTCACTAATAGTCTTTCTAGTCCATTCTCTCTTTCCATACCTTCAGAATCTCCTGAGATCCATACATTGGGTCATTAGATAGTAACCAATAAACCTCCAACACTGTTTTTAACTTTTTTTTTATTTTCCTCTTTTTTTTTTTTGTTTGGTCTAACTGTAAGAGATTTCCAAAGATTTGTCTGCTAGTTTGGATATTCTTTCTCCTGCCCTGCCATGTTTACTGTTAAAGCTTTTCACCACATTTTTAATTCGATCTATTGAATTCTCCATTTCTAATGTTATATTTAGATTTCTCTTTAAAATCTAAATGTCATGGGAAAGATTTTCATTCGTGACAGGTGTTATTTTCCTTAGTTTGTGGATTTGCTTCTGATTGCTTTTGAGTAACCTTATGATTCATTTTTTGAATTCCATTTCTGGCATTTCCTCAATCTATTCATCTTTACATTCTAATATTGAAATATTGTTGTGTGCTTTGAAAAAGGGAGGTATCATGGTATCTTCCTAATTCTTGTTTCTTAAATTTCTGCATTTGTTTTTAGGCATTTGTGAAGTTGATTTTTTATGTTTTCCACTGATGGCCTTAACTTTGAGCTATGCCTCTGTGGCTTAGTGGAATATCTTCACATTCAGTGAATATCAAGAAGTGTGTTGTGGATGTGACCAGGGAGGTCTGATTAGTGCTCCAAGGCGTGGGGAGTATCCAGGGTAACACCCACATAGGGAGTTGTAGATCTCAATGCCTGTGTGTTAGCCCCCAATGTGTTCTGCACCACTGTATGAACCATACAAATGATCTGTGCAGTACTCACTGTGAGCACATTTCCCACTTTAAAGACCTGTTCTAGGCCACTAAGGAGCTCTGAGCACATGGAGCCACACCCAATGTTTGTCCAGAGATCCAGATACTCCTGCACCTTCTCATGTGACCACCAAATCCCCACAGTCTCAGCACACAAGGCTCCCACAGTTGCTGGGTGAAGAGGTTTCTCTCTGTGCTGCCAGCCTGTCCAATCAACAGAGAGGCAGATGTTCCCAGGGAGAGCCCTGCTTAGGCTTCTTGATCCTGGAAGGCTGCAGCCATCTCATCATCCTACATGGCTGCCCAGGAACCTCCCACCCAGGCTCAAAGTCAGTGGGGACTGTTGATTATTCCCTCTGCAAGAATCTCTGGATCACAAGCATACGTAAGAGCCATCAACCAAATGTTGCTCTCTCCCTGCCACTGCCACCAGTACTGCTGTGAAGATGGCATCCTATCTCAGCCAGTTGCTGTGTGTGCTCACAGTCTTCTGCAGCTCCCACCCAATCCCAAAATGGTGCCCATCTTTCTCAGCTGGGCAGCGGGCACCATTGTGGGGAAGTTGGGGCAAGATAAACATGCTCCCCTTACTTCCACTGGGTTTGTAGGCAACCATTAGACCCCAAGGCTCCAGTCCATATGCATAACACACTCTCACTCTGGTTATATTACCATGTGTTGCCGTAGTCTGGTGTCGCCTCTGTCTCTTGGCTGCTGAAGTTGTGTGTTGTGTTCATGTTTGTGCTGTGCATCTGCACATTCCACAAGGGTCCACAGCATCCCTTTTCCTCTGTAATATTTTCAGTGTGGTTTTCTTTCCTATTCTCCCCTGAGATTGCATTTCCTACACTTTATCCCTAGCATAGTATGTCATTCCCTAATCTACCATCTTGGAATCCTCTGCTATGTTTACTTTTAATATCTTTAGACAATTAACATTTTCTGTACAAGAAATCCTACATTTTCTGCCTATTCAAAATCTTATTAAGTGACAATTTAGTCTAAAAAGTGTTCACCTTGTCATACTTCAATTTATTGAGGGAAAAACTATTTTCCTTAAAGCTGAAATTCTTGACATTAATGAAAGCAAGGCTAAAAAAATACAATGTTGAAATACTTCCAAAAGTCATTGTATCAATTTTCATGCTCATCATCAAGTTTTAAAGCTCCACATTCACACAGCTCTGTTAAAATTGGACTCTATTTTTCCAGCTTTAGCGAGCAACCTTGACAGATTAAATTTGCATATACTTAGAATATACTCTGACATTTTGACATATGTTTATATTGTGAAATGATCACGACGATCAAGCCAATGAACATACCCATCACCTCGCATCTTCACCCTTTGTCTGTGTGTGGTGAGTACACAGGAAATCTACTCTTAGTAAACGTCAAGTGTGAAATATTATTTTATTTTTACCAGTGTAACTGGTAAGGAATAGTTCACTGTGACTTTAATATACATTTTCTTAATTGCTAAATTTAAGTATCTGGTTTTAGCCATTTCTGTGTGCTTTTTTCTGAAGTGTTTATTCAAGACTTTTTGTGTATTTGTCCTTTGAGTCACTTGGTTTTTTGGTGATTTTTAGAAGTTCAATAAAGTCTTCTTTAGTCATGTGTAAATAGAGCAAAATTTTTCTCTTACTTTTCACCCTCTAGATATGGTTCAGAAATGAGTAGATGACAATTCCTATAATGTAATACTTGTATTATTCATCAACTTTTTCTTACATAGTCTATGCTTTTTATGTATATTTCTCAAAGTTTTCTTTAGCAGTGGTTGGGTTTGTCTCTGCCCATATTCATAATATGTTAGTAAAAAAGGAAGACTTTTCTCTCTGTCTCTCTCTCTCTCTCACTGTCTGTAACTCTACCTTTCAAAAAATAAATAAATAAATAAACCTTTCCTCTAACTCCGGTGTTTGGTGTGTTTTGTGGCAGCTTTCAATTGGTGCTATGACTCGGATCTGGGCTTCCCCATTGACTTTGCTCTTCCTTTGGGATTTGAGCTCCCTTGAGGTCTTGGATTTCTTCCAGTCACAAAACATACCCCATGAACTCCTTCCATACCACCAAATGCTCCATGATCTCCACCCACACACCAGCCTTTCAAATCCTGAGATGAGATGTGGAACAGGAAATTCTCACAGTGACCTCCACAACAGGTTGTGGCTCCTTCCTCTGCTTTGTCTCAAAGTCCTGGTACCAGGCACCACAACTCCTACAGCCTGGTGCCTCTACAGACTCTGTCTGGGCAACAGTGGGTGTGGGTGAAGACTCAACCCCCTGTTTCCCTTCTATGGGCTAAGCCCTGGACTCCAGTGGGTGCATGGGTGATGACCCCAACCCTCTGTTCCCATTATCATCCCTTCGGACAGCCATGATCTCCAGGATACCCAAAATCTGCCAATCCAACTCTATAGGACACCATGGGGGCTTCTTCTTCCCACGTTCATTCAGTTCTCCTCTTAGCTGCCTTCTAAGTAATATGGTCCCTCTCAAATTGGCTCCAGACCTCAAATGCTGCTGCCTCATCTTAGTTTGTAATCAGGCATGGCCCATGTATAACCTTAATAATCAATCAAAGTGGCCCCTCAATGGTACATTTGACCCTGATATCATTCAAGATCTTTATCACTTCTGTGAGCCTTTGGGAAAATAATATGTTCAAGCTTTTTACTTTCTTCTATGTGTACTTCCTGATCTCTAGTCCAGGTCCTTTTGGCCTCCAAAGTTCCCACTAGCAGAAAAGGGCCTGAGCTGAAACCCTTTCCCTTCTATGTTCATGGCCCCAGATCTCACTGTCTCGGCTCACTGTACCTCTCCCACCCGCCCAAGAATTCTGACCTAGCCTCAGAACCAGACTTTGTCCAAAGTCTACTCCTGTGTCTTATCAATGATCCTCTCTAACACCATCCTACCAGAGAAGCAAGGGCAAGTTTGAAAACAGACCTGTATCCATGCCTTCACCCTCTGGCCCTTGTCCTCCAACTGGTCTTTGCCCCTCCCCTTCCTGTTCCGATTTTACCATAATAGCACCCTTTTGTTGGCTCTTTTGTTTTATCCTGAGCAAGCCAGACAGGATAAACAGATCTTTTGAATACCAAGGTGACTTGCCAGATCTCTTCAATTCCTACAAACTTGATTTCATGGTCTTATTAGTGAGCATTTCCTAAATTGGCCTTCAAACCAGCCAGCTCACTGGGTTAATTATTATTTTCAGACATACCTCCTTTTCCCTAATTTCCTTTTACTCTGTTACCTACCAGATTCTCCTTCTTAAAATCTCTCTCTCCAATGGATGCCCCCCTCCATTAAACCTAACATAATGGTGAACAATCTCTAGTGGACTTCTTGTCCCTGGCACATTGGCCCCTAACCCACAATCACCTGTGGAACCTGCCTGAACTTTTCAGAGGCAGTCCCAAATGGCTGACTGTTGACTAGGGCATCATTGGCCTACGGTGTTCTTAGGGTAGAAAGTAAATGTAACTAGACATTGGGCTTGAAGAAATTTCTCTCTTTGAATCTAGGAAGATCACTGCCTTTAAAAATATTGCTTTGTAACTTGATGAACTTATTCAGCAATTTGTTTTAACAGGTTTCTGATAATATAACAATGGGTAGTCAGCACTCGATGAAACAGCAATGGGTAATCAGTACTCATTATAGCCCCTAAGGTAGATTTTGCAATCTCTAGTTTAATGTCATTGATTTATAGCTGGAGATTTATAAAAGGAGTAGAATTCCAAATGAATGCAAATTTGACCTTAATTCAGATAGAGGTATGATATATTATCAACATCTTAAGTCATTTAGGTATAATTGCTAAATGTAAATTGGGTAAAGGAGATGAGATAAATGTGTCTGAATGTAAACTTTAGTGCTCTTGGCACCTTAACACCTTATAGTCTATAGAAAACTATTTGGGTTTGTTAACAACTATGTTTTCATAAACTGTCTATGAAAAATAATTCAACATTGCTTAAAAGTAACTAAGGCTGAAATTTGATGTGTTACCTTATTTAGAAAATGTTGTCTTAATTTGGAGATTTTCAACAGGTTATGTCAAAATGTAAATCAAGGAAATAAGCAGATGGAAAAAAGGTCACAAGTATAAAAAATATGTTCTTGGCAAGAAAGGTTAAGAAAGAGAGGTTTTTTTTTTTTTTTTTTTTGAATAAACAAAACACATGGTTTGTAAGAATTACTTTATCCTAGGGGCCTGCGTCATGGCTCACTTGGTTAATCATCCGCCTGTGGCCCGGCATACCATATGGACGCCGCGGCTTACTAGGCTAATCCTCCACCTGCGGCGCCAGCACCCCGGGTTCTAGTCCCAGATGGGGCACTGGATTCTGTCCCAGTTGCTCCTCTTCCAGTCCAGCTCTCTGCTGTGGTCCGAGAAGGCAGTGGAGGATGGCCCAAGTGCTAGGGTCCTGCATCTGCATGGGAGACCAGGAGGAAGCTCCTGGCTTAGGATCGGCGCGCTGGCAGTGAACCAACGGAAGGAAGACCTTTCTCTCTGTCTCTCTCTATCAAACTCTGCCTGTCAAAAAAAAAATTGTCAGTAGAAAGAAACTAAAAACGTTTTTATATGTTTATGCTTGAGTTTATTGGTCAAACAAGCTACACCATGATAGATATTTAAGAAATGTTTTCCAAATACATGTATTCCCAAAATTTATAAAAGGAATTGAACCTTCCAGTAAACAATTTCATAAATTGTTGTTTAATGGTTGAAATTGTTTGCTAAGTTTTCATTTAATTTTGCTGTTGTCAGCAGCTTGAGACTTGCTCCCTCATATCTCTATTCTAAGCCTGACTTTTGCCTCATTTCTTTATTCCCTTCAAGATGGGAAACTGATTCTATACTGAAGTACTCTCCAGGATGTACAGTTTGATTTTTAGATCTTATAAAAGGGATGGCTAACATTTTCTGTAATAATAACATAGCCAAAATGAGAGCTTAGATTATGATTTCATGGCTAGACTTACTTCTCCATGGACACAGCAAACAGGCAAAACCTCCCTTTCAGACCAAACAAAGGGAGAAAAGGTTTTCACGTGAGGACATAGCTTTCCTCATGGGCATTGTCTACCTCACATAAAAACCACTATGGAAACATGCCTGTGACTATACACTTCTGGTTTAGCCCAAATGTTAGAGATGGGATTTGAGCATCCCTTTGACTTGCATCCTCTGGTCTGCTTTAACAAAAACCAGGAGGAAAAGAAAGCTAGGCATCAGAAGAAATGTAAAGATAGATGGCAGGCCTATTAAATGTAGCTCTGTACAGTGATCTGCCATCAAGGAGACCCAACAGGCCAGTCCACTACATTGGTTTATATGGAAAGCCAGGGCTTCAGCAGAAGATAGCTTATGAAGAGCCCTGGCAGCTCTGCCAGCCAAGAGTTGGATCACTGAAAATGGAACTGCCCTGGAGTTGAAGGACACCCAGGTCAGAGCCACAGATCTTGCTGACTCTAAGGTAAAAAGCCTTTCACTCAGCCCAGCTTCCAAAGTGACCACTGCTGCTGAGGGGACAGCCAGTAGGATCAGTGACATTGAGGCAGGACTGTAAATTTCCTATTAGAGATGCCACGTGCCTTTACCTAGCCAGCTTTCCTCCCAGGCCAGCTAGGTAATCTAAGTCAACAGGGTGCCTTCCCCAAAGAGGTTCACACCTCTCTTAGGATGTACCCCATGTGAAGAGATAGATACCACTGGGCCTCATAAGTGTCAAGGCCTTAAAGCCCATTAGATTATTATCAGGTCCCTTCTGTCCATTTCTATTGGCCTCTCAATTGCAAAACTTAGTCGTGGTTTAGATGGAACCTTTCTCAGATCCTCCAATAATGACTCTATCCTTTGTTCTACACCCTATCTAGCCCACTTGGGGCCTTATTCCTTTGCAATCATAGCCTCTACTCTAACATCAATGGCTCTACTCCTGACTTGTGTGTATCAACGGTCCTCTCCCTCACTTAATGTTGTATGATTGTTCAGAATTTCTCTACAGACAAACTCCTCTACTTGTAAGAGACAAGCAGCCTTTCTCCCAGTCTTAGTGGAGATCAGCTTCAAATCACATCCATCAAACAGTCTTCACAAGGATTCATAGACCCCCCTCATTTCCTCTCCTCTATGAAATACTCTCATTACTTGATTAATGCCACTCAGGATCATTGGTTACTATTCTCACTCTGTCTTTTATACAACTAAGTCTAAGTGTTTACAGGAGGTGATAATGGAACAAACCAAAGCTTTCATCAACCAGGTGGTCAACCAAATGCTGCTACAGAGATATACTCAGCTCCCTACCCAGGAGGCAGTGGCTTGAGACATTGCCCCATGCCAGCAGAGAGTACCTCATCACCCAGTGTTAGCAGGAAGTAGCCCTAAAGACAGATCATTGTCCTTTCACCCCTTCTGGAATTTTGGGGTTGATGTAATCCAATACAACTCTTGCTTTATTAAAAACAAAAGGCGGGGGGATGTTAGTAAAACAGGGCAGTCTTATCTGTGGCATGATCTATGCCTTAGACATCATCCTAGGCTCTAGTCCCCACTGCCATTGCTGGAAGTCAGGTGACCACATGGCCCAACCACAGGTGTCAGCTCCACTCCTACCCTAATGGGATTCACTGCTCCTACTTCCCTGCCCATCCTCCAGCAAATGTTTAACAGGAGCTGTTCCTGAACACGTGCTCTCCTGATCTCCCTCTTTTACACTCTCGTACTCTCTTACTCTCTCGCCCTCTCCCCCTGGCCTGCCAGGCTTCCCCCACCTGACAATAAACCTTTCCTCTAACTCCGGTGTTTGGTGTGTTTGTGGCAGCCTTACAATGCAGACCTTCAGGTCTTCTAACGTTGTACAGGAATCCCAGGCTCAGCTTACTCTCATTAAGTAGACCTAGGCCCTGCCTCACAGTCCCAACGTGGTGTCATGGAGCCCCCTGGTTTCCTAACTTGTTTGCTTCCAGGGCAGCTCTGACTCCTTATGTTCTCCTATCACCCATGCTCGATTTGTGAGCCCACGAAAATTTGTCTTCCTTTCCTCTAAGCTCAATAATGCACTAAAAAGTACACTTGTCAGAGCATCTATTCTCCCAAAGGTGGAATTGCCATAAGAATTATTCCATGATTTAAAAAAAAAAAAAAAAGAATGATGGGCCGACGCCACTGCTCACTTGCTAATCCTCCGCCTGAAGCACCAGCACACCAGGTTCTAGTCCCGGGCAGGGCGCTGGATTCTGTCCCGGTTGCCCCTCTTCCAGGCCAGCTCTCTGCTGTGGCCCAGGAGTACAGAGGAGGATGGCCCAAGAACTTGGGCCCTGCACCCCATGGGAGACCAGAGAAGCACCTGGCTCCTGGCTTCGGATCAGCGTGGTGCACCGGCCACAGCGCGCTGGCCGCGGCGGCCATTGGAGGGTGAACCAATGGCAAAAAGGAAGACCTTTCTCTCTGTCTCTCTCTCTCTCACTGTCCACTCTGCCTGTCAAAAAAAAAAAAAAAAGAATGATGAATATGTGTTTACTTAGAACTGAACCGAGGTGTGAAACTTGGTATTCCAATGATATTCTGAGCAACAGTAAGGTATTGTAGACATAAAACTAGCACTCCCTTTCTCTGACCAAGATAGTATTATAGGACCAAGTGTCTGCCTTTAGCCAAGCACTGTATATGACTTGTGATGATTGTTGTTGTTTGTGTTTGAGTTTAGTATGGGTTAGGTGGCTTTGTTATTTTATATTTTATTTTCAGGCATTCCAATCCCTCAGGCATATGTTCCTGGCAAGAATTCCTAGCATTCATTCTGTCATTTTTCTTCCTTTACTTTGTACCTTTAGAATGAAACTTGGAATTTCTCAAGTTTTTAAAATCATTCTGAAGTTTTGTAAAGACAGTAATTCAGAATGTACTGAACTTTCTTCCTTAGGAGAATGTAGATATAATGAACGATTTTGTTCAAGCCACATTTGGATAAATAAAGAGACTGCTTATAGCACACCAGTGACCAAAGGAATTTCTTTCAGGCATTAACTGAATCCAATTTCCTCAGTGTTCTTTCTGTATATCCAGAGATTTACAGTCTCACCTAGCATTCCTAAAATTCCCTGTTAATGCATACTCTGGTAGGCAGTAGTGACAGGAGAGACATGGATTGTGTTCCTGGCTCTTAGCCCCAGTCCTGGTCTAGTCCTACTATTGCAGGCATTTGGGGAGTGAACCAGAAGATGGGGCATTCTCTCTCTCTCATATTTTCAAATAATAAAATGTTTAAAATATTTCAAGAATTCATTCTTTCTATGAGGAAAATTCACAAGTATGGATAGATTGTGCTGCCCTGCCTACCACAGCACATAGTACAACTTTGCACTTTCATCCCAGCCCAGAAAAAGAGCCCATAAACATTGCAAGTAATTCTGTTCACACTACCCAAAGCCCAGAACCTTTTGCAAAGAAACGTCAATCAGGAATATAGTCATTGATTCCTTTTCCGCAAACTTCATTGCTACTTAGATTGAAGTACTTAAACTGTTTTTGTGTAAGCAGCCAGTCGTGTCACCAAAGTTTTGTATTTTGTGGTAGAATCAAGTTACAACCTCCCAGAGTATAAAACAAAGTGTTATTTAAAGTGTAAAATCTCATACACACAATAATGAAATTTGTCAGTTAGAATGTCATGCATTTAAATTAAAAGACTTAAAGACACTTCTAAAAACGTTTACTCAGAATTATATATATTCTATTCAACAAAATCCTAAATTATGATATTAGAATATAACCTTTCATCAACATAAAGTGGGTACAGAATTTCAGTTTTATGAGTTGTATTTGATAATATGTTTTTTTGGCAGCAACAGCCAGAGCCAGGAGCCAGGAGCCAGGAGCTTCTTCCAGGTCTCCCACATGTTTACAGGGGCCCAAGGACTTGGACCATCCTCTGCTCCTTTCCCAGGCATATTAGCATGGAGCTGGGTTGGAAGTAAGCAGCAGGAACTCGAACTGGCACCTGTATGGAATGCTGGCACTGTAGGCCAGGGCTTTAACATGCTGGGCCACAGCACCAGCACCTGACTCTATGCTTTTCTCTGGTAACTTCTCAAAAATACATCAGCAACCAGTTAAACAATAGCAAAATGACTTGAAAAGTTTAAAAAAGAGAGAATAAAGATTATTGTTTAGTAAGCATCAGTTATATTTCACATGCCAGGCACTTTATGTACATTATTATAAACAGTTTAAGATCCTGCAAGTGAGATATGAAAATCCCCAGTTTAACAAAAAAGGAAACTGACATTCACAGAGTTTAACAACTGTGCCAAGGGTTAATAGTGGTCAATGATTTTCTTTCCACGATTACATTGGCTCAAACACTACAGATAATCTTTTTAAATTGTTTCCTTTTACAATAAATCCTTAATACTTCACAGCTGGTGCTTGAAAATAATTGAGAGTCCCAGAGCAAACATTGTGGCACAACACGTTAAGCCTTCACTTTGAATGCCTGCATGCCATATCAGAGTGCCTAATTTGAGCCCCAACTTCTCTGCTTCTGACCCAGCTTCCTGCTAGTATATCTGGGTGGCACTGGGTGATAGTATTTGGGCTCCTGCCACCCACATGGGAGACCCTCATGGAGTCCTTGGCTCCTAGTTTTGGCCTGTCCAGCCCTGGCTCCACCAGTTTGGAGGGAGTAAACCAGCAACTGAAAGATTCTCTCTCTCTCTCTCGCTCTCGCTCTCTCTCTCTCCCCGCTCCACACATACACTCTCTCTCTCTCTCTCTCTCTCTCTCTCTCCCTTGCTCCCAGTCACTCTGCCTTTCCAATAGATAAATCAATTTTTTAGAATACCAAAATAAGTTAATATTCTTCAAATGGTTAAAATCTAAGTTTTTCTTTTTGCCTTGGAATTTAAGGAATAAGAAATAAATTCTTTTTAAAAAAGATAATGTAGTAATGTTTTCTTGATTAATTTCACTGCAGAGAGCAATCATAAAAATATATAAGTACTTGAAACCATCTTCAATCTGCTACTTTATATGTTTTCTTCTATATATGAAATTTTTTCCCAAAAGTCAGATGCTCCATGTCTATAGTATTGGCCTCAGGTACCTCATTTAATCAGCTACCAATGAGATGATAGCATTCTATAGTAAATGTTTTCTAAGTATACAGAGTCAAATGAATGAAATAACACAGCAACAAGAATAAGGCTGCATTCAGTGTGCTACAGAATAAGAGTATACAAGCTTCTAATCTTACTTTATAATGCCAATTTTATTACAAAAATAAAAATAAAAAAATACACTTCTATTAAAAAAAGAGAATTCCAGAGAATATCTTTGAAGAAGTTAAAGGTAAACCTTGGAATCTTGTACAATTTTTGCAACCATTGATGGGGTGTTGTCTCCCCCATTGCAGTGTCAGCAATGTCAGACCATGGTTTTCCTGCTTTACAGGTTGAAATATGTATCCTCAGAAGTGACAACATGAATTTTAATTGCTTGAAGGATTTTCTCATGTATTCGTATTTCCTTGTTTGAATACTCTGTCTTAATGCCATTGTTCTTCTGCAAAATTTTCACTTATCAATTTCTGGAAATGAGAAACCCAAGCAAAACTGTTCCCAGAACTTTTTTTTTTTGGACAGGCAGAGTGGATAGTAAGAGAAAGAGAGACAGAGAGAAAGGTCTTCCTTTTTGACATTGGTTCACCCTCCAATGGCTGCTGTGGCTGGCGCATCTCGCTGATCTGAAGCCAGGAGCCAGGTGCTTCTCCTGGTCTCCCATGCAGGTGCAGGGCCCAAGGACTTGGGCTATCCTCCACTGCCTTCCCGGGCCATAGCAGAGAGCTGGCCTGGAAGAGGGGCAACCGGGACAGAATCTGGCACCCCGACTGGGACTAGAACCCGGTGTGCCGGTGCCACAAGGCGGAGGATTAGCCTGTTAAGCCACGGCGCCGGCCTGTTGCCAGAACTTCTAACACTGATCTCTTTGTTTAGAGTTGACACAAGATTGACAAGATCACTTGAAACCTATTTTTGTTACTATAAAAATCTCTAGTTTGACACTTCACACACTAGCCTATAGCCCTCCATGTGAGTAGCTAGGTATTTAAATATAGACTCTATCCTGAGTGAAACAAAAAACTGTCAATTTAATAGGACATAATCAAAGACATAAGGCTTTTATTCATTGTTTATTTTAAATAATTCACCATTAGAAAAGAAATAAAATCTCCCAAAGGAAGACTCACTAGATAGGACTCAAATCCCTACGAGGCACAGAGAAAGCAGGTTAACCTGTCAGCTGTATTACTGTACTTTGCGTGTGTAACTCTTTTTCTTCCCCGTGCAATTTAAAGGACAAGGGACGAAACAGTGATTATCAACCTGTGTTAGGCAAAAGGCGTGGGGTGGAGACGGCCGGTGGTGTGGACCCATACCCACACACCGGCAGAAAACAGCAGGTACGACTCAGGCCAGGTTGCTACCCGTTTAAAACGGTGGTTGCCATCTCCAAGTCGACCACGGAGAAGCAACCAAGAAAACAGGCAGAAGAGGAGAGGAGCCGGAAACCCAAAGGGCACACCATAAATACCAACTGAATACGAATTCACCAGCAGTGGAGGCATCGAGGAGTATAAAATATGTCAGGTATGCAGAGAGCAAACAGCCAAGCCCCCTGAGCTAAGTCTCTGCTGAGCCGTGATTGCCTCACCTGTCTGTGGGTTAAACTCTCCTCCCACATCTGGAGACCAGATCGTGATCTGTAGTGGAATGAGAAGGCCATGCGAAGGTGGCCACTGGCAAGCGAGCATCAGTTAGTCAGGAATGGCTTTGAAACCCACCTGGCAATGGAGCCTGCCTGGCAACAGGCTGTGATTGGATGGCTTTGGAAACTGCCTGGCAACAGGCTGTGATTGGATGGATTTGGAAACTGCCTGGCGACAGGCTGTGATTGGATGGCTTCGGAAACCACATGACAACAGAGCCTGACTGACGGCAGGCCGTGATTGGATGGTTTCAGAAACTGCCTGGCAACAAGAGCCTGACTGGCAACAGGCTGTGATTGGATGGCTTTGGAAACTGCCTGGCAACAGGCTGTGATTGGTTGGGGCATAGACCGCCCCTTGACCAGATTGGCTGGTCTTGGCTATATAAGCTGTTGCACCAACTGTAATAAACGAGTCTGCGGGCTGCTCGCCTCAAGCCTGCTTTCACCCGACTCCCGGGGTCTGTGTGTTGACTCCGCGCCTCTTGCCCCCACCACGCTGCTCCTCTCAGAAACGAACCCACTGCAACATTGTGGAGAAATCAACGGCAACAGTGATCCACTGCACACTCAAGCACGGACACAGGACCTGAACGTGAAGAACGGGACAAGGTGCTGCCTGCTACACGGCCATGTTCCTGTCCAGTGAAACAGATGCCAGCTGACAAAGGTTACGAGACACAGAGGAGGGTGATGCAGGCTGATAAGGGATACAAGCCGGCAAGGAGTGCCACAACGCTGATAAGCACCGACACACCTGGGGCACAGCCTCCAAATAAACAGAGCAAAACCAGGATACCAGCGAAAGGGCAGACGTTTCCACAGCAATGGTGGGAGACCCTGGTCTAAGTACTTTTGATGATGTCAGGACACAAGGGAAACAGGGACCAGAACAGAGCTCCAGACTGGTCAGAGCTCACTGACCACACAGGAAACTCGCTCTCCTCCAGGGCACAGGTGAAGCCACAACTCCACAAAGAAGTGTTTCCATGCATCCAAAAAGTTGATATAAGAGGGACCAGCACTGTGGCGTAGGGGGTAAAACCGCTGCCTGCAGTGCCGGCAACCCATATGGGCACTGGTTCGAGTCCCGGCTGCTCCACTTCTGATCCAGCTCTCTGCTATAGTCTGGGAAAGCAGTATAAGATGGGCTCAAGTGCTTGGGCCTCTGCACCTGCATGGGAGACCTGGAGGAAGCTCTTGGCTTCTGGCTTCTGATCGGCACAGCTCTGGCCATTGCAGCCATCTTGGGAGTGAAACAGTGAATGGAAAAACCTCTCTCGTTCTCTCTCTGTGTCTGTCTCTACCTCTCTGTAACTCTGCCTTTCAAATAAATAAACCTTTATAAAAATTTAAAAAAAGAAAAGAAAAGAAATAAAATCTCATGTAAAACCATCATAACAATTATCAAGAAAACTTAGGAATTGATGATTCCTACATCCTGTAGTAACAAAGCTCGCACAGGAATTTCCACACATGTGTCTGCTTCAGGGCTGTAAAATAGAAGACATCCAACAAGTGAGAAATCAAATCAATCGAAACAGAGTATTTATATTACCTCTATATAAAATAAGATGATATGATAAAATTGATTTTAAATGTAAGAAATTTAATGAGTATGGGCATTATCCTTTTCAAATGTGGAATTATATATACTTATTCTAGCGATACTGCTGTGACCCATTGCATATTACTAGGCATTCCACTTCTCAAACTTTCTTCAAAGAAGGATCTGGATGTATACACAAACATGCAGATACCGGCACCCATAGAACTAATACATTTATTTATAGAGTTATCTTCCATCTATTCAAAAAAAAATGTATTGGCCAGCTCAATTATCCAACTTATGACCTGGAACTAAATTCAGCAAAAGTTTCTAAAAGTCTAAGTCTAACTTTTAAGTTATAACTCCAAAAGGAAAAGTCAAAAGGATTTTCAAGTTTGAAAATAAATTTTGGATCACAGGTATAAATCTTCCAAAGTTCCACATTAAAGGCACAGTGATTTATATTCAGAGGCTCAGGCAAGGCTGTCAACTTAAAAAAAAAAAAATCAGTTACAAGGCATACATGTTAAGAGTTGATAAAGCCAACCATATCTTCATGACAGAATAGGGTGAAAAGAGTTCAAGGAATCTTTCTTAGGGCATATCAGAACCAAGAAACCAATCCACTGAAGTTTTAAAACATAAGTAATGCTAACCAAAATTACTGGGCATATACGGGTGCACTGAAAGCAATAGAAGAGAGGGGGGATTCAAATAATCAAGATATGTGTGCACAGCTACCATTGCATCACTCAAAGAGTACAGCCTATGAACTTGCAAGTCATGTTAATTGTACCACATGTGGAGAAGAAACGAAGATTAGGAGATTCCGTTATGCTTCACCTCAATGGTCTGTCATAGCAAAACATGGCAGATTGGGGGACTGACACAACAGAAATTTATTTCCTCATAGTTCTGAAGTCTAGAAGTCCAAGATTAAGGTGCCATCATGGCAAGTTACGACTTTCCTCGTAGGTTGCCTGCCTTCTCCTATGTCTCCAATGGATTTTTCTCTGAGAACATGGAAATAGAGTTCTCTGGTGTCTCTTCTCCTTCATGTACGAAAACTAATGCTGTAGGGTTAGGGTCCCTTCTTTATAAATCCCACTTAATTTTAATTACTTCCCTAAATGCCCAATCTTCAAATATATTTATATTCAGAGTTAGGGCACCGATATCTGAATTTCCATAGGATATAATTCAGTCCATAGTAGGTGTCATTCTCACTTCATGAGACTTTCAGATGAGATTTGAGTACAACATTGCATTTCTTGTTAATCCATTCAGAGAGCTAAATTCTGAAGTTTCAGTATATTCATTACATTGCATACTTCCTTATATCAAAAGTCCTTTGGCCTCAAAGACTTTGGAAATAAAGGCCTCTGGAGACTTATCATAGCAGATCCTCTATTAGTTCCTGTGGTCACACACCATTTAGATAATGTATATTTACCATGTTAAAATACCCTAAACTCAAACAGAGAATCTTGAGTTTGAAGCACTGAACATCTATATCAGTTTCTAAAGAAGTTCCAAAGTAGCTAGGGAAAAAGGCACTGAGCAAATACTGAGCACATTAGTGGATCAGGCTTTGATTTTCTGTGGAAAATACTTAGAACATATGTCATAATGTATCCACACTTCCAACCATCTATGGATGTTCTTGTGATTCAGTTTCAAGAAAAATTAATTTTACAGGAAAAACTCTGCTCATGTGTCATTCAGGACTCCTATTTCAAGTAAAAAAAATACGAGGGTAAAATAAATTATAGGAGGATGCATTGTACGTCAATCATCAAAGGAAAAGGGCTCCATTGCAATTGTACTGTCACAGACATGTCCCAATGCCACTCACTATGACTTTGTCCAATCCAAGCCCAGCCCTGAAGTTAAGATGGTCACAATTCCACCCAACTGAGGGCTTAAAACGGAGAAAGGACAGTTCTCAAGAGTAAATTTTGAATGTTCATAAAAAGGATACCAATACGTAAATGTAAATTTTATGTTAAATTTACATAAATTTAACATAAAATTTCTCACATTTACATAAATTTAACATAAGATTAAACATAATTCAACGAAGTTTTTGTAATACCTGAACCAAGATCAATATTGTAGACATCAGCTTTTCTTGCTGAGTGCTATAATCATATAATTCTTCTAAAGAAATATTTGGTCTCAGTTGTACTGATTACCAGAGAAATCTGCCAGTTGAAAGCTGCTGCTTTATTTTCTTCCTCAATGAAATCTCTACTATCAGTTCACTGCCATAAGATGGGAGAGGGATAGTTCTTTGTCACTTTCCCATAAAAAGAGAATGCACAAAAGTACTCTGCTTCTTGAAATATTATTTTATATTAGTGTTCAGATAACCCTAAATGGACTGTGTGACAGATGTGAGCATAAGCATAGAGAAGGCAAAATATCTATCCATTATAATAATATTAACAAATAAATTAACTTGGAAACCTGTTTTTAAAAAAAAAAAAAAAAGGATGCCAATATGGAAAAGAGTAGGCATAAATATTCTACAAATCAATTTAATTTAATTTAATTGATTAAAATTTAATTATTATAATTTCTTCTTCCACATGGTTATATTGTAAGCAAAGCTTCAGATGCTTGGGTTTTTTAAATACCTTTGTTTGCAATAAACCAATGAAAAAAAATCAGGAATTATTATTACAGATTTCAGATTGGAATCAGAATTGATATGAAGGCTGTGAGAATACAAAGTCCATTTCTTAAAAACTAAGTCCAATAGTCTCAGTAACTCACTCAGCAATTATCCATAGATCTACAATCATGCACAGTTTTACAAATAAAGCTGTAAGCACTTCTAGGTCTGTTACTGAAGTTCTACCATTATTAATTACTAAGCACTATTTCACTTGATGTTTCCAGCAAATGTCTTTAAGCTTCATTCACATACTGTTCACATAGGTCAGTACTGAGAGAACCAGTGGATTCTTGGAAACACCAGGACCTCTTCCTGTTGAGTAGAGAGCTAGAAATGAGCAGAGCCCAGATCTCCTGGAGAGTCTCAAGGACTTTCCACATAAAGGTAGCTCAGAAACTGTAGGGTTAGCAACTATCTCAAAAGTCTAATTCGTATTGTAAGTCATACCATTACCTAAATTAACCTTAGGCTCTTTAAAATATCATTAGCGTTGTGGTTTCAGATACAAACTGCTTCTAAAACTGCCATGACAGATCAAGAAGGACCCTATTAAGAAAGGAAACAGATGGCACCGTATTCAAGAAAATCCCCATCTGATTTTCCACCTGGACATAAACTTTTTACTATCATTCCCACTCCGTGAGCTTCATGGAAAGGAGAGTTTTCTATAAGGGATTCAGACTTGATCTTGAGAAGACAACCTGAAATCAGATCCTCTATGTTCTGCTTCATCTGGGAAAAACGCTAAGGGAGTTTGTAGATTCTTCGGTGAGATTCTGAAATCTTTTTGGGATGACTTAGGCAGACTTTTATCACTTCTAGGTCCCTTAAAGATCTGGGAGATAGAGGACCTGGAGTGGTTTTCTCACTATTCTAAAGAACCAAGAGGTAGTAATGTCATAGAACTCACTCAATAAAACTACCTATCTTTCTAGTTATACCTGCATAATACTTAAAAAGATAAAGATTACTTCTGCCTCTAGTAAAAAATAACTTGCCCCTAGAGAGTATCCTAACAAAGTCTATAAATGCTAGGTTAGTTTACAGCTTGTATAGCTTCTGCAATGAGTAAGATCATGTATGGACCCTCACAAGATTAGAGGAATAGGACAGAGCAACACTGTCATCAATTTCAAGCCAGCTGTTCCACTAAATAAACACATTATAATGGGAATAACTGACTTAATGCTGGTTAAATTGTAGGACAAAATTCCATTTACATGGTCAAGATGCTTGTCTAGTTCAGTAGCTAAATCCTCAGGAATAGAAACCTAACCGTGTTTGGTCAAGTTTGAATATCAAAGTTCCAAATACTATTACATATCCATCTAAATATGCAGTGACGTCTTAGAACATTGAAGACAAGCATCTGAGGATGATATAAAAGAATAATAAATAAGGAATTTCAAGCCTTAATAATAAACCAATTTTCCGCACATAGCATTCTGCATAACATGAATTGTCAATATTCCTCATTAGACAAATAACTGCATTGAGTAGATAATTAGACATCAACGACTGAGGAGGAACCACAAGGCTCTCCTCCAGGGGTGACTCTAAGGCTCTGCTCTCTGCCAGGTCCCACCTAAAACTGCCCAACCTTGCATTTGTTACTAAAGTATGTGAGCTGAACCCAGGTGGAGCTGCTGACTCCTGGGCAGACAATCAAGCGTTACAGGCCCCAGAGTTCTGCTCAGCCAGCACTCTGTCTGTGTATTTGTCTGTCTCTATGAGGCATTCAGCCTCCAAGTCTAATTAAAAACATCTAGATTGTAGCCACCTGTGCAGACAGCCCAAAAGCATGCAACTCCCAGCTGTCAAAAATGCCAGTCATGAGCATCAGGGTTACATCATTGGTCAACACCCCTCATACTTTAGAGATAAAAGCCAAAAATCAAGAAGAAAGAATGTCATTTTTTTTTTCTACTTGCCAGTTCCTCTCTTGGAATATACTGAGATTCACTGCCCCTATGTGACCACATGTTCTTTCTACTGGCCCCTCCCTCCTTTAAAACATATTTCAATAATCTGCTTAAATAGCCTACATTCATCTCTCTGAGTTATAATTTATTATGCCATCAATGAAAAGGAACCAAGACAAGCCAGCCACCACTAGTGAAATCTTCATAATCTATGAGAAAAAAATAGATTATATACACACACATATATGTGTGTGTGTGCAAAACCTTTGTTACAATTGCATAGAAAAGGAATTACTTTTCAACTCTCCAAGACTAAATTAATTTTCTATTTTCCTCCTACTTCTCAAAGTTTATTGTGTGCACAGAGGATATTAAAGAGAATACTGAAGGAGTAACAGTCAAGATTATAGTGCTGCACCTGCCAGCTGTGTGTCAGTTCCCAGAGCAGCTGACCTTTCTGACCCACCTACCCCTCCAGTTTTCTCACCAATAAACTGAGAGAACTAGATGAATGGCCTTAACTCTTCCCAATCTTTGACAGATTCTTGAATTACAAAACTCATCTTCCCAGTGCCAAGGTGACCATATTAGGTGGTCACTGGTGTGTAGGTGTTCCTTCTCTATGAACACATAATATGAATAATTCCAGACCCTCCTCTGGCCTGCTTCTGACTAGAAGAAAAGCCATTAATCCACTCTAATTCTGTCATCAAAAGACCTTGAATTATCATGCTTGGGTATAGATTTTATGGAGGGGACAAAACAATGAAAACTTTATAAAAGTTCACTCTGAACATCTGTCACGTTCCCCTGTTAAATTTGACCTAAAGCAGGCTCCATACTTGGGAGAGAAAACTTGTCCCAAATCAGTCTTTTTATTTAATGGACTGCAGTCAAATTTGGCACAAGCATCTCATAACCCAACCAAACAGTATACACTAGAAGTCAAGCATCTCAACCTCAGTCAATTATAGCAAGCAAACCCTCTTCCAGGCTGAAGGCTGCCATTTTATGCCCATATAGGGAACAGGGAGCTGCACCAATCAGCCACCTCTTCAGACCATTTCCCCTCTTTCTGTATTTAAATTAACTCACAAAGTTGTGGGTGTGGCACGCTCACCCATCATCCAGAATGCTACCTGGTTCCAGACTTTATCTTGCTTAAATAAACCTTGTCAAATTCCACTGGCCTCAGAATGTTTCAGCACACCCAAGCTTCCCACCACCTAGCAGCTTCTTTCCTTTCTTTCTGTTCATGCACCTTGTACAACAAAGTACTCACTCCTTCTCTTCTGCTTACTGCTGTGAAGCCTCTGCCCCTTAAAAGAGCACCCTAATAACACATGAAGTCCTCCAGGGAGTTGCTCCAATGTTCTGTTTACCTAGAGGAGAGATAGCCTAGATTGTAGTATATAAAATGTCCTGGCTCTCTACATCTATGTAAATCACCATATCTTATCCCTCTCCACATGGTGTCTTGCAGGTGATTTGGCCTCTTTGAAACCTGAATCACCTGTAAAGCTGTCAAGAGAGGGACTGACACCGGGGTTCTGCTCTCAGGATAACCTGAGTGTGACAAGGTTTGCTAATTTAACATAAAGCAATGATCTGCATCCTGAGCCAAGGAGCAAACGTTATCTGCTGGGACTCAGAAGAGCTGGCTAGAAGATTTTTAATTTTGACTGTTTTTATTTTGACTAAATACACTATCACTTGGAAAAAATGTCCAATTTTTGCTGTAAGTAAGAAAAAAAAGCCTAAACTAAAACTGTGATTCTGCATATCATAGATATCACTCTACACCATTGCCACTCTGTGTAATATCCACAGATGTCCAAATTCCACTGAAATTTATCTGAACATCCAGGTGACACACTCTCATATTTTTTTTTTTTTTCAAAAAAAGCCACCTTTAGGCCGGCGTCGCGGCTCACTAGGCTAATCCTCCACCTTGCGGCACCGGCACACCGGGTTCTAGTCCCAGTCGGGGCACCGGATTCTGTCCCGGTTGCCCCTCTTCCAGGCCAGCTCTCTGCTGTGGCCAGGGAGTGCAGTGGAGGATGGCCCAAGTCCTTGGGCCCTGCACCCCATGGGAGACCAGGAGAAGCACCTGGCTCCTGCCATCAGATCAGCGCAGTGCGCCGGCCGCAGCGCACCAGCCGTGGCGGCCATTGGAGGGTGAACCAACGGCAAAGAAAGACCTTTCTCTCTGTCTCTCTCTCACTGTCCACTCTGCCTGTCAAAAAAAAAAAAAGCCACCTTTATGTGTTATCAGATTGGATTTCATTACAAATTGAATCAAAGATGTGCAGGTGCCCTCCTCTGTCTGCCCAAATTTACCTCCTGATACAAATCCCTCAGATGAGGAAGCTAAAGCCAACAAGATAGGCAGTCCAGTAACGTTTTTTTCTTCCCCAAAAACCTTTTATTTAAGGAATAAAAACTTCATACATTTCATAATTACAACTTTAGGAACATGGTGATTCTTCCCATGGTACCCATCTTCCCACCCCTCTTCCTCTTCTCTCTCCTTTCCCCATTCATATATTTTTAAAGATTTATTTATTTATTGGAAAGTCAGAGTTTGACAGAGGAGAGGCAGAGAGAAAGACAGAGATCTTCCATTCGATGGTTCACTCCCCAATTGGCCATAACAGCCAGAGCTGCACAGATCCGAAGCCAGGAGCCAGGAGCTTCTTCCAAGTGCAGGGGCCCAAAGACGTGGGCCATCTTCTACTGCTTTCCCAGGCCATAGCAGAGAGCTAAATTGGAAGTGGAGCAGCCGGATCTTGAACTGGCACCCATATGGGTTGCCAATGCTTCAGGCCAGGGTGTTAATCTGCTGTGCCACAGCACTGGACCCCCAATTCATATTTTTTACTAAGATTTATTGTCAATTAACTTTATACTCATATAGTTAACTCTATGTTAAGTAAAGAGTTCAAAAAATAGTATGAAAAAAAAAAACTGTTCTTCAATAGTTGAGACAAGGCTGTACAAAGTCATTGCTTCCCCAATTGTCAATTTCACTTCTATAGATTGCATTCTAGGTGGTCTATTAGTTATCACAGACCAGAGAGAACATACGGTATTTGTCCTACTGGTGTGTAAGGTAAGGGTCTTACTTCATACTCTGCATGTGTAAATCCAGTTTTCCCAACAACACTTGATGAAGAAATAGTCCTTGATCCAGGGATTGATTTTATCCCCTTTATCAAAGATAAGTTAGTTGTAGATACATGGGTAGATTTATGACATTTCTATTCCGTTCCATTGGTCTATCCTCCTATTTTGTACCAGTACCAGGCTGTTGTGATTGTAACTTCCCTATGGTATGCCTTGAAGTCTGGTATTGTGATGTTTCTGACTTTGTATATGTTATATAATATTGCTTTAGCTACTCGTGGTCTCCTGTGTTTCCATAAGAATTCCAGCAACATTTTTTCTATATCTGAGAAGAACATTCTTGGCATTTTTATTGGGATCACATTGAATCTGTAAATTAATTTCAGTAGTATGGGCATTTTGATGATATTGATTCTTCCAATCCACAAACATGAAAAATTTTTCCATTTTTTGTATCTTCTACTATTTCTTTCTTTAATGTTTTATAATTCTGATCATAGAGATCTTTGACATCTTTGGTTAAATTTATTCCAAAGTATTGGATTTTTGGGGGGTACCTATTGTGAATGGGACTAATCTTAGAAGTGCTTTCTCAGCCATGGCAGTGTCTGTGCATACAAAGATTGTTAATTTTTGTATGTTGATTTTATATCCTGCTGCTTTACCAAACTCTTCTATGAGTTCCAATAATCTCTTTGTGAAGTTTTATGGATCCCTTATACAGAGGATTGTGTCATCTGCAAATAGGGATAGTGCCAATTTGTATCCCTTAGATTTATTTTCCTTGCCTAATGACTGGCTAAAATTTCCAGGACTACATTGATAGCAGTAGTGAGAGTGGGCATCCTTGTCTGGTTCTGGATCTCAGAATGCTTCCAACTTTTCCCCATTCGATATGACAATGACCATGGGTTTGTCATAAATTGCCTTGATTGTGTTGAGGAATGTTCCTTCTATACCCAATTTGCTGAGAGCTTTCATCATGAAAGAGTATTGTATTTTAGCAATACTTTCTCTACATGTATTGAAATAATCATATGGTTATTAACCTTCAATGTATTAATGTGATGTATCACATTGATTGATTTGTGAATGTTGAACCATCCTTGCATAACTGGGATGAATCTCACCTGGTCCAGTTGAATGATCTTTCTGATGTGCTGTTGTATTTGATTGGCTAGTATTTTGTTGAAGATTTGTGCATCCATGTTCATTAGGGAGATTGGTCTGTAGTTCTTTTTCCTTGGTGTATCTTTTTCAGGTTTAGGAATTAAGGTGATTCTGGCTTCATAGGAGTTTGAGGGGATTCCCTCCCTTTAAATCATTTTGAATAGGTTTAGAATAATTGGTGTTAATTCTTCTTAGAATTCAGCAGTGAAGCCATCTGGTCCTGGGCTTCTCTTTGTTGGGAGGGTCTTTATTATTTGATTCAATTTCCATCTTGATTATGGGCTGTTTAGATTTTCTATGTCTTTATGGCTCAGTTTAGGTAAGTTGTATGTGTCCAATAATCTATTGATTTCTTCTAGGTTTGCAGTTTGTTGGCATACAGCTCTTTATAGTAATTTCTTATGATTCTTTTTATTTCTAAGAGGTCTGTTATTACAATTCCCTTTTTTATGAAAGCTTTTATTTGATGAATACAATTTTCATAGGTACAGATTTAACAATTACTGTGTTAAAGCCTATTTAGTCTGATATTATGATGGCTATACCATCTTTTTTTTGGTTTCTGTTAACATGGAATATCTTTTTCCATCCTTTCACTTGCAGTTTGCATGCATCTTTGTTGGTGAGATGTATCTCTTGTAGGCAGCAAATAGATGGTTTCTGTTTTTTAATCTATTCTGCCAGTGTGTATTTTTTAACTGGAGAGTTGAGACCATTTACATTCAAGGTGATTTTTGATAAGTAACAACTTTGCCCTCCCTTTTTTCCATAAATATTTCTGTGGTTTAATTTGGATTTCCTTTGTACTTTTTCTGAGAGTTTTTGCCTTCACCTTCTTTCATAGTGATGACCATGTTTCTGTGTTCCCTAAGCATCTTTTGTAAGGTTGGACGGGCTGTGACAAATTCTTTCAATTTCTGTTTGTCCTGGAAGGTCTTTATTTCACCTGCATTTATAAATGAGAGCTTTACAGTGTACAGTATTCTGAGTTGACAGGTTTTTTTTTTCTCTTAGGATTTCGACTACATCTTGCCACTGTGTTCTAGCCTGAAAGGTTTCTGATGAGAAGTCAGCTATGAGTCTAATTGGAGATGCTCTGAAAGTAATCTGGCACTTCTCTTATGCATATTTTAGGATCTTTTCTTTATGTTTCACTGCGGAGAATTTGACTATAATGTTTCATGATGAAGATCCTTTCTGATCATGTCTATTAAGAGTTCCATGTGCTTCCTGTATTTGTACATCCATTTCATTCCCCAAATTAAGGAAGTTTTCTATAATTATTTCATTAAAAAGGCCTTCTAATCCATTTTCTCTTTCCATGCTTTTAGGAACTCCTCAGACCCATATGTTGGGTAGTATTATAGATACTATAACCTCCAACATTGTTTTTTTAGTTCTTTGATTTCTTCTATTTGAGGGGAGGGGGTTCTGACTGTAAAATTTACCACAATTTTTCTTCTAACTCAGATATTCTTTCTTCTGCTTTACCAAGTCTGTTGTTAAGGATTTCCACCACCTTTTTCATTTGTTCTATTGAATTCTTAATTTGTAATATTTCATTTTTATTTCTCTTTAAGATTTCAATTTCATGAGAGAAATTTTCTTTCATGTCATCTACAGATTTCATTAGTACATGGATTTGCTTCTGATTACTTCTAAGCAATCCTACAATCAATTTTTTGAATTCCATTTATAGCATTTCTTCAATATCTTCATCTTCACATTCTAGTATGGTGTTGTATTCTTAGGGGTTATCATGTTGTCTTCCTTATCCTTGTTTCTTGAATTGCTGCATTTATTTCACATTCATGGAGATTCTTCTTGGTTTCTTTTTTGTTTTGTTTTGTTTTGTTTTCCCTGTGATGGCTTTTATCTTTGGACTACACCTCTGTAGGTGTAGTACAAATGTAGGTGTAGTACAAGCACAAGGTGTAGTAGAGTGCCTACTTTTTCATTGAATACCCAGAGACATGTGATGGGTGTGGCCACTAGCTCTGCTCAGTGTTCCAGGGTGAAGGGCATAGTCAAGGTGACACACAGGGTTTTTTTTTGTTTTGTTTTGTTTTGTTTTTATCAGAAGGAAGGTTTGTTCTGCTCTGTTGATGTAGTCTCACACTCACCTCCTCTCCTCAAAGGTGATCAGTCCTGGAACTAGAGCCAATGAGTGCAATATTCATCCACACTGCCAGAAGAATCGCAAAACTATCTGTGCAGTCATCAGTGTAAGTACCAATCTCAGAGCAATGACCTTCACCAGGGAATCAGGAAGCCCCAAGCCTGTGCAGCCACCCACAGTGACTGTCCAAAGTCCCAGCCACACCCTGCACCCTCCCACACAGGCACAGTGTTTTCACAGTCTTGACACACACCCTCCTACAGTCACAGGCACACAGCCCCCTATCAGTTCTCCCAGTGTCTCTTCGGCTTGGCTGGGTGCTGAGCAAGTGGACACAAGCCAGTACAGCTGCTATGATCAAAATGGCACCCACTCTCTCTCAGCTTGTTAAAGGACACTGGTGCAGGATGGTCAGTTTGGCAGGTACACGGTCCCTCACATGGCTCCAAGCCAGACTCATGCCAGTCCCTTCCCACAACTTTATTGCCAGTGGCATGGGCTGCTGCAATCTGGTCTCATTTCACTCTCCAGAGCTGGTGCTAAGGCTCTCCGCTGCTGGGGTCCCAAGTTGTGGATGTCCACACTGTCCACAAGGGTCCTCAGTGTCCCTCTAAGTTGTGTGGAATTTCATCTGCTGCTTTCTCCCTAACTCTTCTGAGGCTGTACTCTCTCCATTTTTTTAAACTATCTTGCCCTAGACTTAAGCAGTAACCCCCTCCATATTCCACCATCTGGGATCTCCAATCTAGTCCACTAACTTCTAATCACAATACCATGTGATGACACTGTTTTACTTCTGTGAGTCTGCAAAACAGAACACTGAATGAAGAAACCTCAAATGGTAGAGGGGAAAGAGATCTTTCACTTAGTTCCTAGCATGCTCTCTGGCATATGGTCTTCAATCAACAAGTATTTGCTAAATGGGCTAATGAACACTTTTTTTTCATTGATCCAAAGTTCATGTTGTTAGTAAAGATCAAACCTAGGCATTTATTTCCAAAGAATTAAGAAATTAACTTAGAAAATGTCCCAGTACCTCACTAATGTCGTTTTTGGGCTTCAGGCAGAAATGGTCCCCTGCTCTCAAAATGTCTCAGATGCTCAGCCTGTTGGGTTAGAATTCAGAGGCAATTTGCTATAGAAGAAAGTGTTCAGGGCTGGGTTCAAATCTTGAGTGCAGCCCTTTCTTCAGTGTATGTTGGCCACATCCTTTAATTTTTTGTGTCTCAGTGCAGCACTTGAGAAAGACTCATGGTATTTCTGAGAAGGGTACCAAGAGCATGTCCATGAAAGGATTTCCTAAGTTCTTATCTTGTTTGTTATTTTTTTAAAAGATTTTATTTATTTATTTGAAAGGCAGAGTCATAGAAAAGGAGAGAGAGAGAGAGAAAGAAAGAGAGAGAGAGAGACCTTCCATCCTTCCATCCACTGGTTCATTTCCCAAATGGTTGCATGGCCAGGGCTGGGCCAGGCAGAAGCCTAGAACTCCATGCAGATCACCACATGGGTGGAGGGACACAAGTACATGAACAATCTTCTGCTGCCTTCTCAGGCACATTAGCAGGGAGCCAGATCTAAAATGGTGCAGCCAGAACTGAAACAGGTTCTCATATGGGATGCCAGCATTGTGGCCCCTAGATTTCCTAACTTCTAAAGGACTATTTACCCAACAACAGTTAGTAGAGACACATTCCTCCAGGATTGTATTATCTGACACCAAACAAGTGCACAAACCAGTATTTTTTGAAAGAGAGGTCCTATCTATTCCATGGCTGGTCTTTCAGTAAGCAAAGAGATCATGCCAGGGAAGCATGCAGGGTGAGGAGGTGAGCACTGAAGGCAGTTTTTGTAGGTAGAGTGGCATGTGGCAGTCCTGTGTTGGTCTTATGCTGTATAGCAGGTGGTCCAGATCCCCCTTAGAGATGGAGATGTGAATCCTGTCAGCTAGACATGGTGACTGCTGACCCATGTAGAATTTTGGAATTGCCCTCCATCCACAGGAGACTTCCCCCATGCTATCTCTCCCAAGGCCCTGCCCTCTCTCTAGAGGCAGCCCACATCCAATCACTGTGCTACCGCCAGTAGGGAGTATACAAGTTCTTTTGCTCCAAAGTGGAACAATGAAGGACCATACCAGCTCCTCATCACTCACGCTGCTGCCTCACATCCTAACAGCTCATTCCGTTCATTCCTGCTTCCCTCACTCTCTCACAGTTGTCGCTGCTGAACACGTACAGAATAAACTGTGCATGCAAACCTCAGTTTCAGAGTCTGTTTCACTGAAAATTCAACCTGCAGATTGATGGCCATGTAAAGATGAATTGGATTCTCAGGAATAACCAACATAATTTCAATGGCCACATTTTAAATGGGTGGTAATGTGCTTTGCCTATTCATTTAAAAGCCAGAGTAGCATTAGAAAATTTATTACACACAGAATGATGCAAGGTCTTGACACATAGTAAATACTCAGTAAATATTTTGTAATGATTGAATTTAAACTGTTTTCATCAGATCGACAGACTAAATGATAAGCTGAGGTTTAAACCAGAGAGCTTTGGTAAATGGCTTTTCACATCCCTCCAAATGCTCCTCAATCCCTCCCTTCCCCAGGGGAGTAGGCAGAGTTTGAGTCCAGGCATCAGAATAGAATCTGGAGGGCAACACCCACTGCTGTTGGAGCAGCAGCACCAGGAGGCACTGCTGGCTCCAGAAGGCGCTCTCTTCCAGAGATCGTATAATTTAAGAAAACATTTTATTTTCCCAAATCAAAAGACTAAATCTCTCTGAATTTATTTGTTTCAATTTAGAAATACAAACCCATATTTCTAGAGGAGAGGAAGAGGAAGGGGAGGAGAAAGGGAGAGGAGAGTTTTGGTGCTATGTGTCTCTTCATTTTTATTATTTGGTTTCAACAGGAAATGCGTGCATCTGATGATTGGAAGCAGCTGTGGACTGTGACATCTGGGGCAGGATGGAGCACAAGTTCCTGCTGCAGCCTGTGAAGCCACTTCCTTAGCTATCCGCCTGCCACCACACACTTCCCCAACACACCCTGTGTCCCCTTCGCCTCCCGTGTTATCTGCTTCTCCCTCCAAGTAGCAGCCACTATGTGTGATAAAAGATGTGTGAAGGAGGCAAATTGCACTGGGGAGTTTCACCAGGAAAAGAACCTGGAAGACGTGATGACGCAGATTCAGGTAGGTCCTGAACGAGGTGGAAACTTACAACCACGTGACCTTTCTGTCGCCAGTGGTGGCGCAGCTGTGCTACAGCTACAACGCGCATCGCAGTAATCCCACATCACATCAGTCAGTGCAGTGAGTTTATAGGACAGCAACAAATGACTCCAAAACTTCAAGGCTATTTTCTTCTCTCCCACACTCCTTGGACATCAGGTGTCAGCTCCCATCTGACCCATCAGGCTTTCTGGACCTCAGAAAAAGGAGCAGCCCATACTGAGGACAGTGGTGAGCTCAGAAGAGAGATGGCTGACCAAGAGTTGACTCTTTTTGGGAAAGTGCCATGTGTCACTTTTGTCCACAATTTAGTGATCAAAACAATTTAGTGATCAAAATATGATAACTTCTGAATTCAACAAAATAGAGACCGATAATCTTTAGAGGCAAAGACATCCAAAGTCACGTGACCAAGCTTGGAATGGATGAGAAAACAAAGGCAAAAAATGTTTAAGTGATTTGCTCAGGAACACCAAACGGAAGGGAGCCAAGTGGCATTTTCCCAAAGCCTTTGTCAGACCTGTGTGCTAGCATAGTGCCTGATACCAGGTGGTTATTCAATAAATACTGATCTGAGTGAATTACATAAGCAAGTGAGTGGATGAATTACTGAATAACTGTGGAAACTCAACTCTGCCAAGGTTTTGTCTTCATTTACAGAAAAGATCTATTGACATAAATTAAGTTATAAAGGGCCATTTATAAAGTAACTCTTGAAGTGTCACCTTTCATAGCTCTCACGAGTATAAGTCATCACTGGCCACCCTGTCAACACAAATAAACCAACGAAACTGTGTCAACACTGAGTACCCCCCTTCTTATATTTAAAAAGAGGCACCAGAGAGGCTGGCCAGGCTGCACTCTGAGCTGGAGCCAAAACGCGATTGCAGTCGCAGGCATTGAGACTCTGTGTACTTTTCCATTGTAAGAGGTTGAGCTACTGTGTAATATTTCCTGCCTGGCCCTCCTGGGATCTTCAACCAAAGTTGAGTATTTTATAAGAAAACCTTAAATTAAATATGATGCAGATAGTACTCTTTAGCCATAGGCAGTGCCCCATTGTAACCCCAATTGAAGACAATAATATAATCATACATTACCAAAATGAAAATAAGATTCCACCTAAATAATAGAAAGGCAACTTTTCTAGTTTACTCTGAAGTGATTGCTTTATTTGAACAATCTCAATTTTTTAAAACAATGTCAAAGCTTTAGAACTCTAAAATATTAGAAAAACAGGTGAAAAAGTATTATTTCCATGTGAATGTTTCTTCTTCCTCTAAAAAGGAAGGAGGATGAAAAGACCATTAAAATATTTTAGATGCCATTGTGGTCGATGCAGTAATAATTGAGAAACAAGGAAAAGAGAAGCTAGAAACCTGTTATAGTGTGTTAACCTTATACAACTCAAAAATAGTATGGCTTTAAAGTCTATGAAATTAATTTGATTGTCTTTAACATTTTATGTTTTTTATGGTTAGTATTATGAGCTCCATAACTCGAGAAGCTTAGGTCTTACACAGATGTTATTTGACGTACAATGGAGTTATCTCCAAATAAGCCCATCTTGTGATGAAAACATCACAAGTCAGAAATGTACTTAATACACCTAACCCACTGAACATCTTAGCTCACCAATGCAGTGTACTGCAGAATGTCACTTGTTGCATCTCAAGATCACAGGAGTGGCTGGGAGCTACAGCTCATTCTTATGGCAGATTACAGGACCTCACACTACTAGACCAGCAAAGGATCAAAATTCAAAATGCAAATTACAGTTCCTACTAAATATGTAACAGTTTTACAGCATTGAAAAAAATGAGAACTCAATGAATGTAAGTTAAGAACTGTCTGTACAGCTTAGATTCCATGGAAAAAGTCATGATTCACCTCCTAGGTGGAATCGAGCTAAATGGTGTAGGATTTCATCACACTACTCAGAAAGGGGTAAAATTTAAAACTTCTGAATCATTTATGGAATTGTCTATTTAATATTTTCCAGTCAGAGTTGACCATGGGTAACTAAAACCATAGATGGAGGGACTACTATCCATCTAAGTTGTGTTGGACACTATGAAACCCTTATTCCTTATCTTTGTATTATGCTGAAAGTGAAAGCCATACTGGTTGTATTGAGTAAACTCTTCACACCATCGTAAAGTCAAAAACTTCTAAGTTAAACTATAGTATATTAGAGAGTATACCATCTATTGAGTCCCACAAGACCCTACACATAATTGGTATTCAAATCAAATCAATCAGCAGAAATGTCCTCATCAGGGAAGAATAATTGAAAACTGTTTTTCCATTTGGTCTATTTTTAAGGTTCATTGTTTATTCATCTAAGTTCTTCTTCTAAGACTTAGAGGTGACAAACAGGCACATCAGTTCCACATTTTAGGAGCCAAGGCAACTTAACTTCCTTTTGAAAGACATCAAAGGTCTATATTCTAGTTCTGGTTCCCTGAGTAGAAAAATAAACAATTTTTTAAGTAAATAACTGCTCCCAGCAGCAGTAGCATATCTAAACCTGGCCTTTGATCAGGATATAGTTAGTGTATGAGTATTGAAAAGGGAAATTAAATCAGCAAATAAAAGAGCTATCTGCACCTCAATGTTTATTGCAGCTCAAATCACAATAGCTAAGACATGGAATCAACCTAAATGCTCATCAGCGGAAGACTGGATAAAGAAATTATTGAATATGTACTCTATAGAATACTACACAGCAGTAAAAGAAAATGAAATCCAGTCATTTGCAACAAAATGGAGGAATCTGGAAAACAATGTGCTGAGTGAAATAAGCCAGTCCCAAAGGGACAAATATCATATGTTCTCCCTGATCTGTGAAAACTGAGCACCTAAAAGGAAACCTGTAGAAGTGAAACTGACACTATGCAAAGCAATGATTTGATCAGCCTTTGTCCTTACTGTCGAGGAACAGCTTAGTATTTTATTCTGTTTAGTATATTCTTTTTCTACTTAATACCATTGGTTGAACTCTTTACTTAACACAGAATTATTCTTAGGTGTTTAAATGCAATTTAACGTTCCCTTGGACGTATCTCTAAGGGTAAAGCTCAAAACTTGCCATGGGTCTCCAAATCCCATTAAGTTGTCAGGTGTCAATGCCATCTTTTTAGTTAAAGGGATCATTTTAAGTTCATAACTGATCATAAAGATAGGATTAACTGTCAAAGGGATCACATAAATAAGACCAAGTATCTGCCAATAATAATTGATAGAATTAAAGAGAGATCCAATATGGAAAGCAAAACTCAAAGCAGAATCATAGAATGACAAATGCCCTAAACAGCACTCTGGCCTCAGAATCAGCCTTTAAGGCATTCGGACCTGGCTGAAAAGCCCATGAGAGCATTTCAGGCATGGAAGCCAAGACACTGTGGCAAAAAATGGCCTACATGAAAGATCTCTGTCAGTGAGAGCCAGATGGAAAGAAGGGGCCATCAAAGAAGGATGTGTTTTTCTCTGAAGGGAGGAGAGAACTTCCACTTTGATTATGGCCTTGTCTAAATATTGTGGGAGTTTGTGGACTCAAGAGGCTTCCATAGCCTTGGCAGCTCATGACAAGAGCCTCAGGTGATCACTGATGTCATATAGGAGTGTCAATTATTAAATCAACAACAGGAGTCACTGTGTACTTGCTCCCCATGTAGGACCTCTGTCCTTAATGTATTGTACTATGAGAATTAATGGTAAAAGTAGTCTTCAAACAGTACTTTATACTTTGTGTGTCTGTATGGGTACAAACTGTTGAAATCTTTACTTAGTATAGAATTGATCTTCTGTATATAAAGATAATTAAAAATGACTCTTAATGAAGAATGGGATGGGAGAGGGAGTAGGAGGTGAGATGGTTTGAGGGTGGGAGGGCAGGTATGGAGGAAGAACTGCTATAATCCAAAAGTTGTACTTATGAAATTTATATTTTTTAAATAAAAGCCTTCTATAAAAAATCAAAAAAGGAAATATCTGGCTTAAGTATGTATTCAATGTTTGCTCTGTTTTTAGCTATATTCCAATAAAAACAACAAAAATAATAACATTTATTATGTATCTCCTATGCACCAGGTAGTTTCTGAGCACTTTACACATACTGAAACATTTACTACGGCCTCTTTGCCACACCCCATGATTCTGAACCTTGCTGGCACATAAGAATTACCTAGGGAGTTTAAAAACAGCAACTTAATGCCCAGGTCATATTGCTCAGGCCAACTAAATCAAAAATTCTGGGAGGGAACCCAGAAATTGGCACTTATAAATCTTTCCCTAATGATTCCAATGTGGAGATAAGGTAGTTGACCTATTCTTGAAATGGTATGAATACAGTCACGTAGCTATGGTTAATTCCTTAAGATGTGGTCTATGTTTCCCACCAAATTATACAAATAATTGAGGACTTATTTGGTCCAAATTTTGGAGTGGTTATGAGTCAATCTTACTTCCAAAGGCCAGAGACATCACCACCAACTCCTTGTGGCCTCCATATCTCCTTGCCACACCATAACATTGCTGAACAAGGGTCTTACAACATTCTATGGAGGTAGCTTGGCTTACATATGTTGATTTTTTTATTGTTGAATTCTTTTATTAGTTCTAAATGTTATTTTGGGGATTCTTCAGGATTTTCTACATATAGAGCATGTGATCCAAAAACACATGTCTGAAATATGATCATTGTTGAAAATGTTGAAAAAGATCTGGAGTAAAAGGAACTCTCATAACTATTGGTAAAATGTATATTAGTGGAAAAAGGTACAAACATTTCTCAAAAAGTTAAAAATGGAATGCCATATGGTCCTGCAATCCTACTTGTGGATATAGATCCAAAGGAAGTAAAATTGTTAGGCCAAAGAGACATCTGCATGCTTGTATTTACTGCACTGCTGTTTCCAATACCCAAGATAAGGAAACAGCCTATCAACAAATGAGTGAACAAAGAAAACATGGAATACATACACAATGGAATGTTATTCGGCCTTTTAAAGAGGGAATTCTCTCTTTTTAAACAACATAAATGAATCTGCATAGATGAATCTGGAGGGCATTATGTTAAGTGAAATAAGCCAGGCACAGAAAAACAAATGACTTTAGTTCTATGAGGAGTATAAAAATATTAAGCTCAAGATCAGGGAATAAAGTGGTGATTACAAGAGACTGAAGGGAGGAGGGAGAGAAATAGGGAAGGGATGCGGAGAGAGAGAAAGAGACAGAGACAGATGAGAGATAACTGGAAGGTCATATAAGGAACTGAATGGAAACCAAGTAAAAACCAAGAGTCAAAAAAATTTTTAAAAAAGACAAAAAAAGAAAAAGAATGGTGAGCTTCCACCCTAGTCCTCAGGCCTGAGGCCCAGGAGTTGGACGTTAGCCAGTGCCAGGACCACAGAGAGATTCCAGAGACACTTGGAGCCAGAACTAGTTTGGATTCTGCTAAACTCCCTGTCCCAGCTAGAATCCAGTCTGTGGTATTTTTCTTGACTGATTCAACCACTTCTTCTCATTACCTAAGGTTCCATTCCCCTCCCTGCTATTCCTTCTCAGACTGATTCATCCCAGTGTTCTCAGTGAGAACCAAAGCTTTTCAGTTAGAGAAAACTATTCTTCAGAATGAGACAATGAAGAGGTGTCTCCAACTAGATTTGAGTGCATAACAAGGAAGTCCAGCCATGTGGACTGAAATGGCAATGATATTAGCCTCTATTTAATTCCACCTGCTAATGGCTCTACAAAATTATGTAAAATACACGAACAAGATTTCCCCTCAACATGTGCAAGCCAAACTGACATACCACCCAACATTGTCATTCTAAAAGTACAGGATGAGCTCAGACAGTTGAGTAAGAACAGCAGGTTTATAAATCGGGTACATATGTCTAAAGTTGAGCATTGTACAAACTCCCTCTTATTAAGTAAAATTGAGAATATTACTTAGAAACACATCCATGACTGTTTAATAGGATTTAGATAACTCTACTTCATTAACTTTGCAAGGGGACCCTGGCAAAGAATGGAATTTAAGTATCATGCCAAGCTAACTGCAAACAGTTATCTGTTATTCATGTCACCATACTAGCCCTGAAGTCCAAAGACAGGCAGCAGCTGCTTCCCCATGGTGTGTCACTGATCTCTGAGAACTTGGCTGTCACACTCATGGTAGGCACTCTGAGAGTGAAGGCTATTCCTTTTGAAACTGAGTTCTTAATAAGAACCCAGTTTTTATTCAAATTATATATTTTTTGGAGTAGAATTGATGGAAGTTCCAATGAGACTCAAAGCCTTCCAACCCATAATTTTGCTCCATCACTCTGGTATCCAATATGAATAAGATCATGGATGCAGAGTACCCTGATGTGCTGTCTCTGTAGCAATGTGCAAAGCTTCTTTTTCTCTTCTTTCCTTTATTTCTTTTTTTGGCAGAAGCAAAAGGATGGAGAAATATGAATAGAGAATCTTCTATAATGAGAACATTATAAAAAAAATCCCCAAATTCTTAAGTCTTGTAAATGTTGTGAAAGGGACTTATCAAGAAATTTAATTGTTTTTTGAGTATTTCTCATAACAGATACATTTTCAGAGAATCAAGAGATCCCTATTTTCACTTCCCAAAATTGTTTTTCTGGAAGGAAACTATTTCAAACAGAAAAAGGCCACCAGTTCACACCATCTGTGACTTAGATGAGACTTGTATGTTTTCCTGAGAATGAAATCAATGACTCCATCTTTTAACAACACATTTTGTGAATGAACCAAGCATCTGTCTCTTTATGACTTGAATGATCAGTACCATCTGAGATAGGGTTAATGAAATTGCCATCTATTTCCAAGCTATCCTGGAATAACCCTGTGGGAATGTTGTGAACCTGATACGAGTCACTGATTGAAGAAAGTCAAAGTGCAGTCAGACTCACAAGGATGGTTTTGGCAATTTGGCAACAGCAAAGAGTTCCGACAATAGAACGCATTTCAGCGAGGACACTGCCATTGCTTGCCAATTATAAGAAAGTCATCTGGGGAGAATGTGCTATGCAAGGAATCCAGTTGGCAGTGTCTGTATGAACATATTTTCAGGTGAATTACTGTATGCAGTTGCTCAATGGCTTTGCCTCTACTCTTTGGCAGATAAGGGATCAGCAGAGAATGGATATGATGCTGCCTTTAGTAGTCAGTGTTGAAAGTTTCAACACTATGTGCATCATCTCTCGGAAGTCCTCCCTCATTCACATTTTCCATTTTATTTGATGTGAGGCTACTCGTTATGTTCCCTTTGGAGACTGTGACAAAAATTCTACCATGATACCTCTTTGTTGCATCCTAGGCTTTGTGCCTACCTCCAAGCACACCTCATGGTGACCCACAATTCCCAGTGTCACAGATCATACCATGCCCTTGTTAGATATTGGACTGGAGGCCTCTCCAGGCTGGGAACTCTGCCTTCTTCTTCCTGGGTCCTCATCCAGAGCACAACGCCTGGCATAAAGCAGGTTCTCTGCAACTGGCAGTTCATCTCCAGTGAACTGAGACCCTTGGGGATGGGATTTCCCAGTGCTACAAAAGGGCTATTTTAATTCTTCTTCCTATGTGAAATAAAAGGGGGCTTTTCACAGCCATTAAATCTCTTATGAGCTGTTTCTCAAAATGAAAATATGTTTAAATGTATTTTCGGATCTGCTAACCTCTGGTGTTTTCCGGTCTTCAACCAGAGCACTTCTGCGTGCTGTGACCCATTCCTTCATTTCAAGTGTCTTGATACTTGGTTTTTTTTTTTTTTTTTCATCTCCATGGTGTTTTTCCTTCTACAAATTATGTTTCCCTTTGGACATCTTTCCTCTGTCAGTGTATGAGCCTGTGAAAGGAAAGTTTGCACAATGTTCCTTCTTCTAGCAGGAAGCCCTAAGACAGAAAGAGGGGAATGCGTTCCATGGTTTAAATAAGGTTCATTTGTTTCATGATTACCTGTCATAGAGTATCCCACTAACATGCAATACAAAATGTGTTTACAGTATACCTTGCCTTTTCCTGAAAATCCACAACTTTACTTAAATGTTAGACATGCATTAAAGAAAATTTGGCTTGAATATTTTCAAGAAGTCATGTGCAGACCCAAAGGTATAAAAGGTACAAAGAGGGAAATGTATCATAAGCTCAAAGTATATCCTGAATTCAAGGAACCTCACTGTTCATAAGATATGAAACTAAAAATGAGTCCCATAAAGGCAAAATTTTGTGTCTGTCTTGAACATCCTCCCTAGCATTCACTGAATCACGTGGCACCAAAGGGTCTAATAGCTGTTAAATGATGAATACTTGAGTTATTTAATAAGTGAGGTTAAAAGACATAACTAGGCCCAAATGAGTGGAAATACTGTTCCTTCCTTCATGTGCCTCAGCTTAATCTTGGAATCAAAATATCTCAATCCAAATTGAACATTCTAAAGAGTTATTCTGCTCATCACTGCAATTATGTAGAAGTTGTGCTTTAAAATAAGAGGAAAAATCTTAGTCCTTGTCCTTGGGGTAATCATTCTCTAGCTATGGACCTCATACACATGCAAAGGTAACTAGAGGAAAGGTGATAACTTCTGTACTTCCATTCTGAACACTCAACCAGGAAAAACTAGGAACGCACCTACCATTCCAGGCCCCATGATAGACTTTACAGTATGCCTCTGAGGAGAAACAAGTATTTCTCCCTTTTCCAGTTTGAAAATGTGAAGAGCTAGTTGTGCCTAGAAAATTAGAAAACAGAAAAGTCTGGAAGCTAGAACCTCTCACTGAAATGCTATAGCTATATAATCTCAGATATGACAGTAATGTTAGCAGTTACTACTCTGAGGGTGTATCATGAACTTTCCACTCTTTTACTGCAATATTCCCACGATTCCAGAATAGTAAATGTTTCTCCTGTTCCACTATAATATTTCTGCTATGCCAAGCACTTTCCACTCTCCACTTACTCCTTACAGTAGCCCCATAAAACAGTTGCTATTACTGTATTATCGGCATTTACAGATTTTTTTAAATTGAGGCTTGGAATGGCTAACTTGTCAAAGATTATGTGACATTTTTATTTGAGAGGCAAGAGGGGGGAAAGAGAGAGAGAGAGAGAGAGGTAGGCAGACATAAAAAGAGAGAGAAGTGTTCTCACCTGCTGGTTCATTCATCAAATGCCCACAACTGCCAGGACTAGGCCAGGTTGAAGCCAGCAGCCAGTAATTCAATCCAGGTCTCCTATATCAGTGGCAAGGATCTAATTACCTAACCATCACTGGCTACCTCCCATCCTCTGCATTAACGGGACACTGCAATCAGAAGAGGAGAAAAGTTCAAACCAAACCACGCCAATATGGGATGGGGATGTCCCAATGGATGCCGTAACTGCAAGACTAAACATCTGCCCCCAGGCTATGTGATTTAGCTTGTCAAACATTACACAGCTACCCTGTGGCTGGCAAGGCTCTGACCACAGGTGGCCAGACCTGTGAACCCACTCTGACCACCGTGCACAGTGATAACTGAACCCTGCATTGCATTCTCCATTTCCAAAAGCAGCACTGAGCCTTGCAACAACTTCATGAGTTTTGCCTTTTATCTCCAGCTACAGATGAGAAAATGAAGAGTCATGGAAGTTAAATAACTTTCCCAAATTACAGAGCATGCGATTGGTGACTCCCAGTCATTACTTTGTTTTCTCTACAGCACAGAGCCTTTCAAATGACAACTATGTACCATCATTCTGCCACAAAATTTTGAAAAGGCCTATGCTTCCAGAAAATTCTGGCTTCACTGAACTGAAACAAGGATAACCACAGATGTAGCTTATTGAGGTTTGTTTTAATTAATAGGAATCTATTCTATCTGCCTCTCTCACAGTGCCTGGTGATCTTAGACATCTGAGATTTTCTGACCACTGATACAAGTGTGGGGAATCATGCAATATCTTAGGAGCCCAAAGAGCACTGGAGACCACATTTTACATTCCAGTGACTACCTCAAATGGAAGAATTTTTTTTGGTATCCTTCCCTTAGAGTTTTGAGACTTTAAACAAATTTTTCAGCATAGAACAAGTTCCATGTGGTTATTTCTTTTTACATAAATCACATCATGAGGACCTGATAACATTTCAGTTACTCTTTGAAGTGTTTCAAAACATAAATAAATAAAGTGCTGCTTGATATACAGTAGCCAGTAAAGAACATTAAGTTCTAGGATGCTGGCTGAAGGCTGTGGCATGATATGAAGATTTTCCAATGAGCACCTGAGTCATGAATCCTTCATTTCATGATTTACAAGTATGAAGCATCTGCCTCCAAACCCAAAATATAAAACATTATTAAGCTTTTTAGAAATACCCAAGTTGGACACAGCTTATGATCTTAACATCCTCCTATTAGTTTTGCAGTTGTCATAATCATTAGAATTGAATGACAACTTCCTACAGTGCCGGGAAAAGAAGGAAAGTATGCATGATTTCTTCTTTCTCATTTTCCCTCTCTGAGAAGGCTTTCCTCAATGAGAAGTGTGGATTGGACACCAGACACTAAGCCCCCAGGACATCTCCAGCTGGTGACTCTCCTCCTCACCTAACTCTGCTGAATGTTTGAATCATATGGTCCTTTGTTTTTAGAAACAGGTAACTTTAAAAGGCCTCAAAAGAACCTCAACTCCAGTCTCCTGCGTCACAGATGTTTGTACTTGGGTTTTCAAATACCCCAACACCAAATTCATGACTTTCTCTTGCTCATTAGATTATTTATGGGCTCCAATGTTCTAAGAAAATGATGTTTTCTGAAACTTAAATCAATCACCTGCTGGGAAATCGTGTTAAATATTTGTATCTGAGAAATCCTCATGAAGCCCTCACTGCTTTTACCTTCCTAGGCCAACAACTGTCATAGTTACTTCTGTATGAAAGTAACAGAACCCAATGTAAATAAGTACTTAGCAGAACTTTATAAGGATTTTAAGGATGTAGGGATGTCACATGCTATACAAGTATAGTGATGTAGCTCAGCCTCAGAAAGAAACTAGAACTATGAAACAGAGATTTAGACACCAAAAGGACTCTCCTATCAGTACAAGTAGAGATCAGAACACAGCCTAGAGTCAGACTCCCCAGGTTCAAGTCCCTCCACAGGTGGCAGCTCTAAGAGTGAAAGGGCCCTCATTACAATCAATCTTCCATAATAATCAAATCATAGACTCCTGTCTGAGCCCCAAGGGGTCCACCACACTTCTCTAACCATTGAATTCTCTCAAAATCATAGAGTAAACCTCATAGGCAAAATTAGAGAAGCACAGTGTAGTTTAATGCTTTACTTGGAATGAGATGCACTCAGTTTATCAATGTATCTAAAGTGACTACATCTAGTACATAACTCAATCACATGCTTCACTATTATTCAGTTTGGAAGAATTAAAACAATAAAATCATTTTTCTAAATTGCTTCTCTATTCCTTTTGATTAATGAGGACAGTTAACTTTGTGTCTTAAAGTGTCAGTGTATTGACCTCATTGGAATGTATACTTTTGTAGAATGTCTAATTTCTCCCTGTCCCACCAACACTTGGAATTCTACATCTTTCAAGCCCTCAGCAATCTAGGAATTTCATTTATGTCATCTGAGAACTCATAGACTACATTCTTGATTCCCTCCATCAGGTGCTGACCCATTCACGCAGAACAGATACAAGATACTAAGCACAGCGCAATTTCCGTCACACACCTCTTGGGCTCCACAATGAGTCAAAGCCTTATATAAACCCCTGGGTTCTGCTGTCAGCAGAACTTATGACTCACTTCTAGCCAACAATACATAGCAGAGGTTATGGGATGTCATTATATGGTTATAGAACAGTACTTTTTTTTTGACAGGCAGAGTTAGACAGTGAGAGAGACACAGAGAGAAAGATCTTCCTTCCATCGGTTTACGCCCCAGATGGCTGCTACGGCCAGTGCACTGCACCGATCCAAAGTCAAGAGCCAGCTGCTTCCTCCTGGTCTCCCATGCAGGGGCAGGGGCCCAAGCACTTGGGCCATCCTCCGCTGCCCCCCCCAACCTGGGCCACAGCAGAGAGCTGGACTGGTCAGCATCCCGACGGGGACTAGAACCCGGGGTTCTGGTGCCGCAGGCAGAGGATTAGCCTAGTGAGCCATGGCGTTGGCCAATAGAACAGTACTTCAGACTTAGTCTTAGCATACTGGAGACAAAAATTTTCCTATGTCCTTGAAGAAATAAGCTGCCATGTTTTATGGGAACCTGGGAGGCAAGTATTGCTACTTTTCTAAGGTTTAATATTTTATTTGAAAACTGGGTGTTATGAATTAAATTTTACAACTGCTCTAAAATTCATAGGTTGAAATCCTAATCTCCCAATAAGACTTATAGGAAATAGGCCCTCTAAGGACATAATGTAGCTAAAATGAGGTCACGATGGTGGATCCCTAATCCAATAGGATTGGTGTCACTAGGGGAAGATGAAGGGACCCCAGAGAACTCTGTGTGCGGTGTATGCATGCCTGCATTGAGAGAGAGCAGAGAGACATAGGGAATGCACATAGGGAATGATGAGGACTCAAGAAAAGTCCTCATCAGAAACAGAGCCTTCCAGAAATCTTGATTGTGGACTTCCAGCCTCCAAAACTGTGAGAAGATAATTTTCAGTTACTGAAGCCTCCCATTCTGGGCTACCTTGTTAGGGCAGTCTGAGCTGACCAATACACATGATTTCCCATTAAGACAGCCTTGACTGCAAGTTATGTCACTATTTTTAACTACTTCTTCATTAATCTTTGTGTTGACACATATTAAATATGAGTATAGCACTGATTCTTGTTTATCTACAACCTTCTCCTTCCCTTGGTCACACAATGTCTTAATTATAAAACAATGTTTTAAAGTAGGGAAAGGAAAGGATATTCCAGTTTAACTCCAAGTAGCTCCAGCCCCGACTCGGAGTCTAGTAAGCTGACTATGAATACTTTGGACTGGAAATGCCTTCTTTGGAATATTTCAGGCAAACCCTCAGTCTCTCTTCTCTTTAGCTACTGTGTGACATTCTGAAATCAATTTCTTATAACCCTAAACTTGCTCTGTGTATCATCTTTCTCATTTGTATATTCAGAAAAACAGTGACACCTACCTCCTAATGCCACAATGATGATAAATCACTTAATCTTGGCAAACAATCGAGCACTATCACTGTGTGTAGTAAACACCTAATAAATGTTAGCTGTTCTCATTATTAGTGAAAAATAACACCTTATCTCTGAGCATCTCAGTATAAATCATTTCCCAGAAGACAGAGATGTAGAAATATTCTTTATTTGATAATTATCTCAAACTATCCATGAGGTCATACCGTCTAGTCACAAGGCAAACCACCAAACACTACTCTAAAATCCACATGAGGAGACCAGTGGGTCACAAGTTTGCCATCTTATAAAATCCCTATAGTCCTCTATGATTCTTCAAGTCCCAGTCCTTTTCAAGGAGGGGAGACAGTTTTCATGGAACTCTCATATTCCTGAAAATCCTGGGAATGTGGCAGTAACTGCTGTTTCAGTCTGGATTATCCTTCCAAGGATGTCTGAGAATAGACATCATTGTAAGATACAGATAGGATGTCCTCCATAGCAAAGAGAACATTTTTACTGTCCAGTACAATAAAGGTAACATTTACCTGTTAATCTGCGAATAGGGTAAAATCTCAAGCTCTATCCTAGAAGGCCTCTCAAGAATAAATCAGTAATATAGATGCCCATTGTGGCCCTTCAAGACTGCCCAGCTTCAGCCGCAGCCCCAGCCATCCAATAATCCCTGACACTCATCTCCATCGTGACATCTTACGACCCCCAAAACCTGTTAGGAATGGTGTATGGGTACAAGATTCAGGAGGTAAAAAGAGACACTTCACTCAAGAATGGTAAAGAGTTGTAGACAATTTTGCATTTTCTGTGTGTGGACCCCTTGAAAACTTTCCTGGCCCTTGAGTGAAGGGGGCACAGGTTTGCAATTTGTTAGAATTTGTTCCATGATTAATATATAAGTACTTTGATGTCATTTTAAATTCTTAGGGAATTTTTCCCTGATTTTTACTAAGAATATTCACAATTAAAGAGTAGCTAAACTAGCGCATATCAACAACTAATGTAGATGAGTAAGTAATGCTTCATTGATGACATCAAACAAAATCAGCTTTTAACATTTTCTTAACTACCAGTCTCTATTAGCCATTCTATAATGAGAGTATATCCATTTTATGAATCAAAACGCTTTTAGATTACCTAACAATAGGTAGGATTTAAATTTCCTTAAACACTAGCAAAATTTGTTATCACACACACACACATACACACACACATACCAGTGTCATCAAGAATTTCACTGGATCCCTTTTTTATTCCTTTGACTTAACCCTTCTCCAGATAGGAAAAGATGGATGCAGGAACTTAAAGCATCATAAAAATTAACTTTATATCCATAGAAGGAAGAGGAGTTTTATTTTAGGAAAAGAAAAACTTTCTCAACAACACTCAAATGACTTTTTACCGCCTTACAGTCCAGAATCCAGGCAACCCTCTCATTCTTAATCTGATCACTGGCAAGTGGACTGGGCTACCTCTGGTTTAGATTCATCACCGTGTTATGTTTGCTCCATCCTAGTGATACAAAAAAAAAGAAGATAAGAATAAAAAATTAAATTAAAATTGAAAGATGATTTTAAGAATTACATCATTTTGTCTAGAAATTAGTAGTATTCTCTATCATTTCCGTTGTTCTCAACACAATTATTTTTTACTCATTCATCCATACAGCCACCCAACTATATCCAGGAAGTATTTATTGATTGTTACACATATTCCAGGCATTATTCTAATCGCTGAGATTCACAAGCAAACAAAGCAAAGTCCCTGCTCTCATGGAGCATGAATTCTTCTGCCTTGTGTTAGAGTTATTGGTTAGTGGATAAGTTAGATAAATATAACCAATGAAATGTGGGTAATTTATTTTGAATAATTGGTCCATGCAATTGTAAGAGCTGGCAAATCTGAAACCCCACCCAGATCAGCAGGCTTTAAACCAAGGCAGCTGTTACAGGCACAGTTTTGAGGCAGAATTTCTTTTTATTCAGGAAAACTCAGTGTTTTCTCTTAAAGCCTTTAAAATGAGGCTACATTATCAAAGATGGTATCCTTTACTTAAAGTCAACCTGTGTGAATGCTAACTACATCTACAAAATACCTTCATAGCAATCCCGAGATAAATGTTTGGTTACCTAAGTGGCACTATCATCTAGCCAAGTTGATGTGTCAAGCTGTCCATCCCAGTCTTCTTGCTTATCTCTCTAACTCCACAGCCAGCTTCTGGAAAACACTATGTTGTCATGTATTTGTCAACGTGGAATCCCACAGAGCTTCATACAGTGCCTTGCAGCTAGTAGAAGTCCAGGAAATGTGTGTTATTGTGTTACTTAAGTTCAATTTTATGGCACATGCTATGTCTGCATGTCTTTGAATGAGAAGGGAATTCAAATCAAAGAAGATCACCCACAGCTGAAACAAGATCATGAATCATAAAACAAAGGGGGCCAAGTTCTTCATTCTCTTGGCCTGATCTGAAAACTCTGCTCTTCTTTCAACCACATGCCCTATCTTAACTCATAGTACATCCCAGGCCATAACACCAATGTCGAGGACTTACGCTCCTCTGAAAAATTCTACTAAGTACATCACATGCCTGTTTTGGGAAATTAACTTGAGCCTAGGGCTTAAGAGAGTTCATTTTTTCCCATCTGACTTGGATCTTTTCTTGGGCCATTTGATCTGCTTCTTTCCATAAAGCAGATGTTCCAGAGAGATTGCACAGGGAGCCCTGGGCCAGAGCCAGCTCTCTGATCTACATGTGTCTCCACTGGCCACCCGTGGGGCACTAGGCAAGCTGTGACCTCTGTGACTCAGAATCTGGCACTACCAAGCATTCCGTATAACTGATATCCTCTGCTCAAGACCCCATCCAGTCTTTAAGAAGACACACACTGGCAAGCATATTCCGATGGTATAGAGACGCCTGACCCACAAATCATTTAGTGTAAATTGCTTTCTCCTCAGTGCTAATCTAACTACACTCACAAGGCTTCACTTTCTGCATCCAAAATCACAAAAATATGAAAACTAATGAACTAATCAAGCAAGGAGTGAAGCTGATACACATAATTATTTTCCAAGAACTTTATGAACTCTGTGTCATTATATTTATGAGGATACCTGTCATTTACAGTGTAGATTTCAGCTCAAAAGAAAAGGCAAAACTAGTTGTGATCACAAACCTTGGTTCTCCTACTGATAGAACAAGCTCATCATGTGATAACTGTTTGCACATATTAGTTAAATATTATCAGTTACCAAATAAGTATTTAAACTTACATATAATGCAGTTTATTTTTAATTGTGATTATTTTACTTTATTTAATTAAAAGGCAGGGGAAATAAAGAAACTTGAGAGAGAGAGAGAGAGAGAGGCAGCCAGGACTAGAACTGGCACCCCTATGGGATGCGGAGGATTAACCTACTGCGCTATGGCACTGGCCCCCAAAGGCCCACACTTATAACGCTGTTCAATTTGGAGTGTTCTAAAATGTCCAGATGTTTCCAAAGGATATAGGGCATGATTGGGGTGTTTTTTTTTTTTCATCTTTTTAAGGAAAGCAGTAGAACATGCTCCAAGTCCTTGGGCCCCTGCACCCACATGGGAGACCCAGAGGAAGCTCCAGGCTCCTGGCTTTGGGTCAGTGCAGCTCTGGCTGTTGCATCCAATTGGGGAGTGAACCAGCGGATGGAAGACCTTTCTCTCTGTCTCTCCTTCTCTCTCTGTGTAACTCTTTCAAATAAATAAATAAATCTTTAAAAAAAAGTCTTGGAGTGCTGTGATGCAAATAACACAACCAAGAAAGTGAAAAACCTACCCACAGAATAGAAGAAAATATTTCAAATCATATATCTGATACAAGACTTACATCCATAGTATAAAATGAACTCCTAAATCTCAATAATAAAATATTAAGCAACCAAGTTAATCTGAATATAATTATATCCAAAGAAGATATTTTTTAAAATAACCGTAATAACATATGAAGATATTTAACATCATTGGCCATTAAGGAAACCAAAATTTAAACCAAAATGAGATATCACTTCGTATTTACTATAATGACTTGCTATCAATGAAAGAGATAAGTGTTGGTGAGAGTGTGGGAAAATTCAACCATGAAACACTTCTGTTGGGAATATAGTGTGGTCACACCTGGATTCAATACAGGCTAAGTAATATGGTCCCTTGGTGGACTGCTATTGCCCAGAAAATCTCTGAACCATGGAATTAGAAGCAAAACTGTGCTAGACAGCTGTCTTGGTCACAATTCCAGGGATTCTGGAAAGAGAAATCATTATCTATCTACAACTGAAATGGCTCTTGAAAGAATGTCGTGGGTGTCATGGGGATTCTAAAGCAGTGAGCCCAAAGAAATAAATTTGCTCCATGAGAGACTACTTAAAACCAAATGGACTGTTTAAAACAATAAATAATGACCTCAACCAACCATGCAAATATAGATTCTTCAATTTGAAAAGAAACCCTAGAGAACCTCTATTTGTCACACAACTATTTCCCTGACAGTTATTCAAAGGGCTGCCATTTGTGTTGGCTGCCTTTGGAGATGTAGTTAGTTGACCTTCTTGGGTTTTATTACCATTCAGCTGGGGTTAGGGTGGGGTTAGATGTCCCTCTCTCCTTTACCACCATCTGAAAAACCAAATTGTGCCAAAATGAAGCAGAGAAAAATTAAGGCTGCCTCGCTTAGTGGCAAACTTGAAAAAGGCCTCAGAGATTATTACTTCTAAATCAATATTAAAGCATTTCTGTACCATTCATTATTCTCAGGAAATTAGTCTTGGATGGGCTGTTCTTCCAGTTAATGAATTTATCTCTTTTATAATCATAATTTGTTTTTTAAATTAAACATTTGGAACACTTTCTAAATGCTGTTGTATACAGCAACCAGCAGACAAACATGCAGGTTTTTCTGGATGACTTAGGGAATTAAGCAGCATTCATACAATTCAGCCTGTTATAATCTCACACTAAATGATTTAGCCTGTCATGGATTTTGGAATCCTTGTGGCTCCTCTGGACCTTCCCTTGTTAGATTGCCTGATTCTCTGGCTCCTTATTTCTCTGTTCCAAATTGAGGTGGCTCCTCCCTTGCCTTACAATCTGAAAAACAAATAGCAAAACTATTTGGAGCATTTTGACTCTTATTTCACATACAATCCAAAATACAGACTTACATTGTAAGTGCCTGATTTATAATGGTTCAACTTAGGATTTTTCAGCTTTATGGTGATGTGAAAGTGATATGCATTCAGCATAAATTGCACTTCAAATTTTGAATTTTGATCTTTTCCCAGCTTAGCAACACATAGTACAGTACTCTCTCATGATGATGGGCAGCTACAATAAGCTGCAGCTCCCACTCAGCCAGACTAGGAGCAAAAATAACACATGTTCTACAGTGTATTGTTGCCAGCCTTTTTAAAGGTTTGTTTATTTATTTGAAAGCCAGGGAGAGAGAGAGAGAGAGAGAGAGAGAGGAGAGAGAGGCCTTCTACTTGCTGGTTCATTCCCCAAATGCCCATGGTATTGAGGGAAATGCCCGGCTAAGGCCAGGAGCCGTGAACTCCAACCAGATCTCCCACATGGTGGCCAGAACCCAAATATTTGGGTCATCAACTGCTGCCTCCCAAGTACATTAATTGAAAGCTGGATCAAAAACCTGAAGTAACCAGGACTAGAACATGGAACCCTGATTTAGGATGTGGGTGTCCCAGGCAGAGGCTTAACCCACTGTACCACACCCATGTTGGCAATATTTTGTGTGTCTTGTGCTTTGTGGCTTTGCATCCCATTATGTCTTCAAAATGCCCACCTACGTCTACTGAACCTACACAATTTTGTTTTTCACTTTCAGTATAATATTCAATAAATTACATGAGATATTCAACAATTTATTATAAAACAGAACTTGTGTTATATATAGGCTATAGACTAATGTTAGAGGTAAGGAAACTGGGCATATTTAATGTAGGGTAGGATATGCTTTTCAATAGCTTAATATATTTAATGCATTTTCAAATTAATTATATTTCAACTTGTAACCTCTTTCTGGGATATTACTCCATTGAAAGTCTAGGAGTAGGGGCCAACATTGTGGCCTAGTGGGTTAAATCACAGCCTGCAATGTTCATATGGTCACTGGATCAAATCCCAGCTGCTCCACTTCTGATCCAGCTCCCTGCTAATGGCCTAGAAAATGTGCAGAAGATGGCCCAAATGTTTGGGCCACTGCACCCATGTGGGAGACCCAGAAGAAGTTCCTAGCTTCTGACTTTGGCTTGGCCCAGCTCTGGCCATTGCAGCCATTTGGGTAGTGAACCAGTTTATGGAAGATTCTCTCTCTCTCTCTCTCTCTCTCTCTCTCTAACTCTGCCTTTCAAATAAATAAATATTTTTTTAAAAAAGTCAAGGAGTAAAAAGGGTTGCTTCTGCTCTGCTTCAGAATCCTCAGAGTCCCCTTATGTTTGGTTTATAGTCTCCTTTGTTTCACATAGGGAGGCTATTAGACAAGTGAGTTTCAAGTAAATGACATGGCTATACTCTCAGCATCTTTTCATAAAAACTTCCATTTGCAAATGACCCAAGACTAAATAAAATAGGCTTAAGCAGAATAAGAAATGTATTGGTTCATAAAACTCAATAGTTAATCCATATCAGGCACAGGTCCAAATACTCCCAACTATACTGTCAAAGTATCATCATGCAGCACCTTTGTATCTACTTTCTGCTGCATTGCCTTTTATCTGGAAAGAATGATGACCACCAGTATCTACAGGCTTATATCTGTTTAGCAATCTCAACAGAAGCTAGGTACCCTTTCCCAAAAACTGAACCAAAGTCTCATTACTGATTTCTGTTAACCTGAATTAGGTTATATGATCATCGCTGAACCATCTGTCATTCTGAGTGGAATTAAGCAAAGTTTAAGGGTGTTCTTGACTGGCCTCCTGCATAAGCCCCAACAGACCAGGCCAACTAGCATGGAGTCACTTTTGTTAAGTTCCCCAGGATCACATCCAATTTGCAAATCAGCCAGTTTTCCTGAGTCTGTCGCAACAGCTTTAACCCTGTAAGGAAAGTAACTCGAAGTTGATAGTGCCAGCTTTTCTCTCTGTTTCTGCTTTCCTCAGACCTTTATGCCCTGAGTCCTCTGCTCAGCTCATTAGAACACTTGTACTGTACCAAGTGAGATGCTGTGCAATTCCTGAGTTTCAAACAAAAGCCAATTTCTTTCAACTAAGTTTGTTGCAATTTTGTCCTTTGACAATGGCTAGGCTTTGATCCTGCACACTCTGTTGGAGTTTAACCTATTAAAAACTACATGACTCGAGAAAAGGGAAAGTTAAGGTAAACTCCTTAAGATGAAATCAAGGTGCTGTTAGCAAAGAGAGAAAAGATGCTGGACATGCAAAACAACAGATGCCAACTGAAGCTCATTACAAGCCACTTAATCTAGGTTTCCAGAGTTTCAAATATAAGTACAGGGCAATTTTTGAATAATTGCTTTGCTGTAGAGTCGGTCCTGTTAGTAACACCTCTAAAATTTTCATATGCAGAAGGATAAACTTGGCAATGGTACCATCCAATATATAGTACCTCTCACATTAGGCCTTTTTAAGCAGAACATATTTCTACTTCCTTATACAGCATGTTGTTATCATCACCCTTACAACAATTTTCACACTCTTTCTCTCACTTGAAGCAAAAATTTCAGTGTGAAATTTCTCTCTTGTCTTCAGTGTCATTATATTAGCAGTTTCTCAGCCTTTGGAAGTCTTTCTGGAACACCATTTTCTCCTACAACAAGAAATTTGAGAGCCAAAAATAATTCTTCCTTTTCGCCTAGTAGTAGCACTCCGACGAGTGATGCTGGAAGCTTTAATAAAAGACAGTCTCAGGAGCCAGGGCACTCCTAGCTGGTACTGCACAGAAGGCATCTTTCAAATTCCTCTAGGTATCAACCTCTATGTGCATTTCTGCATAGAGGAGGCTTGGCTCTGCCCTTGGCATTGAATAGGGACTTCCCAGATGCTGAAGGGAAGCATGGATTGTAGCCCTCACTCAGTTCTGCTGCCAACATGCTCACATAGTGAGAAGTGGCCAGGCACCCCACACATAGCCTATCCACCCACCCCCATAAATCCTGCTGTGGAGTTGGGGCCAGGAAATGGATCTGTTCTGAATTCAAAGGCCACAGAGCCAAGAACTCCAAAAGAGTTCTTGCATCAGAATCACCACTCACTAACACTGCGGGTGTTCTTTCTTGAGCCCACCCAGCAAGGGGCCACAACTGTCTCTTAGAACCAGCACCTCCCTGTGGGGCTCACTGAGGAGCCTGGGCTTGCAATCATGATTCTGCCACCCAACAGCAGAGGGTGTTGTTCCTACTCACCACCACAGTATCCCTCACTTCCTTCTCCTATTGCAACCCCTGTTGTATTTTAGGAATCCACCTCTCCACCACCCATGTTTGTGGTCCTGGCTGGGTTCTCCCCAAGCCTAAATCAATAACTATACATATTATCTCTCTGTTAATGGGCACTGGCTCTGTGAAAATCCTTGCTCTAAGGCATTTCAGGTCTTTTTTTAAATTTATTTTTATTTAACTCATAGTAATGGTATTATTTGCGGGTACAGGGTGATAATTTACTACATGTATACTATGTATAATTATCAAATCAAGATCATTAGCATTTCCATCTCCTTAAGCATTTATCATTTCTTCATTGTGGAGCTTCCTCTTGTCTAGTTCCATATAAAATTTGTAAGGAGCTGTATAATGCAGTCACCCGGCTAGGCAGTAGAACTTGCAAAAATCCAGCTATCCCAAGTCTGATTATATACCAAAGGAAATGAAAGCAGCGTATCAAATAAATATCTACACTCCCAAGCTTCTTGAGGCAGTACTCACAGTAGCCAAGCCATGCCATCAACCAGTGAACCCTGTAGATGAGTGGATAAAGAAAATATAGCACATACATAAAATGGAATATTACTCAGAGATAAAAAAAAAAAAGTTGATTCCTATCAATGACCACAAAATGGATGGAACTGAAGGACACTGTGTTAAGTGGAATAAACTGATCACAGAAAAATGAATACCACAAAACAAATTCCCTTACAGGTGGAAGCTGAAAGAAGGTGATCTCATGGAAGAAAATAGAATAGTGACCACTAGAGACTAGGAAGAGGGGAGTGAAGGGAGATAGATGAATGTTGCATAAGAGGAACCAAGGTTTTAGAAGTCAGAACATTTCGCAGGAACTGCTTAAACAAGCATGTTATTTACTGCCATGCTTGAAGCTGAGCCAATGCAGGGACTGACTTACTACATTTTGCCTGGGACTTTCCTTGCTTAAAACTGAAAGTCCCATGTCTGGGGAACCCCCTCATCCCAGGAAAATGAGAAAGACTCATTGCCCTAAGTAATGTGAGGGCAGGAGCTGTTACAGCTGTCTTGTTATCACATGAAGTCTGACAATGAAACAAGCCTGAAGGAAAAGGAGCTGAGATACAGAGAGAAGAAGCCAATTCTTAGTCACATCTTCAAACATCCTGTTCTCTTTTCTGCTTAAACCAGTTTGACTTGGGTTCCTTGGCCCTTGTAACAGAAAGTTTGCTCTTTAACATATCATCTGTTTGATTTCTCACACGTCTCTTAACCTCTTTGAACCTCAGTTGGTGCTTCTGTAAAGTGGGAATATTTCCTGAAGATTAAATGAGACAACAGTGTCAAGTGTCTGTTTCAAGACCTGGCATCTAGAACACTCCAGTAAGCTTTGTTTGCTTCCTCATTATAAACTAGAGTTCTCATAAACTCCAGAGAGTAAGAGCTGGAAGAAAAAAGGTGCATTTGTTTGGGTGACTCAACTACACCCACAGGGGAGGGAAACAGACACACAGTTGGAAATTTACTTAGCTGAAGCCCTTCAGGCACTGACAAAGTCAAAAATGAAAGCCAAGCTCCCTGTGTTCTTTCTACCATGTCATGGACTCAAGCCCAGTTTTCTTTTCCCAGCTACTGTTCTGAGATACAGAGAGGTGGATAAGTCTTTCCCAGGCAAGAGACTTTACCAGGAATACTCCCCATGGCATGTCACGAACAGAGCTGGGAACTGGCTCAGAGCAAGGGCTTACCTGTCCAACCTGCCTCACTAGACACCCTCACAGGATGCTACCAGTAGGGACCTTCTCCCCTCTAGGGTCAACTGACCCAACTAAAAGCTAATCTCTCCTCTAAAATGCAGATTTAAATGCAGGCCTAGGGGACTGATACCCCTGCAAAGCACTTAAAGATGAAATAGGTGTGTGTGTGCTGCATGTTTGCATCCCACCCTACTGCCACTCTAGTGCAGAGGCTTAGGACACTGTTTGCGAATGCAGGCATCCCATATCAGAGTCCCAGCTGCTCTTCTTCCAGTCCAGCTCCCTGCTAATGTGCCTGGGAAGGCAGCAGGTGATGGTCTAAGTACTTGGGCACCTACCACCCACATAGCAGACACAGATGGAGCTCTGGGCTCCTGTCTTCAGCTCAGACCCAGCCATTGTAACCATTTGGGATGTGAAACAGCAGATGGAAGAGCTCTTTGTGTCTTTCCCTCTCTGTCACTCTGCTTTTCAAATAAATAAAATGTCTGCAAAAAAAACCAAATAAACAAACCCTAATCCCCATGAGATGGTATTAAGAGGTAGGACCTAGGAGAGGGAATTAGGTCATGAGAGTTGAACCCTAGTACTCTCTTATAGAGAGAGATTCTCTCTCTCTCTCTCTCTCTCTCTCTCTCTCTCTCTCTCTCTCTCTCTCGTTCTCTCCCTCTCTCTTTGTTCTGCCATGTTCGATTGTAATGAGAAGATGGCCATCTACAAACCAGGAAGAACCTGACCACTCTGGCACCCTAATCTTGAACTAGCACTCTGATAAATAAAGTTCTGTCGTTTAAGCTATCCAGTCTATGAGGCTTGTTATAGCGGGTAGGACTAAGACATTATCAATAACCCATGGGTAATGACAAGAGTCAGGTGTTAATTTTAAACTGTTCTTTAAAAAGTAAAGTTCATTTTCAAAATGTAGCTCACAGCTGTGTTTGTAAATGCATTCCCCAAAGCAAATGCTACTGAGGGGAAAACATGCAGACAAGAGAAGTAATAACCCTGCAGTGAGCTGGACCCGGGGAGGGGAGAGGGCAGGAGGAGGCAGCCCCCTTGCTGTCACCTGAAGCAGGTGCTCCAGTGCATCTCTGGTCTGCTTGCTTCTTCCCCAGTCTGGAAGCACAGACAGGAGCTCACCAGAGCATAAGGTAGGGGAGTCCAGCTGTCCCCGATGTTTGCTGAGTTATTTGCCATGTCCACAGCCTCCTCTATTGCAGCTGGGGCTGATGTTACTCTAAGCTGACTTGAGATCATAAAAGGATATTCTCCTTGACTGCCACATGTTTGAGAGGGAGATTGGGAAATAGTGGCCAAGTGATTCCCCTAGGACTGCTGGCTTTGAGCCCAGCTGCTTTAGAAACCCTTAGAGGAATGTACAGTACTGAACTGAAGGAATTTTCCTCTCCATTGACCAGTGGTGTCACTGCTGGGTGTCCAGGGTCAGAGCAGGTGCTGGAGACCCAGGATGCACTGAAATGTGCCTGTGAGGCTCTTGGGGGTAGGAGCCAGGACTCTTTTGCTCACGCCATATCACAAGGCTGTCTATCTATGTATCCCACATATAACACGTGTAAATATAAATTAGGTTCATGTGTGCAATACTAAAGTCCCGTTTTCTCGCATTTTTCAATCCCACAGGTTCTGACGCAATTGACAGGGAGACAAGAGAAATGTCATGATGCAAATGTCAATTTTATCATTGGCAAAGCTGGGCTTGAGTCTTTGATTTGACCCTGAGGCCAAAAACACACTCCTTTTCCTTTCTTGTCCTCCACCCAGCTGAGCCTATTGACCCACGGAGAGGCAGAGCAGCCTGGGCTCCTGCCTGCCCAACTCCGTCCATGAAGCTTGACCCTCCCTTGGGGAGCCTTCTGAAAGGAGAAGAGGTGGAGGAGGCCAGTGGGCCAGCATCCCTGAAGGAATGAATGCCACAGGCCTGAGCATGCTGTGCTGCATGATCCGCTTTTCCCATCTCACCAGCCAGCTAAGGCCTGAGCCCCAAGAAGAGAGTCACAGAAGGAAGTGAGCAGAGTTTGCCCAATGCTTTGTCAACACGTTCAGCGCCATCGTCCTTGAATTCCTAAAGCACACCCACCAGCAGGGAAAGTGCCTTCTCACTAGTGCTCTAGACTCTACTGAAAATAAACTCCCTCAGCAGGGCTCGCTAATGAACTCACCCTATTCCAAACTCCAAACAAAAGCATGGGGTCCTACAGCAAACCTCTCTTACCATTTTGCCTTGACCACATTCCTTCATTTCCCTGAGTTAAGAACAAACTGGCTGGCACTCACTAGGCTAATCCTCCGCCTGCGGCGCTGGCACCCCAGGTTCTAGTCCTGGTCAGGGCGCCGGATTCTGTCCAGGTTGCCAAGTCCTTGGGCCTTGCACCCGCATGGGAGACCAGGAGGAAGTACCTGGCTCCTGGCTTCGGATCAGCGCGGTGCGCTGGCCGCAGCACGCCGGCTGTAGCGGCCATTGGAGGGTGAACCAACAGTAAAAGGAAGACCTTTTTCCCTGTCTCTCTCTCTCACTGTCCACTCTGCCTGCAAAAATAAAAAATAAAATAATAATAATTTAAAAAAGAACAAACAAAAACTTAAGCTAAAAATGTTAAAGATTAGTAGCTCTGCTTCAGACTAGCTAATAGGCAGCCCAAACCCAGGCACCAACAACTAGAGGAGAGGCAGACAACCTCAGACATGGAGACCACCTCGGCACCAGGTTCAGCACCAGACTCAGGAAAGATTAGGATGACAGTTACACCTCAAGGGCTCTCATTCACACAGGGCCCCTGGTGGGGCCGGGGGTCAGGTGGTGTGGATGCCTGATGTGCATAGTAATGAAATCACGAGGTGGCAGTTTTTTGTAAATTTGGCAATTTAAGCTAATTTAATATCACTTCAATAATGTCACTGATTATTTCCACTCTGCTACTCCTTCTGTTTCACAACTTTTTGTATTAGGTAGTATTGGTGTGGCCGGAAAAATTTTGGGATCTGACTAAAGAAAACCTGACTTAGGAATACGTTGATTAGAGATTAGCAATTAGAGACTACCTGATGTGGTGTACAGTCACTTACATATAGAGTTAAGCCATTGCTCACTGTTGCAGAGCAGAAATAACTTTCCAGAATATTTTAGAATTTATATTTAGTTGTGATAATTATAAATACACATGAAGTAATAGAAGTAATTCCTTATTTACTTTTCCCAGCTTTGTGCAATGATTGATTATATTTTCAGTCTACTATTACATTCAGACATGAACTTTAATATTATGCATATTAATATATTATATAATGTATTCACTTATATTCAGGTTTTCTGGTTTTACTTGTACTTGTGGGTGTGTGTACATTAAGTTCCACCAGTTTTATCACCTGTTACCACATTCAAGTTACTGCATGTTTCCAAAATCACAGGGTCCCCCCACGTGGTGCTCTTATAATCAAATTCAGCAGCCGTCCTCTCTCTTCCCTGTCCTCATCCCCAGGCGATTATTAAGCTGTTTATCATCTCCAAAATTCTGTCACTTAAATGCTATAATATAAATGGAATCATATAGTATGCACTCTTGGAAATTGGCTTTTTCAACATCGTTCCCTTGTGAGCCATCCCAGTTATCTGCATCATTAGCCCATTCCTTTTCAGGGCCTAGCAGTATTCTGTAGTATAGATAAATCCCAGTTTGTCTAGTCTTGGCTTGTTAAGGTGTCTAGACTGATTCTTGCTACTATGAACATTCAGATGCAGGGTTTTGTATCAACATAACTTTTTATTTCTCTAAGATAAATGTTGAAGCATGCAGTTTCTTGGTCATATGGCAGTTAATTTAAAAAAAAAACTAATTATTTTCCTGCATGGCTATACCATTTTATTTTCCTGTAGCAATGTACAACTGATCCAGGAGCTCCAGCTGCTCTCTCATTTAGTGTTATCTTTCTTTATTTCTGCCATACTGATAAGTGTATAGTAGTAGCTCATTGTGGCCTAATTTGCTCATCTAATGCCTGATGACACTGGCCATCTTTTATGTGCTTATTTGCCTCTGTAAAACTTCCTCAGTAAATCGCATATGTCTTTTTGCACATTCCTTCAATTGAATTGTTTGTTTTCTCTACTGATGCATTTTAAAAGTTCTTTGTATGTTCTTGATACTAATCTTGTGTCAGACATATGATTTGCAAATATATTACTTCAGGGCATAATTTGTATTTTCATCCTCTTCACATGGGATCTTACAGACCAAAAGTTTTTAATTTAGAGGAGTCATTAATATATCAATTTTTCCTTTAACAGATCAAGCTTTGAGTGTCAATAATGGGAATATTTTGAATGCCCACTCTGCCAATGTATCTAGTAGCATGGTATGAATGTATAGAGCAAGAGGTCATAGGGCAACATAAACATGCACCAAGCTACCAGCACTGGAAATAACGGGTTGTGAATGAAAAGAAAATTTGAGGGACCGGCGCTGTAGTGTAGCAGGTAAAGCCACCACCTACAATGTCGGCATCCCATATGGTGCCAGCTCGTGTCCCGGCTGCTCCACTTCTGATCCAGCTCTCTGCTGTGGTCCGGGAAGCAATGGAAGATGGCCTAAGTCCTCGGGCCCCTGCACCCACGTGGGAGCCCCTCAGGAAGCTCCTGGCTTCGGATCGACAGCAGTGGCTGTTGTGGACATTTGTGGAGTGAACTAGCGGATAAAACACTTTTCTCTCCCTCTCACTGTCTGCAACTCTACCTCTCAAATAAAAAATAAATAAAATCATTAGAAATAAAAAATAAATAAATAAATGTGCCCCTGGAAGTGATCAATGAAACCTTAGAGGAAAAAGAGCACTAAATTTGAAAGCCAGTGACCAGAATAGATAACAACAAGATCATAAATCACGAATGCACACTAAGCCAGAGAGTTCCTGCTACAATTTTATTTTCTCCAAGACTCCTGTGTCAGACAAGCAACAAAGCAGCGATGAATTCCTGATTTTTCTGGCTCTCCTTGACAGCTGTTTGAGCTGTACCACTGGACGTCATTAGATAGGCTGCAGACAGGGCCAAAGGTAAGGAAACAGCTTGACACAACTACAGTTCTCACTGTAGCTGGGCAGTGGGGTAGGGGCTTTCTCCATTTACCTCATTTAAGCCCCCTGGGGATGCAGTGCTCCTTGGGACAGCCAATATCTTACTTCCTCCCAGGATTCCCTAAAATAAACTGCAGAATTCAAGATTTGCAGAAAGCAGTCTGACAATCACCAATCTACAGGAATCAGCATTTAGCTAAAAGGCAAACATTATCAACTGATTGCACCGAGGATACCGGATAACACAATCACACGATTTAATTCTTGCCTCAGTTGCCCATCCCTTAACCATTACTCTTTTCTCTGAGGCTGTTCTCTTCACCTTTGAGACTCTTCAGAGACAAAGTCAAAATAGAATCCTGGTTTTGTCACTCCTTATCATGTGACCTTGGGCAAGTCACCCAGTGTTAGTGACCTCTCCCTTACAATGGAGCTCTGTGGCTTATAGAAGAATTTGTAAATAAAGCCTACACAGAAACCCTCAACACTACCAAATTCTCAATGAAAGTAACCACTACTGCTAGAAACCAGGTCTTGCATTTTTCTAATTCCTGATAAACAGGACAAGGTATTCAACAATGACATTCTGGCATTTATTGCCTACAAATGACCAGTGTCTTTTGTTCATTTCTATCATATGCTTACTATAATGGAACGAAACTGTTATTGGACTCATGAATATTCAAATTTTCATTTCCATTTTGTTATTTATCTTCAAAGTTTTTTCTGCACTGAAGAAAAGAGGAGCTTTTCCTTCATTTCATCTGCATATAAACACATTTGGAGAGTAGTAATTTAAATTTAAAATGAAATAGATTATTTATAGACTTTTCAAAAACATTGAGACATGTTTGGGGCCAGCATTATGTTGCTGTGGATGCAGCTGCTGCTCACATCATCAGCATTCTATATGGGAGTGATGACTCCAGTCCTGATTACTCTGCTTCTTATCCAGTTTCCTGCTCATGCATCTAGAAAGGCAGCAGAAGATGGCCCAAGGGCTTGTCCCCTGCCACTCTGTGGGAGACCAAGAAGGCGTTCTTGGCTACTGGCTTTGATCTGGGCAAAACCTGGCTATTGTGGCCATTTGGGTGAACAGTAAATGGAATATCTCTGTATGTCTCTCTCATTCTCTTTCTCTCTCCCCCCCCCATCCTCTTCCTTTCTCTTTCTCTCTCTCTCTCTCTCTCTCTCTCTCTCTGCCATCTGTCTCTGCTGCTCTGCCTTATAAATAAATAAATAAATCTTTAAAAATATAAAGACATTCCCAAATATGTGACTGCTTTGTGAAAACATGATATCAATAAGGTTATGGTACTCCATTTGCAATATTTACAAACATTGTCTTAATAAGCAAATTAGCAATGCAGACAAGAGTTAGTTTTTATTTAAAAATAATGCTAAGATTTTTAAAGCAATAGCATAATCAAAGTGGTAATCAAAGCATGTGGTATAATCTTTTTTATGAACAGATCCAAAACCTATTATGTTTGTTGCATGTTAGCTATTTTAGTACCAGAACTCAAGAGTAATAATGTTGTACTGGGGAAGCAGTTGGGTTCCATAGAAACAGGATTTTGTCATTTAAGACAGATTCAGGGCTTGCACTGTGGCGTGGCGGATAAAGCTACCGCCTTCAGTGCCGGCATCCCATATGGGTGCCAGTTCTAGTCCCAGCTGCTCCACTTCCGATCCAGCTCTTTGCTCTGGCCTGGGAAAGCAGTGGAAGATGGCCCAAATCCTTGGGCCCCTGCATCTTCATGGAAGACCCAGAGGAAGCTCCTGGCTCCTGGCTGCTGGCTCCTGGCTTCGGATCAGCACTGCTTCGGCCGTTGCTGCCAACTGAGAAGTGAACCAGCGGATGGAAGAACTCTCTCTCTCTTGAAGACTTCTCTCTCTATCTTTCTCTCTCTCTCTCTCTCTCTGCCTCTCCTTCTCTCTCTGTATAACTCTGAATTTCAAGTAAATATATAAATAAACCATTAAAAAAGACAGATTCAAATCTAGACACAAGAATCCACTAGTCTTTTAAATTCTTGAAGCCTCAGTTTTTTATCACAAAAATTTAGAGAGCTAAGGAATAACAAGAAAGCCAGCATTTTCTTGTACAAATAATAATTGTTTTAAAAATCTAGTCATATTTCTTTTGACTAGATTTTTTTCATAAAAATTATATCAATAGAAATTTTTCTTTTATGAGGCTGGTATATGATGCATCATGATAACCTAGACAAATTTTTCTATTAAAACCTTGGGAAAGTATAAATTTATTTGAAAAATTATTTGATTGAGTTATTTTGGGCCACAGTTAGCTACTTTAATTTCTCTCTTGACAAAAAGTGTTCCCAATTTGCTCTAAAAAATAGTTCCCCTGATAACTATAAACATTGTAGCCCAACCTATATTTCTTTTGGAAGCAAAATTCCTGCCAATAATTTTGACAGTCTTGTCTACAGAAAGTCTAAAATACTCAGAGTGATATTGCTTCCTAATATTTACTTATTTATTTATTTATTCATTGCATTCCATTTTATAAATCCAATAGGGTGTGAGAAAGGGTAATCACATACATAAAAGATCAGCATAAGGATTTACATTTTAAGTGTTAGACAATTTCAAGGACTTGGCCTAGGCTGTACAATTTGAGCCTTTACCAACGGCATACCAAAAACATCTAAGGCATCATGGAGTTGCCAGTTTCAGATCCTCAAACAATGATAAGGCAATGGAATTTTTAAATAAACCAAATGGTTTGTGTTGGCCAAGCCTCTCTTCTGAGTCATGTGAAAATGTGTTTAATGCTATTGACCAAGGTGGTTTTGGTTTTTCCTCACACTCTCAAAGGACTGAGTGGGAGGCTGGTTTTGACGATTTGCCCAGCTGGGTTTTTAGAATGTGGTGTCCCTGGGAGGCAAACTGGCACTCAGCAACCTCATTAGCATAATTCTGATATGTAAGTCCCAAGAGGCATCCCTTCCAGGCAAGGGTGGAGTCAAAGAAGTCAGCAGACCAAAGTCAAAGCCAGATGGAAAATCACAGACTCGACAACAGGATCATCTATTTTCTCAGGAACCACATAGGTAGCAGGGCTCTCTTCCTTCCCCTGCAGTGTGCAACAGCTTCTACTTGAGGAGGTGGGAGCTGGGAGTCACCTTGGAAAAGACCCTCTTTTTCCAAGGATATTCACTAGAACTTTAAAAGAAATTCCTTTTCACTGTTCTGGAGGCAAATTTCCAGAGTATTATCAGGTTTGCCAGTGTCCTTGGAGTCAAACCTTACTTCCCACCAAAATGACCGTGTCCCTCTTAATTTACCAGCTTGAAACTATGAGTTTATTTCAGTCCAAAGAACTTCTGTGAGGCAAGTAAGCAGTCTGAGATCCTTTTAGGTTCAAAGTTTTAGATTCAGTCTGTTTAGATTGGAGTCAACAGGAGGAAAACAAAACAACCAAATAGGAAACCACTCAAAGTAGGAAAGTGGAGTCTAGTTGGGTGGCCTTGGTTCAACACCAGTACTGGGAATATCTCATGGCTGATGACGTGCAGAGACCCTTCCTAAACCAGTCACCATGGTAACCTGATCATGTCCTCAAAGCAGGGTCAGCTGAAGACCTCCAAAGGCCCTAAATACTGAGAAGAGTATGTTTCCCATCCACTCATCATCATTGCCCAAAATGTCATTGGAAATATTATTTATGCTGAACCGTAAAATAAGGATAAGAAAGTCCAAGAATTAGAACCAACTTTTCCCATAATGTCTATTTTGATGATTCTTTTGCAATATCATATCTTTCAGAACAACTTTTTAGGCCATAATTTTAGCGTCCTTTTTTGTTTGGATTTGAAGTTATTCAGCTCTGCTTTGAGGGAATGGCCCAATGTGTGTAAACTCAAAGGTCTACAGCCTTGGGACCCTGGGATTATTTTTTCTGGAGAACTCAGAGCCAAAAGGACACTCCTTGAGCAGAAATCTTCTCACTTAGAGTGTGTTTAGTAAGTATTTCCTGGGTCCCTCATGTGTAAAAAATAAAATAAAAAAGGAAGGCAGAAAAGGAAGCTAGAAGACTATGGCAATATTCCAAGCAAGGGAAAATGTAGGCTGAATTTAGGGCAATGGGTGAAAAGAAGGTGTTGGCTGGAGAAACACTGGCAACAGAAAATCAAGAGGAATTATGGTGGACGCAGGATGGGATTATGAGTGAGAGCATGAGTAAGGGAGCAGGGGTTTCCTTCTTAGGGCTTCAGGAATTATGGTAACACTCCCCATCAGGACAGAAATTGTAAGAGCGGGAAGATGAGACAGTTAAGAGGAGAGAGCTTGCTGAGTCTCTGTATAGAGCTGCATTTTATGTGGGAGGGGGCCAGATGTGGATCTAGAGCTTGGGAGTAGGACTAGGGGCCACCCTGGTAGTTATGGCCTCTGAGAACACCTTTAGTGTAACAACCACCCAATGTACTAAGAGAAGTAACAGGAGAGAGACCATCAGGAATGAGAAGAAGAGGTCACAGAAACCCAGGAATGGGCCTTGTCCTTGGGAGCTAACTGAAGTAAAGGGAGAAATTCTTCCTCTGGGAAATAGAAAATACCATCCAAGATGGATGTGTTTGAAGTGAAGGAAGTTCATGTAATTGATGGATGGAGCAGTTGAGGCACTAGGAGGGTAGTTCCCAATATCTTCAATTTTTAAAGATAAAAATTTGGTTCCTCTACTTCTAAAGATAAATTTGATTCCTCTACCAGGCTTATACCTGTTTAGGGGCCCAAGTTTGCCCTAGATTGACCTATCACTCATTATAAACTCATTATAATATATTAGCGTACTAAATGACTTACTTACCAGCCACCATGACAGGAAACATCAGTCCATATAAGGAGTGAAAAGGGGAAGTAGTTAGATCCTGGGAACCTTCCACCTACTTCCGAGAAAAACCAGGAATATTTTCCTCCTTTGCTAAAATATACTTCCCCTTCCATTAAACAACCCATATAATGTAAAACTCAGTTCAGAGACAGGGCCACTCTCCTTCAAGAGAGTCTGCACTCTGTGTAGTGTATACTTTTGCTTTCTTACTAACAAGTTTTCTGTCTACTATTCACGATTTTCCGACTCACGAATTCTTTCTTGCAGTAAAGTCAGGACCTGGATATGGGGCACCAAGTTCACATAAGGTACCCTTGACGTTCTCCTGAGCATGATAGGACTAGAAGTAAATCAAAGGCTCCAAAAGAACTACAAAAAATTGAGAGTCAAAGCAGAAAGGGAGAGTAAAGAGAAGGAGGTGATGAGAACAACATCCCATTGAGAAAGGTCTCCAGAAGCAAGGAAGGCAGCGATCAATGAAATACTTGAGTAAGAAAATGGCCAACTGTGTATCTTTGGCTTTATCTTCCAGTATTTTGTGTAAAAAACAAAAATAAATAATTCTCAGATAACTAAAGACAATCCATAAATTGGCATTTTTCTAAGGAATGAGTCTGTCCCTGATTTTAGTCTTTTCACAAGTCACAAACGTAAACTGGACCTAGACACTTTACCTGGGAGAAAAAACAAGACCCTCAAATCAAAGACAGACAAGAATATAATTCAGTAATTTTAAAATCCTGTGGAAATCAAATCAGTTTTTATAAAACAACTGACTTCATCTATAAACCCATATGTAGGCAAATATGTATTGGTTAATTTTATGTGCCAATTCAATGGGCTATTGGTTAACCAAGCAATTGGTCAGGCATTATTCTGGATGCATCTTTGAGGGTATACCGGGGTAGGATTACCATTTATGGTTTCTAGACTGAATAAAATGTTGACCCTCTTTAATGTGGGTAGGCCTCATATCAGTTAAAGACCTAAAAGAATAAAAAGCCTGACTCTTCCTTCTGAGACTGACATCCAATGGGAACATCAAGTTTTCCCTGGTCTCCTGGGTCTCTAACTTGTTGTCTGCATATTTTGGGATTTGTCAGCCTCCAATTCCTCAGGATAAATATCTTTACCCTATCAATCATCCTATTGATTCTATTTCTCTGGAGAATGACTAATCCACAAATATGAAAATAAATCACCAGTATTTCTAAAGAGTAATTTGATCATCACAATGTGATGTCTTTAAGTTTGCTGAGTACTTTTTTCTTCCAAAAATATCAGTCTTCAAAGATGATTTGGCAAAAATTAATCATGAACCTGGAATTTAGTTTGTACTTCATGTCTCTCCAAACTATGTTTTTGGCTCCCATGGTTCACAGAGGTTTCCAATCAGCACAAACATCCAGTAAAAATGGGTGTTGCTCTTATCAGTTTTCTTACCTGTAATGAGATGGGAAGAGACCCAAGAGTATGCAATTCAGTAAACTGAGTTGGGTCTTCCAGAATAATATATAAAACCAGGCGGTAAATTCCATCATTAGCACAATAAATCATTTTGTGCATTCATGGCATCTCTCCTTTCTAAGCCAGACACACTTCATGACAATGCAGCTTTATTTTATAACCCTTTACAATTTTCATGGCACAAAATTTTCTCAAATACACTTCCTTTTTATTTCTAACTTAGGGCAGGGATTTCATCTCTTTGTACCTGTTTCCCCACTAACCAATACGAAGATATCAGGGAAGGAGGTGTGAGCAGTTCCATCCCATGCTAACATCCCAATATTGAAAGTTAATGTCCAAAAGGCATCTTCTTGATGGAAATTTTCATTATCCTTTGCTATCATTCCTTTTTCTATGTAACCAGGTAGTCAGGTGATAACTCCATGTGTCTTTTTTTCCCAAGATTTAGTCATATATTTGAGAGACAACATTTTTTACAAAGAGAAGGAGAGACAGAGAGATGTCTTCCATCCACTGGTTCACTTCTCATATGGCTGCAATGGCTGGAGCTGGGCCAATCCAAAGCCAGGATCCAGGAGCTTCTTCAGGTCTCCCAGGTGGGTGCAGGGGCCCAAGTACTTGGGCTGTCTTCCACTGCTTTCCCAGGCCATTAGCAGGGAGCCGGATCAGAAGAGGAGCAGCCAGACACAAACTGGTGCCCATATGGAATGCCGGCACCGCAAGTGGAGGCTTAACCTACCACACCACAACACTGACCCCGATGCCATGTGTCTTGAAATCTATATAAGATGACATCGAAAACTGGATTCCACACTCTTCAATCTGAACCCATTTTCCATGGTCTGCCTGGGCTAGATGGCCCATCTTGCCGTTTCATATCTGCGCCCATGGACTGAGCAGGAAACTCAGTCCTACCCTCCATCTCCCAAAACTCTAAAGGAAATTTTGTTACAGACTGGAACAGAGTGCAGAAATATAAACAGCCCATCTTAAAAATTGACATGCCTGCTCTTAATCTATCTAATCATTAGGACACTCGATTGTTGAGCTTTTTCACCAATTCACCCCAAAACGCCAAGCCTTACCCTGCTCTCTGAGAGTAGAACAATTCTTATTTTCTTTTTCTGAGCACTTTTATTGCTGCTTTTATTGCCTTGACTCTCTTTTATTGACTTCAGACTCTTTTCACCTGCTATCCCAAATGTCTTAGTAGAGTGTTATTATAGACAACAACAGTTGTCTCCCAAGAAGAATTCGGCTGCCAACTGCTAAGAGAATTTATTTTTCATACCCATTTTCCCAACATACACAATTGTAATGACAACCCTGCTGTTATAATGAAGACCTATCATGACTTAGTGGCTTCCAAACACAAGCCAGGAGTCTCTCCCCATCCAGTTCATAAAAGAACCTGGCCAGGGACTCAGCATCAAAGGCATAAGGGCCTTGGAAGTCTGACAAGCTAGGAAATGATTGATGTTCCCCTCCATTTAAGCTCAAACTGACCTTCCACAGCACAGACCTTCCTAACTGATTAAACCTCAGCTCAGTCATAGGTTAGGTGATTCTGCCATTAAAAGTTGTAGTAGGGGCCGGCTTTGTGGCACAAGTGAGTTAACGCCCTGGCCTGAAGCACTGGCATCCCATATGGGCGCTGGTTCTAGTCCCAGCTGCTCCTCTTCCTATCCACCTATCTGCTATGGCCTGGGATAGCAGTAGAGGATGGCCCAAGTCCTTGGGTGCCTGTACCCAAGTGGGAGATCCGGAGGAAGCTCCTGGCTCCTGGCTTTGGATCGGCACAACTCCAGCTGTTGTGGCCATCTGGGGAGTGAACCACCAGATGGAAGACCTCTCTCTCTCTCTGTCTCTACCTCTCTCTGTAACTTTGTCTTTCAAATAAATAAAATAAATCTTTTTTTAAAAAAAGTAGTAGTTCTTTAAGGGAATGTAAATTACTGCAGCCACTGTGAAAAACAGTGTGGAGATTCTTTAAAAACTAAAAATAGAACAATTATATGACCCAACAATCCCACCACTACTGGGTATATATCCAAAAGACATGAGATCACTGTATCAAAGAGACACCTGCCCCACCATGTTTATAGCAGTACTATTCAGGATGCCCAAAATATGAGTTCAATCAAGGTGGTCATCATCAGATGAATGGATGAAGAAAAAGTGAAATATTAGTCAGCCATGAAAGAGAATAAAATGTTCTCATGTGCACCAAAATGGTTGGAACTGGAGGACATCATGTTAAGTGAAAGCTAAACACAGAAAGGTAAATGCTATGTGGTCTCCCTCATATGTGGCAGCTAAAATTTTTTTAAAATATATAAGGATTAACAAATTAAGACTAGGTTTAACATGACAAATATTTTTAGTAATTGAGGTTATAACTAGAAGACATTTATGCAGTTATTTGTATAAATTTCTAAAGTTAGTAACTACCTTTTGGGGCATGGAGTGGCTGCCCTGAGCAGCATCTTTGTTAACCATCCAAGTGAATCACCTAGTTAAATTGCTTGTTGTTTTAGTCACTGACTTATTGCTTAGTCACTATTATTATTGCTAATGATAACCTTAATTTGGACAGTACACATAAATGTTGGTGTTAACCTATTTTTCACAACTTCTTCTACAAATGATACAGTTATATGTAATTTTTTTGTTCTTGTTCTTGTTATCTGATATTAAATATACTGAATGGGACAGAGCTGATTTTGTTGATTTTCTAAATTGTATCTTAATTTTTTTTAAAATAGTTTATTTAATTGAAGAGAAAGAGAGAGAGAGAGACATCTTCCTTCCATTCACTGGTTCACTCCTCAAATGCTCACGAGAGTCAGGACTGGCCTAGGCCAAAGCTAAGAGCCAGGAACTCCATCCATGTCTCCCACGTGGGTGGCAGAGCCCCCAAATACTTGGATCATCTTCCAATGCTTTCCCAGGCAAATTAGCAGGAATCTGGATCAGAAGAATAGCCAGGGCTTGAACAGGCATTCCTATACGGGATGCCTACCTCACAAGCAGAGGCTTAACCCAATGCACCACAATGTCAGTCCCTGTCTCTTGATTTTTAATGAATATTTTATATTGGCTTTTGATGTCAGTGATTAGCTTCAATCTAATTATTGATAGAATGTCATAACAAGTATTATCTAGATATAAAAACAATGTTTAGTTTGCAGAACAAATAATGTTTAAATAAAGTTAAATAAATTTTAAAGGGGGTTATAGACTTTTAGCTTAAAAATATCAATTTTCAAAACATTTAAACATACAAGAACATAATTAAAATTTATGTGAAATTTTAGAATGTTAACTACATAATTAACGACTATATTTTTTCAGCACTTTCTATTTTACTTTCATTGACTTAATTTTCAGTTTTTTATTTAATTTCATTTTAAAATTTATTCATTTTACTTATTTGAAAGACAGAGAGACAGAGAGAGGGACAAATAGTGACACAGACAGAGATCTCCTATCTGCTTGTTCATTCCCCAAATACTGAAAACAACTGGGACTGGACCAAGCTAAAGTCACAAACTAGAAGTCCCACCTGGGTCTCCCTCAAGGGTGGCAGAGACTTGAGCAGTTACCTGCTACCTCCTAGGTGTGCATTAGCAAGAATCTAGAATTGGGAATAGGGCTGGGACTTCAATCCAGTCACTCTGACATGAGATCCAGGTGTCCAAAGCAGGGTCTATTTTCTAAAGATTTATTTTTTATCTGTTTGGACTACAGAGTTATAGAGAGAGAGGGGTAGAGAGAGAGCGAATCTTCCATCCACTGGTTCATTCCCCAGATGACTTCAATAGCTAGGGCTGGTCTAAGCTGAAGCCAGGAACCAGGAGCTTCCTCCAGGTCTCCCACATTAGTGCAGGGGCCCAAGGACTTGAGCCATGTTCCACTGCTTCTTCTGGCACACTAGCAGGGGGCTGGATCAGAAGTGGGGCAGCCAGGACCGGAACCAGCACCCATATGAGATGTTAGCACTAGGCCAGGGCTTAACCCATTACACCACAATGCTGCCACCCAACCCCACTAAAGCAGTGTCTTAATCACTGTGCCAAATAGCTGCCTTGAAATTTAGTTTTCAATGTTCTTAAAATTGTAGTCAATATCAGGATGGTTTTTTTTTTTTTTGAAAAGCCAATGTTTCTGTAACCAAAGAAGTTCTGACATTTATTTTCTCATCACAGTGAATAAAACTTTATTAAAGCCAGAAGGTCATCAGACTTACAAAACAAACAGGGAAATCTAAAAAGATTTAAGACTCTACTCAGGCAACAAATTAAGATCATCACAAATTTGAACTGTGTGATCCAATCATTTTCTCTCTATTGTCTAAATAATTCCTTTGTAGGCTCAAGTTATCATGAAAAGCAACAGAGACAAGAAAACCAAGTCCAGCACCTTACACAAAACATTAATCTCACACAGAAAAAGCTGTGACTGTTCTTACATAACTCCAAGTGCAAAACAAGAATCAAAGTCCTTTTATGGGATGGGTTACAGTAGTACTAGACAGAGTTCAAGACATTACTAATTGCAGTCAGCCCTTGGTATCCATGAAGAATTGGTTCCAGCTCCTCCCACATATATCAAAATTCTTGTATTCTCAACTCACTTGTATTAAGAAGCATCATATTTGCATATAAATATTGCACATCCTCTCATATGCTTTAGATCATTTCTAGATTACTTATAATATCTGACACAAGGTAATTATCATGTAGATAGTTATTATACTCTATTGTTTAGAGAATAATGATCAAAAAATCTGCCATACTAACTACAGACATAATATCCACAGTTGGTTGAATCCTTAGATGCAGAACCACGGATACAGAAAGCTGACTGTACATCTAACAATTAACAATGGATGCCAACGTCCTTTGTGCATTGTAGGCTGCTCATTTGGCCAGCCTAAATGTATACCCTTAATGCTGCATTAGAGAAGTAATTCTAAGAGAAAGCTCATTAGCATCATGTCAGATGACAGAGAGAGAGAGTTCTAAACTCAATAATAAAAGTGAAAATCTCATTAGAGGTGGATTTACAGGAGTTAGTGGCTGGAGATGCAGAAGCAAAGATCTTAAAATTGTAATGAGGTCTAAAGGACTGAAGACAAATAGGAAGCCAACAAATCTGCTCAAAATGTCACTAAGAAGTCAGCAAAGAAGGAACATTCAACCCAGCAGAGGGGAAGGCACTGGTTGCACAGCAGTAGAGCCAGGTCTTTATCTCCCACCATTTGAGACAGCTCAGTCAGCTGGTTCGATAGAGAATGTGGTGGAGGTAGTAACAAGTGACTTATGTGGATCTTGTGCAAGCTAAAAGGAAACCACATCCCAACAAGTGCCTGACACACAGTAAATACAAAGAAGGGACATAGTGGGAGGAGGAGAAAAAGGAATGGGAGCAAAAGAAGAAGAAAGGTTTGATGGAGCTAAAGTTGTTATCTGAGTTTCTGAATATGAAACACTGCACTGTCCTCTGGCTCAAGATCAGACATTGAGTTCATGTGCCAGAGTAGGCAGCAATCACAAGGAGCAAGTGCTCCTCCCAGAGCCCCTGGCATGCACTCTTAGCCCAGAGGATCGTTACTGAACAGGTGGTAAAAGACGGTGCTGCAATGTTGCCCAGCAGGGCACAGCCACCCAGCCAGTATTGTTGGAAGAACTCATTTCCTGGGTCCCTGCTGCCATCATCGCCTGTCAACCTCAGACTCTGATGGGATTCTGTAGTAACCGTCAGCTCTGCCTTCACAAACGAGGCTGGCCTTGTGAAGTCGCTGGGTAACCTCCATTTTATCTGTGAGAGAAATGAAGTGACATGTATCCTCCCATAATTTGAGAAGAGGTTGAGATAGGTTTCAGCTGATTGTAATGCTTGAGCACTCCTGTTCCTGTGACCTTCCTGTCGGGCATGCTGAGGGGAAAGAGATACAGCAGCATTCATTAAATTTCCCCATCTGAGCACATGTGCAGAGTGATGCCAAAGTCGCCACTCAGTCTCCAGATATTTTTCTGCCCTTCCCAGTTGCCACTGTGCCAAGATGGTGGTGGGGCCTCCAGCATCCCCAAGCTTCAACTTTCAGAGACTGAAAGTTGGAAGGAAATCCTAGTTGCAACATGGACTAGGCACTAGTTAGGGGCATTAGGGATGGGACCTAGATTTAAACAACATCTTTAGAGCTTGTTAGCTGAGTGGCTTTGGGCGGTGTTACACACTACATTGTGCACCCCTCCCATTCATAAATTGAAGCTCTAACCTCCTATGTGACTATATTGAGACTTGTAGGGCAGTGATTAAAGTTAAATGAGATTGCAAAGATAGGACACTAATCCAATAGGGTTGGTGTCCTTATAAAAAGAGGAAGAGAGTAGGGATGCCCACACACAGAGAAAAGAACACATGAGGACAGAGCAAGAAGGCAGACATAGCAAGCCAAGGAAAGAGGCTGCAATACAGACTGCCAGCCTCCAGAACTTTAAGAAAAAAAAAAATTATGTGGTTAAAGCGACACAGCCTACTATGGTTATTGCAGCCCTAGAAAACTGGTAAAGGTGAGTTTTTAAATTTGAGTTTCAGGTCCAAGTCTCCTTCATAAGTGGAGCTAACCATAGATCCTACCTTGAAGAACTGCTGAGGGATTAAATGAGATAAAGCCAATGTAGTGATTTTAATAATCCAACTAATCCATCTGTTTTAAAACTTTCATAATGTACAATCCAGAGAAATCAGATCACAGCTCAAGACCAGTTAGCTATTTGGCCAGATTTGCAAGCCAGGATCTTCAGGGTTAGAAAGCAAGAGAATGGAATTGATGACCACGTAATCATTAACTAATTCATCCCTCTTAGAGCCGCCGCTGGCATCTCTCAGTCACAGCAGTATGGGTCGTGTATAGGGACCTGGAGTCAGAGCCTAAACTGTGTTCTGACCAAAACCAAGTACTGTTCCAGGTGCTGGTGACTGGAAGGTGAATGAGGCAGACAATATCCCTGCTTTCATGGGGTAAACTTCTTTCCAGCAGGAGACAGATGTTTAATAAACCTAACACAAACAGTAATTTCAAAGATCAGGGATTAAGGTGCACTGCTAGATAGTGAGTGCCAAAAGGATGACAGGGAAGCACTCTTAGGGGAAAGATGCTCCCACTGAAACCTGATTAATGATAAAGAGTTGGGTATAACAAGATCTAGGAGGAAGGAGATTAGGGCCAGAGAAGAGAATGTGTAAAGGCACTAAGGAGGATCAAGCTAAGAAGGAATTATGATGGCTGGTTTAGTTTATCTGTACAGGACTTCTTAAGCTTGTTTTATGAGGCTGGCGCTTTGGTATAGCAGGTAAAGCCACCATCTGCAGTGCCAGCATCCCATATGGGCACCAGTTCAAGTCCTGGCTGCTCCACTCTCACTGCAGAATCTGAGCTAACACTGAGAAATGCAGGTACTTTGTGGATGAATATTATACCCACTGGGGCTAGTGCTCAGGCATTGCTCTCTGTTGAGAAAAGGAGCTCATCTGAGTAGAATAAACCTTCCTTCCCTCTGATAAAATAAAAAAGAGATATTTACCACACCAAACCTCAGTGTGTCACCTTAGACATGGATTTTTATCCTGGGGAGTTGAACAGAGCTCCCTGGCCACACCCACCACATACCCCTAGATATTCACTGAAAGCAGACACTTCAATAATCCATTCATAGTCCAAAGATAAAAGCCACCACAACAAGAAGAAGAAGAAGAAGAAGAAGAAGAAGAAGAAGAAATCAATAAGTATCTCCACAAATGCCAAACGCCCAATAACAAATGCACCAATTCAAGAAACAGGAATAAGAAAGACAACTCCCAAAAGAACACAGCACTTAAATAGTAGATTGTGAAGACAATGGGATTAAAGAAATGCCAGAAAAGAAACTCAAAAAGTTGATCATAAAACTACATAGAAGCAATCAAAAGCAAATGCATGCACTACTGAAATGCAGACATGACTTGAAAGAAAATTTCTCTCGTGAAATTGAGAACTTAAAGAGAAATCAAAATGAAATGAAGAATTCAGTAGAGCAGATAAAAAATGCAATGGGAAGCCTTAACAACAAAATCAGTGAAGTAGAGGAAAGAATATTCTACAAATCACATGAAATTATACAGTCAGACCAAAAACAAGAAGAAGGAATTAGAAAACTAATTGTTGGTAATCTACAGTATACTATCAAAAGACCCAACATATGGGTTCTAGGAGTTCCTTAAGGTGTGGAGAGAGAGATAGGGTTAGATTGGGACTTTTAAGTGAAATAATGACAGAAAGCTCTCTAACTTGGAGAAAGAAAGGGAGATACAAGTACAAGAAGAACGTAAAACCCTAATAGATATGACCAGAGAAGATTTTCACCATAAACACTGTAATCAAACTCACCACAGTAAAACAGAAAGAAAAGATTCTGAAATGTACATGACAGATTACTTTCATAGGACCTCCAATTAGACTCACAGCATACTTATGAAAAACCCTACAGGCTAGGAGAGAATGGCAAGATATATTCCAGGCCTTAAGAGAAAAAAAAATTGTCAACCCAGAATATTATTCCTACCAAAGCTCTTATTTATGAATGAAGGTGAAATAATGACCTTCCATAACAAACAGAAATTGAAAGAATTTGTCACCACATGTCCAGCCATGCAAAAGATGCTTAAGTATGTGCTATGCACAGAAACACAAAAACAAGTCCATCACTACAAAAAAAAGATAAAGGAAGAAAATTTCTCAGTAAAAGTAAAAAGAAAATTCAAAGAAAAAAATAGGAATATTTATGGAAAAATGGCAGGGTAAAGTCATTACTTATCAATAGTCACCTTCAATATAAATGGCCTCAACTCTCCAGTTAAGACACAGACTGGCTGAATTGATTAAAAAATAAAACCCATCTATTTTCTGCCTTTAAGAAATACATCTCATCAACAAAGATGCATACAGACTGAAAGTGAAAGGATGGAAAGAGATATTCCATGCCAACAGAAACCAAAAAAGAGCTGGTATACCCATTCTAATATCAGACAAAACAGACATTAACACAAAAACTGTTAAAACAGACAAAGAAGGGTACTATGTAATGATTAAAGGATCAATTCAACAGGAAGACGTAACTATTATAAATGTATATGCACCTATATACACCTGGCTATTTAAAAAACATATTTAGCAAACATAGAAACTGTTTGCTAAGTATTCATGTGATATTCCTATTGTCAGCAAGCAATCTAGGATTTGCTCCCTCATTTCTCTATTCTAAGCCCAACTTGTTCTTTCATTTCTCTATTCTCTTCAAGGTAGGAAACTAATTCTATTATGAAGGAATGTGTAGGATGCACAATTTAATCTTTAGACCTTATAAAAGAGATGGCTAACATTTTTCTGTAATAGCATAGCCAAAATAAGAGCTTAAATTATAATCTCATAGCTAGATTTACTTCACCATCAGCGAAGTAAATAGTAAGTAGAAAAAAACCTCCCTTTCAGACCAAAGGGAAAGAAAGTTTTAAAGTGAGAATATAGTTTTCCTCATGGGCATTGTCTACCTTAGAAAAACTACTATAGAACATGCCTGTGACTATAGACTTGTAGTTCAGGCCACCGAAGATTAGAGATGGGACATGGGCACTCCTTTGACTTGCATCCTCTGGTCTGCTTTAACAAACCAGGAGGAAAAGAAAGCTAGGCATCAGAAGCAATGGGTGGCAGGCCTATTAATGGCTGTTCTGTACAGTGTTCTGCCCTCAAGGAGACCCAACCGGCCAGTCCACTGCAGTGGCTTTCAATGCACCTTCTACTTTTAGCATTAACAACCCATGAGTGCCCACCAGGAAGATGGTAAAAGGTTACCTAGGAAAAATAATGACTAGAGGGCATTGATAGCCCTGAGACCAAATGCTCTATACAGATTCTGTTCTAGCAGCTGAACCATTTCAGTTCTCAAGGGGAAATAGATAAAGATCCAAACGTAAGCAGCTTCAGAGCCATATTTTTAAATTCTCAAGAGTCATGCTGTTTCAGCAGCTCTTTTTTACATACTTATTTTATGAGCCTCTTGGTGGAAATCTAAACCTTGAATGTTCTTCTACAAACCATTAATCTTTGAAATACAGTTTAAGGAAGAGATTGTGTGACAATCAAGTGCTGGCATCCAGAATTGATGAAAAACAATGAAAGCCTTGGATTTTTAGAAAAAGCGCCTGAAAACTGGGGCTATTGGACCAGGCACCTACAGTCACCAGGGTAACAATTGCACAGAGATGGTATAGCCCTATAAACACATATTATTTTTTTCTCCTCTGAATTGGATACCATTTAAAAGGGATAAAAAGAGAAGGAGAGGAAAATAAAAAGGTGTGTCCCATTTGATAGATTTCAGAGAGGTACATTACAGAAACTTTCAGTTCCTCAGGAAAATATCTGCCTTTTGCTACTCTTTTCTGGGGATTCTCTTTGAGGTTAAAAAAAAAAAAAGTCCATTACTCTTTCCACATTTCTTTAACCTCAGATCCCATGTGCTAATATCAATTTACCAATGTTTATTTGTTGACTATGTGGTGTTTACAAAGCAAAATAGGGACATATAAAAATATAAAAAGTGTATTTTTCCAGGATTCAAGGTAAGGGTAATCTTGAGAAACAAAATGAACACTCTTGAGTTCATTTTAGAATATTCTTAAGGTAGATTGGACCCTACTATGATTCCATCATTTCCTTCCTTTTCTACATACCTACCGCTTCATTCTTCAAGACCTGGAGTTTATTTTTGCTGTTTTCTGGGCCAGTCCTGTGACCGGCTTTTGGTTCATACGCCAGAATTCATATCTTGGGGACTTGGGGTCCAAGTCTTAAGAAGATGTGTGCTTTCCGCTTCCTTTCTACAGCCAGCCAACCACCATGTAGTAAGTCTGACCGTTTGAAACCACCATGCCATGAGGAAGCTGAAGCTGGCCTCAGAGAGAGTGGGAGACAGATAAGGGAAAGGGAGTAAGAGGGAGAGAGTTAGGGAGAGAAAGAAGGAGAGAGAGAGAGAGAGAGAGGGAGAGGGAGAGAGAGAGAGAACCTATCATCTCCTACCCATTTCAGCCATCCAAGTTAATGTACCAGATACAGTACTGAAGAAATCATCTTGGATATTCTATCCCTAGAAGACCCACAAGAAGCAAGAGAACCAGTCAGCAGAGCTCATTCTAGATTTCAAAACTATGAGAAATTTAAAAATTGATGTTTTCAGCACAAACAGTGATTTATTAATCAACAATAGATAGAACAACTCTAGAAGCAACAATGAAATATGATATTTATAATGCATTTAAACATTGTCGAGACCACTTGACTACAGTTTATTTGGAGATTGACAGCTTACTATGCACCAGGTAGCATTCTAAACAATATATATACATTGGGGCGTGAACCATCAGATGGAAGACCTCTCTCTCTCTCTCTCTCTCTCTCTCTCTCTCTCTCTGCCTTTCCTCTCTGTGTAACTCTTACTTTCAAATAAATAATTTTTAAAAAACAATACATATGCATGAATTCATTTACCCTTCACAATCAACTATTTGAAGGACATAGCATTATTATTACCGTTCTGCAGGCACAGGAAGGTTGCCCATCCCAGTAGCTGGTGACAACATCATGGTTCAGATACAAGTAGTAGCTAACTCCAAATCCATGAACATAACGACTATATGCTACAGTAGAGATACTCAAAGTATGCTCAAACTAGAGACTGGGGGACTGATTTAGCAGATAAAGCAGCACCAAAATTGATAAATATGAGACACCTCCTCCAGATGCAAGAAATGACATAATCTTGAGTCAGAGTTAGGCATGTCTGCGGTATAAAGACAGGGTAAGAAGACTGGTGTGGGAAGACCAGAAATTTTATATAAGTTGGTATGAACAAGCAACCATTAATACTCTAAAAATCAGGCAAAGGATTCTTAGACTGAACATTTGTGACTGGTCACCTATTTGGGGACATTATACTGAAGTTATTTCTTCTACCTATTAGATGTTTAGGGCAGTCATTCTCAAAATTGGCTGCACATTGGTTGTACCTAGGGAACTTGTAAAGCTCTAGATATCAAGGCTTCACTCCAGATAATTTAAATCAAAAGCTGTGGGAGCCAAACCAGATGTTAGTAATTTTTAAAACCTCCCTAGATGATTCCAATAACATAGATGAGTTTGAAAATCGATTTTAAACAGCTACATCTTTTAACTCCAAATGACAATACTCCTTTGAACCTCACAGAAATCTAAAAACACTTTCCTAATTTTGTGTCATCTCACAAAGCCTAGTTTGTGGACTTTATTTATTACTCTGGACTTGAGCTTGAGAAACTTTTACCTCTCCCAAAAACTGTGTCTGTTCAGTAAGTGATTGACTCTCCATTTTGGTTGTCTTATTACAGTAGCAAAATATTTAATAATAATTGGCCAAAGTTTATCTTTTAATGCATGATGATGAAAATTAATCATGCTATAGGTAGGTCCTCAACTTCTACTCCATGAATAGACTGGATAAGAGAGCGTGTTATCCATTATAACCTCTTCTTTACTGACTCTACTTGTCTTTTGAAATAGAACTAAGTGAATAGAGGGAAGAGGAAAAGAGAAAAGAATAAAAGACATTCATCTCCCCTAGGTCAAAAAAGAAGATAGTTAAAACCCAGAATTTTTATAGCACAGGAAGCATTAGACACAAAAACACATATACAAGTATGCATGCGCGCGCACACACACACACACACATTCAAAACCTTACCATTTCCATCTCAAAACTGAAAGTGTTTCAGAAAAATATCTCAGGGAACTGGATCACCATAACTAACTCTATCCCTGAATCTCCTATTCCCCCTGCTCAGAATAAAATTCAGAAAAGATAATTTAATAAAAAATAAAATTATAATACCAGCACAAAACAATAAAGAATATCAAAAATCTTCAATAAGTTTATAAAAATAATGGAATTAAGAAGATAAGACTTAGTTTCCATGAATTTTTTCAAAGTCCTCTCATCTGAGTATATCAAAAAATTTTAAAAATCATTGCAGAAGGAAAACAAGTATTGTTAGATTAAGGATTAAAAAAACAGAAAATCAAAGTCAAATAATACACAAAAGTAGACTGTTCCAGACATCCCTTGGATTGGTTCTATGGATGTTCTAAATTCAATCAATAGCTACAAAGAGTAGAAGGAATCCCAAACACAATTAATTAAATAATTAATTAAATTATTGAATTTAGGAGATATTTATTATCATCTTTATCCCATTTCCCTGTATATACAATGAACCTGACAGTAACTTGTGTGTATACACAGAGAATTAAAAAATTAAAACACAGCATATATTTGTCAGCAATTACAATAGAGTGAATAGGTCAAATTTTTCTCTGAAAAGACAAAGAATAGCATGTTGAATTTAAAAATCTCTGTTTGGGGCTTCACATTTAGCCTAGTGGCTAAGATGCAGGTTAAAAGGCCCGCATCTCTTATCAGAGTACCTGGGTTTGTTTCCAGCTCCAACCTTTGGTTCTATCATCCTGCCAATGTAGACTTTGTGAAGCAGTGGCAATGGTCCAAGTGGCTGGATTTCTGCCACCCACTAGGGAGACCAGAACTGAGCTCCTGACTCTGGATTTCAGCCTGGCCACACCCTAGCCATCATGGGCATTTGAGGAGTGAACCAGTGAATGCTTCCTGAGAAAAATAAAAGACAAAAAACTGAAGAATCAAAAACTAACTTATCAGAGAAAGAAACAAATATGGTACCACTAATATCAAATAAAATATAAACCAAGTAAACAAAAATATTGGAAGGGAAATAGGTGGTCTTTGTTTTATATTTATTTTTTGAAATATCACACTAAGAAACAATAACACCAAGGTCAAGGACCTTCATGTAAATAACACATGGCTTTAGATATAGCATCTTCAACTGAGGATTTTTCCCAGTGAAATCTGAAAAGTGTATGTGTGATTTAACTTGCTCTCTTCATATCTGCTGAGTCTAGGCAAGGTAGTATCGAGCTACCCCTTAGGACAGAGTTTGTCCTACTTGAAGGTAAGAGGGAAAAAAGACAACAAAAAGAGGAATACTTTTCGAGATAAAGATTTTATTTACTTATGTGCCTAACACAAAGGTACTTTTGTCAACTTCATTTGATTGAGGAATGTATAACAGCCTGGTAGCCCCAAACATGAAGATGTTCACCTTCTAATTTTCTGTTGTCCGGTCTGGCTAGTGGTGGAGCAGGCAGCCTCAGAATGAAGTGCTCCTCCCTGAGAAATCCAAGCCACAGCCAGAGACAGCCCTGAAGTCGTGGAATGTATGAATCACATAAATATTAATTGAAATGACCACATCAAAGTTAGCAAGCAACGTAAGGAAGAGGAGTATATGCTCTTCCAGCTGACATATAGATAAGGAGAGAACTTTGGGGAACAGGAGAAAAGCTAAGGTATCGAATCCCCTGATATTAACAAGATCAGAACATTCAATTACAGTAGACTGAATTCTATTTTTCAAATATTCACTACCCCTGCTCACCATTTCCACAGGGAACGCTCTAAGGCTCAGCCTTGGTCATGTGACTTGCATTGATCAATGGAATGTGAACGGACAATGCCATACACCATGTCAGAGGAGATGGTTTAAATAAGACTCAATTTGGCCAGACATCTTTATACCGTGGCTCCTCCACAAGAACGTATGTCAATTTGCTATGGCTGTCATAACAAGCACCACACATTTGAAAGTCTGAGCAACAGAAATTTATTATCTCCTGGCTCTGGAGGCTAGAAGGCCAAGGCCAAGATTTTGGCAACTTGGTTTCTTTTGAGGCCTCTCTCTTTGGATAGCAAATGATTGCCTTTTCACTTGGTGTATTTCCCCATATTTCCGCCCTTTAATGTATTTATGTGAAAGGTAAGGTTATGGAGAGAGATGGAGACACACACATACATATACAGAGAGAGAGAGAAAGATAGAGAGAGATCTTCCATCCACTACATTCACTTCTCAAATGGCTGCAATGGCCAAGGGTAGGCAAAGCCAAAGCCAAAAGCCAGGAACTCCATCTGGGTCCCCATGTGTGTGGCAGTGACCTAAGCACTGAGGTCAGCTTCTGCTACCTTCCCAGGTGCATTGGCAAGCAGCTAGATTGGACATGGAGAATCCAGGATTCATGTGCTCATATGGGATGCTGGCAACACAGTATATCAGCCATATTGGATTACATTCCACTCTAATTGCCTCAATTTAATTTGACTGTCTCCAGATAAGGTCACATTCTAAGGGAGTGGGGTTTAAGACTTCAAACAACAAATGCATTCATGGAATAGCAGGGCATAATTCAGCTACTAACAAAGAGCATATCCCAGAGATGGGCTGGTTCAGATGGGCTGGTTCACTCTAGGTCTAGAAGTGAGAGGCCATGGAGAACAGTACATAAGCCAGAAATATAAGTATATGGTAAGCCATTACTATTCAGAGGTTGCTTATTTCCAGTGTTATTCACCAAAATCTGACAAATATTCCAATTTATTAATAAATCTAATAACAATTAGCAAGCAAATTCCTTGAAAATCACAGAGCCTTATGGGGAACCGCAGGCTGGCCACCTGTGGGAACCTCCTCATCTACATAGTTTGCAGCAACCGGTCGACCACAAGGCCTACAAAAACAACCAGGTGTAACAGATGAAACAGAATGGACTCTGCATAAACAACTAGGAAGAACCAGGTGAAACAGACGAACTTTCGACCTGAGGCTATACGCACCCTTTCATCTGATTGGACAATATCAGCATAAAGGGACATTGGGATCTGGGCGGGCCGGCGCGGCCACCGCAGGCCCTCCTCTTCTTTTCTCCTCTCCCCACTTTCCTTTTGCCCCCACAAGTAAAAGTTCCTTGAGAACCGAGAAAGAGTGAAAGTTCCTTGAGAACCGTTGAACAGTGACCGTGTCGTGACTGCGTTGGACTCTCGCTGGCAAGGGTCCGACAAGCCTCACTCTAAGAGGAACAGTACCAATCATTTCCAACAGTTGAATGATATCAACAAATCTGAGCAGCTCAGAGGGGCATAAATCACAGGGAAAAGGAGAACATGCACTGAGTATGGGGCTCCAGAAAAGAAATAACATTAAAATGAGAATACCTGTGTGGTCTGTCTGCCCCTTCTATTTCTTAGCTTCAAAGCCAGTGAGGTTTCCACAGAGCAATCCGTTCACACAACCTTAGAATCCTAAGATGTTCTTATAAGTAGGACAGAGGAACTAGTCAATGGCATCCGGTATTAAAAGTACCCAAAGCTAGAAATATCCTGTTCTGGATTTTATTCAGCATAAAAATTCAGACAACATGAAGAAAAAGATGAGATCAGAACTCATGATAACTTAAATGTCTACATGTCTATAAAAGAAAACAGTGTGAGAAATTTTCTTGTTCAACTCTACATTATCTTTTGGACAATTTTTCCTTTTGAAATACAGAAAGAAGGTATTTAAAACTTTTATCAACTATAAGATATGGAAAATACATTGCAGGAAATTCTACTCTGAATTCAGCTATTAGACTTCAAAGGAAATATCTCAAGGTCATTACATGTTTTCCAAACTCCTAATTATTCATACATATATTATACTACATACGTCACATAATATATATGTACTATAATGTATATATTTTTTCTATCTTGGATTTGTTTTTCCCCTCTATCAAGGCTGGTTTTAGATCATTTGAGTCTGACCTGGGAAGGGTAATTCTAGACCCAGCTTTGTTATGCCTGGTAGACTCCTATTCCACCTCAAGGATAGATGTAGAACAAGTTGGTCCACAAGACTGAAAAGTTTGCATGTCCTGGTGGTGAAGAGTACAGTATATGGATTAGCTTGCCTGGATTGGGATCCTAGCTCCAACAGGTGCTTCTATAAGCTATAGTTTCTTTATCACATAGGATCAGTAATAATATCTCAGGGAAATTATGATGATTATGTGAGGTAATACATGCAGAGCCTTTAGAAGAACATTAATTGATCAATTTTAAGGGCTCATGAATGCTCATTTTTATCAAACACAGGTTTATAATCCACATCTAGAGATGAAGCAGACAGTTTGGTCATAATTTGTGCGAAGAAGTGCTGGATTGGGAGCCTTGGAAAACCAGGCAGCTTTTTGCCAAAGCCACATCCAGCTGGAATAATTATAGAGCGCACTATGACCCTGGGGATCTCCAGCATTAATCAGTAACAAGAAAATGTTCCTATTCCACCACTGACTCCTTATAGCTGCACCACCTCATTCATTTATCCAACAAATACTGATTGAGTTCTAACTGTGTACCAGACAGAAATGAAAAGAAATACACATTTTTGCCAGTTGAGAGTTTATATTATAGTTCAGAAAAATATAAAATATTTAAACAGATTACTTTTTAAAATAAAACTCATGGAGTCTTCCAGGATCTAGTACCCTCTCATGATTGCGCATTGGCCTCAAACCAGATTCACTTCCCCTTCTATTGAACATATTTGCTGGCCTAAAACGTATCCTTAACATTGGTTGCATTTTTGGGTTGCATTTGGTGGTATTTTTTAATAAGAATTAGGACTCCTTTTAAAAAAAGATTTATTTATTTATTTGTTTAAAGTCAGAATTACACAGAGAGAGAAGGAGAGGTAGAGAGAGAGAGTGAGAGAGATCTTCCATCCTTTCAATTGGTTCACTCCCCAATTGGCCACAATGGCCGGAGCTGCGTCGATCCAAAGCCAGGAGCCAGGAGCTTCTTCTGAGTCGCCCATGTGAGTGCAGGGGCCCAAGATCTTGGGCCACCTTTTACTGCTTTCGTAGGCCATATCAGAGAGCTAGATCAGAAGTAGAGCAGCCAGGACTCGAACCGGCATCCAAATGGAATGCCAGCACTGCAGGTGGTAACTTTATCCACTATACCACACCGCCGGCCCCCAGAGGTTCCTTTTAAATAACCTATTTTTTACTCTAGAGCTACCTTATCTAAAAAGTGTGTGAAGTTCGAAGTCCAGAGGTTTTAGTACATTTTCCTTGTTTGATCAGATCTAATCTATTAACTCTCACCATAACATTAAAATAATGAAATTTAGCACCTCTGAGTTTTTCCTATATAAAATAATGGGATTTGTTAATCACTGGTTTTCAACAAGTGATCCATCACTCAGCAGCACCAGCATCGCCTAGGGACGTTGATAGCAAAGACCTTTCTTTCTTTTTTTAAGAAAATTTTATTTAATAAATATAAACTTTGAAAGTACAACTTTTGGATTATAGTGTTTTTCCCCCCCATAACCACCCTCCCACTCACAAACCATCCCATCTCCTACTCCCTCTCCCACCCCTTTCTTCATTAAGATTCATTTTAATTATCATTATATACAGAAGATCAACTTAGTATATACTAAGAAAGATTTTGACAGATTGCATCCACACAGACACACAAATTATAGAGTACTGTTTGAATACTAGTTTTACTGTTAATTTGCATAGTATAACACATTAAGGACAGAGATCCTACATAAGGAGTAAGTGCACAGTGACTCCTGTTGTTGATTTAACAATTGACACTCTTATTTATATAATGAGGGAGAAGGGAGATAATCCTTTTCCATCCCTTTTACCAAATAAAACTCAATGGGTCATACCAGCCAGCATGCCAACTGTGTGCCCACAGTGATAGTTTCCTGACAATGAAACCATAGGGTTCAAAGCGAAGAATATGCAACTTCTATTTATTTGAGACAACTGATATCTATTTCTGTCTTCATCTTTTCTAGCAAATATTACAGTTATTCTTACCTGTTCACTCAAGAATACTATGATCCTGTATATTTCAGTCAAGATTCACCTATGATTTATGTTTTATAAGAACATAAGAAAGCCCCCCCTAAACAAATCTCTGTGAACTATAGATCTTTTAAATATACGTGAGTAGGTTGAACCTGTGAAGACATCCAAATGAACATATTTGACATAAAAATAAGTTTAGAATTCATTTTTTAAAATAATCAGTGTTAACACAAATCTCAAATTTCAACCAAGCCTCCTCCTAAACTTTTGTCAGCAGTACTCCATATAAGCACCGCATAATTTCCCAACATGTAGTACAAACTGTGGTCTTTCCAAGCTTTGAGTTTAAAAAAAAAAATTATAGTTTTCTGATACTCTTTGAATGATAAGTATGCTTGATGACCATTTTAAAACTAATTAGTAATGGTAATTCCAGCCTCTTTCCCATGTCTTAAGTATTTACCTGTATCTGAGAGTATTTCAATAAGTTTGTGGAAAAATGAAATTAATAGGTAAGTTTATTTTGGTACAAAAAACCTATACATAATATTTTTGTAATATACTTTCCCAATAAAGTTTCTGAAGGACCCTGACATATAATTTCTGTGGTTTGTGGTTGGAACCATATTAATAGTGCTTGGTTTCAAAGCATCACGAGGGTCCTCCAACCTTTCACACAACATGAAAGAAACTACACACACACACAGACACACACACAGCTTAGGTAGACGCAGCTTCCTACAACAAGACATGAGCATAACTCAACAGGAAAGTAACGCCACTGCTGCACAAAACAAAATGAACAGCAACATAAACCAGAGGAACTTTGGAAGACAAACTGTTTAAGGAAATTTAAACAGGACATATATGTTCAGTTTCAAATTTTTTTACTGCTTCTGAGTTTTAAATACTGAATTTTAAAATTTCAATTAAAAATTTCATTCCCTTTCTTTACTCTTGGCACTTGAAATATTGATTCTCCCTTCCCAACACTCTTCCTCCTTTCTAGTTCCAAGTCAGTATAACTCCATGCTTGGCTTATTGCTAAACTCAACTAAGTTTTTCCAGTGAAGACTTGATAGTGAGAAATCCTGTTGACTGGGTGGAGGTGCACACTGTTGATGAAGGATGTGCTAGCGTTCCAAAGAATTTTTAGAGAAGACCACAGACATTGCCCAATGTGACAGATAAGCCCTCTATTCACTTTCTCTTACTACTTTTCATTCTCAGAATAAATCTGAGGTTTCCAGGAACAGTCAATTGGGATAACTTGGATGTACGTCATTCCAGTTTCTCTGTGTGGAAGCAATATTTTTTTGTCATCTGGGGAGACATTTTTTATTTGTAAAGTGGATTAGGTTTCAAAGTAGACCCATTTGTGGACAGCTATTTCATGTAAGCTATAAACATTTTTTAGTTGTTTGTTAACTTGTTCTTAAAGAAAATTTGGCATGAGGAAGTGCACTCACTTTAGGACCTGAGGTTCCTTGTGGTTTTATCTGCATAATGCTAACATTCTGCAGAACTATCTGACTCCCAAAGCAATAGAAAATTAAGACATGTTAATAAAACTAAATAAGCTAACAGTAACCAGAATTGAGGGTTGTGGATTTAATTATGAAAAGTGACAATAAATGAATAAATCAACTGTCTCAGATTATTGTCAGCAGTAGGGATGTCCAGATCAATATCATGACCAATGAACCATATCAGCATTCATCAGTAAACTACTCTTTAATCATCCCAAGATGTTCTCACCTAAAAACTGGATGTGAGGATAGACTAACTGCTCCCTAAGGCCTTTCCAACTTTAGTACTCTACTATTCTATGATTTCACAATATCATTGAGGTAGAGCTGATTATCACTCAAACTTCCCCTGAAGATTTATTAGCTTAGATGCTAAATTAGTTTCCAAAATTACAATCCAGAGAAGCTATATCAGATCTGCCTACTTGGTCAGGGTTTTGCTACAACAACTACAGATAATTACAGTTTTATCTAAAGCTTAAGCCCTTTATGAAATGTACCACTAAATCACAAGCAATCATTAAGTACTGGAGCATGGTGCATCTACAAATCTGGAAAAAACAAGACAGTTATTAAAAAAAAAAAAACAGGCTTGGCTTGTAAAGTCATTCATATGGCTCTGGCCTATAGACAATGGTGGGAATGACCTCATAAAAAAGAGGAAATAGGAACTTGAAAAGAATCAACAAATTGAAAATGTCTACATCCAGCCAAACTCCTAGGGAAAATCACTTATATAATGTGATTTATAGGGTGCTGGGGAAGGCCAGAGACACCAAAGACACCACGTGCCAGAATCAGCCTTCAGGGGTCTGCAACCCCTCCTCCCCGCCTCCACTGCATTCCTCCATCTAACCTCGATCCTAGTCCCTAAGTCTGTGCTGAAACCTTGAAACATTATTAAACATTGTACCTTAACAGAAACTATATTTCATCAGATCTTCTACCCACACATTCAGCAAGATTCTATGAGAATGTGGACAGATGGTTATGGAATGGAGGCAAATTTAATCTAAGTCCCAAACCTCCGAAGGGTAGGAAAGACAAAGTGTCTTAGAGAGGGACCCTATGATGTTAAAACAAAGTGAAGAAATAAAGCAAGTCTAGGAGCAGAGAGAATGAGACAGAAGCCAACATCAGAGTCATAGCTACTATAACTGGGTATGCTTCTAGAGATACTTTACATTTACCCGTTCATTTTGTCCTCAGTGTAAGTTATTGGTTAGATATTAATTGATCTCATTTTTAGCTGATAGAACTATAGACTCAAAGGAGATAATATTTTCTTCAAGTTTTCAGAGCTAACAAATGGTAAACTCTCTATAACTCACTCATATCTCTAGCCTGCGTAGTTTCTTTCTACTCTAATGCTTTCTTGAATTCAGAGGCCGAATTTTCTAAGCTCTGTGCCCCCCAAAATGCCCAGCACAGCACTTTGCTACTTATTGCACAGACCATTGGGAAAAAAAGGAATGGAATCACCAAAAGCCAATTTTGTCTCCTTCATAATTTTGCTTTAAACCAATGATTTTCTAACTTTGCTTTTAACCATAGAAACTTATCTTCAAAATAACCTTAAACACAAACCAAATACGCCCACTATAGTGGCCCCAAGGCAGCTTAACCAACATAGATGGATGCATGTAAAAGTTTCAGAACCACTGCAGAAAAGCTGTGAACAAACACTCCACAAATGAGAATACACAAATGGCCATCAGAGCAAGAGGAGCTGCTCAAACTTAGCCATCAGGGAAGTGCTTACTAAAACATCAGTGTAATGCCAGCACAAACCTATCTGAATAGCTTAAATTGAAACTATTAGTTTGAAAAAAATGCTAAACAACCAAACCTCTTAAACATGGCAAATGGGAGTGCAAAATTGCAGTCATCTCAGAAAAGAGTTTGTCCTTCTCCAATGAGGTTAAAACACGTTATTATCATGTAACCCAGCGGATTTACTCCTAAGTTCTTACCCAAGAGAAATGACCTGTATGTGGATGCCCTTAGCAGCTTTAGTCATAACTGTCTAAAATTAAAAAGAGCCCAAATTTCCATAGAGAGGTGATTTGATAAATACATTGTCGTGTTCCATACAACAGAACATTAATCACCAATTAAAAGGGAAAATCAGCTTATACACTGAACAACATTTGTCTCTGAAACATTATGCTGATTGATAGAAATCAGACACTAAATGATCCCTTGGGGATGAAACACTGGAAAGGTGCATCTAATGTATTGCAACTCAAAGTAAATCAGTGGTTGTCTAAAACTGGGGATATGGAATAGGGAGGGCTTCAAGGATATGTGGAGTTTTGTGTCAATGCTGGTGTTTTCTATCTTGATAATTATGACTATGCTTGAAAGTAGAAGTTTGTCAAACTTGAGAGAACTGGGGGCCAGCATTATGGCTCAGTGGGTTATGCTGCTGCTTGCAACGCCAGCATCCTGAATTGGATGTCAGCTCCCATCCTTGTTGCTCCACTTCTGATATAGCTTACTGCTAATGCACCTGGGAAAGCAACTCAAGACAGCCCAAGTGCTTGAGCCCCTGCACCCATACGGGAGACGAATACAGAGTTCCAGGTTCCTGGATCCTCACTATAGCCTGGCCCAGCCCTGGCTGTTGCAGCCATGTGGGGAATGAACCAGCAGATGGACTATCTATACCTATGTATCTTTCCCTCTCTCTGTAATCCTGCCTTTCAAATGAATAAATAAATCATTTTTTAAAAGCTCAGAGAACCAAACACATAAAATGCATGCATTTTACTTCAGTTAGTTTGGTTTAAAAATATACCATTAAAACAACAAAGGATTTATTGAGGTACAATCAGATCCAACTGCATGTTCACTCAGGTAACATTTGAAACCTCTCTCCTCAATTTCTTTTTGATCTCTGCCAATCTCCGATTCAGATCTGCTCTCCTCTACAGTCCCATGAAGGATGGCAACCCCATCTGTCCTGTAAACATTCAGCTGACTTCGTTACAAAATTACCCCAGGACCAGAGTCAGAACTAATGAGCATCTAGACCACTTGGAAGAAGAAAAGATATTTTTTGGCTCTGAATAATTAAGCTTCATTTCAAATCAGAATCTAAGCTATTATTTTCTCTGTACTGAATCCAAATCTCTCAAATTCCTGAAATTCATCCACAGTAATTGTCTACCTGATGCCAAAATGTCCTGATGAAAAGCGAAACAATCGGCCAATTGTGTGAATTCTTTGTCCTGAAATCTAAAAGCTCAGCTATTCAGCAGAATAGCAGAACAGCTGAATAGTCAACTTTTACTGTGGGTTGAGAAACCTTAGAATTACGCATAGAAGGTCTTTTGCAAGAAGCAAAATGTAAATGGCTGATGTCCCTCATTATTGATCAGATGGAATCAAGAACATCAAAATCATAGACATTTGGGGAATAAAGGAATCCTGCCCAACTGCCTATTTGTTCTTTCAAATCTTAGTCAAACACAATACTGTCAGGGAGCTTTTACCACCTTTCCAGGCTACTCCGTGATCTGATTCCTACAGCAGGCAACTAACAACCCATTGTATTGCTGACTTCATCACATACAACTTATTTGTTTATGCATCTATATCCTCCAATAACCTCAAATTCTAGCACAAGAAAGGGACTTGCAGAGTGATTATGGAATAAACTTGCATTCCAGATACATTCTTTCTCTTTGCCCCTGGTGAAACAGTGGTAGTGAAATCCAGTGGAGGTTCTAGACTCACTCAGAATTAGTCCTAGACACCAAAACCTAAGCATCTTGGAGTTTCAAACTCTTTGGACAAAGAGAAGTTTAACAAGCGTGCATGGTAATAAGCCAGCACAATTCCTACTACATAAAAAGAATATTCCAATATAGAGAAATTAAAGCTCAATAATAAATATTTACTGTGTTGATTCTAATTTAATCTAAATTGTAATAGGAGCTAGCATTTGAATATTTACTACAAAATAGGCACTGTCTTAGGAATTACATGTGTATTAACTCTTGTGAAATTATTGGAAGGTATCTATCTTAAGCTTATTTTTAAGTACAAATAATCTAATAAAAATAAAATGTACAGATCACAAAAAAAGTATATGAAACTTGAGTTTACATTTTGAGGCTGAATTTTATTTCTCTTCCAGCTGTGTCAAATGGAAAAGAAAACAAATTCTGAAGAGGACAGTTGTCAAGGTTTCCCTACCAATCTTTCTTTTCAAATTTCTTGCACACAGTCTATGATGACTCCATTTTTTAAAATCAGACTTACTTTAAACACTGAAAATATTCTTCAGATGTCAAATTTGTCTTCTATAATGACATTTTGATTAAAAGTTTCAGGGTCTAAAAGCATGAAAGTTACATTTCTTTCCGTGAAAACATATACTTTAAAAATCTAGAAGACTTGTGTTTAGAGTGAATTTATATGAGGCAAGTGCTCCCAAACTTTGGCACAAAATATTTCCCCTCTCTGTGTTGTCTGTCACCATGGAGCTGGGGAAGATTCAGTCGATAAGGCAGGGTATGAACCTGACACAATGAAAACCAATCAAGAAGACGAGACTGGAAAATTCCATACAAATGAAAAAGAAAAACAAAGGAAGAGGTTTTTCCATGAAAGGCTAAAATTTGATGCAATTTGTGAATGATAAGTGCCTGGCAAACAAGATTCATGGAGTTTGTCTCTTATTTATTTTTTTAGAAAGTTTTCAAGCATTTTAAAAGATTTTTTTTTTATTTTGTGAAAGGTGGAGTGATAAAAAGGAAGGAGACACACACACCAAGAGAAAGAGAGAGATCTTCCCTCTGCTGGTACACTCACCAAATGTCTGCAACAGTTGAGGCTGGGCCAAGCTGAAGCCAGGAGCCTGTAACGCCAGCTTGGGTGGCAGAAATTCAGATACATGGACTATCCTCCACTACTTTCCCAGGCACATTAACAGGGAACTGGCTTGGAAACAGAGCAACCAGATTTGAATCCAAGCTCCAATATTGGATGCCGGTGTCACAAGAATCAGCTTAACTTGCTGTACCACAATGCCAGCCCCGGTTGCCAAGCATTTTGAAGATTCCTTCTTTGTTAGCTACTTAATATTTCCAACCTTGAAAGAAAAAGTGTACTTCTTGTATTTCTCTGAATCACTCAGAGTTCTAGAACAAAGTAGTCTTGTACATAATAAAGAGAATTATCACTGAAATCAAGAAATGAATTAAAATGACCATGTTTCCTTTTCTCCAGTCTATAATGAGTACTGAACTATTCTGCAAATTGCCCCCTAAGTCTCCTAGGCTCTGTTCAAACTACTTGTAGCTGTAAATAACCATCTCCCCTTCTCTTCTCTCTGTGACCCATCTGGTCCTTGACCTCTCAAAGCCCTGGTTGTGCCTCTTGACCATTTTCTTTATTCCAACCACAGGCAGGTCATCTTTGAGAGTCACAATCTCAATTCATTGCTTAAATTTGTTTCCAATTTATTTTACATTTAGAACTGCTCATTCTCTATTGAATATTGCTCACAGACTATCAAGATAATTTGGATATTGGTATAGATTTCCTAAACCTTCACAGCTTTCCAAAATGGTTATGTCTCCAAACTCATGAAAAATGTGAGATTCACACAAAACCATGTATGATGCTCTCAAAACAAAGGGGAAATAATTATGTTGTTTCCCTATCATTTTGTGGAAAGTGAGGGAAAATTTTAATGTTAAGTTGAAAAAAATATGTATGTTTGCTTCAAGTAGATGCATAGTTGGGGTTTATAGAAGCAGTTTGGGTAGGGTTTGACTCCCCAATCCATCCAGATGTTTAAACCTCAGCATCTTGTGTTATGATTGATGGGTTAAGGATGGAGGCTTGATCCAATTATGATGTCTGGGAGGTGGGCCTACTTGGAAGTCTTTAAGTCATTGTTGTGTGCGCCCTTCGAAGTGAATTCTGGCTACAGGGTTGATTCTGTAAGCCAAATTAAGCCTAGCCTCTCTTTATGTGCCTTGATTCATCACTAGTCTTCCCTCTGCATTTGTTCTGCCATCCACCACACTCATCAGACATCAGACTAGGGGAACCACTGATTTCCAACTGTGAACCTCCAAAACTAGGAGCCAAAATAAATCTTCCTCTTTCCTAATTAGTTCTTCTTGGGTAGTTTACTTGTCGCAATAAAAAGTTGATGAACACAGTGTCTCTTACTAGTAATGTGACATGGGACTTCCCAGAGTCTCAGTTTCTCACAGGTAGGACTGAATGAGATTACACACTGACAGACTGGGAACACATAATGTGTGTTCAATATGTGTTCACTGACTACACATGTAATTTAAGATGCAAACAAAGTGACCACTGAAACTACAGACCCTAAACACCTCTGGTTGAGTTTTGGGACTATGACTCAAAAAGCAATTTTGTTTTTCTCAATGATACTTTCTTGTCACATCTGTGGTTAAGACTACGACTGATTTGTTGTGTCACTTACTTGGGTGGCATAGAGAGAGAGCATCGAAGTACAATTGAAACTGACTTATGGCCGGCGCCGTGGCTCACTAGGCTAATCCTCTTCCTGTGGCTCCAGCACACCAGGTTCTAGTCCCGGTCGGGACGCGGGATTCTGTCCTGGTCGCTCCTCTTCCTGTTCAGCTCTCTGCTGTGGCCCGGGAGTGCAGTGGAGGATGGCCCAAGTCCTTGGGTCCTGCTCCCGCATGGGAGAACAGGAGGAAGCATCTGACTCCTGGCTTCAGATCAGCGCCGTGCGCCGGCCTCAGCGCACTAGCCGCAGTGGCCATTGGAGGGTGAACCAACGGAGAAGGAAGACCTTTCTCTCTGTCTCTCTCACTGTCCCCTCTGCCTGTCCAAAAAAAAAAGAAACTGACTTATTTCATAAGCATAATGATTTCCAGTTGCATCCATTTTGTTGCAAAGACAAGGTTTCAGTCTTTTTTACAACTGAGTAGTGCTACATAGTGTATATACACTACATTTTCTTTATCCAGGTGTCAGTTGATGGACATCTGAGTTGATTCCATACCTCAGCTATTGTGAATTGAGCTTCAATAAACACAGGGGTTACAGATAGCTTTTTCATATGCTGATTTCATTTTCTGTGGGTAAATTCCCAGGAGTAATTAATATAAAAAGCAATTAATATAAAAAAACATAAAAGTAATATATATATAAGCAAAATTGACATTTTGAGATTTAATTTGTGTTTACAGTCCTCGTTTATACTATTGAGGAACAGTGGTTTTTTTCTACTTACTACTTGCTGAGTTGTTTATTTAGGGGAGGCTTAACTTTGGGATTATGAAATAAACTGAAAGGATGTCGTTGTAAAAATTAAAAGAAAAACTACGAAAGGAAGGAGAAGGGAAGGTGGAAGATTGGGCAGAGGAAAGGTAGGCTGGGAAGTATCATGAAGCTCTTATATCTGTATATATGAAAAACATGAAGTTTATTCACTTTATATAAATAAAAATCTTTTAAAAGAAATGCAATATGGGTATTTTTTTAAAATAGAAAACTAGCACAACACAGAGTAATAATGTATTTTATATCAAGTCCAGACTATGCATAGCACAATGTGTGCATGCATGTGCTCATGAGAGAGACAGAGAGAGTGAGGGCAAGAGCCAGAGAGGGGCAGAGAGAGGAGAGAGAGCGAGAAAGAGAGGGACAGGAAGAGAGGCTCCTTCTACCCTCTGCTATTCAAAGTTCTCCCCAGACTCTACTATGTGGTGCAAGGAAGGCCATGGCCAGAGTACTCCAGTAACTGTGAAGTTTATTTTTAACTTTGAAACTTAAAGGTATCCTCAGGTCTTGGAATTTTAAGAGCAATTTAAGGGCTATCAAAGATAATTCTGCCAGACACTGATTTTGAAACCTAATCCCTGAAATAAAATCAGATCCCATTTTCTATTAAATATTTGGATTATCATAGTAAAATGTCAAGATTTGAAATTCATGTAGCGGTTCTACTTTTTCTCTGATTTTGTTTTTGTTGTAAAAGAATCATTTGATTTATGAAGACTAATAATTTGCTTTTTAATTGAAATATGGAAATAATCATTTAGCCTCTGCTTCTCTGCTGATTTTAAGGTGCCAAAGTTCTAATATTTAATCACTATTGCTGCAAAGTAATCCCCCCATTCACTAAATTATGCAATAATTACAAATAGATTGAATTGGTCTTCTCTGGTTTCTGGCACAGCATGGCCTCTCTGGCATGGAACACCTGTCTTTGGGCAACATTCAGCCATCCTCCATCCCAAGTTGGGAGTGTGCTGTCTGTGTGTGATACTGTAGAACTCATAGATGCCTCTTCATGGACCCCTTTTAGGAAAGGCAAGAAGGATCTTAAACCAGGTGATTTTTTAAAATTTATTTTTATGACACATAGCTAAATTTACAGAATACCATGTGATGTTTTAATACATGTATACATTGTTTAATAATAATCAGCATATCTATCACTGCAAGTGTTTGTCATTTCTCTATGGTGAAACATTAAAAATATTTTTTGAAATTTATCATTTTATTTTTTATTTTTTTTATTTATCTTTAATTTTATTCTTTGAGAAGCAGAGTTACGGACAGAGAAGTCGGTCTTCCATCTGCTGGTTCACTCCCCAAATGGTCACAATGGCCGGAGCTGTGCCTATCCAAAACCAGGAGCCAGGAGCTTCCTCAGGGTCTCCCACATGGGTGCAGAGGCCCAAGCACTTGAGCCATCTTCTATTGCTTTCCTAGGCCATTAGTAGAGAGCTGAATCAGAAGAGAAGCAGCTAGGACACAAATTGGTACCCATATGGGATGCCAGGGCCACAGAGAGAGGCTTAACCTACTAAGCCACAGTGCTGGCCCCTTTAGTCCTTTTATAAGAAATATAGTATGCATTATTGTTAGCTATAGTCACCCTACTGCCCTATAGCACACCTGAACACAGTCCTCCTATCTAACTCTGTGACCAGACTTATTAACCAACCTCTTTCCATTCCTCACCCAACCTTCCCCACCCTCTGGTAAATAGGCCATTTTTTTATATTGTGCTTTTATTATATCAGAGGCCTTTGAAGTGACCTTGAATCTTGTATAACCCACTCTCTACCAGAACATTTTTACCCATTCACTTATTCAGAAACCTGATTTTTAAAGGTAATTTGAGCTAGAATCTATATATACAAAACATATTAATCATCTTCTCACCACCCAGAAAGGAAACATAATCAAGTATCATAACATCGTTTTTGTAAAAAAGATTGATTCATTTATCTTAAAAGGAGAGTGACAGAGAGTAAATTAGGGAGGGAGGGAAAGGGAGAAAGAGAAGGAGATTTTCCATCTGCTGGTTCACTCTCCAAATTGCCACAATGGCCAGGGCTGGTCCAAGCCAAAGTCTTGGTCTCCCACATGAGTGGCAGAGGTCCAAATACTTGGTCCCCCTTCACTGCCTTCCCAAGCACATTAGCAGGGAGCTGGAGCTGAAGCAGAGCAGCAAGAACTCAAACTGATGGTCCAATATGGGATGCCAGTATTGCAGGCGGCAGCTTAACACTATACCACAATCCAGGCCTCAATAGCATCTTCAACTCATTCTGATATGTTCTATAAAAAAAGCATCATTAAGAGTAAATATTTAAAACAGGCTAATCCTCTGCCTAGCGGCGCCAGCACACCGGGTTCTAGTCCCGGTCAGGGCGCCGGATTCTATCCCAGTTGTCCCTCTTCCAGGCCAGCTCTCTGCTGTGGCCTGGGAAGGCAGTGGAGGATGGCCCAAGTGCTTGGGCCCTGCACCCCATGGGAGACCAGGAGAAGCACTTGGCTCCTGCCTTCGGATCAGCGCGGTGCGCCGGCCGCAGCGGCCATTGGAGGGTGAACCAACGGCAAAGGAAGACCTTTCTCTCTGTTTCTCTCTCTCTCACTGTCCACTCTTCCTGCCAAAAAAAAAAATTAAAATTAATTTTAAAAAGAGTGAGCATTTGGAGTGTTGGTTTAGTCACCATTTAGGATGCTCATGTGCCATTTTGGAGCTTCTGGCTCAAGTCCTGGCTATTCTATTTTTCATACAGACTCCTGCTAATGTATACCTTGGGAGGAAGAATATGATGGATCAAGTACTTAGGTCCCTACAACATTTGTCGGGGGCACTCAGACTATTCCAGGCTCTGGATTGGGCCTGGTCCAGCCATGGTTTTTGCCGGCATTTGGGGAGTTAACCAAGGATTGGAAGATCTCTCTCTCTCTCTCCCTCCCTCCTTTCCTCCCTCCCTCTCTCAAACAAAATGAAAATTAATAAGGCCCAGCATTGTGGCATAGTGGGTAAAACTGCCACCTGCAATGCCACCATACCATTAAGGTGTTGGTTCATGTCTCGGCTGCTCCACTTCTGATCCAGTTCTCTGCTAATGGCTTAGTTAAAGCAGCAAAAGATCATCCAGGTTTGGGCCCCTGCTACCCACATAGGGGACCCTGATGGAGCTCCTGGCTCCTGGCTTCAGGCTGGCCCAGCCTTGACTGTTTCAGCCATCTGAGATGTGAACCAATGGATAGAAGATTCATCTCTTGCCATCTCTCTCCCTCTCCCTATGTATATCTGATTTCCAAACAAATAAATAAATCCTTTTTAACAAAAATGAAAATAAATCAGTGAATTTTTTAACTTATTTATTTATTTATTTAAGAAGTAAGGTTACAGACAGAAAAAGGGAGAACCAGAGAGAGAAGTCTTCTATCTGCTGGTTCACTACACAAATGGTTGCAATGGCCAGAGCTGGGCCAGTCCGAAGCCAGGAGCCAGAAACTTTCTCAAGGTCTCCCACATGGGAGCAGGGGCCCAAGGACTTGGGCCATCTTCCACTGCTTTCCCAGGCCATTAGCAGAGAGCTGGTTCAGAAGAAGAACAGCCAGACACGAGCTGGTGCCCACATGGGATGCCAGCACCACAGGCTGAGACTTTAGCCCATCATGCCACAGCATTGGCTTCCAGTGAATTTTTTTTAATACATAGTAAAGAATAACTTACCTGATCAAGTTTCAAACACCTAGAAAAGCTGAGTTCTTGGGGCTGGCGCTGTGGTGCAGTGGGTTAACACTCTGGCCTGAAGCGCCAGCAACCCATGTATGCTCTGGTTCAAGATCCAGCTACTCCATTTCCTATCCAACTTTCTGCTATGGCCTGGGAAAGCAGTGGAGGATGGTTCAAGCCCTTGGGCCTCTGCACCCACATGTGAGACCTGGAGGAAGCTCCTGGCTCCTGGCTTCAGATCAGCACAGATCTGGCTGTTGCGGCCAATTGGGGAATGAACCAACAGATGGAAGACCCCCCCCCAGCCTCTCCTCTCTCTGTGTAACTCTGATTTTCAAATAAATAAATAAATCTTTAAAAAAAAGAAAAAGAAAAATTGAGTTCTTGAATAAAAATCATTTTGGAAAAACATAAAATTTGGTACAATTCTACATAAATCACCTCATTCTCTCTAGTGCTCCGCTGTATAACCTGAAGAGGAATCATGCCAAGGCAGATATTTGGCAGCAATATATTTGCATTCTGATGTCTGCAAGGATAAAGGATGCTATGCTACTTTTGTCTCCCTGCTTTCTGAAGCATCCCGACAGCAATCTTCTCCAGGCTCTTCCTTCAGGCTGCTTAATATCCTCCCTGAGTATCTTCAGGGAGAAGCCTTATAAACCTGGGGGAGCATCAGCCCCTCCAGGGACACACATAAAAAGAAAAATCATCCCATCCTACACCGAAAGGAGTGAAAGTACATTTGCAACTTAAACTATGTAGCAACTAATGGCAAGTAAGAAAGAATCAGAGCTCTGAGTAGCTCCAGCTCCTTGAATTAGCCACATTGTATTTTGCCTTTCATAGCCAGTCTCCCTGCAAAGTCTTAGTTAATGAGAGTGACCTTTTCCTCAACATGCACCAATCTTTTGCACCTGTGATGATGTCTCCACCTCAACCACTCTACAAAGCCTGCATCTGATAGGTGCAAATCACCCACAAGGTCCCAAAGCAGAGCTTTTTCTCCTATCTCTCTGTAGCTCACCAGTCCTGCTTTCTGGAAAACCTCTGCTTGCTTGGCTCCTGGGCATTCTGCCATCCTGATTTTACTTCTTGGACTGTTCCTCTTCTTCCTCCTCCCTTTCCTCTCCCAACCCCCAAGAAGTAGTTGGTCCCTGAAGGACTGCTCTTTGCCTCCTCTCACTCATCCACTCATCCATGGCTATTTCAGCCATGCTTAAGGTTTCAAGTGCATGGATTCATACCCATGGCTCTCAAGTCCTTGTCCCTAGCTCCAGCTTCTCATAAAAGTTCCCATACTGCTTCTCCAAATGCTTTCTGGATAGATGTCAACACCTCCCACTCGAAATGCCAAGCCCAATAAAGCCTTTCCAGGATTTACTACTTGCTACGGCTTAATGTCCCCTCCAAATTTCTCACTTAAATTTAACTGCCAATGCAACAACATTGAGAAGTGGGATCTTAAGAGATGATTAGGTCATGGAGACCTCCTTCATGCACGAATTAAGGCCATTAATTGGGGAGCAGGTTAATTCTCTCTCCCTCTCTCTCTCTCGATCTTTTATCATTTGATGCCATCTGTCACATTATGACACAGTAAGAAGGCCCTCACCAGATGCCAATACCTTCATATCCCAACCTTCAGTACTGTGAAAGATAAACTTTGGTGGAACTCTGTTCAAGCAACACAAATTTCAGTGCTACCCATCTCATTATTCACGTGCCCACTCTCAATTATTATGAAAGCTGTAGAGTCATCTTTGACTTCACCCTAGTCATCAGCATCTAGCATTCAACTGCTGGTAGAATCTCATCAGTTTTAAAACTAAGTATTTCTAGCTTCTGTTTCCACTTTATCACCTATTGCCCACTTCTTTATACTCACCTAGAATCCTGCTATCTTGAAATTCCTTCTTCAGTTCGCCTTACAGAATGGAAAACTATTGATACCATGATGACAGAGGCTGGGTTTTTTGTCATTGGACATCCAGTGTCTAGCATGTTCTACCCCGAGTTCAAGTATTATTTTTTAATTTGCACAGGTACACCTCTGACCGCATTATCCTTTCCTGTTCCAACATTTTTCTTTCACTCAGTGTTTTCATGACAGAATAAATACTTTTTGGTAATTAATCAACTTTTAAGAAAAGAGATTCCAGAGCGGGATTAGTGACCAGAGGCAAGGGAGAGGAGCTTGCATTCTACATAAAGTGTCTGACACCTGTAACAGACAGCCAGGATTATGAAAAAAGATGGTAAGTTCAGGGTTTTTTAATTATGTATCTATTTATTTGAAAGAGTAATAGAGATGGGGGGGGTCTTCCATCCACTGGCTCACTCCCCAAATGGCCACAGTGGCTAGTCCAGGCTAGTACAGGCCAAAGCCCAAAGACAGGAGCTCCAATTAGACCTCCCATATGAGTGGCAGAGCTCACACACTGGGCCATCTTCTGCTGCTTTCCCAGGTGCATCCTCAGGGAGCTGAACTGGAAGTGGAGCAGACAGGACTTGAACCAGTGCTCCAAAATGGGGTGCCAGCATTGCAAGTGGCAGCATAATTCACTGTACCACCATGCCAGCTCTTAGTTCAAGTTCTAACCTTAGGAATTTGTGTTGCTTATAGGACATAGGTGGACATAGCCAGAGGCATTTTGGTGCTCACTAAAAAAGTCTAGGCTTGAGATGAATGACTGGGACCTGGAGATAGAGTGGGAGCAGAGGAGACAGCAGGTATTTAGGGTTATCAACTTTGGAGCCCGATTGCCACACTCAAATCTCAGTGCTGCTGCTAGCTAGCTGTGTGCCCTGATCAATGTTCATGACCACCCCATACCCAAGTTTCTTTATTAAATGACTTAAAAATCCCATCTCTTAACTTGCCATGGTAATTAAATTCTAAGAAAGAAGTCTAGCAAATACTAGACAGGTGTTTCTTAAAGGATTTACTTAGTGGTTGAAGATTTAAGGGTGAATGAGTTCAGACAAATAGAAAATGGGGAAAAAAGGAAAAAAAAAACACAAGGAGAAAGAGCTCTAAGGAATGTTAGCTCAACTTAGGCACTCTGGCTACAAAAATAATACCACACAACTCTGGCTCTCAAGAGATGTATAATTCTATGGGAAAGACAGTGAAACTTCTGTAATTGAGGCATGAGAACAGTGTGATAGTAAAAGATGTGAAGATATGTGGGGGGGGAGGGAGGGAGAGAGAGAGAGAGAGTTTTTTTAAAAAGAGACAAAATCTCTCTCCATGCACTGTGTCCAGTTCTTTGGCAGAAGTTGTAAGTGGAAAAGAAAGATAGGAATGAGAGAGACATGATTCTTCTTCTATTAGAGTAAGCATACAAAAATAATGACTGGTGATGTGCCTGTTGGTTTCTTCACCATCTGAGTCTAGAGTGAACTTCCAGTGTCACCTTTAAGGACAGTCACATAAGACTGGGAGACATCAGGGTAGGAGTGAGGTGCTGCCTATAACACACTCTGCAATTGGAACTGAGTAGAAACACACAAAAAAATAAAACCAAAAGCCTGAAAACCACTGTTTCATGCAGAACAATTACATTCAACTATGGCTGAATATTTCTTTCCTGCTATTTATAGCTTCTTCCTTCCCTTTGTTAAAGTTTCCAGTGATGTCACATTGCACAGCCTTGGGAGGATATGTTGAGTCCTGCCCACTCAGACCCATTGCCTGCAAAGGGCAATAAGCACCAGGATATGCTCAGGAAAGGAAGACTAACTCCCAGGAAGCCTTAGAGGATGAGTCAATGGAGGTAGCATCAGGCTAGGCTCATGCTGAATGGTCACGACCTGGAGATGGACAGGTGGCAGAGCCCAGGGTGCCGGGCTCAAACTGCAGTGCAGTCACTGGTTATCTGCACATGGAGCTTGTCAGAGGAATTCAAGGTTAACGCCTCAAGGGAAAAAAAAAAACACCCTAAGGCCTTTCATCTTCAGTGAACCTTAGAACGGTCTCCAAGGGCCATTCTTACCATGAGGATCTTGGACCAAATATCGGGAGTCCTAGAGTGTATTCCCATCTTTCTTCCTGTCTCCCTCTACAATTCTGAACAAGTCACTTAAATCCTATGAGTTATGTAACTCCCCCATCATGAAATGATGAAATAAAGGGGTTGCAGTAGGTGATCAAAATGGTGCCTTCTGATATTCTATGTCTTTCTATATAGTCAAATCCTGTATTGATTACATATGTGAGATTATGCTGTAGTCACAAAAATCCCAACCTCTTGATCTTTACCATAACTCAGATTTACCATTGCTCCATGGAAAGTCAGCTGCAGGTTGGGGCAGCTCAACCGGGCAATTGCCCTCATATGGTAACCTTCTATTCCAGGCTGACACAGGTGCCACCTATCATTTCGAATACCTGGAACATGTCATCTCATTGGTGACATGCAGGTGAATAGGGTGAGCAGAGAATCATACATGGGCTGTTGATTGGCTTGGTGCAGAAGTGACATGTATCGCTTCGACTCAATTTACATTGAGTTGCAGGCAGAAAGAGTTGCATGGCTCTGCCCAAGTCCTGGTGGTCGGGGAGGAAGAGTAGGAGAGAAGTGGGGTCTTCAACATTCTCAGAAGGGGAGAAATACTGGATATTGTTGCATGTTATTAAAGTCTATATACAGTCTCCTATCAAAGACAAAGATTTTTCTTTTTCCATCAACTTCATTTACAGTTCCACCAAAGCTTTGCATATAGTACAGAAGATATCGCTGTGTCCACTTCACCAATGAGGAAATGTGCTCACAAATGTTAAGTAAAATATACAATATCACAAAGCTACCCACTTTCTGAGATGGTGCTATATTCTTATGTCTCACGCTTTCTCCTTCTTAGTGATTAAAAGAATACCAGACTTTATGCTAGAAAGTCTGTATTTGAAGCCTGATCATTCTTTTTTTTATTTTTTATTTATTTGACAGTTAGAGTTACAGACAGTGAGAGAGAGACAGAGAGAAAGGTCTTCTTTCCATTGGTTCACCCCACAAATGACTGCCACTGCCATTGCTGCACCAATCTGAAGCCAGGAGCCAGGTGCTTCCTCCTGGTCTCCTGCACGAGTGCAGGGCCCCACGCACTTGGGCCATCCTCCACTGCCCTCCCGGGCCACAGCAGAGAGCTGGCCTGGATGAGGGGCAACTGGGACTAGAACCCGGCGCCTATATGGGATGCCGGCACCGCAGGTGGAGGATTAACCAAGTGAGCCATGGCGCCGGCCCCCAAAGCCTGATCATTCATTACGTTAGACAGAAGGTAACTGCTCTGAGCCTTAACTTTCTTATCTATATCATCTGTATATGATCAGATATTATAGATATTGTAGACCTAACCCACAGCTTCCTTGGAAAGTTTAAATTAGATAATCAAAAGGAAAGTATCTTTAACAGATGAAAGCAAATATTAGAGAAGCAATATATTTTGTCCACTCAAATACACATTGGTGCCCCCAAACTGTTCAAAGACACAGGCAATGTATTCTTACATTTTCCTAGAAATGGAGGGCCTTGCACATAAACATCCTCAACTCATGTTATAAATTAATGAGAAACAAAGATAACTTCATTGGAATTCATCTGTGTGAACACCATAACCTTTTGGGAATCAGATAGGTGTTGACTTTCCCCAGTGAGAACCCAGTGAGGTGCCTAGAGTAAGAGGCAGCTCAAAAAACAGAATCATAAAGACTGGACTAAGTATGTGCATGACATGGGGCAATGGAAGAAGGAGACAGAGGGAAGTTGAGGACAGAACAAGAAAAGGATATAGTTATTAATGTAAATAATTCTTTAATGATGTCTCTTAGCAAGAGAATGCAAGGTGAGAAAACAAATTCCTAGAAATAAGAGAATGAGAGCTTAGCTATATATTGACAGAGCAGAAAAGTGCAAGGACACAATTGCAAAGCATGTAAGTAAGAAAGTGAGGTATCAGCATTGTGACAAAGCAAGTTAAGCTACCACTTGCAACCCTGGCCTTCCATATCAGGGTCCCAGTTAAGTCCCTCCTGCTCCACTTCCAACCCAATTACCTTCTAATGCACCTATAAAGACAGAGGATGACAGCCCAAGTGCTTGGGTCCCTGAGGAGACCTGGATGGAATTCCAGGTTCCTGATATTAGCCTGGCCAAGCCTCAGTTGATATGGACATTTAGGGGTTGAACCAATGAATGGAAGATTCTCTCTCTCTCTCTTTCTCTGCCTCCCTCCCTCCCTCTTTCCCTCCTTCCCTTCCTCCCTCCCTCCCTCTCTCTCTCTCCCCTCTGTTTCTCTACCTTTCAAACAAATAAATATACCTTTAAAAATAAAAGGAGAGAATTTGATTGTTCAAAGCTTAAGAAGAGCAGTGCTACCTCGGACCCCTTCTTCTGTCTGCAAAGAGAGGCTGCTTTATGCTCAAAGCTCATTGCCTGATCCAAGAACAAAACTGTAACTCGGAAAATAGACCTAATGATCTAGCACCAGTGGACCATGGGCTCCTTCAATCAAGTGACCTTCACTGATTATCTCCATGGTAACAACTCACATCCCAAACTGTTCCTTCCTGTGTGGGAGGAGACATTTCAGAAACGGGAGAAAGCAGACTTTAACAGTGGTTTTTCTGTCTTCTGACCCTTCTCCTTTGGCAAATTGTGTCCTTTCTCTGAACACTGCGGTCTCCTGAGGAAATGGTCCCCAGAGTGGATGTTTCTGTGACTTTATTTGCAGATGCATGCCCAGGACTCATTTTTAAAAAGTAGACAATGAGAGCTGTTTTATTTTCATGTGACATTCAGTGCTTTGCAGGGCACTTCACCGTGCTCTTCATAGACAGCTCTCCAAAGAGGAAGGCCAGCTTGATAGAGGTTGGCTCACTTGCCCCAGAACTACAGAGCAACTCGGTAGCAGAGTTGACTTTGAAAGCCAGATATCACAAGGCTTAGCCCCTCCCCTCTTTCTTTTCTTCCCTACCTTGCTGCATTCCAGCCCCATACTGAACCACCATTCTAGTCAACTGACTGACACGTCTCCTTCCAACCCTAGATTTGTCCCAAGTCTCACGAGGTGCCTTCTGGTGTTCTCCAGCATGGTGTCCAGACTTTAAAATGAAGGGGATGGGCTGGCACCATGGCTCACTTGGCTAATCCTCTGCCTGCAGCACCAGCACCATGGGGTTCTAGTCCTGGTTGGGGCACCGGATTCTGTCCCGGTTGCTCCTCTTCCAGTCCAGCTCTCTGCTGTGGCCTGGGAAGGCAGTGGAGGATGGCCCAAGTGCTTGGGCCCTGCACCCGCATGGGAGACCAGGAAGAAGCATCTGGCTCCTGGCTTCAGATCAGCACAGTGCCGGCTGTAGCAGCCATTTGGAGGACGAACCAACAGAAGGAAGACCTTTCTCTCTGTCTCTCGCTCTCTCACTGTCTAACTCTGCCTGTCAAAAAAAAAAATTAATTAAATAAATAAAAATAAACAAAATGAAGGGGATGGGGTAAGCATTTGGTGTAGTTGTGAAGTCACTGCTTAAGGCACTGGTATCCCATGATAGAGTTCCTGAGTTCAAGTTCTGGCTGCTTTCTGATTCCAGTTTCCAGCTAATGTGCGCTCTGGGAGGCAGCAAGTGATGGTTCAAGGGGGTGTGTTCCTGCCACTCACATGGGGGATCCAGATGAGTTCTCAGCTCCTAGTTTCAGCCTGGCCCAATCTTGGCTTCAGCCTTCCCCAGCCCTGACTGTTGTTTGCATTTGGGCAGTGGACCATTGAATAGGATCTCTCTCTCTCTCTCTCTCTCTCTCTCTCTCCCTCCTCCCCCATTTCCTGCTTCACTCTCCCTTTCAAATAAAGTAAATAAAAAGTTAAATTAAGGGTATGGAGCAAATGCATGCTTTATCTAGACTTGGAGAATAAAATACATTTTAAACTCTGTTCTGTCTGTTCCACAATGTCTAGGGTCAGAACAGCATTTTACAGGATGATGAATGACCCTGCACTGGCTGAGCCCTGGAAGTGCACGTCTGACCACGAAACCCTCCAATCACAGCTCTGAAATGCACCATGGGGTCCACTTTCCAACCAGGACCATGAGCCAAGAGCCTTCATTCCTTGGCTCCACTTCAGCCTTTCCCGGTAGTTTTGATCCCATGATTCTGTCCACAAAAGAAATCTTTTTTTTTTTCTGTAGCATCCCTGCCTGCCTCTGACGTACAAAGGTGTAATTAGAACAGCATGGAGCAAGCAGGATGATCCATTTACCTCATCCCTTCACATTTAAGTGCTTTTAAAATATGTTTCTAATATCCTAGGTGCAGGGGCCAAATTCCCTTCTCGGTTTTTCACATGCATGAGTAAATCCACACAGACCAAACCCCTTGGGCCTTAGGTTCTGCTTAGAAGTTCTTTTAAAAAAAAAAGAAAGAAAGAAAACAAATATTCCATTAAAACGACATAGTGTACTCTGAATATTTTTAGGACAATTAGAGTTTAGAATTCCCTCTTCTTCCGCCCATGCTAACAAGAAATCTTTCTTAACCATTTCCTTACCAAGAATGACAAAAGTAAACTGGAATAAATTAAAGGGTTTTCTCTTCTTCTCATCTTACATTATAGAAGTGTCAACTAGTAGAGTGTGATCCAAGGTATTATTTGGGAAGGGTCCAGGTTCCCTTATACCATTGCCAGATAAATCCTTTAGATAGATAATTGTTTGTGAGTCTACTGGAAACATTGACTTGAACCCAAAAAACAGCTCAGAGGAAACAAGGAAACATAAAAGGAAGAACATTTTTTTCCATCTGCTTGTGTCAAAATGTCTCAGGAGTTTGGGTAATTTTCTTTAGCACCTTTGATCATGTAAAGAAAATTGCAAAGGAAAGACCGCAGCAGGTGGGACATGCCTCAGCCTGTAGCAAGAGATACAGCAAAGCCAAGTGGGAGGGCCTGGGAAGAAACAGGAGGAGACTGGGAGAGGAAGGGGAGGGGTCTCCACCCATGGAGCTGGCATTTCAGGGCACTCTTGAGTTGCTGAATATACAGTGACACCCCGCCTATTAGCCTGGCATGCTAGGACCATGTGGAGAATATTTGCCAAGCCAATCAGCAAATCCAGTGTTTTCTTGCAACCCAGTTTGGTGTAAACTCTTACCACCAGTTGTCATGTCAGTACACTTGCAAGCCCAAAGCCTCCACAGCTACAAAAGAAAAATTGATGTAAGACCATCTGGTACTTGTTTCCCATTCATTGCAAAGCATATCAAGAGATGCAAAAAAACCATATCTCATTTACCCCACTGTTGAGGCAGAAGTCACAGAAACCTTCAGAAGCTCTGGCTTAGAAGATGACCAAAATCCAGTGGGTTTGGAGCATATTTCTGTGATATCTCACAAACTGAGAGTTAAACTTTAAAAGATAATAATAATAAAGAGAACAAGACTTCCCAGGGAAATGTGTTTATTTAAATTAAAAAATATTGTGAAACTTACAAACTGTTAAATACAAACAACAATTCTATACAACTCAATAGAATAAGAAGGAAGTCTATACATCACGTTTTAATAGGCGCAGATAGACTACGCCAAACTTCAGGATTAAGCAATGGAAAATGTGACAACGCACATGTCCGTCGCAGTAAAGTTTCAGAATTCAAGTGATTCCAGGCAAGGGGCCAAACTTAACTTGGCTTCTTTCAACTTAAACAGCCCCCTTTGGAGTAAATCCACACACTGAATTTAAAGTGAACGGAGGGCCGTTTTCCCCAAACATAAATCTCTTCTAACTCTGTGTCAAAGTGAACTGATAAACCAGCTCCTACACTGTTAACCCTTCCTTGGGAACAGTCATTACTGATGGATCTCCAAGGCAAGGAGAGTTCTGAGGCTTTTATTTATTTTTTAAGGGCATTTTTTTTTTAACTAGAATTAAGTTTGACATTTTGGTGTTTTGTGCTTCCTCCTTATCTTCAGCAGCCTCCAAGATCTGCTGCAAAGATATTGACCGCAGCAATACTGGAGACACCGGCATGCGGTTCTGAGTGCTTTGATTTAGACCACTCTTTCCCTTTGCTGGGGGTGTGAACATCCCAACACTCAGAGAACCTTGCAGAAAAAATATGGTATCCGTCTCTGGCTCGATCCTAGAAAACCCACAGCAGGGCTGGGTTGCTGACTTGCCCTGAACTGCTCATTACATGTGTTCTGAGTGTCTCCAACTGCTCCTTTAAATCAGCAGATTCTAGACTAACTGGCCAAAGGGGAACTATGTGGTCCAAGCTTCCTCACACCAAGCCATGCAGGATTTATCACACAGTCCTAAAATCTAAAGACACCCTCCCAGCCCCCTGGGACTTCAGCCTCATGAAGGCAGTGAGCCTCTTGATGACATGCCCAGGACCACACAAGCAAACGAGCGTCAGGGCCCGTGATCAGGAAGCACAGAACTTGGCCCCCAGTTTTGTGCAGACGCCTGAGAATGCCCTTCCAGGTCTCAGCTACGTGACGAAATCCCACAGTGGGAGGCCCTCAGTTATATCCTCTCCCAGCTCAGAGAAACCAGGCTGGGAAAATGAGCAGCAGCAGAGCTAACAGCCTGGCCTTGTTCAACCCCACCATCACCCCTTCTGGAAAGATCCAGAAGATGCTGGATGGTCACACGTCAGAGAGTTCAAGGTCATAGGTGAGACAAATGGACAAAATAGCAGATCATCTCTTGCAACCTCAGCCCACGTTAACAGTTTTAAAAGTTGCTTTTCTCTCCCACTACACTATGCACATGGGCTGAATTTAGATGTCTGGCTCTCTCCCACCAAAAATCTTCCATCAAAATTTCCCCCTTTAGTCCAAAAGACCTCAAAAGAAGCTGGTTAACTCACTGTGAACTCATGTCACTGGTACACAGTAGAGATACTTAGAGCCAATCAGATCTAGAACAAAGCTCTAGGCAAATTAGCAAATCAAAACTAGTCCCTCAGCATACCCTGGGCACGGCCAGATGCCGCAGGAGTTACCCAGGACAACGGCAAGTTCATCATCTGGACAAATTCTGAACAGGAACGCCATCACCCAGGCCCCAAAGTCAACGCACACACGGCACGACTTTGGGGCTTTTTCAGTGGTGGACCCAGACCACGGGCACTTGGAGGTCGCGGCCGGAGCCTTGTCCTTCACCCCGCCCTGATTCAAGGGCTCGCTGAGGTCTCTTCAAAGTGGCAGCTGCACTGCAAAAGTGAAACCAGACACTGGAAAACTGTCTTTCCTCTCAGGGTGCTGGCTGATGGAGCCGACTGCGGACGTCCGGGGGTGCTAGGAATTCTGATGGATATTCTCCGAGGAGCCTTCGCTGCTCTCATTGAGGGGCGTCTCCGACGTCTCCTCCAGCTCGTCATCCGCGCCCTCCTCCTGAATGGTGAGGTGCACGTCTGGGGAGGAGGACTCGGAGCTCACGCTGTCCCCTTCCATGGAGCAGAGGGTGCAGGACAGCGCAGGCGCCACGCTCTCCTGCAGCACGTTCAGCATCATGGGCACCTGCACCGACCTCAGACCAGACACCACGGGCAGCGGCTTCATAGCCTCCCCCCAGAGCCTCTCCTCGTCTTTGTACAGCAGCAGGAGGCTGGACTTCTTCTCCCGCCTCTTGGATTTCATGTAGCCCAGCATGATCCCAATCAAGAAAATGCCATAGAAGGACATGACAACCAGAATGTAAAAGTACTCATTGCCATTGCCGCTGCCGCCGCTGCCGGGCACATGGGACTCGAGGGGGCTGCTGGAGGCCACGGTGCTGGGGTGTGTGCTGTTCAGAGGCTCCATCTTCGGCATTGAAAGGCTGCTCAAGGCCAGGATCTGGGGAGAAAGCTGCAGGTTAGAGCTCTCCTACAGATCCGTTGAGCTGGGAGGAGGGCAGGCATGAGGCTTGTTGGAAATGCAATGTCAAAAACGCTTCTGAGTGAATGAAAGGAATAGCATGAGAAGCCCCATCAAACAGTTAACAGGGTTATCCTAGAGGACTCGGAGTGCATGGGAGGAAGGCTGGGGTGGTGAAGAATCAGGAGGACTTTCATTTTTTAGTGCATACTCGGTACATGTCTGTCCTACGTGAATTTTATAAAGTAAGCATGCATCACTTTAAATATTTTTTAATTTAATGTAAGACAAAGGAGCATAGAAAAAAATAAATACTATCTTTACAATAACATATAAATCTTTGAAATAATACCTTTTAAAAACATAACTTTAACAGGAACAGAAACAAAGCACACATTTTGCTTCTAAAACTTAAAACTATTTTTAACTCAAAGCAAAGTTTTTCTAGAACAAAGAAATGAAACAGAAAAAAAAAAAAGGAAAGAAGGAAATCTCCATCTGTAAATTGTTAGAAATACTCCTCTTCTGAATATTTCTGAAGCAAAGTAGCATTGCTAACTTACCAAAGGCTGACGACGCGTCCCAAGCCCTGAATTCCTAACTGGTCAAGTCCAAGAGCGCTCCTCCTCTGTGTCTGGCTCCCCGCTCTGACAGCTCTGTTGCTGCAGTTGGGATATATAGTCAAGAAATGCATCGTCACGTGTTCTGGGAGGAAAATTTACAACAGAGGTTGATCGTGGCAGCGTGAGCAGTGGACTCAAAGCACTGCAGTTCAACTCCGTGAACTTTGCAGCTGTGAAAAGAAAATGCCCGGGAGGTGGGAACTGCTCCTCACGCCACTGTGCTGAGCAGAGTTTTCAGGTGGCTGTGAAAATGAGGGAAAAGAGGAGAAAAGAACATGCTAAGTTGGAACCCTCACCCCAAAGCCCACTCTCATTGAAAGTTAGTTCATGCTTCAACCCTCCTCTAGAGGAATAGCCATTCTGGGCTTTCAGAAGCAGTCAAATCCCTAGTCTGAAAGAAAGACAGTAGGAGGCCAGTGTGGGATTCACAGTTAAGAAACTAGGGATTAAGTTTCAGCTCTTTCACTAACTATGCAAATTTGATCACTCCTTCCTTAACCTTTCTGCTCCTCAGACCCTTGATCTATGAAGTTGTTGGACATGGGGGGCTTCAGCTGGTACAAGTATATGAACCAGGGGACCTTTAATGTCCTAATCAGCTTAACCTATCTATGATAAGATGTCAGGATGGCTAGTGCAGGTTGGCCCTTTAGAAGCACGGAGAGATTTTACCTGTCGTCCACATTGAACTCACAAATCTATTTTTTGGTAAATATTTTTAAAATCTCCAAGAGCATTCGTGATAGTCTATGTGAAATGGAAACATGTTATGGTGAAAGACGCTATGGGGAGGTTTTGTTCTACTGCACAGTTCATGGACAGCTGCTTCTCTGCAGCTCACCAGAGAGCGCTCACACATCTCTTTGCTGTCTCTGGTAGGTCAGGTGAGATCAGGAATTCTTCTGGTGAGCAACAGAGCACAGTTCAAGTTTTGAAAACTTAGGTAGACCCTGTGTTACAGGACTGCTGTGATCAAAGTTGGAAGAGGAATTTGAACACTTTGATGCCAGTCCTCTGTTTCCTGGGATGCTTATTCTCAAGGGCTCCTGTTCTAAGTGGAAGTAAACTGGGAAGCTCCTCTGATTCCAGTTGTCCATGGCTGATGGATGGCAGCCAGACTGTTTTCCAGTTGACTCTAAAGGAAACACCTCTTACAGTTCTGCTGTTGTTAAGATGAAGCTGAGCAAGGCAGCACAGCATCCCACAAACTTGTCTGGAATATCCATAACCCAGGCACTGCAACTTCACTGCTGAGAGCTGGATTAGCATCTGACTTTAACCCCCGTGGAAAATTGGAAGAGGAGCACACACTGCTGTTTTTCCCACTGTACTCTTACCTAAAGTTTTGGGCTATGTTCACTCATAAATCCTAAGTTGGCACTGAAGTACCAACCATTCCTATACCATAAATACTCAAAGAGTGGAACCAAGATGTCTTCATAATTGTATCTCAGTCTTTAAAAAGATCTATGGCCACCTTGACCAAAGTTGACTTGGCCTTTACACCCAGCCTCTGTCATAAGCACTGGCATATATCCATCTTTATCTCAACTCATAGTGTATGTCTGGGACACAAGACCCAGACAGGCCCATGAGAGTGTTGTTGGTTATGTGCCTTGAGATGTATACAATCACCCAGGATTTTCAAGTAGCATTGCTATAGTTTGAACATGATTTGTCCCCCAGAACTCATGAAGACATTGAAACTCCAAAGTCTCATGCTAATGGTTAATGGATGAATGCCAATGGTTGAAGAATTAAGGATGGATGTTTGATCCAACAACTATGGTGTCTGGCAGGTGGGCCTACTGGGAGGTTTTCAGGTTATTGGCACCTTGTGTTGGGAAGGTTGTTCTCAAGAGGGTTGATTCTATAAGATGAGCATTGCCCTGTCTGTTTCCTGGCCCACCATGTGATCTGCTCTCTGTATGCACTCTGCCATGGGGGCCACTCAGTCTTGGACTATGAACCTCCAAATCCATGAGCAGAAAGAAACTTTCTTCTTTTAATAATAGCTTCTTTCCAACATTTAGTTAAAGTAGTGAAGAGTTAATTAACACAACTGTGAATAACAAGCTTTGAGGAGGCAGAAAGGAGAGGAGAATGGGGGCTACCAGACTCAAAGAGTAGGAAGTACAAAGCTTGGTGCCAGGAAGCAAAGCAGGCTGAAGTTTCAAACAAAGTAAGTGCCCAAACAAGCCAAAAGTCCAAAGGCAGTAAAACCAAGCAAAAGCTGGGGTACAGGGACAAATGTAGAATAAATTCCAAAGGAGAGAGCACCATCCATTGCCAGAGTCAGGGAGGGAACATCTCAGGTGACATGCTGCCGGATGCCTACTTGATGTCCTTGCTGTCTCTGATTCTCACTGGTTCCATGACGGGTGATAAATGAAATCATTTCAGTAAAGCCCCTAGCACTGTCTACAGAAGGTGCGTGCTCAATTTACACTTCTCGTATCCATAGATGAGGGTGTCCTGTTGCTACCATGGGCTTCAGACTTCTTGCTGATATGCTTGCACCTGTTGCCAGAATGCTCATTGCTTCTCTTTCTCTTTTCAATCACCCCCAGGAATGAAATTTAAGATGTGGGGCTTGTAAATTCATGACACATGGCTCAATCTTCTGCGCAACCTGCATTCAGGACACTGTTGTGCTAATGATGGCAGTGAAATACGGCACAAACAACGAAGAGGGCAGGAAGCACATCTAGAAAGTATACACCATCTGGGAGAGGATGCAGGCACGCAAGACTGAACCACTGAATCTGCTCTGTGCCAAAGCTGCAGCAGAAAGCAATGTTAAAGAGATACATCCGTTTTACAAGTACTTTCTCCTACTCCGTGGCCTGCATTTCCATTTCCTTGCCAGTGTGTTTTGAAGAGTAAATGCCATTTAATACTGACAGGGTATAATTAATTTAAAAATTTTATGGCTATGTTTTCTGAATCATATCTAAGAAATCTCTGCTTAACCCAAGGTCATGAAATTTTTCTCTATCTAGAAGTTTTATGGTACCATAGTTTAGTTTTACACATTTCAGCCTATGATGCAATTGATTTAATTTTGTTCCATGCTGTAAGTTATGGGTCAAGTTTCTTTCTTTTTTTTTTTTTTTCTGTAAATGGATTGCAAATTGTTCCAGCACTATTTGTTGAAAAGCCAAAAAGAAAATCTTTTTACTGTTTAATTATTTTACTTTTTTATTTTTTTTTTTATTTTTATTTTTTTGACAGGCAGAGTGGACAGTGAGAGAGAGAGACAGAGAGAAAGGTCTTCCTTTGCCGTTGGTTCACCCTCCAATGGCCGCCGCGGCTGGCGCGCTGCGACTGGCGCACCGCGCTGATCCAAAGGCAGGAGCCAGGTGCTTCTCCTGGTCTCCCGTGGGGTGCAGGGCCCAAGCACTTGGGCCATCCTCCACTGCACTCCCTGGCCACAGTAGAGAGCTGGCCTGGAAGAGGGGCAACCGGGACAGAATCCGGCGCCCCGACCGGGACTAGAACCCGGTGTGCCGGCGCTGCAAGGCGAAGGATTAGCCTGTTGAGCCACGGCGCCGGTGTTTAATTATCTTACAATCTTTGCCAAAAATCAATTAGCCATATATGTATACATATATACATATATGTATATTTCTAAACATTTTATTCCATTCTTTTGATCTATCTCTCTATCTTTGCATTGATATTATCCTGCTCTGCATAATTCATCTTAAACGAGTATTTTTAATTAGTCTAAAATATGGTCCATAGGCCAGGGCCATGGTGCAGTGGGTTAAGCCACCACCTGCACACCAGCATCCCATTTGGGCATCAATTAGAGTTCTAGCTGTTCCACTTCCAATCCATGCCCTGTTAATGCACTTGGGAAAGCAGCAGAAGATGGGCCAAGTACTTGGGCCCCTGTCATTCATGTGAGAGACCCAGATGGAATTCCAGGCTCCTGGAGTCCACCTAACTCAACCCAGGCCATTGCAGCCATCTGGGGAATAAACCAGGAGATGGAAGATTCTCTCTCACTCTCTCTCTCTCTCTCTCTCTCCCCTTCTGTCCCTCCTTATCTCTATGTAACTCCTTTCAAATGAATAAATAAAATCTTTAAAAATAATTTTTTAAAACAAAAAACATATATTACAGCCATACCTAGCTGAGTATCTATTGTGTGCTAGGCCCACATAAATCCTAGGAGGCACTTTTTACTTAAACCATTTCACACATCAGGAAAATGAAGGTCAGACACTAAACAAATTATTCAAAGCCTCACCATGAGTAGACAGTCAGGATCTGAGCTCAGACTTGTGTAACTCTCAAATCCATTCTGTTTCTACTACCCTTTAACTTGCTGAAAGGGAGCCAAGAAAGAAACTGAGAAAGGGTAGAAAGTGAAAGGCATTTTTTCAACTTCTTTTGAGTCTTCATATCCTTAAAAAAAATGCAATTGCCTAGATGACCAGAGACTCACATATGAATGCAAACACATCATTACAGATTGTTTCCTCTGAATTCATGCTGGGGTTTTTCTTGTTTTTTATTTGTTTGTTTGTTGTTGTTGTTTGTTCTTTGGTATTGGAATGCTCTAGACGTTATTGGTGAGATAGTTGCCCAGAGTACAATGGTTTCTCTCCTGCTAACACACACAGCTGGTATCTGGTCTTCTCATTCTGATGTGTTGTGTTGTTTTCTTTTCTACTTGCTTATGACACACACTTTCTCCAGGGCTTTGAGGACTTTCATTTCCTGATAACGTCATTTTCGCCAGATGACCCAGGAGTCTCTGGCCACACATCTCTGAAATTATGTTAACAGCTTATGTGACTAAACAGTCTGCGCTGGGATAACAGCACAGCTGAGAGTCTCAGGCGACTGGACGTAAGTCTGGAGTCAGGAGAACTGACCCAGCCCGGCCTCATCCAAGCTACGTGACTGGCTCGGTTGCATAATTCCTCTGTGTTTTAGTTTTAACCACCCGCAGGCATGTCAAGGATAAGACCAAGAGTTGTCGCAAGATTGTCAGAAATGTCCCAGAATCCATCAGGCTCCCAGATTCCCGAGCAGCCCTGGCTGCAGGTCTGGCAGAGCACTGCAAAAATGAAATCCTCAATGCCCACCACTGGTTTTGCTTTTCCCAGCAGCTCTTTCTGAAAAGCTGCGAATGGGAACTCTTGTGGTGGATCACTCCTTCTAACACCCTGAGTCACCCTCGCTGGACAGAAACTTCTGAACATTGCTAGCACTGGAAACTAAACATGGCTGGGTATCTGATAGGTATTTCCCAAGAACTCCAGATCCTCCTCAGAAGTGTGTGGCTCAGAGCAGGTCTTCCTGGGACACAGTCCAAATGAGGTTAGAATGGAAGAAGTATGAAGGCTGAAATTAAAGAGCAATGTTGGCATTATCACACCTTTGTTTTTTATAACTCAGACATTTTTTTTCATGTGATACCTAATTAGCAAATGTATGCATAGTTCCTGAAGTGTCTCAGGTACTTTACAAATTTTATCTGATTTAATCCTTATAAATGCCCCCATAAGATAGGCTCTACTGTTATTCCCTTTCTACAGATAAAGAAACTGGAGCAGATTGGTGGAAGCAACCTGCCCAAGGTCACACAGCCAGTATGTGGCAGAGCTGGATTCAAACCCAGAGCTGAGAAGAGAGAAAAGAAAGAAGAGCATGACATCAGCTCTGTGCATCTTGTGATTCATGGAAGAGACAGGCAAATATTGAAAATTCTTCTCCTTTTTTTAAATTTTTATTTGTTTAAAATTTTTAGGGTGAACAAATTTCATGTATTTCATATATACAGATGGAGGAACCTAGTGATGCTTTCCACCCTACCCTCCCTCCCACCCATGCCCCAACTCTTCCTCCTCGTTCCTCTCTTGTTCCCTCTCTGAATTTTTACAAAGATCTACTATCTGCAAGAGTGACAAATACCACAAAAGAAAAAAATGGACAACACTGAGTAAATCAATATCAAGGGATTTGAATTCTTTAGAGAAATCAGGGAAGACTCCAATGAGGAAGCGAGGCTCAGGGTGAGTTCAGGACTGACTGAACCCATAACTGCTGAGGACATGCAAAGTACAAATCAAGGGCATGCAAAGTACAAAACGTGCCTGTGCTCAGTGAGAGGAGCCAGGAGAGCAGCGTGAGCAGCCGACTGACGTGTGGAGCTTGTTTGTGAAGAACCTCTGGAACAGACTGCTTCCAAAACCCTCACTCGGAGCTCCTGACAGTTTCGGAAGGTCTTGACTGCGTCTCAACCACAATTCACAAGGGCTATCAAATGGAGCTGTTAGGACCATTCCTGACCAAAACTTGGACAAGGTGACACAGGACTCCCAGCAGCAATCAGACCAAGCAAACCAGTTGGTGCTGTAGTTGTAAAAGAAGGCTGGAACAGCTGGTGTCAAAGGCTAGGATTGGGTACAGCACAAAGGGCACAGGCTCTGGATCAACCTGCTTGGGCCTACCTTGGCTTTTCCACTTACTAGCTGTGTGACCACAAGCAAGTGTCTTAACCTCTCTGTCTCCTTAAAAGGGGAGGAGGAGGACCCACCCTAAAGGACTGATATGAGGAAGAAATAAAAATATCTGCTATTGCACCCCAAGATAACACTGCAAAAGGCACCCCTCTTTAAGGGTATTTAAAGAATAAGAAAAAAGTAGAGCGTTTTTAAGAGAGTCATTGGTGTTTTTCCTCCTCATGGGGAGAGTAAAAGGGGGCTGTCTTTTCCGCATGTTAAGGGAAGTGAGGTTGCTTCATGGAATCGCCGGGAGCCTAGGAGTCCCCTGCAGCCTGCCAACTCAGGACTGGATTCAGAGCCACACCTGAAAAAAATCTGACGTCAAAAACAGCCAGTCAGGGTTCTGGAGAGAACTTGCTGAGCTAGGGAAGTCCATTCTCCCAGCATCTGTGCAGGGAGACAGAGTGTTTCCTATGGATGAGCAGTGGCCACGCAGCAATGCAAGGGGAAGGCATACATCAGGCTATGTGCTAGGCCCTGCACAAGATGGCAGCCCACAGCTGAGCATCGGGAGTCCTTCTCCACGCTAAACAGAAGCACTTGGAAAATAGAGTGAGAAGGCAAGACCCTTCCCAACACAGGGGAAGAGGAGAGAGAAATGAAGGAGCTTTAACTCCAAGTGAACTGGAGAAGTCATGACCATCACATGGCCTGCATGTGTTAATTTCTGAACTGGGACTACTCAGGGATACTTGAGCAGGCAGGGGAAAGTTGTGGATTCCCATCATCGGGCAGGAGAATAACTGGCCCTTGAGAATGAATCTAAAAATGTCATGCAACTCAGAAAGATTTCTTTATGACGACAACCACAGGCCTGTTTGTTTATCACGATTGCAGGTATGAAAGCTCAGAACAGTGCTAAGTACATAGTGATGCTTCGCTTGTCAAAAATATTACATAATGTTATTGAAAAGGCCTAAAGATTGTGCACCTTGGGAGGTAGCAAATGGTAGCTCAAGTCCCTGGGTTCCTGCCACTCATGAGGGAGACCCAGATTGAATTACAGCTCCTGGCTTCTGCCTGGCCCAGCTGGTTCAAGTCCTGGCTTCAAGTCTGGTGGGCACCAGTTCAAGTCCTGGTTGCTCCACTTCCAATCTAGCTCCCTACTACTGCTAATGGCCTGGGAAAGCAGCGGAAAATGGCTCAAGAGCTTGGGCCTCTGCAACCACATGGGAGATCTGGAAGAAGCGTCTGGCTCCTGGCTTTGGATTGGCCCAGCACTAGCTGTTATAGCCATTTGAGGAGTGAGGGTGGAAGACTTCTCTTTCTCTCTCTGTCTCTCCCTCTCTTTCTGTAACTCTGCCTCTCAAATAAATAATCTTTTCTAAAAAATGAAGAGGGGCTAGCGCTGTGGTGCAATGAAGTGCCAGCATCCCATACAGGTGCCAGTTCTAGTCCCAGCTACTCCTCTTCCAATCCAGCTCTCTGCTATGGCCTGGGATGGCAGTAGAAGATGGTCCAAGTCCTTGGGCCCCTGCACCCACGTGGGAGACCCGGAAGAAGCTCCTGGCTCCTGGCTTCAGATCGGCACAGCTCCGGCCGTTGCGGCCATCTGGAGTGTGAGCCAACGAATTGGAAGACCTCTCTCTCTCTGTCACTACTCGCTCTGTAATCTTTCAAATAAATGAAATAAATCTTTTTTTAAAATGAGAAGAATCTCTCCCTCTCATTCTCTCTCTCTCCCCCCTCATCCCTGTCTTCCAAATAAATAAAATAAAATAAAAAAAACATAAACACACACAGATAGACAGCGTCTGGGAGGACCATGATGCTATCTATCTTAAATTTAAGTCTACCAACCATTATGGATTGTTCAGTTTTATTCCTCAGCCCACGATATTCATTCTAAAAATATTTGTTGACTGAATGACAGAAACAATGCGCTAAGACTTGCTACTTCATTTTCAGAAGAGTCCAGTGAGGGAAATTGGGAACAGAGTTTTGTAAATACGAAGAGGACAAGGCCTAAAAAGTAACTTGTCCTGGTCACGCAGTGGGAAGGGGCAGAACTGGGAGGAAGCAGCCTCCTCCTACTGAAACCACGCCAGACACATACTCCCTTTCTGGGACACACAGTGCACAACTGCTGCTGGCCACTTCCTCTGGCCCTAACCAGTCAAGGTCAGCATGGAACGCGCATGCTGGTGAAGGGCTTTGGGGATTCCATCCGAGGCAGGCAGAACCGACGCTCATTAAAAATAACATTCTGAAGCCTGTGAAAGGTCTTCCTGAACTTTCTGAGTACCCCAGACGATCACACAGGACCCAATAAAAACTAATCCCCATCCAGTGCTGACTCCTGCATGTCCATCCCAAAGGCAGTCAGTTCTGAGAGGGGTTTATAGGATGGATTTGAAGAGCATTTCCTAGCTTGGATGGTCCTGCTGCAAAAACAGACTAAACTATGGCGAGCAGGAAGTGGGGATCTCCCTTTCTCCAGGGATTAATTTCCTGTCACAACAATTCCCATCATCTTCCTCCATTCATCTCCCTCAAGGGACAGAGCAGGGGTCTAACCCACAGCACAGCCAGCTCAAGGCAAACGGGCCTTGGAAAGCCTACATTTTGCCAGGAACATGGTTCTCAGGGTCAGGGCAGCTGGGCAAGGAGAAGGTATAGCTCTTTAAGGATGCTTGAAAGGTCACACATGGGACCTGGCGATTGCCTAGCTGGCACTTCCTGCAGAGACGCAAAAATGAAAAGAAGCCCACCACTTCCCAGAAAGGAGCAGGGAGAAGACGGGCTCTGGCCAAACACTGGATGGTTGAGGCTGATACCCAGGGCCGTGCTGAGCGAGCAAGAATTCCTTCGAGATCCAGAAATAACTCAGTCCTGCACACAAGCAGGAAAGCTACACTAGAGATGCAGATCCGTGCTGACTGGTGACCACAAGAGAGGCAAATGCACCACAGTCCTGCCCTGGGCTCCTGCACGGTGAAGAAGCCACCCGTTCACTGATCCGGTAGACTCTGATAAGGTGTCCCAAATCCGTGTTTCCAAACTTTCAGCCAAACACGTCATAGTCCTAATTCCATGTTTCACTATGCTTAACTTAATTAAGGACATACTCCTTTGGCTTATATCTATTCACTATTAATTTACTGATTCATTCATTCAAATAAATACACCTGCCCTACAGTCCAACAAATAGGTATTTCATAAATTAAAGCATAAAAGTAACCAAAAATTGAAACAATAACAAAAGTCAAATAAAATTGGAATTAGTGTCACACCACAGCAGCTGGTGCTGGGATTGTGTCAGATTCCAACTTCTTGGCTGAATGGTACCAGCTTCCTTTTTTCAAATGTTTGTCTACAACCAACGAGTCACACTCCAAGCCCAGCAGCGCAGACCCAGGGCCGCCAGCTCCTCTGAGTGCTGGATCTCCCTGGTGCTTCACAGGCCTCCAGCGACTGCATAGCCTGAGAGCCATCCTACTCAGCCACTGCGGGACTGTGTGACTAACACAGACCGACCTATAAAAAGCCTGGCCCCTCAAGGCAAGTCTCCTGGGAAAGGACCCCGTGCTTTGTTGTGTTTTGTGTCTTTTTCGTAAGAAAAAATCTTTCAAAATCATTTGAAAGGGTGCATAGTCCATGCTTTGCTCTCTCTTCTGGTGTAAGAACGATAGATTTTTTTTTTTTCCTTAGGAGTAAGAAAGCCAATTGTACCACTTTAACACATCTAGGTAAAGACTGGTTAGTCACCTAAGCATAAGAAGAAAAATAATAATAACCATAGCAGTAAGCAATTGGTAGAATGGTTAAATACAAAGATTCGGGGCCTTCACTCTAGTTCCATCTTCAGCTACTCACCCACTGTGGGGCACTGGGCAATTCATTTAACCTGTCTGTTCCTTGTCTCAGGAACTAAATACTCCATAGCTTACTTATTATTAGTCCTTACCTGAACCAGGCAGTGTGGTCAGAATATTTTTTGAATCTATTTACTTATTTATTCACTTATTTGAAAGGCAGAGTGACAGAGAGAAAAGAGGAAGAGAGAGACAAATACATCTTTCATCCAGTGGTTCACTCCCCAAATGCCTGCAAAAGCCTGTGCTGGACCAGGCTGAAGCCAAGAACCAGGAACTCCATCCTGTCTCTCACACGGGTGGCAGGGGCCTAAGCTCTTCTGCTGCCTTCCCAGATGCACAAGGAGGAAGCTGGATTGGAAGCAAAGTAGCCAGGACTTGAACCAACTCTCTGATACAGGAAGCCAATGTGACAACTGGTGGCTTCACCTGCTGCACCACACTGGCTCCAATCTTTTTAAAATTAAGAGAGAATTTCTACACTACAAAATTCACTGCTTTCACACACATGATGATGGTTGAAACCATCATCCCTATCTAGTTCCTGGACATTTTCACCTATTGCCACCCTGAAGCCTCTGGCAACCACTAGTTCACTTTCCTTCTCTGTGGATTTGCCTGTGCTGGATATTTTTATAGCAATGCAGTTGCACAATATGTGATACTTTGTGACTGGCCTCTTTCACTTAGCAAAATGTCTTCAAAGTTCATTCATTTTTGAGGAGTCACTTACCCTCAGGGGTGTGAAGTAGAACCTCAATGTGTTTTGGGTATACTGCCTTAGCATGTTCATGCTTTTATAACAACCATGCTTCTATCACAATCAGTTCTAAAGAGCAGACATCTATTCTTGCAATTTGGAGAACGGAACTCCAAGATCAGGTGCCAGCATGTTCCATGTCTGCTGAGAACCTGGTATTTGCTTCCAAGATGGCAACTTGTTGTGCATCCTTGCATAACAGAAGGAAGAAAGGCAAAACGGGCATAAGGGACCTAACGAGTTCCTTCCACGCCTTTTATAAGGCACTAATCCTATCCATGAGGGCTCAGAATTCAGGGCCTAATCACCTAATAAAGGATCCATTTCTTTTTTTTTAATTTTTATTTATTTATTTATTTTGACAGGCAGAGTGGACAGTGAGAGAGAGACAGAGAGAAAGGTCTTTCTTTTTGCCATTGGTACACCCTCCAATGGCCGCCACGGCAGGCACGCTGCGGCCAGTGCACCGCGCTGATCCGAAGCCAGGAGCCAGGTGCTTCTCCTGGTCTCCCATGGGGTGCAGGGCCCAAGCACCTGGGCCATCCTCCACTGCACTCCCTGGCCTCAGCAGAGAGCTGGCCTGGAAGAGGGGCAACCGGGACAGGATCGGTGCCCCGACCGGGACTAGAACCCGGTGTGCCGGCGCCGCAAGGCGGAGGATTAGCCTACTGAGCCACGGCGCCGGCCCAGGATCCATTTCTTAATACTGTTGCATTGGGGATTAAGTTTCAATATTAAATTCAACATGAATTTTGGAGGGGATACACATATTCAAATGATACCATATATTATTTCCCTATGATTAATGATATTGAGCATATTTTCATGTGCCTACTAGCCATGTATATAACTTGTCAATATATTTAAGTCCTTTGTTCATATTTAAATTGAGTCATCATTTTGTTGATATGTTGTAGGAATTCTACATAAATTCTGGAAACTAAACCCTCATCATATGCATGACTTACAAGCATTTTTTTCTGTTCTGAGTTGTCCTTTTATTTTTAGAGAGTCCTTCAGTGCACAAAAGTTTTTAGTTTTGATGAAATCAATTTAACTTTTTTTTCTTCTTTTGCCTGAGTTTTTAATGTTGTAAGAAATTGTTGTCTAGTCCATTGTGAATTTCATAAGTATTTCTTTCCAATGTGGCAGAGTGTTTAGCTCTTAAATCGAGTTCCTTGCTCCATTTTGAGTTAATCTTTTATGTATGATATAAGGTAAAGTCGGAATTAACTTTTCTGCAAGTGGATATCCAGTTGTCCCAGCACCATTTATTGAAATGATTATTTATTTGTGCATTGAATAATGCTGGTTCCCTTGAGAAAAATCAAAGGATCACAAATCCAGGAGTTTCTTTCTGAGTTCTTGATTCTATTCCATGGGTCAATATGTCTAACCTTATATCGTATCAATTGTTTTGAAAACTGTAGCTTTGTAGTAACGTTTAAGATCAGGAAATACATTATCTTTTTTCAAGACTGTTTTGGCTATTTTAGTTACCTTGTAATTTCATATGAATGATACCATCAGTTTGTCCCTTTTCTGGAAGAAAATGCACTTGGAAGTTTGATGTGATAGCATAGAACCTGTAGATCAAATGTTGGAGTAAGGGTATTACAGTCCTAGCAATATCATCTTCCAAACCATAAACATAGGACATCTTTTCACTTATTTATATCATCTTTGATTTATTTTCACCATGTTTTGCAATTTTTAGTGTGCTGGACTGACCTATCACTTGGTAAATTTTTGTTTAATTTTTGGTGCTATGCTAAATACAATTGCTTTCTTAATTTCTTAATTTCATTTTCCAGTTGTTCATTACTAGAATAGAGAGATAGAATTGATTTTGCATATTGTTCTTGTACCCTGAAATCATGCTGAACTTATTTATTAGTTGTGATAATTTTTAATGAATTACTTAAAATTTTTGTACACAACATCATGTAGTCTGAAATTGGAAATGGTTTTAATTTTCTTTTTCAGTTTTGTTGACTTTTATTTACTTTCCTTGTCTAAATGTTGTTTATGTAATAACTTATCTGAATGGATTCTTTATTATCTATATTATTTGCCATATGTAACTATTGAAGTCTCTAACTCAGTTTTTGCAACAAGGTAGTGACTGGTAACTTAAACTTCTAAATCCTATAAACCCTCTAATGTTTACAATAGAGCTCTGTGTGCTTGTACGGGCATACCTTCAACACTCAGACAAGCAGTTCACAATCCTGCCTTAGTCTTCATTTCTTTGCAGTGTACAGAGTTTCAAAGTCCATTGAAAGATGAGAGAGTAGGACCTATTTGGATCTTTGTTCAGCATGTACCCATCTTTATGAGTATGTGTGGTTTTCTGGATTTCCAGGAAAATGTCAAAGCTTTTCAAAGTCCCCATGTATATATCATTCCTCACTTTTAAGTTCTTTTCATTTTCTTTGTAAGTCTATTGTATGCCCAGCAGTTATCCATTGCCAAAGTTGATCAATTACCTCTGAATTTTTTCAACAGATATCCCTAGATAAAAAGGTTTTTCTCACAACACAAACTCTGAGTCAAGCAAATAAGTCATCCTTGCAAATAAGTTAAAACAATGGCAATTCTTGGGGCATGTCAGACTGCTAGAACTAGTGCAGTTTCATTTTTAAGTTGTGAATTTTCAAGGCTGCTTCAGAGCTGGAGACAGGGTCAGGAGCAACTTAAGGACACAATAAAGCTTACTGTTTTTACTGAGTTTCATCCATTTTTCTTCAGTAAAAAAATCCCCCAAAGTATTACAAGCCTTTGTGTTTCCAAAATTCTGAAAAAGCTGATTCTGTTCATTTTAGCCAATTTCCTTGTCATTGAGGAAAGAATTTTCAGTAGTTCTTACTCTCTCATTTCCACTGATACCACTTCTTCCTAACATTTCATTTGGACGGTAACATCATGGTCAGAGTTTAAACTATAGCAGCCAACTTCCTTGGTTCAAATTCCAGCATTAATGGTTACTAGCTATGCCACCATGGTCAGATTCCAAGACTCCTATACCACAACTTCCTTTTCTATGAAGTAGGGATGATAATAACATGAATACTGCCTAAGATTATTATAAGAATTAAAAGAGTTAATATATATAGCAAACACAGGACTGTGCTTAGCAAGTGGTAACTACTCACTATATACTAATTACTAGTATACCATGGTATTGTACAATATTGATTTTGTTGTTGTGGTTGTTATCTCATTCTGGGCAGATCACCAAGCCTCTGTGAAGAACCATAGAGAGAGCATCATGTCATATGAGCATCAATTCAAAGTATTAGGGAGCAAAACCGTAAAAATCCCAGGGTCAGGCTGCCCTGCTTGAGATGAACCAACACTCAGCCCCATGCTTCCAGATCTCACTGGTACCTCATGGACCATCTAGTGCCAGGGGTGAGCACCTCTTGTGACTCAACAGCTTGTTTTCCTAATCACTCCAGCAGTCAGTAAGGCCCTCACCATTGTATACCTGGAGTTGGGTGATGAGGCACGGAAGTAGGAGAAAAACATCCATAAGCCACCGCTCACACACACTCCTTGAGGTTGGACTGGAGTTCACCAGGAAACCAGCAAAGGATTTTTTTAAGATTGATTTATTTATTTGAAAGGCAGAGTTACAGAGAGGTAGAGGTAGTGAGAGAGAGAGAGGTCTTCCACCTGCTGGTTCACTCCCCAGATGGCCACAACAGCCAGAGTTGCACCAATATGAAGCCAAGAGCCAGGGGGTTCTTCAAGGTCTCCTATGCAGGTGCAGGGGCCCAAGGACTTGGGCCATCCTCCATTGCTTTCCCAGGCCATAGCAGAGAGCTGCATTGGAAGCGGAGCAGCAGGGACTCGAACCAGTGCCTATATGGGTGCCAGCACTGAGGCAGCAGCTCTACCCACTACACCAGAGCACTGATCCAAGGAAGAAAATTTAAAGAAATATTGAAGTTTGTAGCCTCAGTGAACAGAAAACTTAGAAAAATAGCTCACTGGGAAGAGAAATGGTGTGTTTACTTTGGGGACAAGGGCTCAGTAACATACTGTTTTCACCTTACTCAAATCACCCAGAAAGCTCTTTTGTTCCCCTCAAAGAAACCTTTTATTTAAGGAGTACAAATTTCATATGTACAACTTTAGGAATATAGTGATTCTTCCTACCAAACCTGCTTTCCCACCCTCACTCCCACCCTACCTCCTCTTCCCTCTCCCATTCCCAGTCCCATTCTCCATTAAGATCCTTTTTTTCAAATTATTTGACAGGTAGAGTTATAGACAGTGAGAAGAGAGACAGAGAGAAAGGTCTTCCTTCCACTGGTTCACTCCCCAAATGGCCGCCACGGCCGGTGCTGTGCTGATCTGAAGCCAGGAGCCAGATGCCTCTTCCTGGTCTCCCATGTGGGTGCAGAGGCCCAAGGACTTGGGCCATCCTCCACTGCCCTCCCAGGCCACAGCAGAGAGCTGGACTGGAAGAGGAGCAACTGGACTAGAATCCGGCGCCCATGTGGGATATCGGTGCCACAGGCGGAGGATTAACCAAGTGAGCCATGGCACCAGCCCCCTCCATTAAGATTCATTTTCTTCTTCTTCTTTTTTTTTTTTGACAGGCAGAGTGGATAATGAGAGAGAGAGAGAGAGAGAGAGAGAGAGAGAGAGAGATAGGTCTTCCCTTTTTTGCCGTTGGTTCACCCTCCAATGGCCACTGCAGCCGGCACATCACGCTGATCCGAAGCCAGGAGCCAGGTGCCTCTCCTGGTCTCCCATGCGGGTGCAGGGCCCTAGGACTTGGGCCATCCTCCACTGCCTTCCCGGGCCATAGCAGAGAGCTGGCCTGGAAGAGGGGCAACCGGGATAGAATCTGGCGCCCCGACCAGGACTAGAACCTGGTGTGCCAGCACCGCAAGGCAGAGGATTAGCCTGTTGAGCCACGGCGCTGGCCAATTTTCTTCTTTTTTTTTTTTTTTTTTGAGATTTAAAAATATTTATTAGAATCAAGGACCTCAAACCAGAGTGGCATGGAGGAGGGCTTCTAAGAGAGGAAAACCTAAAAGAGGACTGGTGGCAGTCAGCTCTAAGTACAATTTCAAAGGAAAAAAACTTGGCAATTAGATTGACATTCAGTTACCAGGTGGGGACAAAATAAAATCAAAAGACCTCATTTACAATTCTCCATCCTGTCTGGCCTGCTAAGGGTGGGACAGATAACTTGTTTTCACAATAAACTGTGAGCTCTGGAGGAACTTCCTTGCTATTCTCATGGTAAATTTGGAAATTGGAAGGAAGGAGGTCTGCCTGTTAGTTCTTGCTAAAGATGAAGTTTTGGGGAAGGAAGCAAGTATTTTACACCCCAAGTTCCACTGGGATCCCCTGGCTATCTATTAACCCATCTGACTTCTCACATTCCCTCCTCCTGGAGATGGAAGCCCTAACATCTGTTAGGGGGAACTGAGTGATGATCGCTCTGGCTGCTTCATGCTGAAAAGGAAGATTAATTTTCAATTAACTTTATACATAGAAGACCAACTCTATACTAAGTAAAGATTTTAACAATTTGCACACACACACACACACACACAAGAACAAGTTAGTTCTCATAATACAACTCATTGAGGACAGAGATCGTGCATGGGAAGTAAGTGCACAGTGACTCCTGTTGTTAATTTAACAATTATGCATGATGTCAGTGATCACCCAAGGCTCTTTATGTGAGCTGCCAAGTCTATGGAAGCCTTTTGAATTGACAGTCTCTGTCAGTATTTAGACAAGGCCATCAGCAAAGTGGAAGTTCTCTCCTCCCTTTAGAGAAAAGTACATCCTTCTTTGATGACAACTTTTTTCCAGTGGGGTCTCATTCACAGAGATCCTTCATGTAGGACATTTTTTTGCCACAGTATCTTGGCTTTCCAGCCTGAAATGCTCTCATGGGCTTTTCAGCCAGACCAGATGCCTTAAGGGCTGATTCTGAGGTCAGAGTACTATTAAAAGCAATCATCATTTTATGAGTCTGCTGTGTGGATTGCTTCCTATCTTGGAACATTTTCTCCTTTTTAATTCCAACTATTATTATTACCAGGCACTTGATCTTATTTATATGATCCCTTTAACACTTAATCCTGTCTATATGATCATGTTAACACTTAAGATGGCATTTTTACCACCTAGCTTAATAGGATTTGGGGTCCCATGGCAAGTTTTTAAACTTTACCCTTAGAAGTAAGTCCATAGGAATGCATGCAGAACTATACAATTGCCCAAAAAGCTCTTAAAAAGATTCCTTCAAGTTTCCATTTCCCTGATCCCCAAACTGTTGACCCTGGCACACTGTCCCTGCCCTTCTGCCCCCTCCACATCTATATCTGCACATGCTCTTTATATTTAAGATCTAATTCAAGTGCCAGAACCTTGTCCCACTCGCACAACCACTTCTTTTATTCCATACAAGGACATGTCACCCTCCTCTGCTGTCCAAAGTGCTTTGAGAATGATAAAATTAGGGGGGTAACTATTTTGCAAAGCAAAATGTGACACATGTCCACCAGGTTATATGCTCCTGACTGCAAAGTAATATCATATTGATATTTGTTTTCCCCATAGACCCCAGCCCACCATCTGACCATATCTACAGTACATATTTATTGAGTTAACCAATTTCTCAGGATTCAAACACCTTCCTGGACAAAGAGCTTCCTCACAAAATGTCTGGGATTGCCAAAAATTTGTTATATGTGCCCAAAGCTGTACCCTGTATCTTCTGACTATTGTCATTGCTTTCTCCCTTTTACTATCTTAGAATGATTTCCTCCATTCTCAACACCATAGGCTGACAAATATTTGAAGTCAGAATCTATCCCTTGCTCACCCCTCAACAAATGTTCTTCATATTTTTAAACATACTAATAGAATAAAGAGACCTTAATCTTGACTGTTAGTAGACATTAAGGAAAAGGAAAAATTGAGTTCAAGACAATGAATGACTGGTACTGATTTGAGATTTGGAGAGGATCCAATGTCCCAATTCCATGATTCATCTCAGGGAAGAAAGATATAAGTTCCTTGAAAGCCCAGAGAAAACAATGGGATTCGTTCACTCCCTGAAAGGGCACCCAAGAAAGGGCATTCTGTTACATGGACCCAGCAATCAGGGGACCCAGCAATCAGGAGATGTTTGTGGTACTCTGCAGTTAAGTATAGTGTTTCTGAAGAACAATGCTACCTGCATGGTGCTGTCAGTGGGTCCATGAAGACCTACCAGAAGCATGTTTTACTCAACAGACAGAAGGGACCTAAAAATCATCTAGTCTAGGATTTTCCATTTAATAGACAAGAAAACTGAGCTCCAAGAAATGAAATTAATTAATCAGTTACCTAAATGTATCTTCAAAACTAAAGATTTCCAGTGTCTATTATGGTGATTGGGAAGTGAACCAGCAGATGGGAGATTTCTCACTCTCTCTTTCTTTTTCTCTCTCTCTCCCTCCCTCCCCTTCCTTTTACATTAATTCATTAAAAATGAGCTAATCAAAATGTCATGTATCATGGAAAGTAGAGCAGGGTGTTCTCACAGGTCAGCAATAAATTAAGGGTGGATTTTCCTGTCCTCTTTGCTGATCAACTTCTCATTGAGAGTGGTATAAGGAAAATTGTGAGAAAGCAAGTAGAGAAAAACAGGACAGGAAAGGGAAGGCTGAAGAAAGAAACTCTCCTGGAAGTAAGAAAAAAAATGGAATACTATACAGCAATTAAGTTGAGTACACTAGAGATATATGCATCAGCACACACAGCATAAAATTTGACAGCAAAAGCAGATTAGAGAAAGATGCATATGGATATATACCATTTGCCTAGTTTATATTGTAAGTCGGTTGTGGATGCAGATAGAGAGTATAAAATCATGCACAGAAGCAGCTACCACCCCATCAAGCTAGGGACTACTTCTCAGGAAGGCAGAAGTAGGGAGGAGAGAAGGAGAAGGAGGCTAGAAAAGATACTTCTGTTGAATATGCGTGGTTAGTTCTTGAGCTAAATTCATAAGTGACTTCTTTTGAGTTTGCTGTATT